>NC_090375.1:113530256-114130256 GCF_036365525.1 Heterodontus francisci | reverse complement strand
CCTTCAGGACAACCAGCAACCTCAGTGATGGCTATTGTGGTACACGAGACCCTCACTTCATCTGACCCACTTCCATTCCTGGCCCCACTGGCTCTAAGTGGACAGGAAACCCGTCTCCATGCCAATTAAGGGCTTACCCCCGTGAACATCTGAACCTGAATTAGTTTCTTACCAGAGGCGGGTTTCTGACCCAAAACCAGACTCAGCTCCTGTTTCCCGCCTCTGTAATAAAAATCCAGCCTATGGTGACCAGATGGATCAAATTTAAGATAATTCTAAATTACAGGCTAAGTTAGAATTACTTTTTCATATACTGGGTGGTTAAAATTTGGCGTTTTCTTTTAACCACAAACCATCATTGGAATAGCATTCATTAGTGACAGGCCTGGATGCGTTTCCCTTTAGGGCTTTCTTTACAGTTGGTCTTCCTGGGTAGAAAAGGGTGAGACTGTAGCCGATGTGTTTAGAAGTGATCTCAGATTGTTAACTGTATAGAACAGGTAATTCCAAAAAATGATTTTACTAGGTGAGAAGACAAGTGCTACAGGTTGAAACTAGTTAGAGATAAATATCAAACTGATAACCAGAAGATCTTCACATACAGTGATCAATATTTGGAATGGACTCCCAGATATAGTCGTAGAGGCAAAAACCCTGGAGTCATTTAAGAACCAATTGGATGCTGCAGTGGGACACTTCAGGTTTATTCTGGAATGGTGAATGAAGATGGGTCTTCTTCATCTGTATCTATCTGGTGATCCTGTTCACCCATGTTGACCAGTTCATCTCATTTTCAATGCATATATGGGGTCAATGTCAGGAGGCAGTAGCATTTTTGAGAATGGCCCATGTGGCCAAGTGAACAACATTCATTGATGCACTGTAATAAATTAACAGGAAGAAATATTAATCCTTGAATGTGCAGTTAGTTTGTGGCCATAATTTATCCTGACAACTTCCATGATGCATCCACCTTGAGGTAGTTGTCAGTACCAGGTCTGTTTAAAGAAGATGGCTCGGGGGAATAAAGAGTACATCCTGAAACCATGTTTGTAACTTTGTTCTTTGGGGGGATTGGGATTCTCCATCTTTAGGCCAATGAAAAGTATAATGAGGCCAATTCTGCGACAAGGGTTATCATCAAACTCACAATTGGAATCCTGAAGGCTCAGTTCCAGTGTTCTATTCTAAGTACTTCCAGACACTTTACAATAGAAACATTTCCAAAAGATTACCTTACCTGCAAGTTGGGTACATATCCCTTTAAATAAGGCTCATGCAGGGCCCATCTTGCAGCTTCGTGCTTGTTGTTTGCAGAGTGAACAATGAAGAGATTGCCTGCACATTCATTGGCCAAATTTGGAATGCTGGTGTCACATCAGCTGGTTGGGTTGTGTGACATCATGAATAGCGTCCATCCAAGGTCTTCCAGTGCACTCAGGGGATGCCCCACGTGTGCCCTGCTTATCCAGCAACAGCGTGCAGGCCATGCAGGAAGCAGCCAGCGGTGTGGAGCAGACAGGTAGAGTGGTGCAAGACTTCCATAGTGGTGCTTCATGTGGTGCTTTGTGAGGTAATTTTGCACCCGATATTTATTTCTCATCTCTCCCCCAGCATGTTCATGAATGTCTCCCAGCAGAAATTGCATCAATAAATCGGTCTTGCTATGTGTTAAGGAATGTTTTGATTAAATCTCCTCTTAACCTTCTCTGATGCATTGGATATTAGATTAGAGATACAGCACTGTATCAGCACAGATATCTCATAGATCAAGTCTCTCCTCATACCTACAGTTCCTCACCCTGTTGAAACAAATGGGGTTCCTGGTCCTGATTCCTGACCTCTTCTGAAGATTTTGTGTGAATGTTAGTGATGTCCCCATGAATAAAATGTCCTCTGACACTTTAGGGGGCATCTTCACATTCTGATGCCCTGAGATCTGCTGGGGGGAGGTAGGGGCAGTAACTCACGGAAAACTAGGTTGGCTGTGGAGTTTTAGAATCCACAGTGTGCCTCTTTTATCCTTGATAGGTTGCCCCCTTGGAAATCTGATTGACAGGCTTGGTTTCCGGACAGGCAGGGAGCAATCTGGAGAAGGACGCAGGACCAGGTAGGTCCAGTTCCTGACCCACAGGGGCAGGGCTGGTGAGGGGAGGGGCTGATCCCAAGGGCGGACTTCGGGAGTGGTCCGATTCCAATTGAGGTCTGATTCCTGAGGTCTGTAGGAAGGTTCAATGTTTGTCCAATTGTTTCACAGGATCTGATATTGGTGTCACATGGGCCAACTGCAGCCTGGATCAAAAGGAGGGGTATGATTCCAGTTGGGTGGGGGTTTGATCCCTTACCCTGATGGGCGTGGGGGGGGGGGGGGTGGTGGAGGTTATTGTCATCCCAAGGGGGGTGGGTTGATCCATGACCCCAGGGGAGAGGTGCAATCCCAAATGTGTTCTGATCGCCAACCCAGGGTGGGGTGTCCATTCCATGATCCAGAGGTGGGGTCTACTCGGACAGTGGGATATGTCCGATCCAGGGGAGGAACTATGCGGTTT
Organism: Heterodontus francisci; assembly: GCF_036365525.1. NCBI lineage: Eukaryota > Metazoa > Chordata > Chondrichthyes > Heterodontiformes > Heterodontidae > Heterodontus > Heterodontus francisci. The sequence goes on along the minus strand of NC_090375.1, from coordinate 114,127,707 downwards.
GTATGTGGGATGTTTGATGGTGGGAGAGCTTGGGAGAGTGTGGGGGCCCAGGAGGAAGCACTCCTGCTCCCCCTGGCCCACAGGAAGTGCTGTGAAGGCACTTAAAATTCTCCCTGAGGCTTTCCTTTCCTCACTGCTGCTGCTGGGTTTTCTAAGGCCTGGGAAATCCAGCCAGCCATGGTCAAACCTGTAAAACAGGTTAAGTCTGAGGCTTTCAGCCTCATTAACATATTTATAATGCAAACCCACCCCCTGGGAACAGGTTGGCTGCCTGCTCCTCATCCAGACTGAGTAAAACCTCGAAGTCAGAAGATTGGAGCTGGCTTCCCACCACACTGCCATTTGCCCATTTAACTCTCCATCAGCACCCAATCCGATCCAATCATCCATATTAAAATTCTCCCCTATGAGTTTACCATGATGAATAAACAGTTCAGCTAAGTACTGGAGGGCTTGTGAAACAGTATTGCAGCAAGAATCAATATTTTCAGGCAAGGAAATGTTTAGGATAAATACATGAAATGATCAATATTGGTCTCAATTATTTGTCATATTGTAATTAAAACTGACCAATTAAATTGTTTGCTCTTCTTATGAAACTCTAAATAGAGTTTGGAAATTATTTTTTAGTTTAACAGCATTGAACAATGTAACAGCATGTTAGACACAATTAAGATGTCTGTTCATTTAACATGTCATTTATGATAAAGTATACTTTTTGCTTCATGGAGCTATAATATAGAGTTCTAAAATTACCCTCATTGTACATATTAATTAACAGAGGTCAGTATTATAATTCCAAGTTTGCATTAAAACATTAGAAACTGTTTCCCATTAGCATTGCTAAATCAGTGATAATGTAACAAGCTTTTCTTTGCTTGGCATTTTGTCCTTCAGGAAATAAGATCGGCCCTTCCCTCTTTGATTATTGCTCTATTAGATGCACGAACACAGAGGTATTACTGCACTTCCCAGATCTCAAGTTTCAGACCAAAGGGAGAAGTAGAATTTGCATAATTTAAAGAAGAACAAATTGAAATATTCTTAATAGACCTAAACCCACTGTGAAGAAATGCACAGTTTAAAAGATTTTGACTTAAGTGTGTTCAGCCGATTGACAGCAGCGATGATGTATTTTCAAATGAACTGATTGTAATGAGTCACCGAAGCAACTCAAGATCTTGTGTGTCCCTCTGCACAATAAACAAAGGGAATATATTTGAAAGCCTATCAGTACTGAATACATCAACTATTCTTGATATGAATTTAGATTAAGATGCATATTTTAACCAGTGCCACCAGGGTAAAGATATCAGGATTAAATTAAAGGATTATATGTGAAAAGGCAGATGAAACAGTGAAAACAAAATTCTATTAATCCAAAAGAAACAACTAATTTCCTCTGAGATCTAAAAAGACAAAACATACATTAGATTTCCAGAAATTAATATATGATACAAATGAATGTGTTTGTGATTCACAATGTTTGGTGTCAGCAACGGCATAAAAAGTTTATCTTGCTACACATTATTTACACTAGATATTAAGCTGTCATATTTAACAGCACAAATTCAAAGAAAAAAAAGCTGAAAATACTGGAAATATAAAACTACAACTGAAAATGCTTGTGATACAGCACTTGCAGAGAGTAAACTCAGGGTAATATTTGGATATAGGATTATTCAGACCTTACATGCTCATTCTTGCACTGGAATTGGATGCTCACCAATCTGCTGTATATCATCAGCATTTTCTATCATATTTAATGTTTGTCTTAAAATAAATAAAAGTTGCCTAAAAGTTCTTTAAAAAAGGATCTCAAAAGTAGAATGAAATATATCAATTCAACTATGTTACAATTTGCTGCCCAAATTAGTATTATCAAAGATACATGAGCTTTTAAATATTGCACACTATTGCAAGCCTCCAATAAATTGCACAAATTCTGTGACTCAGTTATAGTTTAATTCTAGAATATCTTCTTCAGCATAAGTCCCTGTGTGCACTATGAATATTCTTAAAGTTAATCACCCCTTTTGAGTGTATTTAGAACCCAAATTATTTGCTAAATCGTGTTATTAAAATTTATAAAGAGCAGATAATGCTTAAGTCTGTCTAACATAATTACATTAATTGCACTCTTGATGTATTGGGCAATTATAATAACAATACCTTCAGTACCCTCTTTTACCTTTCTGCTGTAAAAGTTGGGACAATGTAAGAATAGTAGCTACTGTACCAACTGCTGTTAAGCATCCATTTAAAAGCATGTTGTGTAATGTTTCTGATGACACATTAATTTTAAAGCCTTTTTTTAAAAAAAAGGTAAAATCCGATTTTTGCACCAAATTATTGAATGATAATAAAATTAGGATGATTTGAGCATGCAATTAAAAAAGCGCTTCTCACACACTGCAATTAATCATGTCTACTTGTTCTGCTTGGAACTGGAAAAGTAACATAAGAAGGCAGGACCAAGGGCAGAACATTTGAGACATTGAACTTATACAACCATTGTATTTGAAGTTTCATTGTTCCCCTTTAAGTTGCATTTCTCCTAACAGCTTTCCTGATATTGTTTTCCTTGCACCAAAGCTCACCAAGGTGGGAAACCATAGATAGTTATTTTGACTTTGAGCAGCATATATTCCTTGTGTTTCTTGAAATAGTTCTTCTATTACTCCATTTATAATACACTGTTAGCTATTTGATTTGGTCCCTTCCATTTGCTTTATTTGTTTTCTTCCAACTACCAGATCTCCCAAGTGATGATCTCCTTATAAACAGGGTGATGAGTGCTGCTGGCTTACTTCTTGAACGCAGATCAGACCCAACCAAAGAAGTTGAGCAGGCCTCCCACTGACTCCATCAGGTAGATGAAGCAAATGCCTCCCTCCTGATATTGCTCAATATGAAAATTTTGCCCATTATAACTACCCTTAACACACACTTAATGGCTGAGCTAACTAAAACACAAAGCAATTTAACCTCAATAAAAATAAAACTGATGAAGACATAAGAAGAAAAGTAGAGCACTGAATTTGATTGAAGACTTCAATACAAAAGCTGGTTAAATTAAATCATTTAATAATTTCACAGACAGTATAATTAGATATAAGACAACACGTTAATAGCATCACTTCAAACTGCAATTAATAAGTTGAATGGATCATTTCAACTGATGCTATAACAAGAATTACAATGCAAAGTCATTAATGTATATTTACAAAAAAGTTTATTTATAGTCAAGATTACCACTAATATTTTATATTAATCAGTATCTGCAGTTTATATTCACTTTAGATAAACAATTTGCATTTAAGAACACGTTAAGCCCAAAACTATAGTGAAAGCAGAAATATGTTTAATCATAAGTAATTAACCCCTAGACTGCTAGCAGGTGCAGGAAAGTTTCGGTCTCACTGATTATTTTATAATTTTCCATGTGCTCCATTTAAAAAGGTAAGAAATAGGAGGCCCCTCAAGTCGGCTTTTATTTTTATTCATTCATGGGATGTGGGCGTCACTGGCCAGGCCAGCATTTATTGCCCATCTCTAATTGCCTTTGAGAAGGTGGTGGTGAGCTGCCTTCTTGAACCGCTGCAGTCCATGTGGGGTAGGTACACCCGCAGTGCTGTTAGGAAGGGAGTTCCAGGACTTTGACTCAGTGACAGTGAAGGACAGCGATATAGTTCCAAGTCAGGATGGTGTGTGGCTTGGAGGGGAACTTGCAGATGGTGGTGTTCCCATGCAATTTGCTGCCTTTGTCCTTTTAGTTGGTAGAGGTCGCGGGTTTGGAAGGTGCTGTCTAAGAAGCCTTGGTGCGTTGCTGCAGTGCATCTTGTAGATGGTACACACTGCTGCCACTGTGCGTCGGTGATGGAGGGAGTGAATGTTTGTAGATGGGGTGCCAATCAAGCGGGCTGCTTTGTCCTGGATGGTGTCGAGCTTCTTGAGTGTTGTTAGAGCTGTACCCATCCAGGCAAGTATTCCATCACACTCCTGACTTGTGCCTTGTAGATGGTGGACAGGCTTAGGGGAGTCAGGAGGTGAGTTACTTGCCGCAGAATTCCTAGCCTCTGACCTGCTCTTGTAGCCACGGTATTTATATGGCTACTCCAGTTCCGTTTCTGGTCAATGGTAACTCCCAGGATGTTGATAGTGGGGGATTCTGCGATGGTAATGCCATTGAATGTCAAGGGGAGATGGTTAGATTCTGTCTTGTTGGAGATGGTCATTGCCTGGCACTTGTGTGGCGCAAATGTTACTTGTCACTTATCAGCCCAAGCCTGGATATTGTCCAAGTCTTGCTGCATTTCTACACGGACTGCTTCAGTATTTGAGGAGTTGTGAATGGTGCTGAATATTGTGCAATCATCAGCGAACATCCTCACTTCTGACCTTATTTTTGAAGGAAGGTCATTGATGAAGCAGCTGAAGATGGTTGAGCCTGGGACACTACCCTGAGGAACTCCTGCAGTGATGTCCTGGAGCTCAGATGATTGACCTCCAACAACCACAGCCATCTTCCTTTGCGCTAGGTGTCAAGTCTGCTCCATTATTTAATAAGATCATGGTTGATCCTCACCCTCAATGCCACTTTTCTGTCCAATCCCCATAGCCCTTCATTCCCTTGGAGTCCAAAAATCTATCGATCTCAGCTTTGAATAAACACAACTACTGTGCATCCACAGCCCTCAGGGGTAGAGAATTACAAAGATTCACAAACCTCTGAATGCAGAAATTTCTCCTCACCTCAGTCCAAATGGCTGTTCCCTTATCCTGAGACTATGCCCCCTAGTTCGAGATTCTCCAGCCAGGGAAATCAGCCTCTCAGCATCTACCCTGTGTCAAGCTCTTTCAAAATCTTATATGTTTTAATGAGATTACCTCTCATTTTCTAAACTCCAGGGTATGGGCCTATTCTACTCAATCTCTCTTCATAGGACAACACTTTCATCCCAGGAATCAAGCTAGTAAACCTTTGTTGAGCCCCCTCTAAGGCAAGTATATCCTTCCTTATGCATGGAAAGAAAAACTGAACATAGTACTCCAGGTGTTGTCTCACCAAAGCCCTGTACAATTGCAGCAAGATTTCCTTACTCTTGTGTTCCAACCCTCTTGCAATAAAGGCCAATATACCATGTGCCTTCCTAATTGCTTGCTGTGCCTGCATTTTAACTTTCTGCATTTCTTGTATAAAGATAACCGAATCCCTCTGAATACCAACATTTAATGGTTTCTCACCATTTAAAAAATACTTTATATTTCTATTCTTATTGCCAAAGTGAATAACCTCATATTTCCCCATCTGCCACATCTTGATCTTGCATTAGCCTGTCTATAACCCTTTGCAGACTCTTTGACCGGAATTTTCTCTACTTAAAAAATGTTTGTGCATCGGGACCATTTCTGGGTCCTGATCCCACTTGTGTCAGTGGAGTACCGTCCAGTGCAATCTTGTGGGAGATAGCCAATTAACAGGCTAGCACTGCACTCGCTGTCCAATTAGGGACAGCAGGCGGACACCGGACGCGGAACAGCCAATCAAATCATCTGAAGGGAAGGGCAGCCGGCAGTCTCTGAGAATGGTGTGTGCTACTCAGGTATACAGGGAAGGAGAGGGTCGCACAAGATGGAAGGGATGATACTAATGCTGGAACCAGAACCACATCCTGATGCCCCTTTTGATCTTTCTGCATGGGAAACCCTTCCAATTGAAAGCATTTCCTAGAGGATGTGCTGTGAAGTACGATTCGGCTCCTTTATAGTAATCTCAGCATATGCCTGTTCCAACCTCCCTCGCAGCTCTCGCCTCCTGTGAGAAGATGAGCTGCAGACATAGTGGGGTCCTGTGAGCCTCTGGCAAACTGCCATTGCCCTGGAAAAGTGCCCAGTAATTGTGTATTTACTGAAATGAATTGGCTTCCCACCGCCCAGGCACACAGCCCGCCCCTGGGAAAAGCAGATGGTGGCAGGAAACCATTGGGAGCAACCAACATGTTTTTTTTTACAATTTTCCCACCTCTCCCACCTCCAAACCCACCTGCAAGGGACTGGGAAAATATCCCTCTTTGTGTTATTCACACAGTTTACTTTCCCACCTAGCTTTGTATCATCAGCAAACTTGGATACATTACACTCGGTCCCCTCACCTAAGTCATTAATATAAATTATAAGGAGCTGAGGCTCCAGCACAGATCCTTGTGGTACCCCACTAGTAACAGCCTGCCAACCCGGGAATTACTCATTTATTCGTATTTTCTGTTTTCTGTCCTTTAACTGATACGCTATCCATACTAATATAGAATGTATTATGCCCCAACCCCATGAGCCCTTAACTTGTGTAACAACCTTTCGTGTTGCACCTTATCAAATGCGTTTTGAAACTCCATCCACTAGTTCCCCTTTATCTACCCTGCTCATTACATCCTCAAAAAAAGCCTAATAGACTTGCTAAACATGGTTTCCTTTTCATAAAACCATGCTGACTTTGCCAAATCATATTATGATTTTCTAAATAGCTGCTACCAGTTCCTTAATAATGGATTCCAGCATTTTCCCGACGACAAATGTCAGGCTAATTGGCCTGTAGTTTCCTGTATTCTTTCTCCCTCCTTTTTTTGAATAGCGGTGTTACATTTGCTACCTTCCAATCCGCTGGGACCGTTCCAGAATCTAAGGAATTTTGGAAGATCACAACCAGTGCATCCACTATCTCTGCAACTGCCTTTATTAGAACCCTAGGACATAAGCCATCAGGTCCAAAGAATTTGTCGTCTGTTTGTCCCAATAATTTCTCCTGTACATTTTCTTTACTAATGTTAATTACATTAAGTTCCTCACTTTCACGAAGACCTCAGTTCCCCACTATTTCTGGAATTTTTGTGTCTTGTAATGTGCAGACAGACACAAATTATTTGTTTAACATCTCTGCCATTTCCTTGTTCCCCATTATAATTTCTCCTGTCGCAGCTCTAAGAGACCCACATTTACTTTCACTCCTCTCTTTCTTTTTACATACTTGTAGAAACTTTAAAAATCTGTTTTTACATTTCTGGCTGTTTACTATCATTTCCTATTTCCTTCCTCTTTATGAATTTTTGGTCATCCTTTGCTGGTATCTAAAACAATACCAATCCTCGGGCTTGCTACTCTTCTTGACAATATTATAAGCCTCCTATTTTAATCTAGTACTATCCTCAACCACTTTAGTTGGCTATGGAAAAACCTCTTTTCAAGTGGTGTTTTATTTCTCAATGAAATGTAGATTCATTGAGAATTATGAAATGCCTCTTTAAACATTCGCCATTGCTCATCTATTGTCACTTTTAATCAAATTTCCCAATCGACCTTAGCCAACACATACCACATATCATGTAATTGATTTTAAATTCAATACCCTAGACTTTGTCACAAAAACACGATATGCCAAATGAGAAATATTAATTCATCAGTTGGAAACTTGCATTAAACTTTTAGTGGAAAAAATCCGAGTTAACTTTTAAAAAACCAGCAGCCAAGATGACCACCATAATTTGCATCTGAAACACCTTTGCACATTCCAAGGTCTTCAAACAGAGACAGAAGTCTGAGAAACATGGACCCAGAACAATGATAAAAGGTAAAACACTCACTGAGGTGCTAAGTGCAACCACTGTTTAAAAAGGAATAAACCCTATTGCGGTCAAATAAGAGGAAGAGCAAGAGGAATGACTGTGACTCCCTCCTCACCTGGCCCTAACAACTTATTTACATTGCTCTCAAACTCAATGTGGAATTCTATCATGTTACGATCACTCTTTCCCAGGGAATCCCTCATTATGAGATTACTAATTAACCCTGTCTCATTACACAAAACAAGGTTAAAATAGCCTTATTTCTGGTTGGTTTCTTGATGTATTATTCTAGGAAACTGTCTCAAAAGCATTCCATGAACTCATCCTCCTAACTACTTTTGTGAATTTGATTTGTCCAGTCTATCTGAAGATTAAAGTTTCCCACGATTTGATGCTCAAGTAAACACAGTAGTCTGGATTTTATCAGCCCTCTAGGAATAGGCTGGCAGGTGGGGGGCATAAAATGGCAAGAGAAGGTAAGGATAGAGTGCCCGTCACCTTCCCAATCCTAGAGAATGTTACCAGGAGCAGGGAAGGCCAAGGATGGCCTTCCCATCCAGAAGTCAATTGAGGTTCTTAAGGGGCCAATTAAAGGCTGCTCTCCGCCATGTGTAGAGACCATCCAGTAATACCTAGCAGCTTCCCTGCAGGCTGTTGCAGGGGGGTCCACCTGATTGGGCAACCTATGGCCCATGGAGGGCCTTGCCAGCAGTAAGGGTTCCCCCTGCTGAAAGATTCCATCCTCGGTAATGACACCCCCCACCTCACTGGGGCCTGCCTGAGTAGCCCCGGAAAGCCTGACTTCACTCAACTGTCTTCTGGGGCCTTCTTCATGGTTGATGTTCTGAGCCTCCTGCAGTACCAGCGGTGGCCATCGCTCCTTGTGGCGCAGCTAGAACTGCTGTGCTGCCAGCCTTCTGATTGGCTGGCAGTTCCTGGGGCATGTTCTTGTCTCTTAAAGGGTCAGCTTCCCCGATGGCAGGCTGTTAGTTGCCTATCCACCATTGAAATAGGCCAGGGCTCCAATAAATGGTCGACTTGGGGTTGCCGCCGCCTTCCGGCCCATAGTTGAGAGCCAGGCTGCCAAAATAAAATTCAACCCAGTGTTATAAAACTATGTTTAATCAAAAATGACTTTATTTATGGAGTGGGTTGAAACCACTTGAAAGGTTTTAAAACAAGTCTGACAAACAGTATTTTTAAAGTGGCCCATACAGCGATTCGTAAAATGGCTGAACATTTACAGGACATCACCCTGCAAATTTATTTATTTTATTTAATTTAGAGATACAGCACTGAAACAGGCCCTTCGGCCCATCGAGTCTGTGCCGACCAACAACCACCCATTTATACTAACCCTACAGTAATCCCATATTCCCTACCACTTACCTACACTAGGGGCAATTTACAATGGCCAATTTACCTATCACCTGCAAGTCTTTGGCTGTAGGAGGAAACCGGAGCACCCGGCGAAAACCCAGGTGGTCACAGGGAGAACTTGCAAACTCCGCACAGGCAGTACCCAGAATCAAACCCGGGTCCCTGGAGCTGTGAGGCTGCGGTGCTAACCACTGCACCACAAATTAAAAAGCTATCAGAATGGAGCTGGGCTGTCCGGAAATGAACCACCACAACAATCAGCTTAGACGAGTGTGAATGGCCCATTAGCTTGACCTACTCGCAGACATTCAGACATAGCGGGCTGGATTTTATAGAGGCCTCGACATCGGAATCTGTGGCGGTGGGGGGGACATGGTAAGGTCTGGATAAGGCCACCATGGATCTTGACACCGGCAGGGCCCTATTGCCCCCCACCGACCCCCACCGCTGAGCGACGGGAGCCAGATTTGAATATTCAGATGGGAACTTACTATTGATTAATATGCAGGCCGCTGCGATTCAGGCAGCAGGTTGCGATCTTCATTCAGATGTACGGCACTCACGTGCCTTCACCTTCACGCCCGTGAAAAGCTGGCGGCACAGAAGCGTCAGTCCTTGCAGCATGTGAAGGTGGGTGTGGGATTGCAATGTGTGGGTTTAGAGTCTGCATGTAAGGAGGGAGGTACCCCATGCCCTTCTTCTGTAAAGGGGGCCACTCTGCACCCACTAATGTTTGGGGGGGGCGGGTGAAGAGGACTGACCCTGCAATCGGCCAACGCTGTTTGGGGGAGGAGGGAGCAATAGTATTCCATGACCCCTTTGTGTGGGGTAGGGGCCAAAAATGGTAGCAGATTTAAGGTCATGTTGCCGATGATCCCTTCTAGGCAACGTCAATAACATGACTGTGCTCATGTTGCCCCGCTCTTATACAAAGCTAAGACGGGCAATGTCATGCCATACCATATAGGTGACGACGGAACACAGCTGAAGCACCAAATTACATCACTCTCTGCCCTGATAAGTGCCATTGACCTATTGAAGGAACAAGTTCACCTGCAGTGTTCAGATGGGACTGGTCCACTTTGTCTTTCTTGATCCAAATTCATTGAGGAGCCATAACATCCAGAGGCGGAACCAAGAAGCAGGCACAGCCCATGTGGAAGCTCATGGAAGCGAGCAGCAGCAGCCACCAAGGTGCATTCGACACCTGAAAAGACTGTGGGTCTACAGACCCCGCATGACATACCTACAGATGTTGGAGTGCCAGTGTCAGAGATGACTGCGGATGTCCAAAGAGGCGGTGGCGCATCACTGTGCCCTGCTAAATGATAGCCTGCAGCCGATGGGCTTTGCTGGCCACCCTATGCCTACGGCCTTCAAAGTCACAAGGGCTCTTAACTTCTACACCTCCGCATCATTCCAGGGACCCACCGGTGACCTGTGTGGCGTTTCACTGTCAGCAGTGCACCGCTGTATCAGGGAGGCCTTGTACAGCAGGGCCGGTGATTACGTGTGCTTCTGGATAGACCCTGAGAGTCAGCACCAGAGGGCCCTTGGATTTGGGGCCATTGAGGAATTCCCACAGGTGCAAAGGGTCATTGACTGCACGCATGTGGCCATCAAAGCTCCAGCCGGACAACTAGTCACATTACTGAATAGAAAGGGCTTCTACTCACTCAACATGCAGCTAGTCTGTGACCACTGGAAACGCTTCATGCAAGTGTGTGCCCACTTTCCAGGCAGCTGCCATGATTCATTCATCCTGCGCTAGGCTCCCCTCAGACATCGTGGCTCCTGGAGCTGGATGCACCGGCAGAGGGGCTGAGGAGCCAGTCTCCACATTGGAGTCACCCTGAGGGGAGACCCCAGATATGGACCGCTGCTTCGCCTCCTCCCTTTTTAGGCTCATAGGAATCTCGCTGCTCTCCTGAGAAGGACCAGGAGCAGATACACTTGCAGGCCCCTGGTCCCTCTCTCGCCTAGCCACTGCTGCATCCAGCTCATGGCCGATGGGAGGGTTTTCAGGTCTGCACGCATCTGTGGGATGTGGCTCTCCATGAGGGTCACCATCCTCTCCATGGATGAAGCCATGCGCTCATATGCCTGGGACATGGCAGTTGTCATGGCCTTGATGGACTCCCCCATCTCCTGCTCATGGCTGCAGATGGCCTGTGGCATCTCCACCAGATGTTGCCTTACCTGTCCCTGCAACTCCAGCATGCCCTGTGCTGTCGACACCAGAGGGTCAACATCAAGCCGGGGGTCAGCATGAGCGTGGCCACCCACAGTCCTCTGGCTGTCAGACGCATTGCCTGTCCCAGCCTCAGCCAGCTATTCAGGCACGTGTGCAGTGCTCTCACCAGCTTGTGACCCAGGTGCTAAAGCCGAACCAATTCCTAGTGAAGTGAGTGTATCTGCACTGTTGGAAGGTGCAGGAGTGTCATGGGACGCTGTGTCGTCTGAGATTGTCTCTTCCTCAGAGGTGCTGGAACTCTCTGGGGCCTCCAATGCCAATTCAGAGCATCGCCCTGCAAGATACAATGTGAAGAGCACAGTTTTAGGTTCACTGGTGTATATATCACTAATATGACAGCATTGTGTCCACAAATGAAATGTTTTGACTAACCATTGTGTTTGTCAAAGAGATGAATGTTCACCTGGGACCCCAAGCTCCACATCTGAAAAGACACATCCTCCCTGGCTGCCACCTAGCTCGAGGGCCTCCTCCTCAGCCTCGGATAGTGGGATAGAATCACCCCTCTGCCAGACCTGGAGGATTCCCTCACATTGTGCACCCTCGTTGCCTGGAAGAAGAAGGATGCAGGTATATAACATTGCCAAACAACAACATGACACTTTTCACAACAGGGGCTCTACAACAAAAGGTTGGGGACAATCAGTGTGTAATACAGACTTAGCATGGCATGTAGGTGCCATGCTCTGGGGTGCAAATGAGGATGAGTTCTTTCATCCATGTGGCATCGATCCTCCCGCCTGACCTCCCTGTCTTTGGCATGACAATGGCACCCATGTGTCACTCTGTGTGGGCACTCCCAAGTCAGATGAAGCCATACAAAATAGTGTCACTTACCTTTGCTGAGCGCATGAGATCGTTTATCCTCTTGCAGCACTGCACCCAGTCTCAGTAGGTGACCCCACGGCTACAAACCTCCTCTACAATCTCCATCCAGGCTTGCTTGGTCAGGTGAGAGGGCCTCTTCTTACCATCGCTGGGGAGAGTGAGCCTGGAGGAGTGTGATCAAGGAGGCATCGCTGAACCATGGGGCCATCCTTCCTCGCACCTCTGCCATTTCCTGAGCCTTGCAGGGGTTACTGGTTTGGCAGATGCCGACGAACAGCTTTTGTGCTGGCTGGTCAGCTCCAGCACTAATGTTTTTAAATGGATTCTGAATGACTGCAGAGCTGGCTGTCATTTAAATATGGCGGCAGCACTTGCTGACTTGTCAGCTGACACCATTTACCGCGTCAGTCAGCCCGCCCACCACACCCCCCTCCACACATTGAGTGGGGTGGGGGGTGGGCAGCCCGACCCGGGCATGCTAATGAGCCACCACGATTAGGATAATGGGGGCTCTGCGACGTGTGGCCTGCATGGGCTGGCTGCCATGTTTTTGCTCACTGCCGATTTCATAAAACCCAGCCCAATCTGTTTATTCAGATGGGTGCGGGCCGATCAATTAAACTGATCACTTTAGACAATGGATCTGCAATGAAGGTTTTCCAGCTTGCTGTGAACAGATTTGCTAACTGTCTGGATTGGCAATAGAGGTCATATGGTAGCAAGTTAACCCTTTGTGTTTGAAAAAGATTGCTCTCCAGAGGGAATCAGAATCCACCAGACCATGAGGGGTAACAGCAAGAAGAGAATGTGTGGTCTCGATCTCCAGCTGTTCTGCAAACATGTGCCCTGCCTGTATTTGACCAGACAAACACCGCAGGAGGCGTCTTCAATGTAAACCAAACGGCTGCTGACTTCAGAGGAAAAGACAGAAGTCGTCCATCAAGAGTGAAAATTGTTTCTGCACAGAATACAGGAAAAATCACCGAACACCAAACCATCCAATGCATCATCCTACAGGATTTGTATATGATTGACTTTATTTTACACACACCCTTCCTCTTTGTAACCTACTTCTGTGTGTGTGTGTGAATTTCTTGGGTGCATGTGTGACTGTGATTAGGAGTGTGTTTTTATTATTTTTATTTATTGGGTATTAAGAACAATAAACACTATTACTTTTCTTTTAAATCTTACAAGAAAACCTGTCTGTGTGTGTCTTTTAAAGTCACAGCGCTTAAACAGTTAGACACTCACTAAATTGACAAGCAAATTCTCTTCAAAACACCTGCTGCAGTCAACCTTTTCACCTTGTTACAAGCAGGTGAGCAATGTGTCTAGGGGTCTTTGGCTGTCTTCATTTGGTCTTATTGTAACAGGGTTTAATTTTAAACACACTGTGTTTTGAGCCCCTCCTTTGTGATTCCTTGTTCACAGTTTCCAATTATAAGGCAAATAACTGAGCACACACAGGCTTTCTTTGGTTTAAAGCAGAAAGAGGAAATTTATTAAAACCTTCAAACCTAAACTTTAATACGGTTCACGCCTATGGATATACGACACGCACATCTTCTCTTCTTCTTTGGTCTCCTTGTCTCGGGAGACAATGGGTAAGTGCCTGGAGGTGGTCAGTGGTTTGTGGAGCAGCGCCTGGAGTGGCTATAAAGGCCAATACTGGAGTGACAGGCTCTTCCACAGGTGCTGCAGAAAAATTTGATTGTCGGGGCTGTTACACAGTTGGCTCTCCCCTTGCGCTTCTGTCTTTTTTCCTGCCAACTGCTAAGTCTCTTCGACTCGCCACACTTTAGCCCCGCCTTTATGGCTGCCCGCCAGCTCTGGCGATCGCTGGCAACTGACTCCCACGACTTGTGATCAATGTCACAGGACTTCATGTCGCGTTTGCAGACGTCTTTATAGCGGAGACATGGACGGCCGGTGGGTCTGATACCACTGGCGAGCTCGCTGTACAATGTGTCTTTGGGGATCCTGCCAGCTTCCATGCGGCTCACATGGCCAAGCCATCTCAAGCGCCGCTGACTCAGTAGTGTGTATAAGCTGGGGATGTTGGTCGCCTCGAGGACTTCTGTGTTGAAGATACGGTCCTGCCACCTGATGCCAAGGATTCTCCGGAGCCAGCGAAGATGGAATGAATTGAGACTTCGCTCTTGGCTGACATACGTTGTCCAGGCCTCGCTGCCGTAGAGCAAGGTACTGAGGACACAGGCTTGATACACTTGGACTTTTGTATTCCGTGTCAGTGCGCCATTTTCCCACACTCTCTTGGCCAGTCTGGCCATAGCAGTGGAAGCCTTTCCCATGCGCTTGTTGATTTCTGCATCGAGAGACAGGTTACTGGTGATAGTTGAGCCTAGGTATGTGAACTCTTGAACCACTTCCAGAGCGTGGTCGCCGATATTGATGGATGGAGCATTTCTGACGTTCTGTCCCGTGATGTTCATTTTCTTGAGGCTGATGGTTAGGCCAAATTCGTTGCAGGCAAACGCAAACCTGTCGATGAGACTCTGCAGGCACTCTTCAGTGTGAGATGTTAATGCAGCATTGTCAGCAAAGAGGAGTTCCCTGATGAGGACTTTCCGTACTTTGGTCTTCGCTCTTAGACGGGCAAGGTTGAACAACCTGCCACCTGATCTTGTGTGGAGGAAAATTCCTTCTTCTGAAGACTTGAACGCATGTGAGAGCAGCAGGGAGAATAAAATCCCAAAAAGTGTGGGTGCGAGAACACAGCCCTGTTTCACGCCACTCAGGATAGGAAAGGATAGGATGAGGTGCTGCTATGCTGAATTGTGCCTTTCATATTGTCATGGAATGAGGTGATGATACTTAGTAGCTTTGGTGGACATCCGATCTTTTCTAGTAGTCTGAAGAGACCACGTCTGCTGACGAGGTCAAAGGCTTTGGTGAGATCAATGAAAGCAACGTAAAGGGGCATCTGTTGTTCACAGCATTTCTCCTGTAGCTGACGAAGGGAGAACAGCATGTCAATGGTCGATCTCTCTGCTCGAAAGCCACACTGTGCCTCAGGGTAGACGCGCTCGGCCAGCTTCTAGAGCCTGTTTAAAGCGACTCGAGCAAAGACTTTCCCCACTATGCTGAGCAGGGAGATTCCACGGTAGTTGTTGCAGTCACCGCGGTCACCTTTGTTTTTATAGAGGGTGATAATATTAGC
This sequence comes from Heterodontus francisci, assembly GCF_036365525.1. NCBI lineage: Eukaryota > Metazoa > Chordata > Chondrichthyes > Heterodontiformes > Heterodontidae > Heterodontus > Heterodontus francisci. Next base: position 114,112,442 of record NC_090375.1, on the reverse strand, counting down.
ATCGCGCATATCCTGTGGTACTGCTCCCTCGTCCCAGCACAGGCAAAGCATTTCGTAGAGTGCTGAGAGTATAGCAGGCTTAGCACTCTTGATTATTTCAGGGGTAATGCTATCCTTCCCAGGGGCTTTTCCGCTGGCTAGGGAATCAATGGCATCACTGAGTTCCGATTTTATTGGCTGTACGTCCAGCTCATCCATGACTGGCAAAGGCTGGGCTACATTGAGGGCGGTCTCAGTGACAACATTCTCCCTGGAGTACAGTTCTAGGTAGTGCTCAACCCAGTGGTCCATTTGCTTGCGTTGGTCAGTGATTGTGTCCCCTGATTTAGATTTGAGGGGGGTGATCTTCTTGATGGTTGGCCCAAAAGCCCAAAAGCAAAAGTATAATGCCATCATACATTCCTCTGATGTTTCCGGTGTCTGAGGCCAGCTGAATATGACTGCATAGGTGTTGCCAGTAGTCATTTGCGCAGCGCCTGGCTGTTCTTTGTGCAGCGCTTCTGGCTGTTTTAAGTGCTAAGGATGTTAACTCGCTGGGGGCTTTTTTGTAGTTCAGCAGTGCTTAGCAGCTATGACAGGTTCCAGCTCTTCAAAATGAGATTGAAACCAGTCTGCATTTCTCTTTGCACTTTTGCCGTAGGTGGTCATAGCTGACTCATAGATGGCGTCTCTGATTTGGGCCCATTTGGTCTCTGCATCCTCTGTGGGAGTGATTTGAAGGGCTTTTTCAAGTGAATTTAGAAATTTTTGTTACAGCTGTGGATAAGAAATTCTGCTCGTGTTGATGCGCGGGTGGCCCTTCTGCTTGAAATGATGCAGCTTCTTTGGTTTGAGTCTAACCTTTCTGCACACCAGGGAGTGGAAGCTGCATGTGATTTGTACACCGTTTAAGGAGGCTCGCCTTGTGACGATGAGGAGCAGCTGGTGCCAACGACGTGATCTTGGGTGCCTCCAAGAAACCTGGTGACAAGGTTTAGTGTGAAAGAACGGGTTGGTGATGCAGAGGTTATGATAGGTACACATCGCAAGCAGTCTCTGTCCATTCTCATTCATCCTTCCAATGCCATAGCGTCCAAGGAAAGGAGGCCATGAGTCATGGTCGGCCCCAACCCTGGCATTAAAGTCCCCCAGCAGGAACAGATGTTCGGTATTGGGGATGCTACTAATGATATTATGGAGTTCCTCGTAGAACTGGTCTTTATCTTCAAGTGGGGAGCAGAGTGTTGGAGCACAGATGCTGAGTAGGTGTACTGGACCAGAGGCGGTGAGCAGTCGGATGGACAGTATGCGTTCTGAGCCATTTGAAGGTGGCGCTATCATGCTGAGCAAAGAGTTTCTGATGGCAAAGCCCACTCCATGCTGTCTTGGTTCTTCAGGATCCCTACCCTGCCAGAAGAAGGTGTAGTCTTGCTCTGTTAGAGATCCGCTCGCAGGGAGGTGTATCTCCTGAAGTGCTGCAATGTCCACATTGAGTCTACTGAGCTCGTTGTTAATGATGGCGGTCTTCCGATAATCGTTGATTTGTGTAAGGTCTTCCGACAGGCCAGGGCACATAGTTCTGACGTTCCAGCTTGCAAAACCAAGGACTGGTACCTTCTTTCCTTTTTTCGTGCTGTTTGGTGCGGTGTTGCAGTTCGCAGAAGAAAAGATAAGTAGAACAGTTTGAGGCAATATCTTGTTACTGTTTCTCGAGCTTGCTGTAGTCCTTGATTGAAGATATGGTCTTGCGATTTGTTGGGGCCCAGTATTAGTCTTAAACCTTGTACACGTTGGAAATTTTTCTCTCTTTTAGTTTCACATGTTTTCACAAGATTCAGTTCTGTAGGAAGAGATGAAGCATGCAGACAAGAGAGGCTGCTGTAATTCTTGCTTCAGTTCCAGGAGAGATGTTTACTCCATGAGCACACGGCTTTTTCTGCCTGGCAATATCTTTGCTTGGGAGTTCAAAAGCTCTGCAACAGCCAGTCAGTCATGTGGCCAAAACTGGTCTGACCACTTCTGCGTATTGGAGGAACAGGGATTGGCTCCCTTTGTTTCCACATTTTCTGGTACTATGCAAATGTCCTTCCAGTCAGAGATTGCAATTTTTAACGTTTTAATGTTCATGTGGAGGGTGTGATTTGCCTGCCAACTTTACAATCCTCCTCAAGACCCATTTCTTTGAGCAATCTCTCCCTTTCCTTCCTCAATCTTGTGTACAAAGTGATTTGGATATTTCTTATGTTAAAGGCGTCAGATAAACGCAAGTTGTTATTTTTGTTGCTACAAAGCAAAATTTGTGTATTGCAAATATAGAGTTAATCCCACAACAAGATAAAGAGAGACGCCTTCTTCCAGGATGCAAGACTTGTAAATGCACCCTTAGTTTCCTTATGCATTACTGATAAAGTCTGTGATCACCACTTGCTGCCTTCTTCAGCCATTGGGACAAAAGAGATGAAACACCAAAACTTCCACAGCCACTGTCACTGACACTCCATAGTGTAATTGTCTAACTGAAGCTGTTCCTTTTGGAGAGGTTGCATTAGTGCCACTAGATGGATGGATGGATGGACGGACAGGCAGATATATTTTTATGGCACCTTTCATGACCATAAGTGCTTTAAAGCCAAGAAAGTACTAGTCAAATGCAAGAACCCCAAAAACTGATCCTGCAAATAGACCATCTTAGCAAGTCTCATCCTGAGTACATTTGCACAATGGAGGAGGGTTGCATGATTCAGACTGGCTTCCAATAATTTTCACTCATTTTTAAGAGAAGAATTTGAGTCATATACTGCATCACCTTTCATATTCTCAAGACATCCCAAAATGATTCACGGCTGGTAAATTTCTTCTGAATTGTAATCACTGTTGCTATGTTGGGAAAAGTGACTATTAATTTGCGTACAGCGAGGTCCCACAAACATCAAATGGTAATCTGTTCTTGTGGTGTTCAGGGAAGAATGTTGGCCAGGACAGCAGTAGGACATCGGAGGCCAAATAAAAGGTTGTGCCTGGGACTGCCGTTCATCTGCCACTCCAAGCTGCCAGTCCAATCAGAGGGCTGGCAGCACTGCAGCCTCAGCAGCACCACCAGTGGTGATTGCTGCTGAGGCTGCAGGGAAAAGGTGAGGGTGTCTCCATGTTGAGGTGCCTTCAAATGGTCAGTAAGAAATTGTTTTAATGTGCTGGGAGCAGGCAGGGAGGCCCCGGCAATCAGAGGAGTGAACCCTCCAGTGGCAGTGTTGGAGTTGAGGGAGCGGCCATTGCCACCATTAGGGCCCCTCGGTATGACATGGTGCCTCTGGGAAATAAGACCCCTTCTCCCTGAAAAGTTGCTGGGAGGCTGCCTCGACATACCTGACAGGCTCCCCACAAGACTGGGTGGCACAGTGGTGCAGTGGTTAGCACCGCAGCCTCACAGCTCCAGCGACCTGGGTTCGGTTCTGGGTACTGCCTGTGTGGAGTTTGCAACTTCTCCCTGTGACCGTGTGGGTTTCTGCTGGGTGCTCCGGTTTCCTCCCACAGCCAAAGACTTGCAGGTTGATCGGTAAATTGGCCATTGTAAATTGCTCCTGGTGTAGGTAGGTGGTAGGAGAACGGTGGGGATGTGGTAAGGAATATGGGATTAATGTAGGATTAGTATAAATGGGTTGTTGTTGGTTGGCACAGACTTGGTGGGCCAAAGGGCCTGTTTCAGTGCTGTATCTCTCTATGACTAAGACAGGGGGCACTGTTCCAACTCCAGCAAAACCCTGGTGTCATGGTAAAATGGCCATTAATAGGCCAATTAATTGGCTGCCATCCTCAGGTCAGTGGATGACTGATCCACTGCCATACCAGCCTTTGGAAATATTCTGTAGCAACATGAAGATGTTGGGCTTTGCCTTCTGCTGTCAATTTACCTCCCAGCCCATCTCCAACAAAATCCCAACCAACATCTCTGACAATGCAGCGCTCCTGCATTGTTGTACTGAAGTTTCAGTCTAGATTATATTGTTATGACTAGGTGAGAAGGAGTCTAGGGGTTCCCTGTCAGCCTTTGCCTGGTTTAACTGTAACAGTGTTTGATTTTTAAAACTCCGTGTTTTTAGCTCCCCCTCAGTGAATACTTGTTCACTGCTCCAATTGTAAGGCAAAGAAATCAGGCAGGTTTCCTTAGATTTAAACAAGAAAAGTGGAAGTTTATTAATCTTAAACTCTAATTCAGTTAACAACTATGAATATGCGACGCGACCACGCTAGCATGCATACGCGATAAACACACATGCAGATAGAGACAGGAAAGTAGAAAGAAGAAAGAGGAACAGTTTGAGGCAATACCTGTTAGGTATTTACTGTCCTTTAAGTTCAATGTGGAGTCTTTGGTTGCCAGTAAATCCCGCTTTTCGTTGGGGCCCAGTTCACGCTTCAACTTGTTTTGATGTCGGAGTCTTTTCTCTCGAGGTTTACATGTCTTCCGTGGGTCCGGTGGCTTTGGAGAAAGCGAGAGAGAGAGACAGCCAGGAGAGAGGCTTGCTTGTTCCAGCTTCAGTTGCAAAACTGCCTTCCGAATTCCAACTGTCCTGTGGCTAGTTCAAAAAACCTGGAACAGCCAGTTAATCATGTGACCAGCTGGTTTAACCAGTCCTGGCTTTGTGGATTGTATCATCTTAGCAGGCCCTGGAATGTACTTCCTTACACCTTCAATGTCTGGTGATCAAAATCTATTTGAGTTAATTGGAGCAGGGAATAGTCCTTTGTCTCCACAAGCAGCGTCTCTTAGAATGCAAATGTCCTTCCAGCCCAGTGTCTGGTGATCTTCAAACAAGTCATTTCTTCACTCCAGTAACAGTTTAAAATCAATATTCATATGACAAAATTAATATGCCTCATTCTTGGCAGGTGGGGGTCTTCATGACAATATGCACAAGTCCTGACATTGACCATTCAAACACTGAGTGCTGTTGGCTGAACCAAACTGACACGGAAAGCTGTGACAAGAGTGATTCTACTTTTTAAAATATGTTTTTGAGGACTTATATTTAAATGGATTCATTGGAATGCTGAAAATATCAAAGAAGCTGGACTTTGCTTTGTTGTTGTTGATAGTTCATTGAAAGATGTTGTTTAAAAACAACCTTGCTGGAAGCCATGTGCTTTAAGAAATAAACAACAGAAACCTTCGTGACCTGGGGAAGAGGTTTACAGAGAAGCCACATGTCAAGGTTTATGAAAGTCAAGAGGTTGACTTGCTATTTGGGGTTTGGAGATTGTTTTCAAGTCAGTTGGGGTGTGAACTGTTTTGAAGACTGTTGGTTTTGCCTGCCAAGGAATGTATTCTGGAAGTCACAGACCCTATTACCTGGTTTTTAATTGGCCTTCATACAGAGGCATTGTTTAATTCCAGTACAGATATTAATGAAAGTATTATTGGTATTTTGCTCAATTTTAATCATCCAATTTCAATCACTGTATTATGATTTGGCAGATATTATCTATGAATAATTATGCATTAAATATAAAAAGTGTTGAAAAGTACGTTTATATATTTCTGATATAAGTTATAAATGTTTGTTATTCCCTGTCCTTCAACACATTTCAAATGCAATGGATTTAACGAAAGGGGTCATCTTACTTTGCAGAAGTCACTAATCTCAGCACAAATTATATACTTAGTGTATAAATAGTAAAGATAGTAATGCAAAGCAATGTACCCAGCAGAAGTCAATTATTTCAAGAGGGGAGGGAGAAAAATATTCAAAAGAACAGCTTACAATTTTGTAAGAAGTAACATTCAGAGAAAATATTGCCAAAGTGTTTACTATCTCTCCAGTGACCAGAGGAAATACTCCCATTGAGTTTATTATCTCTACGATAACCAGTGGAAGCATTTCCATTGAGTTTACTGTCTCTACAGTGACTGAAGGAAATATTCCCATTGAGTTTGCTATCTCCACAGTGACTGGAGGAAATATTCCCATTGAGTTTACTATCTCCGCAGTGACTGGAGGAAATATTTCCATTGAGTTTACTATCTCCACAGTGAGTGAAGGAAATATTCCCATTGAGTTTGCTATCTCCACAATGACTGGAGGAAATATTCCCATTGAGTTTACTATCTCCACAGTGAGCGAAGGAAATATTCCCATTGAGTTTACTATCTCCACAGTGAGCGAAGGAAATACTCCCATTGAGTTTATTATCTCTACAATAACCAGTGGAAGCATTTCCATTGAGTTTACTGTCTCTACAGTGACTGAAGGAAATATTCCCATTGAGTTTGCTATCTCCACAGTGACTGGAGGAAATATTCCCATTGAGTTTACTATCTCCGCAGTGACTGGAGGAAATATTTCCATTGAGTTTACTATCTCCACAGTGAGTGAAGGAAATATTCCCATTGAGTTTGCTATCTCCACAATGACTGGAGGAAATATTCCCATTGAGTTTACTATCTCCACAGTGAGCAAAGGAAATATTCCCATTGAGTTTACTATCTCCACAGTGAGCGAAGGAAATATTCCCATTGAGTTTGCTATCTCCACAGTGACTGGAGGAAATATTCCCATTGATTTTACTATCTCCACAGTGACCAAGGAAATATTCCCATTGAGTTTACTATCTCTACAGTGACCGGAGGAAATATTCCCATTGAGTTTACTATCTCCACAGTGACCAAGGAAATATTCCCATTGAGTTTACTATCTCTACAGTGACCGGAGGAAATATTCCCATTGAGTTTACTATCTCTACAGTATCAAGTGCAAATATTCCCATTGAGTTTACTACCTCTACAGTGACCAAGGAAATATTACCATTGAGTTTACTATCTCTACAGTGTCAAGTGGAAATATTCCTATTGAGTTTACTATCTCTACAGTGACCAGAGGAAATATTCCCATTGAGTTTACTATCTCTACAGTGACCAGAGGAAATATTCCCATTGAGTTTACTACCTCTACAGTGACCAGAGGAAATATTCCCATTGAGTTTACTATCTATATTGTGACCAGAGGAAATATTCCCTTTGAGCTTACTATCTCTACAGTGACCAGAGGAAATATTCCCATTGAGTTTACTATCTCCATCTGCAATGGCAGCAGGAAATCATATCTCACTGGTGACTCAATTTATTTTAGGGCAGAAAGCCTTCTACGTTTGAACTTTCTCAATACTTTATATCTTTTATAATTTCTTATGTAACCTTGCTGTATCTTTATTTTATGTTTGGTTCCAGTTTTTTGTCTCTTTTATTATTTTCTTTCTGCATATACTCAAAGTAAAACTTAGCCTTAGTCAGACCAAGGGCTTCAAATCAGTTATGTCAAAATGTGTAATGACTACTCAAGTTTCTGGCAGATTACAACTGTAATTTAGCCCAGAGACTAATATATTTTTCTATTATTAGTATACTAATTGTGAAGTTGTTTGCTGGAAGACATCTCTCCCACATATTTAGCTCACACCTTGGAATCATAGAATAGAAATTACATTGTTTCTATCAGACAAACCTAAAGGTCAACTGTCTTTCTGTTGATACACTGTCAAAAGTAGAGCTATGTCATATTTGAATGTCTCCAGATTTTGTATATTTTGGCTATTTACTTCCTTAAATTAGTTTTGACACATGTCTATCACATTAATATTTAGGAAAGTTTATACAGATTAATCCCATCTCACTTTATGCTGAATTCATGGAACTGCACTGATTTTGTAGACAACATGAAGGTAGTCATGCAGCAGTGGATATCTACTCATGCTGGTAGTGCACTACTTCATAACTCAGGACATTTTCTTCATATTTTGAAGTTTTTTGATCAACAGTATATGGTGGATTATACTTAAAGGGGATATAGTTGCGGGATAATCTCAATGAATACGATCATTGTTTCTCAAAGAAAAGATAAGAATGATTCCTACACACATGTAAGATATGGAATATTAAGATCAGACTTCAGGACAAATATATATTGCTGCTACATACAGGGTGCAGTAAAAGTTTTACTCTTGTACTTACCATGTGCTCTGATGACTGTCTTTTATTAACAATGTGCAAATTGCAATAATTAGTGCACCTTACATCTCAAATATTTTCAGAATCCCTCACTTTGAGGAAGATTCAACCATTTTTTCAAAGATGTCTTGGCAAAATGTAATTTTACGTTTAAAGATACAAAATTCTTTCAATGTCCATTAAGTAATTTTTAAAGTAAATACTTTACGTGGTCCAAAACTATTTAGTGATAGACTGAGTGTGACTCATCTAACTGATTTCCATTAAAAAGTCTTTTAAATTGTAAACCTTTCACAGCAGTGACATCATCAATCCCACACACCTTTATTTTCTCACATTCCACAGTGCTGTGATTAGGGTTCCTAGAAAACCATTTGTTTTCACTCTATCTGCAGTTACACAATTAAGTTGGTGCTTTTTAGTTATTGTACTAAGTGAAGTGCCCTTTATCAGGTCTTTTAATTTACAATTATTCTGCAGAAACATTTCTCCTGATTTATCTATTAAGTGCATACTCATCTATAGTACTGTTGTCACATTTGATTGCCTGTCGCTTTCTTAAATCAGACTGTTCAGCAATTCGTTTAGCTGTTTTGGTGGCTTTCTCATATTTCTTCATCATTGGTCTTTTTGAGTGTTTAATATTCTAATATAACAATAGCAATTAAGATTGAAAAAGACTATTATTCACTATATTGGCCTAAATTATTTAATTTTATGTCCTACCTTTCACCTTCTGTTCTGAATAAATTTTAAAACTCTTTCTTAGTGCTGATGCAAAATTATCAATAATGGCCCTCATGACAGAACTTACAATTTATGTCAAGTAAGCACATGTGTGGTGCCAGGTCTCCACATGATGCAGAGTGGCCCTGCTAAGCAAAGTTCAACCTACTATTTAGAAGCCCCTTCATTAATGATATAACTGAATCATTGAAAGAACTTTCCTCATAGAGTATTATTGCACTTTATGAGTTTTGTTTAATTTGTTCATTGTTCCCCAAAGTACCTATTATACATGAAAGGCACTTCAATGTTACTCAAGAGATGAAGTGAGATGTTCCTACGAACAAACTTAATTTCTTTTACATACAATCTGCCATCCCAATTGATAACAGTTTAATTTAAACTGAATATTCTATGATTAAGAAATAAATCAAGGTTTTTCTTTATCTTTTGTACTGTAAATCAGTTTGAGTATTTGCTGAGTTGCAGTATGGAGAATATTGAGACCAATATCATGTTGTGTGGGTAAGAATTGGTAAACATTTGGAGTCTTTGTGTTTTAGCTTTGAAGCTTCTATAATTCAAATATTCACAAAGACAAATGCAATCTCAACATCTCAGGCTGATAAAGGGCTTCCAGACAGCTCAACATTTATGATGGCACAATGCATACATGATAGAATAATGCATTTCAACATGATTTACACCATTATGTGTTTCTAAACTACAGACTGAATTTTACTGACCCCTGGATGTGGCGAGTAGCGCTGCAGGGGCTGGTAAAATGCTGTGGGGAGAGGACCACCTCACATTACAGGCGGCGGCGGGATCTCGGTGCGGCCCCCCCGCTGCCTGGTGGCAGGCCCTTCATCAGCATATGTAGATTAACATTTAAAATATTTAAATAAACTTACCTGCAGGCAGAGCCTATCCCACTCTGATATTACGGCCACCTTTCGTGCTCTGCGCGCCTTCGGAATTCCGCACGGAGTTCCAGGTGAGAACCTGGTGGGGAGGGGGGAGCAATAGAATTTTCAGTGCGGGAGGGGTGCAAGAGCGGGGAAATCAATTTTAATTGGATGTGGGGAGGGTGGGAAGGGGTTGAGGGCCAAAGGGAATTAATCTCGGGGTGGGGGAAAGTTCTGGATACCAATAAAAGTTTATTATGGTGGGAGAGGCTAATTAATATATAAATTACCCATTGGCGGTGGGATATGGGAAATGTTGAAATTTAAATTTATTTTCATTTCCCGGAGATTGGGAACTTTAAATTTTAAAATGTTACTGAAGGGCCTGAAGCCCTTTAAAAGTGGCTCCGGCACCTGCGCGGTGGCGCCAGACGCCGTTGCTGGGGAGGCGGCGGCCGGCCCATTACATCATCAGGGGCAGCCCCTCCACCCCCTCTATTTAAATGAGCCACTGCACAAAATATCACTGGGGCTCCTCGGTGGCCACTGAATTTGGGCAGCGCGCTGAGTTTAATTCAGAAAAACCAGGTTGCCAAGCAGGTTATTCATGTGACTAGCTGGTCTGACCACCTCTGTTTGTGGATTCTCAGGTGTTAGCCGATCCTGGAATGTCTCTTCTTACACACAATACCTGGTGCTCAAAGTCCATTGAGGGTTTAAATTGGGGCAGGGAATAGCCCCTTTGTCCTTCCAAGCACTGGCTGTTAGTATGCAAGAAATGTTTTTCCAGCCAAGGGCCTGGTGATTTTTTTAAACAAGTCCTTTCTTCACTTCAGCAACAGTTTTCAAATCAAAGTTCATATGACAAAATTAATATGCCTCATTCTTGGCAGGTGGGGGTCTAGCATGACATATGGAAAAACTTTTTCATGATAATGAGATGAATCTAGTGCATAATAATGTGAGGAATGCACTTGGTAACATGATCACATTAAAAATTACTTCAAATAAACACTTAAGCTTTAGCTTGGAAGGTGACAGAGGGAAGCCAGGGAATTATAGACCAGTTAACCTAACATTTGTTGTTGGGAAGTTACTAGACACTGCAATTAAGGATAGAGTAAGTGAACACATTGGGCTGGATTTTATACTTGCCCCCACAGTGAGTTTGAAAGACCCCACCAGCGAACCGTCTCCACCCCAATTAAGTCCGTAGTGGGAAGGCCCCTAACAGCCTTCCTGCCCTGCCACCAATTGAGGCCAATAAGTGGGCAATTTATACCCAATTAAGGGCATCATCCTGCCATTGCTATGCATAGCCCAATGGCTGGTGCGGGCCTGTTGCACACAGGAAGCATGACAAGCAAACCCATGCGAGGTGGGGTAGTCTCTTGTTCAAAATCGTAGTGCCTGATCGAGCTACCCGGCATTGGGTAGGGTGTCCAGCTGAGAGCCACCCACCTGCCCTTGCTGCCGATATCCTACACCTCACCTCTCTCATGACCCCCAACCTGCAAAACCCTTCCTGACATAACTCATCTTAGTTTAGTTTAGTGATACAGCACTGAAACAGGCCCTTCAGCTCACCGAGTCTGTGCCGACCATCAATCACCCATTTATACTAATCCTACACTAATTCCATATTCCTACCACATCTCCACCTGTCCCTATATTTCCCTACCACCTACCTATACTAGGGGCAATTTATAATGGCCAATTTACCTATCAACCTGCAAGTCTTTTGGCTTGTGGGAGGAAACCGGAGCACCCGGAGGAAACCCACGCAGACACAGGGAGAACTTGCAAACTTCACACAGGCAGTACCCAGAATTGAACCCGGGTCGCTGGAGCTGTGAGGCTGCGATGCTAAGCACTGCGCCACTGTGCCGCCCCTTGATGATCCTAGGCCTCAGGTGGGTGCATTACCAACACAGTTCAGTAAAAGAGCTGCCTGCCTCTGATTGGCCAGCAGTTCTCAGCAGGAGGGACTTCAGTTGCCAGGGTCCTTAATCCTGGGGAAGGCCTGCTGCTGCCCAGTTAAGTGCCTGATTGGCAGGTTATGCGGCGGGCCTTCCTGCAAAGAGGCGATGTGGCCCTTGCCAGCTCTTCAGCCAATGGCCGAGACCCTCACCACCTAAAGAAAATACCGCCTATTGAAAATTTTCAGCTGATTAGAGAAAGCCAGTATGGATTTGTAAAGGGCTGATGGGATAAAAAACCACATATCCAAGTTTGCCGATGACACAAACATGGATGGTATTTGTCAGCATTGTAAATGGAAGCAAAAAACTACAAAGAAATATTAATAGATTAAGTGACTGAGCAATATTGTGGCAAATGGATTTCAATATAGGAAAATGTGAGGTCTTCCACTTTGGACCTATAAAAGGATAGAACAGAGTTCATATAAATGGTGAAAAGCTAGAAACAGTGGAAGTCCAAAGAGATTTGGGGTTCATGTATATCGATCATTCAAAAGTCATGAACAGGTGCAGAAAATAATCAAAAAGGCCAATAGAATGCTGGCTTTTACATCTTGAGGATTTGAATACAAAGGGGTAGAAGTTATGTTTCAGCTATACAATGCCCTGTTTAGATCACACCTGGAGTACTGCGAGCACTTCTCGAAACCGCACCGTAAGAAGGATATATTGGTCTTGAAGGGAGTGCAGTGTAGATTTACCAGAATGATACTTGAATTCCAAGGGTTAAATTATGAGAAGAGATTGCAGAAACTAGGCTGGCATTCCCTAGAATTTAGAAGGCTAAGGGATAATTTGATTGAAGTTTCTAAAATATTAAGGAGATCAGATGGGGTATACAGAGAGAATCTATTTCTGCTCGTTGGGGAGTATCAGACTTGGGGTATAGTCTAAAAATTAGAGCCAGACTTTTCAGGAGTGAAATTAGGAAACACTTCTATACGCAAAGGGTGATTGAAGTTTGGAACTCTCTTCTGCAAATGGCAATTGATACTAGATCAATGGTTAATATTAAATCTGAGATTGATAATTTTTTGTTAACCAAAGGAATGGAGCAAATGCAAGTATATGGAGTTAGGTCGCAGTTCAGCCATGATCTCATTGAATGATAGAACAAGTTTGAGGGGCTAAATGACTTACTCCTGTTCCGATGTTCCAACGTCCTTGCATACCAGGGAAGAATCACATAGGGACAGATCCTCACCTAGGAAGAAAGGCCACCCACACACCCTGGAAGTGAAAAGAGTCATTCACTTTGATTGTAAATATTTCAAATTAGAAAATAAATCGTAGAAAATAATATGACTTATATGGTGATCCACTCCCTTATTGGGAACTGGGATCCTTACCTTTCCTTTTATCCACCCATGTCCCGCTCAAAAAAATATTGACACAGAACTTCCTTTGTACCCCATGAAAACTCAGTATTGTTGGTAAGGGGCAGGAAATTTAGAGGGGATTTGGGGAAACAATTTTCACCCAGAGGGTGGTTGGAATCTGGAACACACTGCCTGAAGAGTTGGTAGAGGCAGGAAACCTCACCACATTTAAAAAGTATTTAGATGAGCACTTGAAATGCCACAGCATACATGGCGACAGGCCAAGTGCTGGAAAATGGGATTAGAATAGTTAGGTGCTTGATGGCCAGCAAAGACACGATAGGCCGAAGGGCCTGTTTCTGTGCTGTATAACTCTAGGGGCCCCACTTCTCATGTGCCCACCGCAGCGCAGCCTGATGACATCAGTGAGGGGACAGTGTTGTCAGGAATCACTTTGGTTGTTAAAGGGATAGGTTGCAATTTTCACGGTGCACATGGATTTCATGCACTTCTGGGGCTGCCCAGCTGAAGGGAGGTGGGAAGAGAGCAGGCAGCCAGTCATGGTTACTTCAGCCCCATACGAGGATCGGCAGTGCAGAGTGGGACTCAGCCTTTGGGAAAAAGGTGCCCTTGGTGCTGCGCAGTTGGCAGGGAGAGTGGGCAGTCAACGCTTGGGCCTTAAACAGGGTTCTCACCCCACCCCAGCATTGCAGGAGCAGAAGGCTGCCAATCACAATAGGGCTGCCACCTATCCACGTGAAGGCTGCAGCTGGCAATGGCAGCACAACTCTCAGATTTTGGGCCCGCTGGCGATGAGGGGCAATGACCTCCACAGGAAGGAATGAATCCCGAGCAGCAGGAGGGAGAGGAAAGAGGGCCTGGAAGGCAAAGCAGGCCATACCCTCAACACAGGATCTACAGTCGAAGACGGAGTTACCTGGAGATGACCGAGAACCAGTGCCACAGGAGACAAAGAAAAAAGAACAGTACAGCTCAGGAACAGGCCATTCAGCCTTCCAAGCCTGCGCCAATCTTGATGCCTGTCTAAACTAAAACCTTCTGCACTTCCAGGGTCCATATCCCTCTATTCCCATCCTATTCATGTATCTGCCAAATATAGACTGTGACTCTCCGGGCAGATGGTCGCCAACATCTGTACCCACATTACCAAAGCCCTCACACCTCACAGCACTGGTCACCATATCCTGCCAGTAACCATCAAAGTCACTGTGGCCTTGAACATTGTCCAAGGATCAACTTTGGACCTTAGTGGCCTCTCACAAACAGCTGCACACCACAGCATCTCGCTGGTCATTGATGCCCTCTTTGCCAGAGCTGGACAGTACATTCAATTCATGTCAGGCACAGTCTTGCAGGCACAGAGAGTTGTGGATTTCAGCAACATTGGTGGATTCTCCCAGGTGCAGGACATTATGGATTGCACCAATGTGGCCATCAAGACGCCCAGCGACTGCCCAGTGAGATCCAGCAACAGGAAGAATTTCCACTCCCTCAATGCTCAGCTGGTCTGCAACCACAACAAAAGCTTCCTCCATGTGTGCGCTCACTTTCCTGGCAGCTGCTTTGACTCCTTTATCTTCCGGCAGGAAAGGCTGCCTCAGATCTTCATTCCAACACCCAAAATCTGTGGATGGATCCTAGGAAACAAGGCTACTGACCCTTATACGACAGTCCCAGGCATAGGCAGAGAGCTGATGCAACCAACGCCCCCTGTGACTGGGACAACCGTTGAGCAGGCCATCGAGCTTCTGAAGATGCGATTTCAGCATTTGGACTGATCGAGTGACACCCTTCAATAACCTCCAGCAAAGGTCTCCGCCATTGTGGTGGTCTGCTGCATTCTCTATAATATGTCCCCCCAGAGAGGTGTGGGCCTTGAGGAAGGTGAGGCGCTGGAAGGAGAGTTCATCGGAGGAGGTGAGAGAGTAGGAGGAAGTGGAGGTGGAGGAAGATGACGTTGAACCGAGAGGTGTCCTGGCTGCAAAAAGTGGTGACATGGCCAGGTTTGGGCGTGAAGGTCTTGTCAGGGTGTCATGAATATCTGTGATCATCTGATTCAGGAGTGTTTCACCTGAGTCCCTCTGGGCCAGGTTGAGGTGCATGGCATGGAAAGAGAGTCTGAGATACTTGTGCTAACACATGAATGAAAGATGCAGCCTGGAACATCTAATTATTTATCGCCAATGAAGGAAGCACAGCTGCCCAGAGGCTTTGCCCTCACCATGGAGGATCCTGTTATCTCTTTCACCACCTCATAGCACTTTTCCTGTCATGGCAGCCATAAAAGGAGTCCCAGACTTTGGCTTAGAGTGTTACAATTTATACAGTGCAAAGAGAGGAAAACAGTCTACAGAGACAGTAAGAAGACACAGTGGTTAGCACCGCAGCCTCACAGCTCCAGCGACCCGGGTTCAATTCTGGGTACTGCCTGTGTGGAGTTTGCAAGTTCTCCCTGTGTCTGCGTGGGTTTCCTCCGGGTGCTCCGGTTTCCTCCCACATGCCAAAGACTTGCAGGTTGATAGGTAAATTGGCCATTATAAATTGCCCCTAGTATAGGTAGGTGGTAGGGAAATATAGGGACAGGTGGGGATGTGGTAGGACTATGGGATTAATGTAGGATTAGTATAAATGGGTGGTTGATGGTCGGCACAGACTCGGTGGGCCGAAGGGCCTGTTTCAGTGCTGTATCTCTAAAACACACCCCAGTGATCCACTTAATGCTCCACGCCAGGTACTTGGACACCCTATGCTGTGGTCTTGGAGGAGGTGGAGGCAGCCTGCTCACTCATTTGGCTTGCAGCTGAGATGCATGTGACCTCATCGTGGAGGTGGCCCTGGGGCATCTCCAGAGGTTGCTGCACCTGCATCATTACAAGGGTAGCCTCCATCACTTGGCCCTGCTGCACAGATGGCCCCTCAGTCAGAGGGACCAAAGAGGGTAAGGATGATGAGGGTGCCTGTGAGGAGTGGCCCCCTCAACCTCTTCTGTGACAACCTCAACCCTTGCCCAGTGCTCCAGATGCCTGGAAGAGGACAGCAGCTGGATGTAGCTGACATCTCCTCCAAAGATCTCTGTGTACCAGTGCCACTGAGAAGTCCATGCTACATAGCATGTCATGCATCCTGTGGACATCAGCGCACAATTCTGGACGTCGGCACGCAGTTCTGGACATCAGCACACAGTTCTGGACATCAGCGCACAGTTCTGGACATCAGCTCACAATTGTGGACATCAGCTCACAGTTCTGGACATCAGCACACAGTTCTGGACATCAGCGCACAGTTCAGGACATCAGCTCACAATTGTGGACATCAGCTCACAGTTCTGGACATCAGCTCACAGTTCTGGACATCAGCGAACAGTTCTGGACATCAGCTCACAGTGCTGGACATCAGTGCACAGTTCTGGACATCAGCGAACAGTTCTGGACATCAGCTCACAGTTCTGGACATCAGCGAACAGTTCTGGACATCAGCTCACAGTGCTGGATATCAGTGCACAGTTCTGGTCATCATCTCACAGAGCTGGACATCAGTGCACATTTCTGGACATCAGCTCACAGTTCTGGACATCAGTGCACATTTCTGGACATCAGCTCACAGTTCTGGACATCAGCTCACAGTGCAGGACATCAGTGCACAGTTCTGGACATCAGCGGGCAGTTCTGGACATCAGTGCACAGTTCTGGACATCAGCTCACAGTTCTGGACATCAGCTCACAGTGCAGGACATCAGTGCACAGTTCTGGACATCAGCGGGCAGTTCTGGACATCAGTGCACAGTTCTGGACATCAGCTCACAGTTCTGGACATCAGCTCACAGTTCTGGACATCAGCGAACAGTTCTGGTCATCATCTCACAGAGCTGGACATCAGTGCACATTTCTGGACATCAGCTCACAGTTCTGGACATCAGTGCACATTTCTGGACATCAGCTCACAGTTCTGGACATCAGCTCACAGTGCAGGACATCAGTGCACAGTTCTGGACATCAGCGGGCAGTTCTGGACATCAGTGCACAGTTCTGGACATCAGCTCACAGTTCTGGACATCAGCTCACAGTGCAGGACATCAGTGCACAGTTCTGGACATCAGCTCACAGTTCTGGACATCAGTGCACAGTTCTGGACATCAGTGCACAGTTCTGGACATCAGCGGGCAGTTCTGGACATCAGTGCACAGTTCTGGACATCAGCTCACAGTTCTGGACATCAGCTCACAGTGCAGGACATCAGTGCACAGTTCTGGACATCAGCTCACAGTTCTGGACATCAGTGCACAGTTCTGGACATCAGCTCACAGTTCTGGACATCAGCTCACAGTGCAGGACATCAGTGCACAGTTCTGGACATCAGTGCACAGTTCTGGACATCAGCGGGCAGTTCTGGACATCAGTGCACAGTTCTGGACATCAGCTCACAGTTCTGGACATCAGCGGGCAGTTCTGGACATCAGTGCACAGTTCTGGACATCAGCTCACAGTTCTGGACATCAGCTCACAGTGCTGGACATCAGTGCACAGTTCTGGATATCAGCTCACAGTGCTGGACATCAGTGCACAGTTCTGGATATCAGCTCACAGTTCTGGACATCAGCTCACAGTTCTGGACATCAGTTCACAGTTCTGGACATCAGTTCGCAGTTCTGGACATCAGCGGGCAGTTCTGGACATCAGTTCACAGTTCTGGACATCAGCACACAGTTCTGGTCATTTTCGGGTAGTTCTGGACATCAACGTGCAGTTCTGGACATCAGCTCACAGTTCTGGACATCAGCGCACAGTTCTGGACATCAGCGGGCAGTTCTGGACATCAGCTCACAGTTCTGGACATGAGCGCACAGTTCTGGACATCAGCGGGCAGTTCTGGACATCAGCGGGCAGTTCTGGACATCAGCGGGCAGTTCTGGACATGAGCGCACAGTTCTGGACATCAGCGGGCAGTTCTGGACATCAGCTCACAGTTCTGGACATGAGCGCACAGTTCTGGACATCAGCGGGCAGTTCTGGACATCAGCTCACAGTTCTGGACATGAGCGCACAGTTCTGGACATCAGCGGGCAGTTCTGGACATCAGCGGGCAGTTCTTGCATGCGCTCTAAGTGATCCAATACATGGCTCTCCAAGAGGTTGACTGCTCTCTCAATGGAGGTGCTTATGCACTCACAGTCCTTAGCTATTGTGGAGCATATGAGCTGGATGAACTCCTCCATCATCTGCCCAAGATCTCTCACTGCCTCAGGGAATTCCGACATGCAGAGACACATCTCTTGCTGCTGTTCAAGGTAAAGTCTTCTTTCCTGTGACTTCCGAAACCCTGCTCCTGTGCAGAGCAGGGCTGTGTCTATCTTCCCTCCTCCGAGGGGAACTGACAACAGCTCCCTCTATCTCTGGCACCCCCTTCTGCCCACCAATGCCTTGATCATCATCCTGTGCCACCTTGTCTAAACATGAATGAGGACTCACCAAGGTGAGTGTATCCGAGCTTGTGGATGGTGCGCTATTCTAGGACTGCAGAGGGAGGGAAGAGGGTGCCCTGGGTTGCACCTGTGGGAGACACAAGAAGAGGTGATGAGATCTTGTCTTGAAGAGTAGAAGCCTCTGCAGTGCTCAGGCTGCCCTATGCTATTCAATGCGCTACACACTTTTCTATGGAGTAGAGTGCACAGCACCCCCTTAATGACCAAATTGCCCTCTGTAATCACAAACTGCACCATGAGCTCCCAGCTTGCCTGGGCTGACTGCCTCCTCGTTCACAATCCTGGCTGTCTCCATCACTGCCTCCTCTATTGAGGTAATGTGCTGGAAAAATGGCACACCTCGTCCCATGTGGGCTCTCTCTTGGATATTTCTCTTGCAAGAACAAAAGAGAGTGATGTAAGGCACTGCTGTCCTCTGTCTCCATGTCATCTACCCCTATTTGTTAGAAACTGCATATCTCAGTGGTGACAGGTCCTCAGCAGCACTTTGGCTCTGAGCCATTCTGAGGGGTGAGTAAGTGCCCTGGTCACACATCCCTCCCATGTTCAGGAGCAGCGAATGCCCTGAGGCTCCTCATGTGATGTGTCTGCTGGAGGGTGAATAAACAGGCTTGAATACCAGCTGAATGTTGATGGAGTGGAAGCGCTTCCTGTTGATGGATCTCACTGGGCAGTCACTGGGTGCCTTGATGGTTACATTGGTGCAATCAGTAATATCCTGCTCTTGGGGAATCCACCGATAGTGCTGAAACCCACAACCCTCTGTGCTTTGCCAGAGCATATGAGGTCATTGAATCTCTTCCCAAACGGCATCCAGGTCCTTCTCTCCACGCTCCGGCTACTCACTGTGGTTGCCACTTCCACCCATGTCTCCGTGGTCTGGATGGTTGGCCTCCTCCGGCCACCCTCCGGGAAAAGGACCTCCCTCGTCTTCCTCATGATCTAGAGCATGACATCCAGGTCTGCATCCGAAAACCTAGGGCAGCCCTGCCCCGGTACCAGACTCCGGCTTTGCTGTGACATCAGCTTTCACTCCAGTGCTGTCCAAGTCTCTGATAATCTCTGCAGCTTTCTTCCTTCAGTCAAACAGCAGCCTCAGTAATGGCTGCCATGGTGAGTTTAAATTGGGCCACACTTAAAACATTCCTGCCCCTCAGGCCTTCAATCAGCTAGCAAACCCATCTCCATATCAATTAAGGAGTTACCCCATGAAAATTGAGAAGCAAATCAGTTCCCCCCTGGGGAGAGCTCAGGACCCGGAAACAATCCCAACTTCTGTTTCTAACCTCCAACGCAAAAAATGCAGTCCTTTGTGGCAGACATCTGCACTTCAATAAGGATGTCCTCACTGAAACCTACAACAACCGACTGCAGCCACATCTGCAACCTCAAAACAGAGCAAGTACCACAGTGCCAGTGGCTGGGAAAGTGACAGTGACCATGAGCGTTAATGCATTCGGCCCCTTCCAGGCTGGAACTGCAGATATTTGCTACATCTCCCAGTTTGTCATCCACTGTTACATAACGGAGGTCACTGAGGCTCTGTATTCCAAGACAGCTGAATACATTTCATTCTCTCTTGTTAGAGAAAAGCAGATGGAGTGAGCATGTGGCTTCTCAAGGATTGTAGGCTTCCCCATGCTGAAAGGGTGCCACCGACTGCACCCACATTACTTTGCGGGTGCTGCAAGTCATTTCTGAAATGTACGACAACCAAAAGGAGTTCTACTCGCACAAAGTCCAGCTGGTGTGTGACCATATGCAGCATATCATGCAGGTCTATATCTGGTATCCTGGCAGAAGTCATGATGCCTTCATTCTGCAGCAGTCTGCTCTGCCATGTGCATTTGAGCTACCATGACAAACCAAAAGGTGGCTATTGGGCAACATGAGCGATCCTTTGATGGCAAGTCTCGTGAGCAGCATGCATATAACAAAAGCCATGCTGTTAACAAAATGTGATTGAACAAACCATTGGGGTGCTGAAACAATGATTCTGCTTCCTGCCCCATGCTGGAGGAGCCCTGCAGGACTTGGCACAATGCATTGCAAGTTTCGTGGTAGTTTGCTGCATGCTGCACAACCTCACCATCATGACAGCACAGCCCCTGCCACTACGGCAACTAGCTGAGGATTAGGAGGAGGAAGAGGAGGAGGAAGAAGAAGGGAGGAGGCAACCAAAACTGTCCCTTTCTGGCTGGGATGTCTGTGATCGACTCATCTGACTGCAATACCAATAAATGCAATCACAATTCTGTTTTCACCAACAGTTTCACACCTTACAATCCCTTTGCCACTAATCATCACATCATCTGTTTGGCCACAATACTAAAATAAAAGCCACCTCAAAATAAATATTCCAAAACAAATTTATAAATCAAACCATGCCATACTGCATACAACCATCAACTAATCATCCTTGTGCTTTCCCTTAGAGCCTGTCTTGCGGGTACCTGCCCCTATCCTAGTGCTCCTATGCAGTGCTATCCCAGTGGCTGCAGTATGGCTGCTGGAAGGCTGCTGACTCTCAGTGAGGAAGACTGCAGATGGCCTTGTAGGATGACTTCAAACAGCTCTGGGCCTAGAAGGCCCGGCTTTGGACTGCATCATCTCAACATAGGCAGCAGGGGACGGGGCTGGCTGGCTCACAGAAAACAACAAGGGTACTGGTGGAATGGCAACAGTGGGAGGACAAATGCTGCTATCCTGAGAAAGGACAGCAGGTTCGTGCTTCACGGAGCCAATGCCACTCCCTCGGGACAGCACTGTAACAACCCTAGTAATGTGTTGGAGGACAGATTACTGGATTGCTGTGATATTCTTTTTTCCCAGGTCAGAATCAATTGCAGAATGACTTCCAGCATCTCCCCTATATGAGGTGCAGGCTGGCTTTAAGCAGTGCAGGGTTCAACAGTGAGATTAGCATGGGCTGTAATCTACAATCGTGATAATGAGCAGGCTTGCATCGGAAGCAATGGGTTATTCGCGCATCGCAATTCCCATGCTCGTTTGCGGGGTTATCAAATTTCACAGCCTACGTATTTAATAGAGCATAAGTAAAACTGCAAAGTGTATCATTATAGTTAGTCATTGTTTAAATCTCTCAGCACTGGGAATATAGTGCAATAACATACAGAGAGTTAATGCATGAAAAAGTTTAGTTAAGCTAAGGCTAGAAAAAGATATTGAAGAAAGAAAAAAAGGTCACTAATTATAACTTACTGGAGGTGTCCCCAGAGAGAAGCCTCTCTGACCAGATTTTGCTCTCAGCAGTGAAGGAATGGTGATCGCCATTCACCTTACTGGGAGCTGCCCGTAGACTTTTTGCAAGTCTGTCAGCGGCGATTTCCTCTCATTCGACATCTTTTCCAGTACATTGCTCTCTACAATGATTCTCTGGAATGTGTAAGCAGAGCAAAAAACAGCAAGGCTCTTCAACAAAGCCAACCATATTGAAGAATCCTCACTGAGACATCCAGATTTCAAACCAGGAAGTGTAACACCATAAATACAAATTAGATTGAAATGATGTATAGAGAGTAAAATAAAGATCAGGAAATATAGATGAGATTATAGGAGAGAGATAAAGGTGAAAGACAGAAAAAGTGAAGTTTTTTTTAAAATTTAAAATAATCTCCAGCTGCAATATTCTTCTAGGGGGAATGAGACTCCACATGTGTAAAATTATTTTTTCAGGGCCAGAAAGGTTGTTCAGCAGTAATTATCACTTATCACACTGTTAAAAACTCACTTACTCCTGACTGTAGCAGTCTTAATGTTTTCAGTTGTTTTTAGTGCAGAATTACTGGGCAAGTTCATGCCGTTTCTATCATTTCAATGCCAAGTCCATCAACGAGGACAGCAGCAATGCACCCTGTGGAGGAAACGGGTATCTCTGAAAGCAACTTCTGGATTTACACCTTTACTGTGCATGTGCATAACCCAGAAGTTACTGTCAGATGTTCTCCCTCACAACAGTGAGTGCTGATAGCATCACTGTTATTGTAATCGCAAATTCTGAGCCAATGTTTCTGAGGATGGCTGAATTGCCCAACATTACAGCTGTTAACTGATTATTAAAAAAGTGATGGTATATCTTATTGTAGGAAGGATAAGGATGCCACATATACCATAGAAAAATAGGCCAGGATTTTACAGCAGCAATGAAGTCCCTACGCCGGGTCATAAGACTGGGTGGTGTGGCCATGTGGGGGGTGTGGGGGGGTGGCGGGTGTTGTTGCGGAAGTGAAAGAGTGACATTATCGGGGCTATCTAATTAATGAATGGCAGGTGTGGGAGCTGGCCAGACAGGAAGCATGGGTGGGAGGAAATACCAGGAAAGGCAAGGCTGGCTCCATCTTTAAAAGGCAGCTAGCAGTAGTGTTAAAGGCAGCAGCCCCAGAGGAAACTGAGAGGGAGCTCTGGCATCTGGAGTAATCGGGAAATGGAAGAAAATAGAGCTAGGAACATCTGGAGGTTTTCCACCAGGTGGCATGGGCTCAGAGGGAAGTCTTTTTCTCTCAGGATGGGAGAAGGGGAACAGCTTGCCAGACGAAAAGGGCATGAATGAAGATAGTGGAGGAGGTGAGCAGATGTGGGATGGTCCCATATACGTGGTTGCAGTTTAGAAAAAGGATCAATGACCTGATACATTCTGACTTGGTGGGTTTAGTACATAACATTAAGCTCACAGCCTTAAACATGACTAAAGGTGAGTTTGAATTTGGAGAAAGGAGTGCCCACCCAGTCAGCAGCATTGGCTGCTACACGCATAGCAATCTCTCTGTGGAGGACACTGCTGGTCAGAGTTCACCCCCACACTGCGCATAGCAATCTCTCTGTGGAGGACACTGCTGGTCAGAGTTCACCCCCACACTGCCAGTACTGAATGGCCACATGCAGGAAGCATCCCTGTGGCTCTGTGATGGACAGTTAGCTACTACAAACATAGGCGTGGTGTGCGTCTATGATTGGCGAGTGGCAATGTTAATTTATATGCTTGCAGGAGAAGAGAATCAACAATGTGCGAGAGAGAGGAAGAACTGGAGGCGGCATCCCATACAACGTGATCCTCACGCCAAAGGAAGAAGCGGCATTGGATCCAGGAGGCAGGGAAGGCTGATAGTGAATCGTGTGGAGCCCCAAAGAGTGAGTGGCCTATTGGATGGGGGCAAGAGACCCTCAGATGAGCACAAAGCATAGCGCTGTTGTGTCCACCACTGGTCTCAGATCTCCGGATGATGAATAGTCAGAAGAGTGTGTTGAAATGTGCATTGCCCTCTCATCACTCTTCTCTCTCTTTCGTAGCTCATGTACAAGAACAGGCAACTGCAGAGCCTGTGAGACAGCCTTCCATCTCTGAGGAGGAGAAGGAAACCTCAGAGGATGCAGTGTCACATCATTCCCCTGCATCCTCCACCAGCACAGTCGTGCGTGGGTTGCAAAGGAGTCACAACCTGGTGAGCACAGCAGAAGCGTCAGAGCAGCTGACAGATGTCATGACAGTTGTGGCGACTCATACTCGAAGGATTGTGGAAACCACAGCGATGCTCAGCTTCAGGCTGATGACATGCCTCTGGAGTCATCAACATGGCGGCAGCTGGTGGAGCTGCAGTATGAGGTGCGTGAACATCTGGCAGAGATTCCAGAGGCTATGTGCGTTATGAATAGAGGAGTCCATCCAGGCCGTGAGTGCAGCCATGCATCTGGCATGTGCATGCATGGCATCCTCCATTGAGAGAGTGGTGACCAGTGGACGCCAGAGGTGTACGTGAGCCTGCACGTCATCACCTGCTCCATGAGCTCTGTGGAGCATAGCTGGCCGAGGGTGGAGGAGCGCGAGACACCTGGAGTCATCGTAAGGTGCGCAAACTCCTCAGGTGAGTAGGGAGGGACAAGTGTGCCCTCAAAGAGAAACGGAGTGGCTGCCTGAAGGACCTGGGGGCTCCTCGCAGGACACTCCTGTATGGACAGCGGCTCCTCCTCCCCTCTGACAGTGACACCAGTGTCTTAGGAAGCCACAATGACAGAGGCGGCTCCTGCACCTGGACCCTCAATATCTCAGGCAACCATTGAAAGCCATGGAGCAGAAAAGTTAGCAGCCTATTGCCTCCACCTCAGCTGACAGCATGGAGGGAGCACCATGGAGGAGCTCCTGCAAGCCCCTGAGAAAGTCCACCTAACTACACTTGGGTTTCACAGGTTATATTATGTAGTTGGATGTCACCTTGCTGTTTATTTGTCTTTAATGAAATCTGATATGCTGCATTCCAAAATGAATCTTTTACTCATTACCCACTACTGGGCCATTAACAGTTCTATGACTCTTGCAAAGGGTGTGATGAGGAAGACCACAACATATGAGGTTGATGCATTTTCCATGCTGTGGCCTGATGTCATGATGGGTCCAGAGAGATAGTAAGGGCAGTCACAGAAAGGGAAACAGGGCTATAGAAGTTGGAAGATTTATTTGGTTACATGTGTGTGTAAGGAAGACTCCTGAGAAACGTGTCTGTATTAGTGAGTCGCAAGCCTCCCTTGCGCTTATTTCATTGTGCCTTGCCCACGGTCCCTTGGGGTCTTCATCATAGTCCGCCTGGTCAGCAGCCCCTCCAAATCCTCATCCTTGGAGGAGACTCATGCTCCAGGATGTCCACATTATTCATAGCTTCTCCTCTCTGTGGCGCCAGGTTGTACAGTGCACAGCATGCTACAAAGATACGTGAGACTCCGTTGGGTATATTGAAGGGCTCCACCAGATCTATCAAGGCATTTGAACCACATCTTCAGAAGGCCTCTGGCCTGCTCGATGGTCGCTCGAGTTGTCCAGTGGCAGCTGTTGTATATCTCCTCTGCATCTGTGCTGGGGCTCCGCGCAGGCATGAGGAGCCATGTCTTCAGTGGGTAGCCCTTGTCACCCAGTATCCATCCTTGTTGGCGCGGGGTGCCTGAAAAGGTCAGGCAGCTGGGACTGCCTTAGTATGTAGGCGTCATGACAGCTGCCAGGTACCTTGCACAGACCTGAAGGATCCTTTTGCGATGGTCGCACATCAGTTGTACATTGAATGAGTGGTAACCTTTCCTGTTGATGAAGGCCACTGCCTGGTCTATGGGAGCCTTGACGGCCACATGTGTGCAGTTGATGACACCATGCACCGGGGGGAATCCAGCATTGGCCCCGTATCCTATAGCCCTCTCAGCGTGACTTCCAGATTATTGCAAAACCGTACATATTGGCCAGCTCTCTTGAGCATGGCATTGGTGACCATCTTGATGCAGCGATGAGCCGCAGTCTGGGAGATCACACAGATA
Source organism: Heterodontus francisci (assembly GCF_036365525.1). Taxonomy (NCBI): domain Eukaryota; kingdom Metazoa; phylum Chordata; class Chondrichthyes; order Heterodontiformes; family Heterodontidae; genus Heterodontus; species Heterodontus francisci. The sequence continues at coordinate 114,086,718 of NC_090375.1, read as the reverse complement.
GCTCCAGAAGATCCCTGGAATGATCTTGTGGAATAGAAATTCAGCACAATGATGACCTTCACTGCCAAAGGCTATCGATCCCCACCACCTCCCATTGGGCTTATTCCTCCTCCACCATTGTGCACAACTCGGTGACCTCCTCCCTGGCAACACTGCTGCTCTGACATTTACAGGAAGCAGAGCCTCTAATGGTAAACCTCTGTGGTTGGTAACATCTATATAATTGAGCATATAAATGAGTGGGATGGTGGCGGGCGGGGGTGGGGGGCATCTTCCTGCCTCCACCCAAATTAAGTCCAGGGCGGAAGGCCTGTAAACAGCCTTCCCACCCGCCACCAATTGAGGCCCTTAAGTGCGCAATTAATGCCCATTAAGAGCCTTATCCCACCAGCACCTGAGTTAGCCCAGTGGTGGGCAGGCCTGTCGCTGCACAGGGAGCACACCAATCAAACCTGTGCTGGTTGCTTGCCAGCTTCGGTGTTGGGGGTTTGGGAATGGGATCCCTCAATAAAAGGCACTTAGTGCCTAAATGAGGGACCCAAGCACTGGGAAGAGGGGGCCCGCTTGGAGTCACCCTCCTGCCCTTGCTGCCAAACCCCCTACACCCCTCTCTCCCGCAACCTCCACCCCGTGAAATCTCTCCCGCTGTGACTTAGCTGTGGCCTGGTTCCCTTGCTTCAGGTGAATGCAGTATCGGCAGCAGCCACTGCCTTTGTGGTAGCGCTGCTCAGTTAAAGAGCTGCTGGCCTCTGATTGGTGGTCAAAGGTGTTTTCCCGCAGAAACTGCTCCACGAAGGATAGGTGGCACGGCACAGTCCAATTGGATGGAGCGTTCCGCGGCAATGTGACCAGGCTCATCCTTCGCAACACCGGGGACAGATAGAACCTCAGCACGTAGTGACACTTGGAGTTTGCGTACTGGAGGTCTACACACAGCTTGATGCAGCTGCACACGAAGGTGGTCATCAGGATGAGGGCCACGTTGGGTACATTTTTCCTGCCCTTATTCAGAGGCTTGAACATCGTGTCCCTCCGGACCCGGTCCATTATGGATCCCCAGATGAAGCGGAAAATGGCTCGGGTGACCGCCACAGCGCAGGAGTGGGGTATGGGACAGACCTGTGTCACGTACAGCAACAACGTGAGCGCCTCGCACCTGATGACCAGGTTCTTACCCACAATGGAGAGAGATCGCTGCCCCCACATTCTCAGCTTGTGTTGTACCTTGGCTACTCGCTCCTCCCAGGTTTTGGTGCACGCCCTGGCCCTTCCGAACCATATCCCCAGCACCTTCAGGTAGTCTGACCTGACGGTGAAGGGGACAAAGGAACGGTCAGCCCAGTTCCCAAAGAACATGGCCTCGCTCTTGCCGTGGTTAACTTTGGCTCCCGAGGCCAGTTCGAACTGGTCGCAGATGCTCATCAGTCTGCGCACAGACAGCGGATCCGAGCAGAAGACCGCGATGTCATCCATGTACAGGGAGGTTTTAACCTGAGTGCCTCCACTGCCTGGGATTGTCACCCCTCTTATGCTCGCATCCTTCCCCATAGACTCAGAAAAGGTTCAATACAGCAAACAAACAAGACCAGGGAGAGAGGACAGCCCTGTCTGACTCCAGATTGGATTGGACCGATCCACCAGGCAGTGGTCTGCACGGAATGTCCTCAAGGCCCTACGGGAAAAGGATACAGTGGATCCTGTCGGATGGTTTCCCGAGCAGACCACCAAAGTCATTTGGCAGAATGCCTCATCACCAGAGCTTTCAAACAAGCACCAAGATGTAGCTTGGCTGGTGGTGAGAAGAGCCCTCCCCGTCAGATCCTTCCTGCACGCCCGAAGTCTCACCCCTTCCGCACAATGCCCCCGCAGTGAGGGTGGTGGGGAAGAGACCGTTGCCCACCTCCTTCTGGAATGTGTCTTTGCAAAGCAGGTGTGGAAAGAGATGCAGTGGTTTTTGTCGAGGTTCATCCCAAGCAGCTCTGTAACACAGGAGTCTGTGCTCTACGGGCTGTTCCCAGGGACGCACACCGAGACAAACATCAACTGCTGCTGGAGGACTATCAATTCGGTGAAAGACGCCCTGTGGTCTGCCCGAAACTTACTGGTCTTCCAGCGCGAAGAGTTGTCCACGACCGAATGTTGCAGACTGGCACATTCCAAGGTCCAGGACTACGTGCTGAGGGACACGCTAAAGCTTGGGGCAGCCGCAGCAAAGGCTCAATGGGGAAAGACCACAGTGTAAGGTCCCCCACCAAGCTGAACTGAGGGGCTGGATCCATGGGAAACCCCTCGAACTGTATCGGAAAAATTTTGTCTGCTGTAAAATGTAAAAATGTATCCGGCACGACAATGAAATGGAAGGGTTGTGAGGCAACTCATGATTGTATTGAAGGAAACGGACCTCCTTTGCACTGTTTGTAATTTTTGACTTGGTGCTGTTTGAAACTGTTTGGTCATGTATTTTTTACAGATTTTTATGAATAAAGTATATTTTGGAAATTAAAAAAAAGTTGGCCTCTGATTGGCCGATAGCTCCAAGTAGGCGGGACTTCTGCTGCCAGGGTCCTTGATCCCGGGGAAGGTCCACCGCTGTCCACTTAAGTGCCTAATTGTCACTTGTTCCGGCGGGCCTTTCCCAGAGGAGGTGACGCGCGGCTCTCGCCGACGCTTTTGCTGGCGGTCGAGACTCCCATTGCCCAGATAAAATCCCAGCCATATTGTCTAAATGGGGTAGAGGAACAAAGAGATCTTGGGGTATAGATAGCCAAATCATTAAATGTGGCTATGCAAGTTAGCAAGGCCATAAAAAAATCAACAAAGCACTGGGGTTCATTTCTCGAGGGGTAGAATTGAAAAACAGAAATTATGTTAAACTTGTATAGAATCTTGTTTAGATAACACTTGCAGTACTGGGAACAGTTCTGGTCTCCATCATATAAAAAGGACATAAAGGCACTGGAGAAGTTGCAAAAAGGATTTATTAGAATGATACCAAGGCTAAGAAAGGCTGAACAGGCTGGGGCTCTTTGATCTAGAAGAGAAGACTGAAAGAGTGACCTGATGGAGGTTTTGAAAGAGTTTAATATGGCAGATGTAGAGAAAATGTTCCCACTTGCAGGCAAGATCAGAACTCGGGGCCATAAATATAAGATAGTCACTAATAAATCCAATAGTGAATTCAGGAGAAACTTCTTTACCCATAGAGTGGATAGAATGTAAAACTTGTTACCACAAGGAGTAGTTTAGGTGAATAGCACAGATACATTTAATGAGAAGTTAGATAAGGAAATGAGGGAGAAAGTAATAGAAGGATATTTTGATGAGATTAGATCAAGAAGGGTGGGAGGGCATATGGAGTGTAAACACTGACCTGGACCTGTTGAACCAATTGGTCTGTTTCTGTACTCTAAATACTTTATAACTTTTTAATTATTATCAAATCATAGAGGGATATTCTTGATACTGGAACTTAGTAATGATGCAGACTATAAATATAAACTACACTGAGGCCCAGAAGTAAATCTGGGATGGGATGGGGGAGGCAATCAGGAGGGAGGCAAGGACAGGTCAGCAGCAGTAGTTTTGTGGAGCCAAGAGGAGCATTCCTGCTCTTTTCAGCTCCATAGGAAGCTACACTCCTATAAGTTTAGGGTATTTTTTGGCAGCCTTTTAAGGACTGGTGGTTAGGAGACCTGCAAGGCCTGGAAATATTAGTCAGAGCTTGTGCAGCGCAAGCTCTGACAAGGGCTAACAGATTTAGCCATTCTTGTCTGAAATGGCCTGAGGAACCTCATTTCAATGTTGAAATGATAACTGCTCATTTCAGGCCATTGCCAAGGGCTGCTGAGAAACAAAGGCACTGACCAATTTAGCAATGGCCCAAATGCTCATGCAGTTTAGGTGCAAGCCTTTGCCCTGCTAAACTGGTTATTGGTTATCATATTTTAGTGATAAAATGGTATGGCAATGTTACATTTAATCCCATGTCACTCTTTCTCAGGGAGCTACAGGAAGTTTTTTGTACCGGGTCCAATCCTTCCTCAAGGTCCAACTCAATTTAACCTCAAAAGCTGTAATATTATTTGATTTCAACGTAAAGCAATTAGAGCATCCATGATAAATATATTACTTGCTGCAGATGAAGTTTAAAAAGCCACATTACTCATTAAATTTATTCAGTGAGCAGCTAATCTAAGCCATACAGACCACAAAGGTCATTGGTTTGATCCACAGCTGTATGAGCTGATCTGAACTGAGGTGGAAGTAGGAATGCTAAAATTGTCCTTAGTGCCTCTGCTCTGGGGATATTGAAAATTAGGCAGGATTTCTGTTCACAACTACTGTCCAAAAAATGTGGATGTTGGGTTGGACTGTGATGCCCCTGTCAAACACTGTACTGATGTCAATGAGTAATGAACATTTGGGCAAAAAATCAAAGCATGCCCATTACCTTGGAGTCATATCCTATCAAGGAATCAATGTTCCCTGAAAAAGAGGGAAGAGAAAATTGGCAAGAGAAATAAACAAAGATTGCAATATATATTAGTCTGAGTACTACTGCAAACTGGTTCCAAACTAAAGTGTTGCTGTGAACCAGAAATAAAGTAACCTCAAAATAGTGGGAGTACAGACTTGTTAAATAAGAAGCAACGATGTATCCTCAATCATTATTGAATGCTCTGTGTCTTATGAATGTGATTAGATACTATTGTCTCTTGCCTGCCGATATGTTTTCATAATTAAACTTGGCCACATTTGACCAAAACAAGTCAGTTCCTTCCTCTCACAATTAGCTTGTTTGCTATTAAAATCTCCATTTCTATCCAAACAGTTAACATACCCACAATCACTGCTAAAACAGATGATGGTTAACAACATACATAAAGCAACCTATTGAAAGAAAGTCATGATGACAGTCTGAAATAGCCATTGGGTTGGATTTTCAGTATCTGTCACTTAGGTTCATCAGCCACTTGTTTTAATCTGTGTGGAAAGTTGCTTTGAGGTGTGTGGAAGTAATTTTGTGCCAAAATCAAACATTTTACAAAAATAAATTTTTTTAATTTTGGGGGTGGGGGGGAGATCATGACGTTGATATTCTATGACTCTAATATAATTGTCGTGGAAGTGTTTTCAATGAAAAATATTTTAACCCCATTCGGAAATCACAGAGCCATAGAGTCATAATGGCTCAAAAGGCGGCTATTCGACCCATCAAGTCCATGCCGGCTATCAGTAGAGCAATCCAATCAGTCCCATTCCCTGGCTCTATCCTCATAGCCCTGTAAGTTTATTTCCTTCAAGTGTCCATCTAATTTCCTTACGAAATCAATCACTGTCTCCACTTCCACCACCCTCATAGGCAGCAAGTTCCAGGTCATTAACACTCGCTGCGTAAAAAAAGTTCTTCCTCACATCCCCCCTGCATCTCTTGCCCAAAGCCTTCAATCTGTGTCCCCGAGTCCTTGTAAAATCAGCTGACAGGAATAACTTTTCTTTGCCTACTCTAACCAAACCTGTCATAATCTTGTACACCACTATCAAATCTCCCCTCAATCTCCTTTGCTCCAAGGAGAACAACCCCAGCTTCTTCAACCTGACCTTGTAGCTAAAATCGATCAATACCTCTATTTATGAAACCCAAGATCCCATATGCTTTGCTAACCACTCTCTCAATATGTCTTGCCACCTTCAAAGATCTATGCACATGAACCCCCAGGTCCCTCTGTCCCTGCACACTCTTTAGAACTGTACCATTTAGTCTGTATTGCCTCACTCTATCCCTTTTGCCAAAATGCAAAAGGTGAGGTGATGACCTCACATTTCTCTATATTAAATTTCATCTGCCACTTATCTGCCCATTCTGCCTGCCTATCTTTGCAATCAATTGGTATCATCCTCATTGTCTTCCACACATCCATGTTTGGTATCATCAGAAAATTTTGAAATTTTACTCTGTATTTCAATATCCAAGTCATTTATGGATATCACACAAATCAATGATCCTCGCACTGAACCTTGTGGACCACCATTGTCTACCATCCATACTGATCAAAAAGCAACCATTTACCGTGACTCACTATTTTCTGTCCTTAAGCCAATTTTTTTATCCTAGCTGACACTGACCCTCCTATTCCATGAGTTTCCATTTTGTTAAGTACCCTTTTATGTGTTACTTTGTCAAAGGCTGTCTTAAAATCCATCTGGACAACATCCATTACTTTCCCTTCATTAACCTTCTCTGTTACTTCAAAATCTAAAAAATAGATTAATCAAGCATGATCTGCCTTTTACAAACCTGTGCTGACTCTCCCTAATCACCTCAAACCTCTCTGAGTGTCTATTGATTTTTTCCATGATTATTGTTTCTAAAACCTTACCGACCACAGATGTTAAACTGACTGGTCTGTAGTTACTAGGACAGTCCTTACACCCATTCTTGAATAAGGGTGTCACATTTGTCACTCTCCAATCTTCTGGCACCTCCCCTGTATCCAGGGAAGATTGGAAGATTATGGCAGGCCCTTCCGCTACTGTACTCCCACTTCCTTTAACAACCTGGGATGCAAACCATCCGGAACAGGCGACTTATCCACTGAAAGCAAAGACAGCCTTTCCAGTACATCTTTCCTATCAATTTTCACCTCATCCATTACCTCTACCATCTCCGCTTCTACTGATATTTTGTCAGCATCCTCTTCCTTAGTAAACACTGATATAAAGTACTCATTAAGTATTCTAGCCTTGTCCTGCACCTCCAAGCATATATCACCCACCTTGTCCCTAACAGGCCCCACCCCACCTCTTACAACCCGCTTACTATCTACATGTCGTTAGAAGAATTTTGGGTTCCTTTTATGTTAACTGCCATTCTATCCTCATATACTCTCTTTGCCAGTCATATTTTCTGTTTCACTTCCCCTCTCAATTTATTGCATTTGGCCTGGTTCTTGTTTGAAGAATTCATCTGACATGCACCATGCACCCTCGCTTTTTGTTTCATCATGTTCTCTATCTCCCTTGTCATCCAGGGAGCCCTGGCTTTGGTGCCCCTACCTTTCACCCTTGTTGGAATGTACCTAGCCTGTCCCTGAAACATCTCCTCCTTAAAGATCACCCATTGCTCCATTACAGTTTTTCCTGTCTATCTTTGGTTCAACTTTACCCTGGCTAGATCCCCTCTCATCCAATTGAAGTTAGCCCTCTTCCAATTTGGAAGTTCTACTTTAGATTGTTCCTTGTTATTCCCTATTACTAATCTAAACCTTATGATACAATGATCATTCTTACCCAAGTGCTCCCCCACAGGCACTTGGTCCACTTGGCCCACCTCTTTTCCCAGCATCAGATCCAGCAATGCCTCCTTCTTAATTGGATGGAGAACGTACTGGTCAAGAAAATTCTCCTGAAGACATTTCAGAAATTCCTCCCCCTCCTTTCCCGCTACTCTAAAATGATCCCAATCAATATTTGAGTAATTAAAGTCCCGCAATATCACCACTCTATAGTAATTGCACATCTCTGTGATTTACCTGGAGATTTGTTCCTCTATCCCTCTCTCTCACTATTTCGAGGCCTATAGAATACCCCCAGTAATGTGATCCATCCCTTTTTGCTTCTCAACTCTAACTAATTGGATTTTGTCTTTTCCCCCTCAAGGACATTCTCTCTTTCCAACACTACAATGCCTTTCCTAATCAGTAGTGCCACCCCACCTCCCTTTTTGTCGACAAAAATCCATATAGCTACCAGTCTTTATATAATAATACATGTCATATGTGCATCTGTCCTTTACACCTCAGGTGTCATATTTCAACATCTTCTTTAATAACACCTTTTTATAGATAAATATTTGAGTCCTACTTGCACCTGATTGAATCAAATGTTATATTCATAAAGTAGAAATGAATAAGAAAGGACCATATACTAAAGGCGTGCTCAGGTCAGAGAAAAAAAACCTGACCCGATCCCAAAGGGACCACATCGGACCCGAGCCCAACCTGGTCCGAGTCCCTCCAATTTTTCCCGTGCCGGACCCAAACTGAGCCTGACCCCGACCCCGTCCCGCCCGAGCCCAACCCGACCACCAGAATGTTCCCTTTACCTAACTTGCGACTCCAAATCTGCAGAAAGCTGCAGCATGAGCAAGATGACGTCATAGAGACGTTCAGTCACTCACTGCATAGACTCTGAGTTTCCCTCCTTGACATCCTGGACTCTCAGCTCAGGTAGGTTTTTGAACTTTTCACACTTACCAGCAGAGCAAAATGCAAGACTTGTGTGAGTCCGACCCAACCCGACTCGGACCTGGCCTGACCCGACTCGAGCCTGAAAGCCGGACCCAGAAGAGCGACCCAACCTGACCCGAACCCGACACGTGTTGTTGGATCCCGTTGGGTTCGGGTTCGGGTTGGGTAGCAGGCCTTTACCATATACATCAGCAGGACTGAAAATACCAAATGACAAGTTCATGGAATGTATCCAAGATAGTTTTCTAAATCAGTATGTCAAGGAACCAATGAGGGAACAGGCTATTTTGCATCTAGTATTGTGGAATAAATAAGTGTTAATTATAACCTTGTAGTATAGGGGTCTCGAGGGAAGAGCGACCATAATATGATAAAATTTTATATTGAATTTGAAAGTGATTTAGTAAAGTCTGAGATTTGTGTCTTAACTCTAAACAAAGCAAACTACATGGATATGAGGGGTGAGTTGGTTAATGCAGATTGGGAAACTATATTAAAAGATATGATGGTAGGCAAGCAAGAGCTAGTATTTAAATAATTAATACATAATTTGCAACAAAATATAGATTCCTTGAAGGCACAATAATCCCATAGAAAAAGTGGTCCAACCGTGGCTAACAAGAGTAGTTAAAGGTAGTATTAAATCAAAGGAAGAGGCTTATAATGTTGTCAAAAAGAGTAGTGTGCCTGAGGATTTGGAGGATTTTAGAATGCAGCAAAGGAGGAGCAAGAGATTGATAAGGAAAGAGAAAATATTAGAGTAGACCAGCAAGAGATATAAAAATAGATGGCAAATGTTTCTAATGGAATATAAATAGGAAGAGATTCATGAAAGTAAACATGAGCCCATTACAGGCAGAGACAGTTACTATTATAATGGAGAATAAGAAAATGGCAGAGACATTAAACAAATAACTTGGATTTATCTTCACGGTGGAAGACACAAAAAAAATTTCGGAAATGATGGAGAACCAAGGGTCTAGTGAGAAGGAAGAATCATAGAATCTTAGAAATGTACAGCATGAAAGGAGGCCATTTGGCCCATTGTGTCCACACCTGCTGGCAAGGAGCTGTTCAGCCTAATCCTACTTTCCTGCTCTTGGTCCATAGCCTTGTAGGATACCGCACTTCAAGTGAATATCCAAGTACTTTTTAAACATAATGAGGGCTTCAACTTCTAGCACCCATTTAGGCAGTGAGTTCCAGATCCCCACCATCCTTTGGGTGAAAAGAATTTCCCCTCAATTCCCCTCCAAAACGCCTACCTCTTATCCTAAATCTATGTCCCCTGGTTATGGACCCCTCAACATGGGGAATAGGGCCTTTCTGTACACTCTATCTAGACCCTTCAAAATTTTATACACTTCAATTAGGTCTCCCCTCAGCCTCCTCTGTCCCAAAGAAAACAACCCTAGCCTATCCATTCTTTCTTCATAACTAAAATTCTCCAGTCCAGACAACATCCTCATAAATCTCCTCTGTACCCTCTCTAGTGCAATCACATCTGTCCTATAGTGAAGTGGCCAGAATTACATGCAGTATTCCATCTGTGACCTAATTAGATACAGTTCCAGTATAATTCCCAGCTCTTATATTTTGTGCCTCAGCTAATAAATGCAAGTATCCCATATGCCTTATTGACCGCTTTATCTACCTGTCCAGCCACCTTCATGGATCTGTAAACATACACATAAAGGTTCCCCTGTCCCTCTACACTTCGCAGTATATGCCCATTTAATGTCTATTCCCTTGCCTTGTTAGCCTTCCTCAAATGCATTACCTCACACTTCTCTAGATTGAACTCCATTTGCCACTTTTATACCCACCTGACTAGTCCATTGATATTTTCCAGCAGCCTACAGCTATCTTCTGCATTACCAAGGTGTTATGACCAGGTGAGGAAGGGGTCTCAGGCTCCCCCTTCGCCCCTTCTCTGGTTTGAGCGCAACAGGGTTTATTCTTTTAAACACAGTGATTTAACTTACCACCTCAGTGAGCACTTGTTCACTTTTCCTCTAATTATAATTGTAAATGAACCAATCAGACAGGCTTTCTTGAGTTTAGACAAGAAAGTTGCAAGGTTATTAACCTTATCACTCTAAACCGTTTAAAATTACCAAAATACGCGTCGCATCCACGCTCACATTCATATGAAAGGCACACAAGCACACACAAATAGATACAGAGGGGAAGAAGAGTTGGGAGATTGAAGTAAAGTCCATAATAAATGGAATTCAAATACTGAGTTTCAGTGACCTTCGTTGAAGTTAAAGTTTTGAAGTCCTCGCTGGGGCCACGTACACAAAGCAGGCTTGCTTCCCTGGTTCCGGAAGGCCGAAGAGAGAGAGACTTCTCTTTTACTGATGGTGAGGCTCTGTAGGTTTGAGGTTTAGCTGCAGCCGAGGCTCCCCTGGGACTTTGCCGGAGAGGGAGAGAGAGAGAAGTGCTTTCTTCTTGGAATTCAGTTACTGTCTTTTTTCCTTCACAAACTCAGAGTTACACAGGCAGGTATGTCAGGTGACCACCTCTTTGTTTGAAAACAGAAGTTTCTGGAAGGTTTTTTGAAATTCAAAATTCTTCAGACATAGTTGGTGGGGGGAGGGGGGTAGAGTTGGCTCTTTCAAAGTCAAAGGGTGTCGATGGCTTTTGATCTCCACTATTGACAAGAACCATTCTAGGTAATTGAATCAGAGCGCACCCGTATTGTTCTAACTAGACCGGCTAATTACCCATGTCTCTGGTTGGTCTTTGGCTTTTCATATGCAAATTGAACATGGCCATCTTTAGCTGTTCTGTTCTACTTTTTAAAGTTTATTTGTAACAATGCCCAGTAAAAGATCTCAGGCACAGTTCCATATGACGAAATTAACATTTTTCTACTTGTCATGTGGGTTCTCCATCACAAAGGCATTAGGAACTTAAGGAAATCAGTGTAAGTAAAGACATACTATTGGCAAAGGTAATGGGACTAAGTGACATCTAATCTCCTGGACCTGACAAGCTGCATCCTCGAGTTTTAAAAGAGGTAACTACAGAGATAGTGGATGCATTGGTTTTGATCTTCCAGAATTCCTTAGATTTTAGAACAGTTCCTAAGGATTGGAAGGTAGCAAACATAACCCCTCTATTTAAGAAAACAGGGAGAGAGAAAATGGGGAACTATAAGGCAGTTCAGTTAACATCAATAGTAGGCAAAATGCTAGAAACTATTATTCAGGATGTGGTAACAGGGCACTTAGAAAATCATAATATGATTAAATAGAATCAACATGGATTTATGAAAGGAAAATTGTGTCTGACAAATCTGTTAGAGTTTTTTAAGGATGTAACTAATGGGATCAATAAGGGGGAACCAGTCGATGTAGTGTATTTGGATTTTTGAAAAGCTTCTGATAAGGTCCCATAAAAGAGATTAATACATAACATTAGGACTCATAGGGTTGGCAGTAATATATCCGCAGAGATTTAGGATTGGTGAATGGACAGAAAGCAGAGAGTAGGAATAAATGGAACATTTTTGGGTTGGCAGGCTGTAATTAGCAGGGTACCACAAGCATTAGTAGTTCTGCCTGAGCTATTTACAAATTATGTTAATGAGTTAGATGAGGGGACTGAGTGTAACATATTCACGTTTGCTGATGATGCAAAATTAACTGGGAAAGTAATTGATGAGGGGACACAAGAAGAGAGACCATAAAGGGATATGGACAGGATAAGTGAGTGGGTAAGAAAATTGCAGATAGAATACAATGTGGAAAAGTGTGAAGTTATCAATTTTGGTAGGAAAAATTAAAATAACAAAATTATTTTTGTTGACTGTTGAGATTCTGGAAAATATTCAGAGGCAACTGGGAGTCCTTGTACATGAATCACAGTAAGCTAACATGTAGTTACAGCAAGCAATTAGAAAGGCAAGTTGTATGTTATCTTTTGTTTCAAAGGAATTGGAATATGTGAGTGAAGAAGTCTTACCACACTTATAAAGGGCATTGGTGAGGCCATGTCTGGAGTATGTGTACAGTTTTGGTCTCCTGACCTAAGGAAGGACATACTTGCCCTAGTGGGAGTACAATGAAGGTTGCTGGGATGAAGGGATTGTCCCATGAGGAGAGATTGAGTAGACTGGGCCTATATTCCCTGGAGTTTAGAAGAATGAGAGGTGATCTAATTGAAGAATATAAAATTTGACAGGATGGATGATGAGAAAATATTTCCCTGGCTGGTGAATCTAGAACATGGAGTCATAGGCTAGAAATTACCAGCGCTCTGGAGATGGGCTGAGAGACAGAAGGCCTCATAAAATGACGACGGAAGGCATCAGGAGAGAAGCCCAACTTCTTCCCTCCGCCACTGGAAATTGCCAGAAACAGGAACTGAAACGGCATTAAAAGAAATTCTTACCCACCCTTCAAGAGTGTGTCAACATGAAGGCGCCCTCTCCTTCTCCCTGCAGCCTCAGCTGTGGCCACCTCTATTGGAGGCATTGCTGAGGCTGTGAGCTGCTAACCTTTTGATTGGGTCGCAGCTCTGAGAGGCAGGCTGCCGTCCTTAATTAGCCGCCGCCAGTAAAAGTGCCCCCAGGGTCCTGCCATCCACCTGTGTGAGCTCGGGACCGGTATTTGGTCTAATGAGGTGGGACTTCCTTGAGTCTCGTAATTTCTGCCCATAGTCTCAGAATAAGGGGATGGCCATTCAGGACTGAGATGAGGAGAAATTTCTTCACTGAAATGGTTTTGAATCTTTGGAATTCTCTGCCCCAGAGAGCTGTATATATTCAAGAGATATATTCAAGACAGACATCAATAGATTTTAGATACTAAGGGAATTCAAGGATTTGGGGACAGTGCAGGAAGAAAGAGTTGAGGTTAAATATCAGCTTTGATCCTGTTGAATGATGGAGCAGGCTTGAAGGGCCAAATGGCCTATTCCAGCTCCTATTTCTTATGTTTTATGTTCAGCTGTAATATTTTAAAAAACAGCTCCAGGTGCAGACTATGTTATCTGCTATAAGGACACCTCCTGCCAACATGCATAAGGAATAAAAAGATATGCTGATAGGGTTAGATAAGTAGGGTGGGAGGAGACTGATGTGGAACATAACACTGGCATACAACAGTGGGGCCAAATGGTCTGTTCCTTTGCTGTAAATTCTATGTAATTCTATGTAGCTCCTAAAATTCTCTTTGCAAGAGTTTGGCCCTAATCTTTACTATGTCATTGGTCCAGTCATGGATGTAATTGCTTCCTTTCAAGAAGTATTTCAACCGACTCCAATTTTTCCCTTATCCTATTGCCTGGGAGGCAATGAAACACACACAACTCTCAGTCAGGGTTATAAAAAAGACTTTCTATTCTAGTCACCCATAATTGCTGCTTGCAACTACTTCTGAGTGCTTTTCTTCTCCATGGTTAATACCTTGCTGCACAGTGCCATAGTGTTGCTGTTCCCTGCTTCATCAACCTCAACTGCACCTGTTTGACAGTTCCAGACTCACAGGAGGTTCTTATACCTGTCCTTTCTCAATTGATAGTCACCCACTGCACCTCCTATGCTTTACTCCATTGTTCTCCCTGAGGGGTGATCAACATTTGGGACATATATTTTAGAAATCTTTCTTCCTCATGTATGTGACAGAGCATCTCCAGCTGTTGCTCAGGCCCAATAACTTTGAGCTCTGAACCTTATTGGTACACTTACAGCCATTACTGGTGCCAGGAATTCATTAGTCTCTATTTAACCTTTAGTTGTATTTTTGCAATTGTACATCAACAAAAGATTCCCAGATCACAGGAAAATGGAATAATTTCATATTTATACCAAAAATGCTTCTTCCAAAGCTAATTCCAAATATCACCTTCAATCCAGAACTCAGTGCAGCATAAATTAAACAGCAAACTACATTATTTATAACAATATATTGTTGAACATCAGAGGCTAAAAGAAATTAAAACATTATAATTTGTCAACAGTTCAGAAAACATCTCTTTGCATAGTAAATAGTTGAGGAAATCAATAAAGACCTGTTGTGACCTGCCTGAATTTCTCTGGCAGAAGAAAGAACCGATGTAATTATTACTGTGCAATTATTTATTACAAGGGATTCTGGCAAATAGATAATTTCTCAGGTAGTACAACATTTGCAAATCTATTAAAGAATGTTCCACAGGCACATTCGTATTTTTCACTTTTCTCCAATCCTTTTTTTGTTTGTGTTGTAGGGTCGGAATATTCCTAAAACATCCTGTCCTGTATCAGTGAATGCGGAGGGGTAGGATTCAGTTTCACATCCACTATTCCACATGGCGAGCTCCTTATCGGGGAAATTCAGGGAATACACATTCCCACAGAAAGGGAAAGCAAACCACAGGTGAGCCAATGCAAGTTGCTCTCATGCACCTCTTAGTGGCCACAACTGGGAATTGATAGATTTTGGCAGTGTACAGTCCACTTGTCTTCTCAGCTAAGGAAAGGAGAACTGAAAGAGAGAAAAATTATAAAATAACATCAGTTCTTATTCGTATCATGGATTAGTGAAATTTCTGAGTTCAGAACAGCCTTATATTCATATATTTTTGCAACTCAAGATAAATTTATAATTTAAATTATTACAAAACAAGGCACCAAACTGGAAAGAACAGAAAACAGAAAAGTATTTCACGTTTGCTCATTTCTGTTGTTTACTATCCCTCCACCAGTTTCAGTGGTTAGTAAACACCATCCAGGAGAGCTTACAACTTTGGGAAAATAATAGCCTGGATATATTTGAGTAGTGAGTATTTTGGATTAGTTAATGTTTTTGTCTAATTAAGATTACTGTTTTATTACTAGTGCACGGAAATTGTCATTCTTTCATATGGCAGGATTCTCCAAAATGCAGCAGGTTACTGATCAGTCCCATGCAGCCGGCTGCACCAATTAAGATAATGTCATGGCACTTGTGGATCATCGAGGCTTTGACTCCATCAGTGTCTATATGGTCAGTAATCAGCAATGCAAACTATCCAACTTGATGGCTGCTTCCCAGTCTGTAGTCACAATTTTCTATTTTAATAACATATTTAATATGTCCATATTTAATTTGAGAAAGACAGCAAATTTTCTTGGTAGCTCCTAGCAGATAAAGGCCTTCTTTTTCATTTATGGGTAATGATATCTTTGCAGGACAGGAGCTGTAAAAAGATTGTTAAAAAAGTGTCCCCTCAACTACTGGTTGTAATTGCATATCTTGAAACCAGGGCCAGAATTTTACAGGCCCGTTTTGAATGGACTTGGAGGTGGTGGGTGGGGGAGAGGTCATAAATTTGGAATGGAAGATGTTGGACCAGAAGTAGACATGGAGAGCAGGAAGGTAATTAAGGCAATTAACTGGCCAATTGACTACAATTTTATGGCGCAGATTCAATTTTACTAATGGCACATGGGAACCAGGATGAGGATGTGTAGGAGGCTGCTGACCAGGGCGATGCAACATGAAGGACTCCAGGGACAGCAGGCTAGATGCAATGAGATACACGCAAGGGAGGCTCAGGGTGAACTTGTACATAGGTGTTTCTTATTACCTTGTTGGAACCATACCAATAAAGCCTTACATTTATGCAGCCCGCTGTCGTCTCCTTCAGTTTGCACTCCATCACCCAATGCCCAGGTGCACACTGCACATTGGTAAGGTTGAAGCATTGATGGCAGGTGGCTTTAGTCCATCACTTACAGCCCATTCAGGGAGCCAAACTGTAAATGAAGTCCCAAAGGGCAGCAAGAATTGGATGGAGATGTAACACCAATATATTAACCCTTTATTACAGGGCACAACAAACATTAGGCTTAACATCTACATCCTCTATTCGCCTGTGATCCCCAAGTGTAGTTAGGTGCTCTTCTTAAATTTTTTGCCCGTGCTCCCATGTGGTGTTTGCCCTGCGCTGTCAGCTGAGGTGGAGGCAGGCTGCTGACCTTGCTGCCTCATGGTGTGGGATTACCTTGGAGGCCATCCTCTGACTGCCTGAGGCCTGGAGGGCCCCGTCATGTTGAGGGGCTTCTGTGTTGAGGCGCTGGTGTCACTGGCAGAGTGACTAAGGAGCTGCTCTCCACACCAGGAGTGCCCTAAGAGGAGCCCCTCCTCCACCCTTGCAAGGCATACTTGTACCTCCTTGCTGACCTGAGAAGGACGAGGACCTGGCAGAGACTCCAGATGCCTTGTCCCTCTCTTGCCATGCCACTGCTGCATGGAGCTCATGACAAGGCAATGGCATAAGGTCTGCATGCATCTCCGACATCTATTGAGTGGTCTGCTGGAGCTGGCTGTCCATGAGGGTCACCAATCTCTTGACAAAGGAAGCCATCCATGCACATTCCAGAGACATGTCAGCATGCCTCCATCGTCCGCTCATGGTGCACATAGCCTCTGGAAGTTTCACCAGATGTTCCCTTACCTCTCACTGTAGTTACAGTAGTAGCTGTGTTGCCGACGACTCCAGAGGCCTGTCGTCAGCCTGGGGCTCAGCATGGACCTGGCCTCCGACTGTCACTCACCTTGGCTGTCACAGCCTTTGCCAGCTGCTTGGGCATGTCCATGCTGTGCTCACCAGCTTGTGTGTCAGATTCTAAGTGCAGATGGATACCCACTGACAGAACAGTGTCAGCAATGGTGGAAAGTGCGGGGGAATCATGTTACAGTGCACCGTCTGAGGCTGCCTCCTTCTTCTCAAAGGTGACTGGGTGGCCCCTGGTCTCTCCAGCTGTCTGCTCTTTGGCATGACCCTGACCTGCAGGAGAGAGCAAGGAGATTGACAGGTTCTGGGCTTCCTACTGTGTCATTCCAGCTAGTCCTACTGTGGAGCTCCATGTATCGAGTGGTGGACACATGAGCACTATGCCTCATGTGTGCCAGATGCATGTGTCCCTGCACTCGTTAACTCACCCTCTTGCGTTGACACTTTTGCTTCACCATCAGTGAAAGAGTGGCCACCTTGGTGCCCTGCCAGTTCCAAGGCCTCCTCCTCCGTGGGGTTCAGGATGGACAAACATGTCACCCCTCTGCCTGTCTTGGCTCTTTTCTTCATGTTGTGGGTTCTGTTCCCCTGCAAGCACAAAGAGGAACACTGTTAGTTTCTGCACAGAGACAGGCACAATACCTGTGCTGATGGCAGCCCAATGGTCTATGATGGGGGCACACGAATGCCTCCTGCATGCTGCCACTCTTGAGGGAGCTTGCGGGGGTCAGAATGACAGATGGGCACCTCTCACCGAGATGCTGCCATGCCTCTGACAGGATATGCCACCACCTAAACCTTTTGCCACCAACTGGTTGGTTACTTCCTCTCCATCAAAACGCATCCTCTCACATTGCCACATGTAAGAACCTAAGGGAAAAGAGGTATGGAGTCCTCACCTTGGCAGATCAAATAAGGTCATTGATGTACTTGTGGTAGTGTATTCGGGTTCATGGGGTGACTCCACGGCTGCTGACCTCCTCTACAATCTCAGTCCAGGCTTGCTTGATCAGGCGAGCTGCTCTCCTCCTCCCGCCCCTGGGGAAGACACCCTCCCATTGCCCTTGCGACCTGGTGAGAGCCCACATGGAGGCATTGCTGCACTGTGGGACCACCCAGGGTCTTCCTTCTGCCATTGAGGCTGCAGGTTTATGTTCAATTTTCTGATTTCCAAGTAAGCAGTCACCAGTGGTACACCAGCACTCAGTAGGATCTGGGAGGCAGTCAGCACAGAATGCAAGGCTGGCAGCCCTTTAAATATGGCACTAGCACCTGGCGCAGCATCAACTGACGCTATCTCCACTGCCTCGCTTCCCGCCTCTGCACTGTGAGTGAACGGCCCCCACACCTCCCCAGTGTTAATTAGCCGGCCGCTGTAAGATCACGTGCAGTCAACGCTCAACGGGCAAACGGAAGTGGCACCCACTTCCGGTCCCAAAGGTGGGACCAGCAGCCTACCCGCAAATTTCAGCCCCATATTTCAGATATTTTCAGACAGAACTAATCCACAAACTATAGACAAGTTAGCGAAATGTAGGTGGTGGGAAAGATAGTAGAAGATTTCTAAAATACCAGGTAACAAAGCATCCAGCAATGGAGAATAAAATAAAAAATAGTCAGCCTGGATTTCTAAGAGGGAGGTCATGCTTAACTAATCTTATTGGATTCTTTGAAGAAGAAACAGAAAGAGTAGACAAAGAAATGCAGTGGATGTGTTTTACATGGACTTTCAGAAAGCCTTTGGTAAGGTGCCACATGGGAGTGGCATGGTAAAGGTCAGGAGCCAGGTAGCAGAATGACTTGAAAGGTGGTTACAAAACAGAAAAGAAAAGAAGAGTTCAAGAATGTTTCTTAGAGTGGCAGAAAATGGGAAGTTGGGTCCTGCAGGGATCCCTCCGGGACCACTGATTTTCACCATGCACATAAATGATTTCGACTCTGAAATTAATGAAGATGCCAAATTGGAGGGTATAGCCAAAATTGTGAAGACTTCATCAAAATACAGAATGACATAAATGGGCTTACAGAGTGTGTAGATAAATGGCAGTGAAATTCAATAATGGAAAGTGGGAAGTGGTTCATTTTGGTTGGAAGAACACCTATTCCTTGGAAGGTAGAAAACCAAACAGAGTAGACAAACAATGAATTCTGGGAATACAGCACACAAATCATTAAAAGTAACAGTACAGGTTGCTAAGGTCATAAAGAATGCAAACAAAGAATTGGCATTCATTTCTAGAGGGAATACAATACAAAAGCAGGGAAATAATGTTACATTTATAAACCACCTTAGACCACACTTTGAGTGTTGTCTGCAGTTCATGTCTCTATACTACAAAAAAGGTTATTGAAACACTAGAGAAAGTGCAGAAAAGATTAACAACCATGTTACCAGAATTGAGAGGATGAAACAATGAGGAAAACTGAACAGGCTGGGGATCTTTTCTCTGAAAAGGAGAAAACTAAGAGAAGGCCTGATAAAGATCTTTAACATTACAAAGGGGTTTAATGGAGAGGATATAGAGAAACTGTTTCCACTTTTGAATGAATCCTGAACAAGGGGACATGATTATTAGATAATCACTAACTGATCAAATAAAGTTTTTAGGAAGAATTTCAATACAGAGAGACTGGTGAGAATGTGGAGCTTGATGCACATGGAATGCTTGAAGCAGATAACATTGATGCATCTAACGGGATGCTAGATGCACACATGAGGGAGAAGGAAATAGAGGGATACAGGGGCAGGTTGGGCTGAAGTTGGAGAGAATGAAAAGATCAATGTAAGTTTTTGAGGAAAAGGTGATATGGCAGTTTTGAAAGATGTAATTGTTGGGTCAAAGGTTAAAACCAAATTGATTGGCCAGGATTTTACCAGTCCATTGGAGACAGGCTGGGCACGGGAGAGGTGGGAAAATGGCAGCGAAAGGTGTTGGGAAGCCCAGGGGATATTCACAATGATTTCTGGGGCAGCTGGTGTGGGCGGCATAGCCCCGCCAACCGCCACCCCCGCCCCCCCCCCACTGCATGGTGAGGCCACCAGCTGCATGGAGATAGCCTCCCAGTGGCTTCCCGGTTAGGGCCTTAGTTTTCGGAGGTTCCATGCCCTGACGAGGGTCCCAGCGGTAATGGCCACTCCCGCAATGCCACTGCTAGAGGGGTTGCCCTTCCAATCACCGGCAGCTGCCTGCCTGGTTCCAGCACAATAAAACAATTTCTTGACTCTCCTTTGAGTGTATCTCAATATGGAGGTGCCCTCTCTTTCTCCTTACAGCTTCAGCAGCAGCCACCTCTATTGCCGCTGAGGTCCCACTGCTCTCCCATGCAGGCTCGGAACCCACGTTGGGTCCTGACGGCGGGGTTACCTCATGGCAGAAAAATCCTGGCCATTATGTCAGCAAGCATGGGGCTAAAGAGGGAAAGCACTCTGGAGTAAAGATGGTAATACAGCTCCCTTGGTTTCTTTAAAGAAACTTCCCCAATAATATTTTCCAATGAAAAAGAAAAAAAACTTCAAATGCTAGAACTATGAAATAAAGACAGAAGTTCTGGAAATATACAGCAGTTAATCAGTCTCTACAAAGAGGAAAGGCAATTTAATATTTCATGTGTGCACCCTTCATTAGAACTGAAAACTAGAATATTTCTCCAATTTACATTAATTTATTTCACAATCTTCCACTTACACATGTGCCAGTACATGTATTATTTCACCTCCTATTCTGTTCCAGTACAGCTACAACACAGTCTTGGTCAAAACATGGGCAAAACAGCTGGATTCCAGAGGTGAGGTGAGAGTGACTGCCCTTGACATCAAGGCAGCATTTGACCGAGTATGGCATCAAGAAGCCCTAGGAAAACTGAAGTCGATGGGGATTTGGGGAAAACACTTCACAGGTTGGAGTCACATCTAGCAAAAAGAGAGATGGTTGTGGTTGTTGAAGGCCAATCATCTCAGACCCAGGATATTGCACATGGACTTGATGGGCCAAATGGTCTCCTTCTCTGCCGTCTATGACTCGATGTTCCAGCAACCCTAGTTCAGCAAAGTGATAATGAGCTCTCCAGTTAAACTTCTGTGCACATGGAGCAGAGTTGTAGGTGATCACACTTGGGTAAATGTTCACAGACTTCATTCCTGGCATGAAGTCTTATTCAACAGGAACAGAGAGTGGAGAATCGGGCACAGAATTTATTAGTGACTAGCATATATTTATGACCTCTAGTTTTCGTCTCCCCACAAGTGAAAACATTTTCTTCACTCCCAGCAAATCGAACACTTTCATAATTTTAAAGATCGCAATTAGGTCACCTCTCAACCTCTTTTCTAAAGAAGAGAGCCCCAACCTGTTCAGTTTTTTGAAATCACTATTATCTCAATTATGTTATTATTCTTGTGAATCATTTTTGCACCTTTTCCAATGCCTCTGTCTCCTTTTTATAATATGGAGATCAGAACTGTGCACAGTCTTCCAAGTGTGGTTTAACCAATGCTTTACACAAATTCACTGCTTTTCATTTCTATCCCTCTTGAAATGAACCACAGTACTTGGTTTGCTTTTTAAATGGCCCCATTAACTCGCATCACTATTTTTAGTGGCTTGTGTTTCTGTATCCCTAAGATCCCTTTGCTCCTTTACCCCATTTACACTCTTAGAAGGAATTTAAACCTAAAAAAGGGCAGACTTGGGTCAGGTGGAGCATTACAATTGTAAAAATCAGATTCCTGACCCAAACCCACCTCTAGCCCAGGATTTAACAGAGACGGGAAGATGGGCAAGTGGACGACCTGCTCCAAGTAGGTGGGTTGGCACTTTAAATATAATAAGGAGGTTGTGAGACTCATTTTTACTCAGCTTTTCAATTTTAGCTATAGACAGTTGGGTTTCCTGAGGTTTAGGAAACCTGACAACTACATCCAGGTGAGGACTGGCGATCCAGTGCCTTTACACCGACCTCCTGGATCCAGTGTGTCTGCCTAAGGAACTCCCACAATACCCCCCACCCTTGACCTTCACCATGAAGCCCCCACTCACTCCCCCAGAACTCTGATTCTCACCCAGGCCTCCAACCATCTCCCAAGCCTTTGACACTTCTGTACACACCCCCTGTAGTGTTGTAGTATTTTGAAATTACAACAGCAATGTGCATTGTGCACTTGCCTGGATGGGTGCAGCTCCAACAACACTCAAGAAGCTCAACACCATCCAGGATAAAGCAGCCTGCTTGATTGGCACCCCATCCACAAACATTAACACCCTCCAGCACCAACGCACAGTGGCAGCAGTGTGTACCATCTACAAAATGCACTGCAGCAATGCATCAAAGCTTCTTAGACAGCACCTTCCAAATCTGTGAGCTCTACCACCTAGAAGGACAAGGACAGCAGATGCATGGGAACACCACCACCTGCAAGTTTCCCTTCGAGCCACACACCATCCTGACTTGGAACTATATCGCTGTTCCTTCACTGTCGCTGGGTCAAAATCCTGGAACTCCCTTCCTAACAGCACTGTGGGTATACCTACCCCACATGGACTGCAGTGGTTCAAGAAGGCAGCTCACCACCACCTTCTCAAGGGCAATTAGGGATGGGCAATAAATGCTGGCCTAGCCAGCAACACCCACATCCCAGGAACAAATAAAAAAATACTCAAGAGGCTGCTGTACAACACACATGCTAACAAAGGGAAAGTGAAAGTAAAATAGAATAAAGAAGAAACCTTTATGTTCAACAGCCTGCTATTGTTGTCTCAGTCTTTGCCTCATATATCTTATACCAAACCCGGCTAAACCTCATTCCAGTCCCGAGTACATCACGATAGCAGCAAGGTAAAAAGAAAAAAGAAGTTAAAAAACCAGAAACATTGCATTCAGGTATGAAAATTTTGGAAGACTTTTGTCTATTTTTACAAACAGCATTTTAAATTGCAGACTGTGTGAAAGTGACACACAGGAAGCTTGTACAGTGTATACTTACACACTGATCTCTCCAAAATAACCACCCAATCAAAAAAAATATAAACTTGAATCACTGCAGAGAAGTTTCAGCTGAAAGGAACACAATCCCGGATCCTTTATCACTGTGTTGCTGATCAGTATGGCCTTGTCTGTGCCCAATCTACCACCATTTGATCTGCATTCAGAGCCATCATCTGTATCCCCACATTGGCAAAGGTTGCTGCGACGTTTCGAAGGCTCGATGGCAGGTTTCACAATCACAGATGACACAAGGAAAATGGCCTTCCTTCTACACCAAGGAAGTGAAGAACTAGAAGATAGCTTTGGGACAGTTACACCTGAGCAAAATGACTACAACTCAGCAAAAAATGCACTGATGACTTAATTTACTCCCAAGAAAAACACCATATATGAAACCATTATCTTCCGCCGCACTAGGCAAGAAGCAAGTGAGATATTTGACCAATATCATACGCGATTGAGGTATCTAACAACCAAATGTAACTTTGGTGATAAAAACAAGAAATGCTGCAAATACTCAGCAGGTCTGTGGAGAGAGAAGCAGAGTTAACGTTTCAGGTCAGTGACCCTTCTACAGACCTGTTCTGAACCGACCTGCTGAGTTTTTCCAGCATTTCTTGTTTTTATTTCAGATTTCCAGCATCTGCAGTATTTTGCTTTTATTTTAGTGACTTTGGTAATACAGCAGTGAAACAGGCCCTTTGGCCCACTGAGTCTGTGCCAACCATCAACCACCCATTTATACTAATCCTACATTAATCCCATATTCCCTACCACATCCCCACAATTCTCCTACCACCTACCTACACTAGGGGTAATTTACAATGGCCAATTTACCTATCAACCTGCAAGTCTTTGGCTGTGGGAGGAAACTGGAGCACCCGGCAGAAACCCATGCAGTCACAGGGAGAACTTGCAAACTCCACACAGGCAATACCTAGAACTGAACCCAGGTCACTGGAGCTGTGAGGCTGCGGTGCTAACCACAGCGCCACCCCAAATGATGTTGCACATGTCAAACAGGAAATCAAAACACAAATAATCGAAGGCTGTCTCTCCAGTCAACCATACCAAAAAACACTCAAGAAAGATAGAAAGCTGTCAGAGCTGTTGGAGTTAGCAAGATCACCAAGTTAAGCCATATAACAAGAAAGACACTTGACACCGACAATTGATGACATCATAGAGAAAGTGAATGGTGCTGAACACTTTGCTAAACTTGACCTCAATGCAGGTTACCATCAAATTGAGCTGGCAGCAGAATCAAGATATCTTAATGTATTCTCTACTCACATCAGACTTTTCTGATACAAGAAGCTCAACTTTGGAGTCTGCTCAGCAGCTGATGTATTTCAGCGCTTGATTCAACCGCACTTCAAGGACTTGAAGATATGCTGAACATCAGTGATGATATTCTCATCTATGGCTGCACCAAAAAGGAACTGGAGACACGCCTACATGCATGCCTACAATGTCTCAGAGAATGTAACCTCACCTTGAAAAAAGACAAATGCTTGACTGATGAAAGCAGAATTGAATTCTTTGATCATGTGTTCAGCGGTGAAGGAATGTCACTAGATCCATGGAACATTGAAGCCATTGCAAACGCTGCAGATCCCACAAACGTGCAAGAAGTCCAGAATCTGCTAGGACTCGCCACATACTGTAGTCGCTTCATTCCTGATCTCGCTATGCTATCTGCCCCTCCTCCCACATGATCTGACAAAAGAGACCAATTGGAAATGGACTAAATCACACAAACAGGCGGTACACCAGATCAAATGACCTTTGTCAGCAAGTTGCACTAATGCCTATTTCGACCCTGAGAAAACCACCAAGCTAGTCATGGACGTCAGCCTGGTTGGCTTAGGTGCAGTTCTCATACAGAAAGACAAGACAGGGAATCTATCACTAGTTCCGATGGCAAGCAGATCGTTAATGCCTGTAGAGCAATGATCTTCACAAACAGAGAGAAGTGCTCTCAATCACATGGGGTATCTTACACTTTCATCTTTACTTATATGTAAGTGAATTTAAAGTAATAACCAAGCATAGACCACTGGTGAGCTTGTTCAACAATCCACATAGCAAACCACACACGTTGGACGTTGGATACTCAACCTACAAGAGTACGAGATCCAGGTTGAGTATCAGCAAGGCAAGCTCAACCCAGTGGCCAACCTTTCACGACATCCGTTGCTGACAGTCAGTCCTACTTGTCATGAGAAAAAGGTTGCCAAGCAACCTTAATCTTAACTAAGTAAGCATAAATGCAGTGCCAAAGTCGTTAAAACTAGCTAACGTCAAAGCAGCAACAAAACAAGATGGGGATTTACAATTATGTATGAAGGCTGCAGAATCAGGACACTGGAAAGACCTGATTGAGAAAGCATCCACAGATGAAATCGCTCACACAGTACAAGGTCTTCACAATGTTTGAAATGAGCTAACCATTACAACCACAACTGATCTTGTATTATGCAACAACTGTAAGTGTCATTCCATACTCATTGAGGGAATGTGTTGTCAATATAGCACATGAAGGACACCAGGGAATTGTCAAGACCAAACAACTCCTTAGGAAAAAGGTATGGTTCCCTGGAACTGACTGCTGGTAGAGCACAAAATCAATCAGTCAAGCAACCACAATGTCGAATCTTCATGATCCTCTCAAGATGTCTGAACTACCTCCTGGACCATGAATTGAAGTCAGCATTGATTTCACAGATTTGTCCACAGGTGAACACTTCCTTGTTGTCATTGACGACTACAGCAGATTCGCAATTATGGAATCAGTTATGTCAACTTCAACAAAAGCAGTCACCCCAAGCTTAACCAGATCTTTGCCTTGTTTGGAATCCTCAAACAGTAAGATGTGACAATAAACTTCCATTCAACAGCAATGAGTGCAGCAAATTCGCCAACTACCTAGGGTTCACTCATAGGAAAATCACACCCCAATGGCCAAAAGCTAATGGAGAAATTGAAAGGTTTAAGTAAACATTGAAAAAAGTGATACACACAGCTGCAACTGAGAATAAGTCATGGAAGCAAGAGTTATATCATTTTCTTCGTAATTACAGAGTGATTCCTCACTCGATCACTGGAAAATCTCCTGCTACACTCTATTTGCACTTCTTATGTGCACACATCTTCCTGAGCTACTCTGCAGCTAATGATCAACATGTATGTGAACTCAATTGAGAACAGAAGGATCCAATGAAAGAAAATGCAGAGCGAAACATGAAGTTAAGAGATACACTGCTAAAGCCAGGTGATAAAGTCCTTGTGAAACATGATGGCCATGTTGGAAAGTAAACAACCCCATATGACATCCAACCATTTGTTGTGACCAACACAAACGGATCAATGATCGCTGCTAAGCACGGTTCACAAATCATCACAAGAAACACGTCATTTTCAAAGTACTGAAAACACCACTCGCATGCATTGAATCTGATTCCGACATCGACAAATCAGATGAAGAACATGAGTCAAATGAGATTACATCTGATGTCAGACAATATCCTACTCGTGAGAGAAAATGTCCATGATACTTAAGTGACTATGTTACAAGATTAACTATTTATGTTTAAGTTTATTGTTTATACTTTCAGAAACAAGCCATTGAATCATGCTATGTCTCTGATTTACTCAGAAGGGGAGGGACGTAGTGTAGTAGTGTTTTGAAATTGCAGTTGCATTGTGCATTGTGTACTCTAGAGATTGCTATAGATGCACATGTCAGCAAAGGGAAAGTGAAAGTAAAACAGAATAAAGAAGAAGTCTTTGTGTTCAACAGCCTGCTGCAGTCTTTGCCTCACACATCTTATAACAAACCCAGCTAACCCTCATTCTAGTCCCGAGGACATCACACCCTCCCAATCTCAGGCATTTGACACCGACTCATATCTCTCGCCTCCCCCAAGGCCTACAATTTCCTCTCCTCACCACCTGAAGCCTTGATTCCCCCAAGGTCTTCACAGACCCCTAACCTCATGACCCCCCAGTCCTCCATTCCCCTGCCCGTGACGTCCACTGACCTAGGCCTCTGACCTGCCCCCCAGACCCCGAGTTTGGCAGTCCCACCCTGGATTACACTACCCTCCAGTGAATTCCCTTTCCCGTCCTCGATCGTCCACCCTCCCCCTCCTCCAATCAAACCCCTCTCCAATCAAATTGTGAACAATAGTGGTCCCAGCACTAATCTCTGTGAAACAACACCTTTTGCCAGTCTAAGTGGCTGCCCTTAATTAAAATTAATGGAAGAAAAATCACAGGGTATGGATCTGCGATTTCCTGGGATGTGCTCCCTCTGAAAACTGCTCCCAGCTGAGAGCACCAGCTTGTGAAATCACTCCTTTAATTGCAGTTACATGATCAATCTGCTTCCTTACTTTCCTCACTTTCAGTATTTGTTTATGAAAAATATTGCTGACATTGTGAAATATCCCATTAAACAATTTCATACATCTTTCAAATGTCATCTGAAATGTCAATTGTTCATGTTATTATCATTTTTTTCGTCAGTATTTACAGTGGAGAAAGAAAATGTTGTCGAGGAGAATACTGAGATACAGACTACTAGGCTAGATGGGATTGAGCTTCACAAGGAGGAGGTGTTAGCAATTTTGGAAAGTGTGAAAATAGATAAGTCCCCTGGGCCAGATGGGATTTATCCTAGGATTCTCTGGGAAGCCAGGGAGGAGATTGCAGAGCCTTTGTCCTTGATTTTTATGTCGTCGTTGTCGACAGGAATAGCGCTGGAAGACTGGAGGATAGCAAATGTTGTCCCCTTGTTCAAGAAGGGGAGTTATAGACCTGTGAGCCTTACTTCGGTTGTGGGTAAAATGTTGGAAAAGGTTATAAGAGATAGGATTTATAATCATCTTGAAAAGAATAAGTTCATTAGAGATAGTCAGCACGGTTTTGTGAAGGGTAGGTCGTGCCTCACAAACCTTATTGAGTTTTTTGACAAGGTGACCAAACAGGTGGATGAGGGTAAAGCCGTGGATGTGGTCTATATGGATTTCAGTAAGGCGTTTGATAAAGTTCCCCACGGTAGGCTATTGCAGAAAATACGGAAGTATGGGATTGAAGGTGAATTAGTGCTTTGGATCAGAAATTGGCTAGCTGAAAGAAGACAGAGGGTGGTGGTTGATGGTAAATGTTCATCCTGGAGTATAGTTTCTAGTGGTGTACCGCAAGGATCTGTTTTGGGGCCACTGCTGTTTGTCATTTTTATAAATGACCTGGATGAGGGTGTAGAAGGGTGGGTTAGTAAATTTGCGGATGACACGAAGGTCGGTGGAGTTGTGGATAGTGCCGAAGGATGTTGTAGGTTACAGAGGGACATAGATAGGCTGCAGAGCTGGGCTGAGAGATGGCAAATGGAGTTTAATGCGGAAAAGTGTGAGGTGATTCACTTCGGAAGGAGTAACAGGATTGCAGAATACTGGGCTAATGGGAAGATTCTTGGTAGTGTAGATGAGCAGAGAGATCTTGGTGTCCAGGTACATAAATCCCTGAAAGTTGCCACCCAGGTTAATAGAGCTGTTAAGAAGGCATATGGTGTGTTAGCTTTTATTAGTAGGGGGATCGAGTTTAGGAGCCACGAGGTCATGCTGCAGCTGTACAGAACTCTGGTGCGGCCGCACCTGGAGTATTGCGTGCAGTTCTGGTCACCGCATTATAGGAAGGATGTGGAAGCTTTGGAAAAGGTGCAGAGGAGATTTACTAGGATGTTGCCTGGTATGGAGGGAAGGTCTTACGAGGAAAGGCTGAGGGACTTGAGGTTGTTTTCGTTAGAGTGAAGGAGGAGAAGAGGTGACTTAATAGAGACATATAAGATAATCAGAGGGTTGGACAGGGTGGATAGTGAGAGCCTTTTTCCTCGGATGGTGATGGCAAACATGAGGGGACATAGCTTTAAGTTGAGGGGTGATAGATATAGGACAGATGTCAGAGGTAGTTTCTTTACACAGAGAGTAGTAGGGGCGTGGAACGCCCTGCCTGCAACAGTAGTAGACTCGCCAACTTTAAGGGCATTTAAGTGGTCATTGGATAGACATATGGATGAAAATGGAATAGTGTAGGTCAGATGGTTTCACAGGTCGGCGCAACATCGAGGGCTGAAGGGCCTGTACTGCGCTGTAATGTTCTATCTATCTATCTATTCCTATTTGCTGTGACTTTGTTGACCTTTTTAAATAAATCATGCAACATGTTATTGAGAAGATAATGAACTGGACAAAAAGTGTAATTACATAGAATTACATAGAAATTACAGCACAGAAACTGGCTATTCAGCCCAACCTGTCTATGCAGCCCTTCCTGCTGCACACAAGCCTCCTCCCACCCCATTTCATCTAACCCTATCAGCATGATGAATACCTGAAGCTAGATCAGCTAGCATTCTTGCTAGACTTCATAACTTCATATCATTGGTATACCCAATAAGGAAAAACTAATATAATAAAAGCAAAATATTGTGAACTTTGATCAGAACTGGCAAAGGTTAGAAAAGAATTCGGCTTTAAGCAAGTGAAGGGGGTTAGGGTTGGTGGGGGAGAAAACAAAAGGGAAGTGTTTGATAGGGCAGAGGGCAGGAGAGATTAAATAACAAAGCTGTCCTGGGACAAAGGCAAAGAGCGTGTTAATGCTTGTGGTGAAAGACAAAGCATTAGTCCAGAGAGAGTGTTAACGGCAGAGTAATGAGCAATGTTGTCCACATATAAAAACAGGCACATGGTTAAAAAATAAAATAATAAAAGAAGAAAAATATAAAAAAGGCCAGTCATGCTCTGAAATTTTAGAACTCAAGGTTGAGTCTGCGATGCTGTAGAGTGCCTAATCGAAAGATCAGGTGCTGCCCCTCAAGCTTGCGTTGATGTTCACTGGAACACTGCAGCAGCCAAGGACAGAATTGTGGGCATGAGAGCAGGGGGGAGTGTTGAAATGTCAAGCAAACGGAAGCTCGGGGTCATGCTTTCGGACTGAGCGGAGGTGTTCCACAAAGCAGTCACCCAAGCTGCATTTGGTCTCCCCAATGTAGAGGAACCTCATTGTGAGCAGTGAATAGAGTATACTAAATTGAAGGAAGTACAAGTAAATCGCTGCTTCACCTGGAAGGAATGTTTGGGACCTTGGATGGTGAGGAGAGAGGAGGGAAAAGGGAAGGTATTACACCACCTGCAGGAAAAACTAGTTAATTGACCTAAAATAAAAACAGAAAGTGCTGGAAATACTCAGCAGGTCAGGCAGCATCTGTGGAGGGAGAAACAGCGTCAACGGCTGGAATTTTCTTCTGCCACCGTCGAGGTTGGGGCAGGCAAAGGAAGCGGCGCCTGATCCATGCCGGCTGCATGTTGTTGAACTGCCGCAATCTTCTGTGCGGCAGCTCATTTGAATGGACGGGGCAACCCGCCCCCTCCTCCCCCCGATTCCATGGAGGAGGTGGCCTGTCCATCCCTGGCAATGGCGTCAGCTGCCTGTGTGTAGGCGCTGATGTCATTTTTAAAGGGCTTACAGCCCTTCTGGGATTTTTAAAGAAATTAGGAAACATTTTTACAAACAATATTAAATGATATTTTTGCACCTCTCCCCCCCTCCCCCCCAATAACTACAATTTTAAATACTTGCCCCAAAACACTTACATTTTTCAACTGACCTTTGCCCCCTTCAAAGTGCATAAACTATAAACTTTACCCCTTCCCACCATCCCCTCCACCAATGAGAGACCTTTATCGCTGCATGCCTCCCCCACACTGCAAATAATACCTGCTCCCCCCTCCCAACCAGTGTGGCACCTCAATTCCCCGGACGGGGATCGGTAGGCACAGGAGTGTCAACCAGTGGCACAAAGATCGAACCGGGACTGGGGACGGAAGCGGGCATGCAATTAAGTCAGGTCAATAAATTTATTTAAATATTTAAATGCATGGATTGTTGCCAAGCGGCGGAGGAGTGACGCCATGAGGCCTCTCTGCATCTGTGAAGATCAGGCTGGGCCCTCATGGCGTCAGGGTTGGGGGCAGACCTCCTCCGGAGCGATCTTCAGGTCTCCCCCGCCACGGACCCTGACACCTGGGAGGGATCTAAATTCAGCCCAACTTTTCAGTTCTGAAATGTTAACTCTGCTTCTCTCTCCACAGATGCTGTCTGACATGCTGAGTATTTCCATCATTTTCTGTTTTTATATCAGATTGTCAGCATCTGCAGTATTTTGCTTTTATTTTAGTTAATTGTCCTATCAGGGATGATGTTGGTCCTGGGTTCATTGTGAGGTGTTGAGCTATTGTTTAATGATTTTTTTTAATGAATGGATTATTCATAGACACATAGGAAAATGACGGACAGGAAAAGACCTACTGGTGCTCCCAGCCTGTCCCACAATTCACTTTATAGGAGTTCAATTAAACTTATCCAGAGAATAGGAGATAATACAAAGGGTTTTAGACAGAATATGGCAGGAGTCTTCAACAGAAATATTCATCTATTTTGAAGAGAATGTTACGTTAATGTTGACTGTCGTAAGCAGAAAGACTCAGTGTAAAGGCCCGTTCTTCTCTCCCTCCAGTTTTCTCCTGATGGTGCTCTTCAGCAGGGGCAACAACACTGGTAATTCTTCAGGTGTAAACAAAGACTGTGACTGTCAGGGTAAGGAACAGTCCACAACACAGACAAACCGCATTCCTTCTTGTCCCTGTGTTCCATGTATCCCAAACATGTTAGCATGACTCACTGAATAGCAATCAAGAGATGGAATTCTGATCTGATTTTATTCCATTCCTTGAACAGGGTGTTGAAACCAATTGTTATGTCCGACTGCTACTCCTGTATTGATCATCTAACTCAGCACAGATTGGGCATGAAATCTCTGACCATTGTATTTAGGAATATAGGAACAGGGAATAGGCCATTTAGCCTCGCAAGCCTGTTCTGCTGATTCATGGCTGATCTGCGACCGTACTCCATATACCCACCTTTGCCCCATATCCCTTCATACCTTTAGTTAAACAAAAATCCATCAATCTCAGATTTAAAATTAACAATTGACCTAGCATCTACTGCTGTTTGTGGAAGAGAGTTCCAAACTTCTATCACCCTTTGTTTTTAGAAGTGTTTCCGAATTTCAATCCTGAAAGGTCTGGCTCTAATTTTTAAATGATGCTCCCTAGTCCTAGACTCCCCAACCAGCAAAATTTATTTCCTTCAATCTACCCTATCTGTTCCCCTTAATATCTTGAAAACTTTGATCAAATCATTACTTAATTTTGTAAATTCCAGCAAATGTAACCCTAGTTTGTGCAATCCCTCCTCGTAACTTAACTCTTAGAGTCCTGATAACTTTCGGGTAAACCTACGCTGCACTCCCTCCAAGGCCAATACACCCTTCCTCAGATGTGATGCCCACAACTGCTCACAGTGCTCCAGGTGTGCTCTAACCAGGCCTTTGCTTAACAGAAGCATGACTTTTACCCCCTCGTATTCTATTCCTCGAGATATAAAGGCCAGCATTCCATTAGCCTTTTTTGATTATTTTCTGTACATTTGAACATACGAATTAGGAGCAGGAGTAGGCCACTCGGCCCCTCGAGCCTGCCCTGCCATTCAACAAGATCATGACTGATCTGATTGTAACCTCAACGCCACATTCCCGCCTGCCCCCAATTTTCTTTCAACCCCTTGCTTATCAAAAATCTATCTACCTCTGCCTTAAAAATATTCAAAGACTCTGCTTCCACTACCTTTTGAGGAAGAGAGTTCCAAAGACTCACGACCCTCTGAGAGAAAAAAATTCTCCTCATCTCTGTCTTAAATGGGCGACCCCTTATTTTTAAACAGTGACCCCTAGTTCTAGATTCTCCCACAAGAAGAAACATCTTTTCCACATCCACCCTCTCAAGACCCCTCAAAATCTTATATGTTTCAATCAAGTCGCCTCTTATTCTTCTAAACTCCAGCAGATACACGTCTAGCCTGTCAAACCTTTCCTCACAAGACAACCCGCCCATTCCAGGTATTAATCTAATATAACCTTCTCTGAACTGCTTCCAACGCATTTAACAACTATCCTTAAATAAGGAGACCAATACTGTACACAGTACTCCAGATATAGTTTCACCAATGCCCTGTATAGCTGAAGCATAACCTCCCTACTTTTGTATTCAATTCCCCTCGCACTAAACAATAACATTCTATTAGCTTTCCATGCTGTACCTACATACTAACCTTTTGTGATTCATGTACTAGGACAACCAGATCCCTCTGCATCTCAGAGCTCCGCAATCTCTCACCATTTTGACAATTTTTTTTTTATCCTTCCTGCCAAAATGGACAATTTCACATTTTCCCACATTATATTCCATTTGCCAGATCTTTGCCCACTCACTTAACCTATCTATATACTTTTGTAGCCTTCTTATGTCCTCTTCACAACCTGCTTTCCGACCTATCTTTGTGTCATCAGAAAATTTAGCAACCATACCTTTGGCCCCTTCATCCAAGTCATTTATATAAATTGTATAATGTTGAGGCCCCAGCACAGATCCCTGTGGCGCACCACCCATTACATCTTGCCAACCAGAAAATGACCCATTTGTGCCTACTGTCTGTTTCTTGTTAGCCAGTTAATCTTCTATCCATGCCAAAATGCTACGCCCTACACCATGAACTTTTATTTTCTGCAATAACCTTTGATGTGGCACCTTATCAAATGCCTTCTGGAAATCTAAGTACAGTACATGCACTGGTTCCCCTTTATCCACAGCATATGTTATTTCTTCAAAGCACTCCAATAAATTGGTTAAACATGATTTCCCTTTCACAAAACTATGTTGACTGTGCCTGATTACCTTAAATTTTTCTACGTGCCCTAACATTTTCCCTGTGACAGATGTTAAGCTAAGTGGCCTGTAGTTTCCTGCTTTCTATCTTCCTCCCCTTTTAAATAAAGGAGTTACATTGGCTATTTTCCTATCTAATGGAACCTTCCCTGAATCTAGGGAATTTTGGAAAATTAAACCAATGTCTCAACTAACTCACTAGTCACTTCTTTAAGGACCTTAAGATGAAGTCCATCAGGACCCAAGGACTCGTCAGCCCGCAGCTCCAACAATTTGCTCAGTACCACTTCCCTGGTGATTGTAATTTTCTTGAGTTCCTCCCTCCCTTCCATTTCCTGATTTACAACTATTTCTGGGATGTTACTTGTATCTTCTACAGTGAAGACCGATGCAAAATACCTATTCAATTCATCTGCCAGTTCCTTATTTTCCCTTATTAATTCCCCAGACTCACTTTCTATAGGACCAATGCTCACTTTGTTAACACTTTTCTTTTTTAAATATCAAAAGAAACTCTTACTTTCTGTTTTTATATTTCTCGTCAGCTTTCTCTTGTACTCATATTTTTCCCTCCTTATTAATCTTTAAGTCGATCTTTGCTTCTTTTTATATTCTGTCCAATCATCTGACCTGCCTCCCAACTTTGCGCAATTATATGCTTTTTCTTTAGGTTTGGTATTATTCTTTAACTTTTTTTTAGTTTTTAGTTAAGTGTAACTTTTTTAGTTAACCACGGATGGTGGGTCCTCCCCTTGGAATTTTTCTTTCTCATTGGAATGTATCTATTCTGAAATATTCCCTTAAATGTCTGCCACTGTATCTCTAATGACCTATTCCTTAATCTACTTTGCCAGTTCACTTTAGCTAGCTCTGCTTTCATGCCCTCATAATCGTCCTTGTTTAAGTTTAAAATACTAGTCTTAGACCCACTCTTCTCTCCCTCAAACTGAATGTAAAATTCAATCATATTATGATCACTGCTGCCTTGGGGCACATTCACTATGAGTCATGAATTAATCCGATCTCGTTGTACAATGCCAGATCTAGTATAGCCTGCTCTCTGGCTGGCCCCAGAATGTGCTGTTCTAAGAAACTATCCTGTTCATATTTTAATGATTTACATGCCTGGACCCCCAAATCTCTTTGGACTTCTATTGTTTTTAGCTTTTTACCATTTAGAAAATACACTGTTGTATCCTTTTGAGGTCCAAATGGATGGCCTCACATTTGTCTGCATTGAAATCCATCTACCAAAGGTTTACTCATTCACTTAAGTTATTAATATCTTTTTGTAATTTTATGCTTCCATCCACACTGCTTACTATGCTGTCTATTTCTATGTTATCAACAAATTTGGATATGTGGCTTTCTATCCCATCATCCAAATTATTAATAAATATGGTGAATAGTTGAGGCTCCAACACAGATTCTTGCGGAAGACCATGGGCTGAATTTTATATTGCTGCTGTCGATTATGGCAGTGGCCGTAAAAGATGGCAGCCCACATGCGTGGGTTTTACTCCGCTGAGTCGCTGTGATATTATACACGGTGGCTCATTTACATGGCTAGGGCAGACCGTCCCCCTCCCCACCCCCCTAGTGACGTGGTGGGGGCGAGCGAGCCATCCCGGGCTATGGCGTCCAGTGCCACTGTGCAGGCGCTGGCACCATTTTTAAAGGGCTTCCAGCCCATACATTTAATTTCAATCTTTAAAGGGAAAGTGTAATAAAGCTGATCTAAAAAAATTACATACATGTCTCCAGCTCCTCTCCCACCACCCACCCCCCATTTAACAATACACTAATTCCTTTCCCTCTCCCCCACAAAAATACTTACCTTGTGTACCTGACATTCCCCCCCACAAAGTTAACAAACTTTTAACTTTACCCCTTCCCACCATCCCCTCCACCAATCAGAATAGATTGACCCCCCCTCCCCGCCCCCCACCCCCCCCCCACCAGCACTGAGAAACTTACCTCCTCCCCTCTCCCCACAGGTGTTGTGCCTCATTTCCCCGGACGGGGATTCGAAGGTGCGGCAATGCCGGCCACAGGGATGAAGATTGCAGCGGAACTTCAGGAGGCGATGGGAACGCCATTAACTCAGGTAAGTTAATGAATCTGAATATTTAAATTACGGTCCCGTCACCGAGCAGCGGTGGGTGGGGGTTGGCGCCACGAGGCCTCACTGTCACCGGCAATATCGGGACAGGCCCTTCCAGCTTCGAGGCTTGTGGTGGGCCTCATCCGGGGCAATTTTCATGCACCCCCCACCACGGATCCCGCCTCAAGGCCTCTATTTAATCCAGACCATGAGTCACATCCTGCCAATTAGAGTACCTGCCATTACCCTGACTGTCAGACTCCTGCCACTCAGCCAATTTCCTAACAAGGTCAATAATTTGCTTTTAATTCCATGAACTTCAACTTTAGCAAAGAGTCTCTTATGAGGGAATTTACCAAATGATTTCTGAAAGTCCATATAAATAACATGCTGTCCACTAATTCAGTCACCTCTTCAAAACATTGAGTCAGTTTTGTCAGGTATGACCTACCCTTTCTCTCTGGTCAGCTGAAAATTTTCAAGTTCCTTAGTCACCCTGTCTTTAATTATAGACTCCAGTTGATTCTAATTGACTCAAGTAGATAAACTATAGTTGCATTTACCAAAGGGTGGGAAAGAATATCTCCATCTTTCTTATATTTATACTTTTCGTTCCTTTTTCATTTAACTAAGTTAAGCTTAAGATTAAAAATGGCAGGAGATCTCAGACCCGTGTCATGCTCCTCTTGCTCAATGTGGGAGCTCAGGGACACGGCTGATGTCCCTGACTCCTTCACGTGCAGGAAGTGTGTCCAGCTGCAGCTCTTGTTAGACCGCATGACGGCTCTGGAGCTGCGGATGGACTCACTTTGCAGCATGCGCAATGCTGAGGAGGTCGTGGATAGCACGTTTAGTGAATTGGTCACACCGCAGATTAGGATTGCTGATGGAGAAAGGGAATGGGTGACCAAAAGGCAGAGAAAGAGCAGGAAGGCAGCGCAGGAGTCCCCTGCGGTCATCTCCCTCCAAAACAGGTATACCATTTTGGATACTGTTGAGGGAGATGGCTCACCAGGGGAAGGCAGCAGTAGCCAGGTTCATGGCACCGTGGCTGGCTCTGCTGTTCGGAAGGGCGGGAAAAAGAGTGGAAGGGCTATAGTCATCGGGGATTCGATTGTAAGGGGAGTAGATAGGCGGTTCACTGGTCGAAAACGAGACTCCAGAATGGTATGTTGCCTCCCAGGTGCACGGGTCAGGGATGTCTCAGATCGGCTGCAGAACATTCTGAAGGGGGAGGGTGAACAGCCAGTTGTCATTGTGCACATAGGCACCAATGATATAGGTAAAAAACGGGATGAGGTCCTACAAGCAGAATTTAGGGAGTTAGGAGCCAAGTTAAAAAGTAGGACCTCGGAGGTAGTAATCTCAGGATTGCTACCAGTGCCACGTGATAGTCAGAGTAGAAATGAAAGAATAGTCAGGATGAATGCATGGCTTGAGAGATGGTGCAGGAAGGAGGGGTTCAGATTTTTGGGACATTGGGACCGGTTCTGGGGGAGGTGGGACTATTACAAATTGGACGGTCTACACCTGGGCCGGACTGGAACCAATGTCCTTGGGAGTGCTTTTGCTAACGCTGTTGGGGAGGGTTTAAACTAATGTGGCAGGGGGATGGGAACCAAATGAGGAGGTCAGTGGACAGTAAGGAGGTAGTAACGAAAGCCTGTAAGGAACTAGATAATGAAGTCAGCGTGACTAAGGGAAAGAGTAGACAGGGAGCAGATGATGAACACAAAGGGAGTGGTGGTCTGAGGTGTATTTGTTTAATGCAAGAAGTGTAGTAGGTAAAGCAGATGAACTTAGGGCTTGGATTAGTACCTGGGAGTATGATGTTATTGCTATTACTGAGACTTGGTTGAGGGAAGGGCATGATTGGCAACTAAATATCCCAGGATATCGATGCTTCAGGCGGGATAGAGAGGGAGGTAAAAGGGGTGGAGGAGTTGCATTACTGTTCAAAGAGGATATCACAGCTGTGCTGAAGGAGGGCACTATGGAGGACTCGAGCAGTGAGGCAATATGGGCAGAACTCAGAAATAGGAAGGGTGCGGTAACAATGTTGGGGCTGTACTACAGGCCTCCCAACAGCGAGCGTGAGATAGAGGTACAAATATGTAAAAAGATTATGGAAAGATGTAGGAGCAACAGGGTGGTGGTGATAGGAGATTTTAATTTTCCCGACATTGACTGGGATTCACTTAGTGTTAGAGGTCTAGATGGAGCAGAATTTGTCAGGAGCATCCAGGAGGGTTTTCTAGAGCAGTATGTAAATAGTCCAACTCGGGAAGGGGCCATACTGGACCTGGTGTTGGGGAATGAGCCCGGCCAGGTGGTTGAAGTTTCAGTAGGGGACCACTTTGGGAATAGTGATCACAATTCCGTAAGCTTTAAAATACTCATGGACAAAGACGAGAGTGGTCCTAAAGGAAGAGTGCTAAATTGGGGGAAGGCCAACTATACCAAAATTCGGCAGGAGCTGGGGAATGTAGATTGGGAGCAGCTGTTTGAAGGTAAATCCACATGTGATATGTGGGAGGCTTTTAAAGAGAGGTTGATTAGCGTGCAGGAGAGACATGTTCCTGTGAAAATGAGGGATAGAAATGGCAAGATTAGGGAACCATGGATGACAGGTGAAATTGTGAGACTAGCTAAGAGGAAAAAGGAAGTATTCATAAGGTCTAGGTGGCTGAAGAAAGACGAAGCTTTGAAAGAATATCGGGAATGTAGGACCAATCTGAAACGAGGAATTAAGAGGGCTAAAAGGGGTCATGAAATATCTTTAGCAAACAGGGTTAAGGAAAATCCCAAAGCCTTTTATTCATATATAAGGAGCAAGAGGGTAACTAGAGAAAGGATTGGCCCAATCAAGGACAAAGGAGGAAAGTTATGCGTGGAGTCAGAGAAAATGGGTGAGATTCTAAACGAGTACTTTGCATCGGTATTCACCGAGGAGAGGGACATGAAGGATGTTGAGGTTAGGAACAGATGTTTGATTACTCTAGGTCAAGTCGGCATAAGGAGGGAGGAACTGTTGGGTATTCTAAAAGGCATTAAGGTGGACAAGTCCCCAGGTCCAGATGGGATCTATCCCAGGTTACTGTGGGAAGCGAGAGAGGTAATAGCTGGGGCCTTAACAGATATCTTTGCAGCATCCTTAAACACGGGTGAGGTCCCGGAAGACTGGAGAATTGCTAATGTTGTCCCCTTGTTTAAGAAGGGTAGCAGGGATAATCCAGGTAATTATAGACCGGTGAGCCTGACGTCAGTGGTAGGGAAGCTGCTGGAGAAGTTACTGAGGGATAGGATCTATTCCCATTTGGAAGAAAATGGGCTTATCAGTGATAGGCAACATGGTTTTGTGCAGGGAAGGTCATGTCTTACCAACTTAATAGAATTCTTTGAGGAAGTGACAAAATTGATTGATGTAGATGTCATATACATGGACTTCAGTAAGGCGTTTGATAAGGTTCCCCATGGTAGGCTGATGGAGAAAGTGAAGGCGCATGGGGTCCAAGGTGTACTAGCTAGATGGATAAAGAACCATGGATGACAGGTGAAATTGTGAGACCAGCTAAGAGGAAAAAGGAAGCTGGGCAACAGGAGACAGAGAGTAGCAGTGGAAGGGAGTTTCTCAAAATGGAGACGTGTGACCAGTGGTGTTCCACAGGGATCCGTGCTGGGACCACTGTTGTTTGTGATTTCCATAAATGATTTGGAGGAAAGTATAGGTGGTCTGATTAGCAAGTTTGCAGACGACACTAAGATTGATGGAGTAGCAGATAGTGAAGGGGACTGTCAGAGAATACAGCAGAATATAGATAGACTGGAGAGTTGGGCAGAGAAATGGCAGATGGAGTTCAATCAGGGCAAATGCGAGGTGATGCATTTTGGAAGATCCAATTCAAGAGTGAACTATACAGTAAATGGAAAAGTCCTGGGGAAAATTGATGTACAGAGAGATTTGGGTGTTCAGGTCCATTGTTCCCTGAAGGTGGCAACGCAGGTCAATAGAGTGGTCAAGAAGGCATACGGCATGCTTTCCTTCATCGGACGGGGTATTGAGTACAAGAGTTGGCAGGTCATGTTACAGTTGTATAAGACTTTGGTTCGGCCACATTTGGAATACTGCGTGCAGTTCTGGTCGCCACATTACCAAAAGGATGTGGATGCTTTGGAAAGTGTGCAGAGGAGGTTCACCAGGATGTTGCCTGGTATGGAGGGCGCTAGCTATGAAGAGAGGTTGAGTAGATTAGGATTATTTTCATTAGAAAGACGGAGGTTGAGGGGGGACCTGATTGAGGTGTACAAAATCATGAGAGGTATAGACAGGGTGGATAGAAAGAAGCTTTTTCCCAGAGTGGGGGATTCAATTACTAGGGGTCACGAGTTCAAAGTGAAAGGGGAAAAGTTTAGGGGGGATATGCGTGGAAAGTTCTTTACGCAGAGGGTGGTGGGTGCCTGGAATGCGTTGCCAGCAGAGGTGGTAGATGCGGGCACGATAGCGTCTTTTAAGATGTTTCTAGACAGATACATGAATGGGCAGGAAGTAAAGAGATACAGACCCTTAGAAAATAGGCGTCATGTTTAGATAGAGGATTTGGATCGGCGCAGGCTTGGAGGGCCGAAGGGCCTGTTCCTGTGCTGTAATTTTCTTTGTTCTTTGTTCTTTGTTCTATTCATTTCATTACCAAACTTAAGAACCTGTCCTTCCCAGGGGATTGATAGCTCACATAAGTGTATGGCTAAATTCATGAGTCATGAAATATTTCTTCATTGTGCATGATGTTCTTCAATGAATTTGAAAGGTGCTTTAAAATTCAAAGGGATCAGCCACACTCAGGAATTAAGAAAGAATCCTATAAGCTTATCCTGAAATACCACTTCAATCGGAGGACATGTTTCTTCAAATTTCCTATTCAAGGTCAATGTGGAGGAATCTAGTTTGCAACTCACATGTGACCAATTAACAAATAAACATAATAGTCACAACATCAACAGCAATAGCACAGCTGTCACTTGCACTTATCTTTACTAGTTACTCAGCCATGTCCACTTTGCAGAATTTGGGGAAAAATGAAAATTAATCATATGTGATGAACAATAAAAGGGCAGGAAAAGACCAATTGATCCATCAAGCCTGTCCCATTCCAACATGGTGAAGCTTTCGCACACAAAAACAATCCACCCCAGCAGCAACAACTTACCCCGCCCCGAGAAAATCCCAGCAAATAGCTCTGGTCTTCCCAATATTTAATTGGATGAAATTTCTGCTCATCCAGTTTTGGATGTCGGACAGTGAAGGTGTCAATTGAGGTGGTGGTGAGGTAGAGCTGGGTGTCGTCAGCATACGTGTAAAAACTATCACTGGGTTTTTGGATGATGTCGCCAAGGGACAGCACGTAGATGAGAAATAGGAGGGGGCCAAGGATAGATCCTTGAGGGATCAATAGAGGTAACAGTGCTGGCGCAGCAAGAGGAGCTATTGTGCCACACAAGTGCCAGGCAATGACCTTCTCCAACAAGAATCTAGCCACCTCCCCTTGGCTGAATCCCCCACTATCAACATCCTGGGGGTTTAGTGATTAGAAACCTAACTGGACCAGCCATATAATTATGGGCTGAATTTTAATCACGCGCCGTGCGCTGCGGTGGCATCCTTTCAACTCGACGGCCTTCCGACTTGTAAGTGCCGCCGAGGGGTCCCCACGATATTACATGCAGGGGCTGATTTAAATAGAGGGGGCGGAGCGGCTGCCCCCGATGACGTAGAGGGGGCTGCTCCCGCATCCCTGGCAATGGCGTCCGGCGCCACCGCGCAGGTGCAAGCGCCATTGTTAAAGGGCTTTAAGCTCTTAGAATTACTTTAAATTTTTAAAGGCACAGCATTCTTACAATTCTATTAACAAATAATAAAGAGGTGGATGGCCCTTCCCCAAACCTCCCCAATGGTCATTTCAATGCCCGAAATGACCAACACATGCCTTTTTCCCTACCCGAACTTCCCCCCCGAACCTTCTAACTTTTGCCCTTCAAACCCTTCCCACCATTGTCACATCCAATAAAAAGTGATTTCCCTGCCCTGAAAATTTTATTCCTCCCCCTCCCCACCAGGCTCTCGCCTCGGAACGGAGTTCCGAAGGCACGTGAAGACCGAATGGCAGCCGTAAAATCAGCATGGCCGGCCGCCACCTGCAGGTAAGTTTATTTGCATCTCACTTAGTGCAATTTGCATATATATATGAAGGGCCTACCACCACGCAGCCGGGGTGGGGTGGTGGGGGGGAGGCCACACAGAGTTCCCCCCACTGTCAGTAATATGCGGTGGCTCCTCCTCGATGTTGAGGCTTGAGGCGGGCCTCTCCCTGCAGATTTTTACCGTCCTCTGCGCCACGACCCAGGCATCGAGGGGCCGGTAAAATACAGCCCACTGTGGCCACAAGAGCAGGTCAGAGGCTGGGAATTCAGGGGTGAGTAATTCACCTCCTGACTCCTCAAAGCCTGTCTGCCACCTACAAGGCACAAGTCAGGAGTATGATGGAATACTCTCCTCTTGCCTGGATGCATGCAGTTCCAGCAACACTCAAGAAGCGCAACACCCAAGAAGCGCAACACCATCCAAGAGAAAGCACCGCATCCACCATCTTAAACATTTACTCCTTCCACCACAGTGGCAGTAATGTGTACCATCTACGAGATGCACTGCAACAACTCACCAAGGCTCCTTCGACAGCACCTTCCAAATCCACGAACTCTACCGCCTAAAAGGACAAGGGCAACAGATGCATGGGAACACCACCACCTGCAAGTTTCCCTCTGAGTCACACACCATCCTGACTTGGAACTATATCGCCGTTCCTTCACTGTCACTGGGTCAAAAACCTGGAACTCCCTCCCTAACAGCACTATGGGTGTAGCGACACCACATGGACTGCAGCAGTTCAGGAAGGCAGCTCACCACCACCTTCTCAAGGGCAATTAGGAATGAGAAATAAATACTGGTCCTTGCCCACGATGTTCACATCCCACAAACAAATGTGGAAAAAAGGTACTACTCTGGCTACAATTAGATAGATAAGAATGGAACCAGGTGAGTGCAATACCAACCAGCTGAGGCGTTAGAGGAGGATGGTATGATCAACGGTGTCAGAGGCTGCAGACAGGTTGAGAAGAACAAGGAGGGATACTTACCTTGTCACAGTGCTACGGCCGAGGTGGAAGGAGTGCACTGTTAATTCAGTCCCACTTCTCCACAGGCCACAACATATCAATAAATTTTCCCACTACCGAAATAGTCAATTAGATACTCTATTTATCCTCTGAATAAAGCACACCAAACAGGTTTCTTTAATAAACAACAAAATTATCCGTTTATTATAAAACCAAGCCTTAACCAATGATGAAGTAAATATATTCGCGAATTGAAATATTAAAGCCCCACATTATTTATCTTAGTCCTAACACACACTCACATAGATCCAAAAACCAGTTAACCGGGAAAAAGGATTTTTGTTTACAGCTGTTTCAAAGGAATAAAAAAAAACTTAGACTGCAATGATCTGGAAGAAAGTTCTTTGGTTTGGTGAGGTGTCTCAAAGTCGAATAGTTGGATGCCACTCAAAGTCTTTCCAGGAGAGGTTGATGAACTGTCTATGTCGGGTAGGCGTTCAAAGAAATTCACCTATAAAAGGCTTCACATAGGTCTTCCATCAGGTGCACAGCAACAGGTCGGTCCTCACATTCGATGCAAAAATCCTTTTTTTTAAGAGACTAGATCTCTGCAAACATTCAGGATTTCTTAAAAATGCAGGAGGCAACAGTACCACTTCATACCAGCTTTTGCTTTTCAAGAGCAAAGATTCTTTACAGAGAGATAATACTTGTCTTGTTCTTTTTCTGATCTCCTGGCAGGTCCAAATCAAATTCCAATTGCCTGCTTTAGTCCAAACCCACTGGCTTTTAAAGTTCACAATGCAACTAAAATTTTCCAAGCAAGTTCCATAGCAATCATAAATTCTCTTTTATCACAACAGAGGGTAGGTCTTAGGTCGAAACCCCCTGCTGCTTTCCTTGAAATTACCTCGTTTCCAGTATTTGTTTACTGGTCAAAACCAGGAACCTCCTGTTGACCTTGCTTTTTTTTTAAAAGCATCCATAAATTTCAGCTATCTCCAGATGTTTCAATGTCCATGAAATCTTATATTTTTAGTTTTTAAAAATATAGATTCCAAGTTTTAGCAAAAAATATGGACTCTCCATGACAACAGTTACATATCCCCTAGTCATGCAATCTACCAAGAGAGGGAAAAAATCTACAGTAGAAACATCAGGCCACTTTAGGAGCAAGCTTCGGGAAATTTCTTACCAACTCTCAAAGGTAATCAAGCATGTTCTAGGATATCACTGTGACTGATATCACTAATGCAAATTAACACAGCTACCTTCTCTAATGATCCAACTCCCTTTTGAAGGCATGCAGAAAGGCCATGCTCACTGCACGTATACAACCTATTCCAAAGGCCATCAACTTTCTCTAAAAAAGTACTTCCTGGCATTTAAACTAACTCTATGCTTTAATAATTAGTAGTGATGCCCCAGCCCATCCATTTCAACCTATCTTCCTAAAATAATCTGTCCACTTGGGCAGAATCTAATCCCTTAATATTGAAAAGAAGGGAAAAATATCTTGCATTTATATATCCTTTATTATGACCTCTGGTTGTCCTAATGTGTTTTACAGCAAATGAAGCATTTTAGAAGTCTATTCACT
Source organism: Heterodontus francisci (assembly GCF_036365525.1). Lineage (NCBI taxonomy): Eukaryota > Metazoa > Chordata > Chondrichthyes > Heterodontiformes > Heterodontidae > Heterodontus > Heterodontus francisci. The sequence goes on along the minus strand of NC_090375.1, from coordinate 114,042,279 downwards.
GATGTAATGTACAAAATGCAGCAGCCAATTAACGCTGTCATGCAGGTGGGGGACCTGCCAAGAATGGGGCACAGATATTTCGCCACTAGGACATTAAATTTTAAAATTGTTGCTGGGAAGAAAAGAAGGCCTATTACAAGGGGTTGCCAAGCCCCTGACTGGAAAATATTTGCATAGTAACAGACAGCCTGCTCCAATTTAATCCACAATGGACTTTTGATTACCAAACGTTGAAGGTGGAGAGGCTAGCATTTCAGGTTAACTACTAAGATGGCTGAACACACAAAAAGACGTGGTCAGAGTGGTTTAGTCATATGACTAACTGGCTGTTGGAGTTTTTTGAATTTGAACTTGCCACAGAGAATCTGAACTCAGAAAGCTGTTTGCTCTTGGACTGGAAAAGACCTCTCACCTGTCTGCTCTCATCTCGCTCTCACCAGCTTCGGAAACTATTGAAGACACATGAACCCCAAGAGAGAAAAGTCTCCTACAGTGAACAAGGTTTAAGAAGAATACTGGGCCCCAACGAAAAGCAAGACAATCTACAATCAGGGACTCTACAGCGAGCTCTAAGCACAGTAAAAAAAAACTTCTTCAACGATTGCCTCAAACCTCTCCACTATTTTTCTTCTGCTCTTTTCTGTCTCTATTCCATAGGCGTTAGCAAAATTAGAGTTTAAGTTTAAATTTTAATAAATTTCACTTTTCTTCTTTAAACCTGAGAAAACCTGGTTGTGCTCATTTCTTTGCCTTATAATTGGAAAGCGGTGAACAAGGATTCACCAAGGGAAAGCTCAAAACACCATGTGTTCAAAAACAAAACCCTGTTACAGTAAGACCAGGTGAAGGCTAAAAGGGACCCGTAGACACCTTTCTCACCTGGTCATAACAACGCACAGCATGGTCCCACAAACAGCAATATGATAATGACCAGAAAATCAGTTTTGGTGATGTTAGTTGAAGGATAAATCTTGGAGGGACTGCTTCTATCTTAAAGATATCAATCATATCCCATTGAAGGCTATACGTTTCCAAAGTAAATATTCCCAGCCCTCTCGGCCTATCATGATAACTAAGGGCCTTAACTAGATATCAACCAAGTTGCCTTCCTTTGGACCTTTCACAGGGTCTTGATAACTTCCAAACTAAAATTGGGCACAGTATTCTAGATACAGCTGAACGAAAGCCTTGTACAAGGTAAGAATTGTACTTCTAGTTTCATATTTAATTGTTAATTGTCCTAGTTACATACCTTAACCTCTTTTGCAACATCCTCATGACTCAGTTTACATTCCTTCAAAGTTTCATGAACTACAACTCAGGTCCTCCGTCTGCTCTGCAGCCTAGAATTATCATGGCAAAAATGAAATACATTGCACTTGCCAACATTGTAAGACATGCTATTGATGGATTTATACCCCAATGCATCTAAATCCACCTGCAGTTATGCTGTGCTGCAGGTTTACATTCAGAATTCTTTGCACAGAGATATATGAAACCAGCTGGGGTCATTCCACAAGTAAAAGGATTAATAATTGGACAGCCAATCACCCAGATAACTTTTACACACCTCCTTGCCCCTGAATATAGAGTGAATGTAAAGCCTGAAGCAAATCCCTACCTTCTCTTGATGTGAAATGGTGCACAACAAAGGAAAATGCTGGAAGCAAATGTAAAATAAACAATCATATTTTAAATCTGATAGTGCTTCTTACTAAAATATCAACTGAGATGTACAGAAGTATATGGATTCTCCATTTTGTGTCATTAAAGTTGTTCAATACTTATATAAATAACAGGTAGTCTTTAATATTAGTTGTACATACATTCATTGGAGTGGAACAAAAGTCGAGTTAAGCAAGGATATGGTCAGCTTTCTAATGTAATTATTGCCATGAACACACTTTCCCCTTTCAGTAATCCATGAGAAAAAAATTGCATTTTAGCCCTTCACATCCCCAGGATGTCACAACATTCAGGCTTGGGCTGATAAGTGGCAAGTAGCATTCGTGCCATACAAGTGCCAGGCAATAACCATCTCCAAAAAGAGAGAATCTAGCCATCTCCCCTTGACATTCAATGACATTACCTTCACTGAATCCTCCGCCATCAACATCCTGAGGGTTACCATTGACTAGAAACTTAACTAGACCAGACCTTATAAATACTGTGACTATAAGAGCAGGTCAGAGGCTGGGAATTCTACAATGAGTAACTCACCTCCTGACCCCCAAAACCAGTCCACCATCTACAAGGCACAAGTCAGGATTGACCACTCTCAACTTGTCTGGATGGGTGCAGCTCCAACAATACTCAAGAAACTTGACACCATCCTAGACAAAGCAGCCCGCTTGATTGGCACCCATCCACCACTTTCAACATTCACTCCCTCCACCACTGGTGCACAGTGGCAACAGTGTGTATCATATACAAGATGCACTACAGCAACTCACCAAGGCTCCTTCAACAGCACCTTCCTATCCCACAAACTCTACCACCTAAAAGTACAAGGGCAGCAGGCGCCTGGGAACACCACCACCTGCAAGTTCCCCTCCAAGTCACGCACCATCTTGACTTGGAACTATACTGCTGTTCCTTCACTGTCACTGGGTCAAAATCCTGGAACTCTCCCCCTAACAGCACTGTGGATGTACCTGATGGACTATAGTGGTCAAGAAGGCAGCTCACCACTACCTTCTCAAGGGTAATTCGGTATGGGAAATAAATTCTGGCCTTGTCAGTGTCACCCACCTCCCATGAACAAATAAATAAAACACTTTACAACTTACAAATTACTTTTGAAGTATAGTTACTGTTATTAGCTAGGCAAATTCCGTAGTCAATTTTACACACAGCAGGGTTTCGTAACCATCAAATGAATAAGTAACCAGATAATTTACTATTGGTGGGAATGCGTAAAGTAGGAATGTTGGTCAGGACACTAAAGAATTCCCTGCTCTTCAAGCTGTGCCGTGGAATATTTTTTGTCATTCTGCGCAAGGTAATTAGGCCTCAGTTTAATATCTCATCAGAAAGGCAATACTTCCGTCAATGCAGCATTCCCTAGTACAACACCGAAGTGTTGGCCTCATCGTTAGTGAAGCTTGAATCCAACCCACAACCTTCTGATTCAGAGATGAATGTGTTACAAACTGAGGCAAACTAACATTTTGCAGTCATTTTAGTTCATTTAGACAATACTATTTGAGTAACAAATTAACTTTAACACCTAAAGAAATTGTAGGAGAAAATGTCAAAACAAGCAACCATGTTAACATTGATTGAAGTGCTGCATTTTAATGTTGCTCACATTAGGAGAGGCAATGGCTCAGACTTTCCTGTCAGATAACGGTGAGGCTAATGATGCGAATTAACCTCTCTGGCACTACAAATTAACTGGTACAAGTGTGGACTCTCATTTCTTCAGATTTTAATCATTGTTGGAGATTTAAAAATGTCAAATGCTAAGTTTTTTTTTACTTTACCTTCTTTCTTTTCCCTCTTAACCCAATCTTTTTTCCTTCCTTTATTGCCCTTTCTGCACCTGATTTGACATTGAATTCACCCATTTTAATTTACACTTCTCAGTCCTTCTGGAGGGTTTTCCCCCCTCTCCTTTTTCTGATTGCGCCTGTCAGTCCCTTAATTTTCTTCAATTTTGCAAAAGAGCCTACATTCAAAACAATAGCTTTCTATTCTCTGTAGTATAATTGCCGTGATCATTTTATAAGTGTACCTGCAGGCCAAATTGATTTTGGACCGATAAATTGCATTAAAACTGGATCCTTGCTACAATCATCAAAATGAGAAATTTATAGTAACATTACATTTCAGTTTGTTGTGAGATGTTGTCATTTTGTAATGCAGCTGGTTTTGTGCATTCTGATGAAACTGAGATGCAGAATAATAGTCATGTCAGGCATTGATTGCATTAATTTCTCAGTTAGGATGATCACAGATTTTTACAATATATATGGAAGCCTCTTTTATCCTGTTATCAACTATAAGATGACTGAAGTAATTCAATGTTAAACAAATACTTTGTATCCATACTTATGATTAAACATAAGCCAAGTTTTGCTGTAGCAAGGCATCAAATTGCACCGGCAGTTAATTAAACTTGTCCTTATACTTGTGGATTTTACATTTTTTCAGAGGCTAGTTGTTGAAAGTGTGAGCTGATAATGGTGCAGTGAAGGAACAGGGCACCTGGGACCTGAGTGAACAGGGCAAGGAACTGTGCAATTCTTAACCAATCAGATTGAAGTGCGGGGGACTGTCACGATCACGGAGGATAAGGATCCAGGACAGCAGTGCCCCTGATTCTCTTTATGGGACTCCAGAGAAATAATTCCAAATTTACCATTACTGGGCCTCTTGGGTTACATTGTGCATGGAGCTGGTCAAGGAGTGCACAGCCACTTGTGGGAAAATTAGCTCCTTCCTGTTCAAAGTATTTTTGTAACACTTGTGCGATAAAGCCAAGAGCCACGGGCTCTCAGCATTCCAAAAATCATTTACCTATAACTCAAATAGAACATGCATTAATAGCAGCATTAATTTCTGGTCCTTAGATCTTATAAGGAGATGTAATAGTTCAATAATATAGATTTATTTTTATTCTTCAATACCCAAGAAGTAATTGTTTTTAAAGGCAAAAGAAACCATATTATTGCAATTTGTCTGTAAGGTTTACTTATAGAACAGTAACATTGGTAATAAATAAATGGAAGCAAGGTTAATGAAAATAAAAGGCAAAAGACTGCAGATGCTTGAAATCTGAAATCAGAGAGCTCAGAGGCAAAGGAGTGCAAGTGACAGGGAGAGAAATAAAAATACCTAAAGTGACGTTTGCACAAGAGAAGCAGTTGATTGGTGAGTAGCTGGTGAGTGGACACTTCTTGTGTCCTGGACAACCACGTGTGCAGGAAGTTTTGTCAGCTGGAGCAGCTTGAACTCTGTGTTTCAGAGCTTGAACGGCAGCTGGCATCACTGCAGTGCATCCATGAGAATGAGAGTTTCATGGACAGCACATTTATAGATGTGGTCACCCTGCAGCTTAATGCTTGCAGACAGAGAGGGAATGGGTGACTGCCAGGCAGTCAAGGAGGACCAGGCAGGTAGTGCAAGAGTCCTCTGAGTGCATCTTTCTCTCCACCAGTATTCCATTCTGAATACTGGTGAGAGTGAAGCCTGAGCCAAGTCCACAGCACCATAGCTGAGTCAGCTGTACAGTGGATAGGAAGAAGATTGGGAAAGCAAAGGTTACAGGGGATGTTATGGTTATGGGAAGAGACAGGTGTTTCTGTGGCCGCAGGCATGAATCCAGGATGGTGTGTTACCTCCCTGGTGTCAGGGTCAAGGATGTTACTAAGCGGCTGCAGAGGACTCTGAGGGGGAGGGTGAACAGCTAGCGGTAGTGCTCCTTATCGGTACCAACAACCTAGCTAGAAAGAGTGATGAGGTCCTGCAGGCAGATTTTATGGAACTAGGAAAGAAACCAGCAAGCAGGATTTCAAAGGTAGTAATACCCAGATTACTCACTATGTCATGGGCAAGTGAGTATTGAAATTGGGGGATAGAGCAGATGAATGCGTGGCTGGAGCGACGGCGCAGGAAGGAGGGCTTTAGATTCCTGGGACATTGGGACTGGATCTAGGGGAGGTGGGACCTGTACAGGCCAGATAGGTGGCACCTCAACAGAACCAGGACCAATATCCTGGTGGGGTGGTTAGCTAGTGTTGTTGGGGAGAGTTTAAACAAACTTGGCAGGGGGATAGGAACGAAGAGGTAACATTAGAGATTAAAAAACAAAGTGCACAAAGAATTGGGAGAGACAGCTAGCACTAGAGTAAGAAATATTAAGCTATTAGGTAGGGTCAGAGTAAGACGGAATGTAATAAGGTCTGAATTGGGTTTACTGTGCATGTACGTGAATGCATGGAGTGTGATAAATAAAGTTGGTGAGCTGCAGGCACAGCGAGCCACTTGGGAATATGATGTTGTGGCGATATCAGAGAACTGGCTCAAAAAAGGGCAGGACTGGGTACCAGACGTTCCTGGATACAAGGTGTTCAGGAAAGATAAGGAAGGAAAGAAAGGTGGAGGATTGTCAGTATTGAATAAGGATTATATTACAGTGCTGGAGAAAGAGGATGTCCTAGAGGGATCAAGGACAGAATATATTTGGTTAGAACTAAGAAACAATAGAGGCACCATCACACTGCTGGGTGTATTCTATAGGCCACCAACTATTGGGAAAGATATAGAGGAACAAATTCGTAAGGAAATTACAGAGAGGTGCAAAAATTAAAAAGTAGTTATAATGGTGGACTTTAATTATCCTAATAAAGACTGGGACAATAATAGTGTAAAAGGGAGAGAGGAGCAAGAGTTTCTGAAGTGTGATCAGGTGACTTTTCTGCATCAGTATGCTTCCAGCCCAATGAGGAAAGAGTCATTGCTGGTTCTGGTTCTGGGGAATGAGATGGGACAAGTGGATCAAGTGTCAGTAGAGGAACATTTAGGGGACAGTGATCATAATATTACAAAATTTAATTTAGCTATGGAAAAGGACAAGGAGCAATCCAGAGTAGAGTCATAGAGGCATAGAGTCATAGAGTTTTACAGCACAGAAACAGGCCCTTCGGCCCAACGCGCCTGCGCCAACCATCAAGCACCCATCGTAACTAATCCCATTTCCCTGCACTTGGCCCGTAGCCTTGTATGTTATGGCGTTTCAAGTGCTCATCTAAATATTTCTTGAATGTCGTGAGTGTTCCTGCCTCTACCACCTCTTCAGGTAGTGTGTTCCAGATTCCAACCACCCCCTGGGTGAAAAAATTCTTCCTCAACTCCCCTCTAAACCTCCTTACCTTAAATCTATGCCCCCTAGTTATTGACCTCTCCGCTAAGGGAAAAAGTTTCTTCCTATCTATCCTATCAATGCCCCTCATAATTTTGTATATTTCAATCAGATCCCCCCTCAGCCTTCTCTGCTCTAAGGAAAACAACCCCAGCCGATCTAGTCTGTCTTCATAACTGAAATGCTCCAGCCCAGGCAACATCCTGGTGAATCTCTTCTGCACCCTCTCCATTGCAATCATAGCCTTCCTATAGTGTGGCGACCAGAACTGTACACAGTACTCCAACTGTGCCCTAACCAGCATTTTATACAGCTCCATCATAACGTCCCTGCTCTTATATTCTATGCCTCGGCTAATAAAGGCAAGTATCCCGTATGCCTTCCTAACCACCTTACCTACCTGTGCTGCTGCCTTCAGTGATCTATGGACAAGCACCCCAAGGTCCCTCTGACCCTCTGTACTCCCTAGGGTTCGACCATCCATTTTATATTCCATTGCCTTGTTAGACCTCCCAAAGTGCATCACCTCACACTTCTCAGGATTAAATTCCATTTGCACCAATTCCAATGGGTGAGAATAGATCTGGCTCAGGTAAATTGGAATCAAATAAATATCAAATCAAATAAATTGGAATCAAAGACTGGTAGGAAAACCTGTAATTGAACAATGGGCTGGCTTTAAACTGGAGATAGTTTGGGTACAGTTGAGGTACATTCCCATTAAAGGGAAAGGCAAGACCAATGAAGCCAGAGCTCCCTGGATGATGAAAGAGATAGAGGGTAGGATGAAGCAAAAAAAGAGTGTGTATGACAGTTGTCAGGTTGATAATACAAGTGAGAACCAAGCTAAATATAGAAAGCTCAGAAAGCGAGTGAAAAAAGAAATCAGAGTAGCATAGAGAGAGTATGAGAAGAGACTGCCAATCAACATAAAAGGAAATCCAAAAGTCTTCTATAAGCATATAAATAGCAAAAGGAGGAGTAGGGCCGATTAGGGACCGAAAAGGGGATTTATGAATGAAGGCCGAGGGCATGGCTGAGGTACTAAATGAACACTTTGCATCTGTCTTTACAAAGAAGATGTTGCCAAATTCATCATGATAGAGGAGGTAGTTGAGACACTGAATGGGCTAAAAATTCATAGAGGAGGTATTAGAAAGGCTGGTTATACTTAAAGTTGATGTCACCAGGACCAGATGTAGTGCATCCTAGGATACTGAGGGAAGTAAAGGTGGAATTTGCAGAGGCATTGGCCATAATCTTCCAATCCTCCTTAGATGTGCCAGAGGATTTAAGAATTGCAAATGTTACACCCTGGTTCAATAAGGGGTGTATGGATTAACCCAGCAACTACAGGCCAGTCAGTTTAACCTTGGTGATGGGAAAGCTTTGAAAATGATAATTCAGGACAAAATTAACGGTCACTTGGTATTAGTTAAGCAAAGCCAGCAATGATTTGTTAAGGTCAAATCATGTTATTTAATTTGATTGAATTTTTCAATGAGGTAACAGAGAGTGTAATGCAGTTGATGTGATTTACATGGACTTCCAAAAAGCATTTGATAAAGTGCCAAATAACAGGCTTGTCAGCAAAATTCAGGCCTATGGAATAAAAGGGACAGTGGCAGCATGGATACGAAGTTGGCTGAGTGACAGGAAATAGAGAGTAGTGGTGAATGGTTGTTTTTCGGACTAGAGGAAGGTATATCGTGGAGATCCCCAGGGGTCAGTGTTAGGACTACTGCTTTTCTTGATCTATACCGATGGCCTAGATGTGGGTGTGCAGGGCACAAGTTTAAAATTTGCAGATAGCACAAAACTTGGACATATTGTGAACTTTGAGGAGGATAGTGATAAACTTCTAGAGAACATAGACAGACTGGCAGAATGGTGGGCACATGGCAGATGAAATTTAATGCAGGGAAATTTAATGCAGAGAAGTGTGAAGTGATTCATTTTGATAGGAAGAATGAGGGAAAGCAATATAAAATAAAGGATCTGATTCTAAAGAGGGTGCCGGAGCACAGGGACCTTGGGGTGTATCCGCACAAATCATTTAATGTGGATGGCAGGTTGAGAAAGCAGTTAATAAGGCATATCGGATCCTGTGCTTTATAAATAGGGGCATAGAAAACAAAAGCAAATAATTATGGTGAACCTTTATAAAACACTGGTTTGACCCCAACTGGAGTATTGTGTCCAGTCTGGGCACCACACTTTAGGAAGGATGTAGAAGCATTGGAGAGGGTGCAGAAAAGATTCATGAGAACGAGAGACTTCAGTTATGTGGATAGATTGGTGAGGATGAGCCTATACACCTTAGGGAAGAAAGGGTTGAGAGGAGATTTGATAGAGGTGTTCAAAATTGTGAGGAGGTCTAGACAGAGTAGATAGAGAGAAACCATTCCATTGGCAGAGGGATTGAGAACCAGAAGATTTAAGCTGATTGGCAAAGGAACCAGAGGCAACATGAGGAAAAACTTTTTTTAAATGCTGCCAGTGGCTAGGATCTGGAATACACTTCCTGAGAGTGAGGTGGAGGCAGATTCATTCATGGTTTTCAAAAGGGAATTGGATAATTATCTGAAGAGAAGAAAAATTGCAGGGCTACTGGGAAAGGGAGGGAGAGTGGGGCTAGCTGCGTTGCTCTTACAGAGAGCTGGCACAGACATGACGGGCCGAATGGCTTCCTTCCATGCTGCAACTATTCTGTGATTCTACGATTTTAATTTTCCTTCCCCCTGACAGTGAACTTTTACAACTTCAATCGGACTCTTTTCCATCTGGTTTGCCTCATACCAGGTACAGTATTCTCGCTCCAATGCTCATTACTACCGTACAACCCCGTACTCTTCCAGTTGTAAACAGCACGACCCAACTCAATGATGACCAGCCGGAGAAGCACTCCTTTTTTCTGCAGGTCATTGGAAAGTGCAGAAGATATATGCAACATGGAAGATTCGGCAGCAACTTGGCAATCATTACTGGGAAATATGCAAAATGTTCTAGATAAAACTATGTATTGGAAATAAAAAATCATAAAGAGGAATAAGTTATTGAAAAAACATAGAACTCTTTCACGCGCTATAAACCCGGTATTTCCATAATAGGGAAACATATTTATATTCCAGTTCTTGTTCTAAATTTTATTTGCAACATTTGAATCCTCCACAGTGATTGTTCGGATAGATTCACTCGTCAAAAATAACCTTTGTAATTGTATGTGAGCCAGATTCACAGCCCAACTGACCAAAAAGAAGTTTTGTGCTGGAATTTGCTCGGTGCTAAAAGAAACTCCACGACTCAAAATATACAGAAGGCAATTTCTTCCACTTTGTGTCAGTCGAGCAGAGTTCTAGTAAACCTTTGAGAGATCCTTCAAGATATATCCGCCAAACTGGCTGAAGCCATTATCGTCTCAAATTACAAGAGAAGACCACTTGGTGCCACTGTCAGGGGTTGTTTCTTTGCCTTTAAACCCGTGCAGCAGGATAGCAATGCACAAACTCTGACAGTAAATTCCTTGTTTTAATTTACAAATTTATTAAGAATATAAATTCCCTTCTGCACAAAATCCTTCATCTTCAGTTCACCTCCTAGTAACAGGTTATGGAATTGATGCAAGTATTTTTCATAAAAGGTAAGGAATACGAAACCAAGTGGTTTCGGAATCAATCGAAATGAAGGAAATACCGACCTGCGGCTAACTTCAAAATGAATTTTCGTCAAGGAGATGTGGCTGCTCTATAATTTTCAGCACTTCGGATAGTTCTGACACTTAATCCCAATTCCAGGCCGGTCTCAAACAAATGCAATTCCACACCCATCCCATATTCATACAATCCAGCTGTGAACACAGTAAAACTCTTATCCTACTCCTGTCCTAATTCCGATCAAACTCCAATTTTATTACAACCCTATTTCCTCTCTGATTCCGATGTCAGTAACATCCCTTAACCCCTTTTAAATGGATGTTACCCTACACAGCTCACTTCATGTTCGCTTGAACGCTGCTCACTGTCGAAATGATAACCGTGAATTGCCAGTTTAACTTCCAGTTGTGCTGCCACTTTGAGATATTTCTTTGGGGAAATAACCCAGTAAGATACTGGGTCCACCTGTCTTGCGAGTGACTGGGGTCGCTCGTTACAGAAAAGCAGCGTCCGGCTTCACGGACACCGATTGTTGGGAAGATGAGCCACCCGTTGTTTGCCATTGTAGTGTGATGACTGTGTGTGTGTGTGTGTGTGTTGGGGGTGGGGGGGGGGGGGGGGGGGGGGGGGAATCTGCAACTTCCGCCCCCTCACCATTCATGAATGCGCCGACACGCTGCTCCAATGCTCTGCGTCACTAACCAGGCTGCAGACGTGACAGCCAAAGCTCAGAAGGAAGTATAAAAGTGCAGGAGTCAGCCTGTACCCCAAATAACTTCCTATCACTTTGCAATCTCATCTGGACGGAGCGAGGCTGCAGGACTGACTGACCAGAGACACCAGTTGCCGTTAAGGTGTATATTTATTTCTTGTCCACTCACTTTTTCTTTCTATAGCGGCTAACATTTTTTTTCACTTTTTAAAATAACCTGTAATTTGAAGTTGGGATCTGCTCCTGATATTGAATGTCTTAATGTTGCAGGAGAGTCGATTACCTCAGATGTCGATATTAAGGAATAGCTAAAAAGCGGGCTTTATGTGAAGGAAAGCTGTTGAGATAACTTGAATTACATTTTATATTAGAAACATTTTTTTCTGTGCTTCCTGTTTTATTTCTGATTCCAGCATCCTGAGTATTTTGCTTTCTAAAAATTAGATTCGTTTTGTGCCACCAATATTGAAGACGCCGTTTAATTTCTTACACTTTACACTGGATGGCAAAGGTGGTTGTAGTTTTGAATAAGGAAATGAAAGATATATTTTACAGTTCTTGATGCAACTGTTTCAGATAATTGATGAAAAAACTAAGTTTTAGATATAAAGTCAGACGAAGTCTTGGCCATGCAGTATGTGTGCATGAACATCAAGTGTCCGTACATATAACATCAAAAGCAAATGAGTAGTCACTGGGAGCATTAATCCTGTTTAATTTGGTGCCAATGATTTCATCTACTAATATGATGGTCAAAGTAAAAGTTCCAAGAGCAGACAAAAATTGAGAAGTCAAACGTTGCTCCGATTTTAATACGCGTTAACGCTGGATGGTGAAAACTCAAGTAGTTAATTTAATTTGATCTCTGACTTACCGCTCCTGTGTTTACATCATGTGGTATTTGTCCCCCCTTTAACGAACGGCTTCTAAATAACTATAAAAACTGCTCGAACATTTTTTTTTATTATTCCTCTTAATAATGGATATACAGCAAGAATTTAGTGCAATTTTAATATCGTTTTGTGTTCCAGGTTCCCAGCTCCCTGAAATGAAGACCCCAATGTTGCTTTGCACTGCTATCCTTCTGGTTGCGTTCCTCCCCAGCGATGACTGCCGAGCATTTGAGAGCTCCCCACCAACTAAAAACGGCTCGGATCCACAATCACAACTTGAAGAATCAGTTTTACCGCTTTGGATGCGCATTGGAGAGGAATACCTTATGCATCTGGGCAAAGCATACAAGGATGCTTCTCCCGTTACTCCAAACCCGCGAGAAATGGCCCTTTCAGCCGGAGCATTCTCAATGCAACTGACCCAACTTCAGCGCCTTCTACAAGACCAGGCTGGAGATTTGGGCGAAGTTGACAGCAGATACCAGGAGGAAGGGGATCAGATGATAGAACGAGGCAAAAGGCTAGATGACCCTCCCATTTCCCTGGATTTAACATTCCATCTTCTCCGAGAAGTGCTAGAGATGGCTAGAGCTGAGCAGCTAGCCCAACAAGCATACAGCAACAGGAAAATAATGGAGCTAATCGGCAAATAGATAGCAGTCGCCAAAGATCTGACATCTATCACATAAAAACACATATCATAGCGCTGCTCTGACATTAGCCGTTTATTTTTATAGCGCTAAACTATTAAGGTGTGCATTTCAACCAAGTTAACACTGTATTTGACAATCGATTTACATTGTAGAATTCTAGATAATAAACACATTGGTGCCCAATCATTTTTCTTGTGTAAGAGAATGTCTAAATTTATATTTTTAATAAAAGCTGCAAAGTGACGTTCGCTTTATGCTTTATTGTGGAGGCAGTGTATATTAACTAATACTGTTGATTTACTAAAAAAAATCAGAGGGAATTATCTGCGATAACACAAGGCGAGTAAAAACTGAATAAACATCGCGTGTTGCTGAGTAGCCGTTTCGTACATCCTTGCGCCGGAATTTTATCGGATATTTGTGTGGGAGAAGCAATGTGAGGATTTTAATCAATGAAACGAGACGCGAGAAGCGAGAACGCGAACAAGCCTCCTGCTGGTCGGATTATAGTCACTAGAAGTCGCCGCAGTGTGTTCATCCATGAAATCTTAAAGCACACAAACACTGTTAATTGGAAATACAAACCATCACTCGCATGTTACACGTTTTGTCAATCCTCCCCCACCCTCACATCGCCATCTCACTGATGGCGGGGTCCGAGTAAATATTAAAAGAATTAAAATTTGCGGTCGTCACAGTTTACTGGAAATGATCCAAAACTTTCCCAGAAATTTCCACCACTCCATCACAATGTTTAATCATTTATAGTTCCTTCATCTCTGCCCGACACCGTCTGTACTGAAATTAACCCAGGCAGTTTCAGTAAGCAATCCTCAAATCTACAAAGATCAACAGTTTCAAAATTTGAGTAGAAGTCCAGAGATCAGACTTTTTCTTTACGATTATTGATATTATTTGGAAGGGTTAAGATGCTTCGCGTTGATGTTATCAGGTGTATGATTTTTCTATTTAGCCAGTGAGTTTAACCAGGAGAAGGAGAAGACGTGGCGAGCTGCCTCGCCGCTCTTTGCTCCACCGCCACTTTGATCTTCAGCAGCAGCATTTTCAGAACCAGTCTGGAAGGAAGAGGAAAATACAAAGACGCTCAGTTACTTTCAAACCTGGCACTAAAAGCTCCCCTGGAGCCTTGCAATTTAAATCACCTTTCCCCGCGCCTCTCCCACCTCACCACTCACAATCCCTTTGAATCTGGCGAACCACCGCAGGTTCATTCAGCACCAAGCAGAGCTTACACTGGAGACTTTTGATAACCGGTATATGAGCAAAACACGCTCGGTACAGCAGTTTTTGGCACGTTTAACTCGCAGGTGTATCCGTGTGCCTGCTCTCGAGTAAAGAATGCCGTCCCGCTTCTCTCAAAGCTACTCAAGAATTTAAGTATACCCAAGATTTCTGTGTCATAAAGTAAACAGATCCAGAAATCCTTCTCATTAAAAACTTAACACTCACTTCAAAAATCCGACAGTTAATTCCCTGCCACGGTTTTCTTAGAAGAGCTATAGACTTAAGACATATTTTGTCGATTCCTGCTTTCATTTCTGTACAGTTATGCACACCTTTCAAATATTTAACCGTCTTCTGTAATCTGTAGACACCTCACAAGTAACAAAGTTGTTTCCGAAACGCCAGAGGTCATTTTTCCGTAATACGTTCCCAGTTTGCAAAAACTCCCGTGTTCATTCCTCTTCCCTTCTCTCCCTACCTAACATGCTCCAGCCTGTAAAGGCCATTTGGCCCATCGCGTCTGCTCCGCCTCTTTCGTCAAACAATCCAGTTAATTCCATTCCTCCCCTTTTCCCACATCCTTGCAATTTTTCTTCCTTTACGTATTTAAATTCCCTTTCCAAGGCTGCTATTGAATCTATATCCACCACTCTATCAGGTAATGCATTCCAAATCCTAACCACCCATTACGTAAAAAAGTTTTGCCAGTCACTTTCTATCTGTGCACTGATTCAGACATTGGAAACAGTTTATCATTATTTACTCTGTCTACTCCCTTCATGATTTCACATCTCCTTTTAGTCTTCTCTGCTATAAGGAGAACAACCCCAGCTTCTCCAGGCTATCCCTCATCCCTGGAACCATTCTAGTGAATCTCTTCTACACCCTCTCCAAAGCCTTCAATTCCTTACTAAAGTGTGGTGCTAGAATTGGATATAATACTGCAACTGGAGTCAAACTCGTGTTTTACATAAATTAACATAACTACCTGCCGTTTGTACTCTCTAGGGGTTAAATTTGATAGCACCCAAAAATGCACATGGAGATCGTGACGCACAAATAACTTGTGCCAGTTAATTGCGATACAGGCAGCACACCAACTTTATGCTGCCTGTTCATTTCATTGCTTTCAGCATCCAGCCAGTGTTAACAATGCTGTTGATTGGCTGGACACATCAACAGGGGAACAATATCATGACTGACCAGCACGAATTGAAACTAACCTGCACTTCTTAAAGGGGAGGTGTGTTGTGGCTGGAGGAGGTACTGGCACAGGAAGCAAATCTGACCTGGGAAACATTGACAAATGGCACAAGGTGGGAGAGAGTGAGCTCCAAGGTTTTTGGGTGCTGCACTGAGGACCTTGCTGCAGAAGGTGGAAAGGAGGACTTCCAGCCACCTGTTCAGAAGGCAGTGGGAGTACACAATGGGATAGTGCAGGTACCAACTCACCGGAGGGCAAGGTCATATGGAGTTCTGCTGCAGAGGACTCAGATGACAGCTTTGATGGGGCGGCACAGATGAATGCTGATGGGTATGCAGAATGAAATGATTGATGCATTAGGAAGTGCGCAAGTAAGCCTGTGGTCAATGTCAAGGAGCATGGAGGTGTCCAGCACCAACTTGGCACAGGGCTTTATGCAAATCTTGGAGCCCATCCATTCCAGCATGGAAGTGGTGGCCAGTTCCATTGCAGCACACTTGTGGACCCACCCATGATGCAGTGCCTGATGGCTGATGTCAAAGCTTCCATTGCAGCAGAAGCAGGAACTACTCAACATCTGAGTGCTGCAGTGGAAGCTCAGACTGATGCCATGGAAGATCAGACTGCTGTCATCATGGGTGTGGATTACAGTGTGCAAAGGGACTTGAAAATTTTCACAGCAGCCCAGTAATCCAACAGATCACTAGGTAATTGAGGGTGTGGAAGCCATTCGATTCCAAATACAGCAGAGTTGATATGCAGCACCCGCAAAGAGACTTGCTTGCAGTCAATGGCATCCTGCACTATGGGGAACCCTCCAATCCTAACAAAGCCGCATGCTCACTCCGCCTGCTGCTCTCTGGCAACAGAGAATGCGATGTAGCTAGCTCTCTTTGAATACAGATGTCAGTGACCTAGTAACATTAGAACATACAAACATATGAATTAGGAGCAGGAGTAGGCCACTTGGCCCTTCGAGCCTGTTCCGCCATTCAATAAGTTCATGGCTGAACTGATTACTCCACATTTCCACTTACCCACGGTAACCTTCCAACCCCTTGCTTATCAAGAATATAGTTACCTCTGCCTTAAAAATATTCAAAGACTCTGCTTCCACCGCCTTTTGAGGAAGAGAATTCCAAAGACTCACGACCCTCTGAGAGAAAAAATTTCTCCGCATCTCTGTCTTAAATGGGCGACCCCCTATTTTTAAACAGTGACCCCAAGTTCGAGATTCTCCCACAAGGGGAAACATCCTTTCCACATCCACCCTGTCAAGACCCCTCAGGATCTTGTATGTTTCAATCAAGTTGCCTCTTCTAAATTCCAGCGGCTACAAGCCTAGCCTGTCCAATCTTTCCTCGTAAGCCAGCCCGCCCGCCCATTCCAGATATTAGTCTAGTAAACCTTCTCTGGACTGCCTCCAATCATTTACATCCTTCCTTAAATAAGGTGACCAGTACTGTACACAGTACTCCAGATGTGGTCTCACCAATGCCCTGTATAGTTGAAGCATAACCGCCCTACGTTTGTATTCAATTCCCCTCATGATAAACGATAACATTCTATTAGCTTTCCTAATTACGTGCTGTACCTGCAAACTAACTTTTTGCAATTCATGCACTAGGATACCCAGATCCCTCTGCATTTCAGAGTTCTGCAATCTCTCACTATTTAGATAATATGCTTCTTTTTTATTCTTCCTGCCAAAATGGACAATTTCCCACTTTCCCACATTATACTCCATTTGCCAGGTCTTTGCCCACTCACTTAACCTATCTATATCCCTTTGTAGCCCCTTTATGTCCTCTTCACAAGTTACTTTCCTACCAATCATTGTGTCATCAGAAAATTTAGCAACCATACCTTCGGTCCCTTCATCTAAGTTATTTATATGAATTGTAAAAATTTGACGCCCCAGCACAGATCCCTGTGGTACACCACGCATTACATCTTGCCAACCAGAAAATGACCCATTTAGGCCTACTCTGTTTCCTGCTAGTTAGCCAATCTTCTATCCATGCCAATATGTTACCCCCTACACCATCAGTTTTTATTTTCTGTTGCAGCAGCTTTGACAGAAGTGGAGGTGTGGAGCGAACTTTCAGCTGGGAGCTTTGACAGAAGCGGAGGTGCGGAGCGAACTTTCAGCTGGGAGGTCAGTTTCAGTGTAAGTTAAAGTTAATTCCCTTTTGTTTCGGAGGACCAGGGGACTGCTGGGTAAGTAAAAACTATATATTTGGGCAGTGGCTGTACCCAAGACACTACACATGTAGTGTCTCCCACCCACCCTCCTCCTCTAACCAAAAAAAGGACTCTGGTGTGTTGATAAGGTAAGCTTTTTATTTAAAAACTTCTGTCCGTCGGATTGCTAAGCTAACAAGTTTTGACTTTTTTTTTTGGTTTTTCAGTAGATTTGTTGGGAATTTAGAATAGTGGGAATGGAAGTTAAGGCAGTTGTATGTTCCTCCTGCAGAATGTGGGAGGTAAGGGTCGCCAAGAGTGTCCCTGCTGACTGCATCTGCGGGAAGTGTACCCAACTCCAGCTCCTCGAGAACCGCGTTAGGGAACTGGAGCTGGAGCTGGATGAACTTCGGATCATTCGGGAGGCGGAGGGGGTTATTGAGAGGAGTTATAGGGAGGCAGTCACACCTCAGGTAAAAGAAGTAGGTAGATGGGTTACCGTCAGGGGAAGGAGAGGGAACCAGCAGGCAGTGCAGGGATCCCCTGTGGCCGTTTCCCTCAACAACAGGTATACCGTTTTGGATACTGTTGCGGGGGCGACTTACCAGGGGTAAGCAATGGGGTACAGGTCTCTGGCACAGAGTCTGTCCCTGTTGCTCAGAAGGGAAAGGGGAAGAGGAGCAGAGCATTAGTCATTGGGGACTCCATAGTTAGGGGAACAGATAGGAGGTTCTGTGGGAACGAGAGAGACTCACGGTTGGTGTGTTGCCTCCCAGGTGCCAGGGTTCGTGATGTCTCGGATCGTGTTTTTGGGATCCTTAAGGGGGAGGGTTCAAATCCTCTGAAGAAGGAATTTTCCTCCACACAAGATCAGGGGGCAGGTTGTTCAACCTTGCCCGTCTAAGAGCGAAGTCCAAAGTACGGAAAGTCCTCATCAGAGAACTCCTCTTTGCTGACGATGCTGCTTTAACATCTCACACTGAAGAATGCCTGCAGAGTCTCATCGACAGGTTTGCGTCTGCCTGCAATGAATTTGGCCTAACCATCAGCCTCAAGAAAACGAACATCATGGGGCAGGATGTCAGAAATGCTCCATCCATCAATATTGGCGACCACGCTCTGGAAGTGGTTCAAGAGTTCACCTACCTAGGCTCAACTATCACCAGTAACCTGTCTCTAGATGCAGAAATCAACAAGCGCATGGGTAAGGCTTCCACTGCTATGTCCAGACTGGCCAAGAGAGTGTGGGAAAATGGCGCACTGACACGGAACACAAAAGTCCGAGTGTATCAGGCCTGTGTCCTCAGTACCTTGCTCTACGGCAGCGAGGCCTGGACAACGTATGCCAGCCAAGAGCGACGTCTCAATTCATTCCATCTTCGCTGCCTTCGGAGAATACTTGGCATCAGGTGGCAGGACTATATCTCCAACACAGAAGTCCTTGAAGCGGCCAACACCCCCAGCTTATACACACTACTGAGTCAGCGGCGCTTGAGATGGCTTGGCCATGTGAGCCGCATGGAAGATGGCAGGATCCCCAAAGACACATTGTACAGCGAGCTCGCCACTGGTATCAGACCCACCGGCCGTCCATGTCTCCCTTATAAAGACGTCTGCAAACGTGACATGAAATCGTGTGACATTGATCACAAGTCGTGGGAGTCAGTTGCCAGCATTCGCCAGAGCTGGCGGGCAGTCATAAAGACAGGGCTAAATTGTGGCGAGTCGAAGAGACTTAGTAGTTGGCAGGAAAAAAGACAGAGGCGCAAGGGGAGAGCCAACTGTGCAACAGCCCCAACAAACAAATTTCTCTGCAGCACCTGTGGAAGAGCCTGTCACTCCAGAATTGGCCTTTATAGCCACTCCAGGCGCTGCTTCACAAACCACTGACCACCTCCAGGCGCGTATCCATTGTCTCTCGAGATAAGGAGGCCCAAAAGAAAAGAAAGGGGGAGGGGGAGCAGCCCCAAGTCGTGGTCCACATAGGCACCAACGACATAGATAGGAAGAGAGATGGGGATTTAAGGCAGAAATTCAGGGAGCTAGGGTGGAAGCTTACAGCGAGAACAAACAGAGTTGTTATCTCTGGGTTGTTGCCCGTGCCACGTGCTAGTGAAGCGAGGAATGGGGAGAGAGAGGAGTTGAACACGTGGCTGCAGGGATGGTGTAGGAGGGAGGGTTTTGGTTTCCTGGATAATTGGGGCTCTTTCTGGGGTAGGTGGGACCTCTACAAACAGGATGGTCTTCACCTGAACCAGAGGGGTACCAATATCCTGGGGGGGAGATTTGCGAGTGCTCTTCGGGGGGGTTTAAACTAATTCAGCAGGGGAATGGGAACCTAAATTGTAGTTCCAGTGTACAGGATATTGAGAGTAGTGAGGTCAGGGATAAGGTTACAAGGACGCAAGAGGGCACTGGCAAGCAAGAACTTGGTTTAAAGTGTGTCTACTTCAACGCCAGGAGCATCCGGAATAAGGTGGGTGAGCTTGCAGCATGGGTTGGTACCTGGGATCTCGATGTTGTGGCCATTTCAGAGACATGGGTAGAGCAGGGGCAGGAATGGATGTTGCAGGTTCCGGGATTTAGATGTTTCAGTAAGAACAGAGAAGATGGTAAAAGAGGGGGGGGTGTGGCATTGTTAATCAAGGAGAGTATTACAGCGGCAGAAAGGACGTTTGAGGACTCGTCTCCTGAGGTAGTATGGGCCGAGGTTAGAAACAGGAGAGGAGAGGTCACCCTGTTGGGAATTTTCTAGAGACCTCCGAATAGTTCCAGAGATGTAGAGGAAAGGATAGCGAAGATGATTCTCGACAGGAGCGAGAGTAACAGGGTAGTTGTTATGGGGGACTTTAACTTTCCAAATATTGACTGGAAATACTATAGTTCGAGTACTTTAGATGGGTCAGCTTTTGTCCAGTGTGTGCAGGAGGGTTTTCTGACACTGTATGTGGACAGGCCAACCAGGGGCGATGCCACATTGGATTTGGTACTGGGTAATGAACCCGGCCAGGTGTTAGATTTAAGATGTAGGTGAGCACTTTGGTGATATTGATCACAATTCGGTTAGGTTTACCTTAGCGATGGGCAGGGACAGGTATATACCGCAGGGCAAGAATTATAGCTGGGGGAAAGGAAATTATGATGCGATTAGGCAAGCTTTAGGATGCGTAGGATGGGGAAGGAAACTGCAGGGGATGGGCACAATCAAAATGTGGAGCTTATTCAAGGAGCAGCTACTGTGTGTCCTTGATAAGTATGTACCTGTGAGGCAGGGAGGAAGTTGTCGAGCGAGGGAGCCGTGGTTTATTAAAGAAGTTGAAGCGCTTGTCAAGAGGAAGAAGAAGGCTTATGTTAGGATGAGACGTGAAGGCTCAGTTAGGGCGCTTGAGAGTTACAAGCTAGCCAGGAAGGATCTAAAGGGAGAGCTAAGAAGAGCAAGGAGAGGACACGAGAAGTCATTGGCGGATAGGATCAAGGAAAACCCTAAGGCCTTCTATAGGTATATCAGGAATTAAAGAATGACTAGAGTTAGATTAGGGCCAATCAAGGATAGTAGTGGGTAGTTGTGTGTGGAATCAGAGGAGATAGGGGAAGCGTTAAATGAATATTTTTCGTCAGTATTTACAGTAGAGAAAGAAAATGTTGTTGAGGAGAATACTGAGATTCAGGCTACTAGGCTAGATGGGATTGAGGTTCACATGGAGGAAGTGTTAGCAATTTTGGAAAGTGTGAAAATAGATAAGTCCCCTGGGCCAGATGGGATTTATCCTAGGATTCTCTGGGAAGCCAGGGAGGAGATTGCAGAGCCTTTGTCCTTGATCTTTATGTCGTCATTGTCGACAGGAATAGTGCCGGAAGACTGGAGGATAGCAAATGTTGTCCCCTTGTTCAAGAAGGGGAGTAGAGACAGCCCTGGTAATTATAGACCTGTGAGCCTTACTTCGGTTGTGGGTAAAATGTTGGAAAAGGTTATAAGAGACAGGATTTATAATCATCATGAAAAGAATAAGTTCATTAGCGATAGTCAGCACGGTTTTGTGAAGGGTAGGTCGTGCCTCACAAACCTAATTGAGTTTTTCGAGAAGGTGACCAAACAGGTGGATGAGGGTAAAGCAGTGGGTGTGGTGTATATGGATTTCAGTAAGGCGTTTGATAAGGTTCCCCACGGTAGGCTATTGCAGAAAATACGCAAGTATGGGGTTGAAGGTGATTTAGAGCTTTGGATCAGAAATTGGCTAGCTGAAAGAAGACAGAGGGTGGTGGTTGATGGCAAATGTTCATCCTGGAGTTTAGTTACTAGTGGTGTACCGCAAGGATCTGTTTTGGGGCCACTGCTGTTTGTCATTTTTATAAATGACCTGGATGAGGGTGTAGAAGGGTGGGTTAGTAAATTTGCGGATGACACTAAGGTCGGTGGAGTTGTGGATAGTGCCGAAGGATGTTGTAGGGTACAGAGGGACATAGATAGGCTGCAGAGCTGGGCTGAGAGATGGCAAATGGAGTTTAATGCGGAAAAGTGTGAGGTGATTCACTTTGGAAGGAGTAACAGGAATGCAGAGTACTGGGCTAATGGGAAGATTCTTGGTAGTGTAGATGAGCAGAGAGATCTTAGTGTCCAGGTACATAAATCCCTGAAAGTTGCTACCCAGGTTAATAGGGCTGTTGAGAAGGCATATGGTGTGTTAGCTTTTATTAGTAGGGGGATCGAGTTTCGGAGCCACGAGGTCATGCTGCAGCTGTACAAAACTCTGGTGAGGCCGCACCTGGAGTATTGCGTGCAGTTCTGGTCACCGCATTATAGGAAGGATGTGGAAGCTTTGGAAAGGGTGCAGAGGAGATTTACTTGGATGTTGCCTGGTATGGAGGGAAGGTCTTACGAGGAAAGGCTGAGGGACTTGAGGTTGTTTTCGTTGGAGAGAAGGAGGAGGAGAGGTGACTTAATAGAGACATATAAGATAATCAGAGGGTTAGATAGGGTGGATAGTGAGAGTCTTTTTCCTCGGATGGTGATGGCAAACACGAGGGGACATAGCTTTAAGTTGAGGGGTGATAGATATAGGACAGATGTTAGAGGTAGTTTCTTTACTCAGAGAGTAGTAGGGGCGTGGAACGCCCTGCCTGCAACAGTCGTAGGCTCGCCAACTTTAAGGGCATTTAAGTGGTCATTGGATAGACATATGGATGAAAATGGAATAGTGTAGGTCAGATGGTTTCACAGGTCGGCGCAACATCGAGGGCCGAAGGGCCTGTACTGCGCTGTAATGTTCTAATTCTAATTCTAATTCTAATAACCTTTGATGTGGCACCTTATCAAATGCCTTCTGGAAATTTAAAACAGTACATCCACCGGTACCCCTTTATCCACAGCACATGTAACTCCCTCAAAGAACTCCAATAAATTGGTTAAACATGATTTTCCTTTCACAAAACCATGTTGACTCTGCCCGATTACTGTGAATTTTTCTAAATGCCCTGCTATAATGTTTTGATTAATAGCTTCTAACATTTTCCCTATGACAGATGTTAAGCTAACTGGCCTGTATTGTCCTGCTTTCTGTCTCCCTCCCTTTTTGAATAAAGGGGTTACATTCGCTATTTTCCAATCTAACGGAACCTGCTCCGAATCTAGGGAATCTATGGAAAATTAAAACTAACGCATCAACTATCTCACTAGCCACTTCTTTTAACACCCTATGATGAAATCCATCAAGACTTGTCGGCCCGCAGCTCCAACAATTTGCTCAGGACCACTTCTCTGGTGATTGTCATTTTCTTGAGTTCCTCCCTTCCTTCCTTTTCCTGACTTGCAGCTAATACTGGGATGTTACTTGTATCCTCAATAGTGAAGACCGATGCAAAATATCTGTTCAATTCATTTGCCATCTCCTTATTATCCATTATTAATTCCCCAGACTCATTTTCTATAGGACCAACGCTCATTTTGTTAACTCTTTTCTTTTTTAAATATCTATAGAAACTCTTACTGTCTTTATATTTCTAGCTAGCTTTCTCTCATACTCTAATTTTACCTTACCTATCAATCTTTTAGTCATTCTTTGCTTTTTTTATATTCTGTCCAATGGTCTGACTTGCCTCCCATCTTTGCACAATTATAGGCTTTTTCTTTAAGTTTGATACTATCTTTAACTGTTTTAGTTAACCACGGATGGTGGGTCCCACCCTTGGAATTTTTCTTTCTCGTTGATAAGTATCTATTCTGTGTATTCTGAAATATCCCCTTAAATGTTTGCCACTGTATCTCTATCGACCTATCCCTTAACCTGATTTGCCAGTCCACTTTAGCTGGCTCTGCTTTCATGTTCTCATAATTGCCCTTATTTAATTTTAAATTATCAGTCTTGGACCCACTCTTCTCTCCTTCAAACTGAATGTAAAATTCAATCATATCATGATTGCTGCTACCTAGGGGTGCCTTAACTATGAGGTCATTAATTAATCCTACCCCGTGCACAATACCAGGTCTCTGGTTGGCTCCAGAATGTATTGTTCCAAGAAATTATCCCAAAAACGTTCTATGTACTCCTCATCTAGGCTACCTCTGCCCATCTGATTTTTCCAGTCTATATGTAGGTTAAAATCCCCGATAATCATCACTGTATCTTTCTGACAAGCTGCCATTATTTCTTCCTTTATACCCCGTCCTACAGTGTGGTTAATGTTAGGCCTATACACCACTCCCACAAGTGACTTCTTGCCTTTATGATTTCTCATTACTGCCCAAACTGTTTCTACATCCTGTACTCCTGAACTTAGGTCATCCCTCTTTATTGTGCTAACACCATCATTAATTAACAGAGCTACCCCTCCACCTTTTCCTAGCTTCCTGTCCTTCCTAAATGCCATGTACCCTTCAATATTCAGGTCCTAATCTATGTAGTCCTACAGCCAAGTCTCTGTCATGGCTATCAGATCATACTTATTTATTTCTATTTGCGCTCTCAGTTCATCTGTTTTGTTTCGAATGCTATGTGCATTCAGCTACAGTGCCTTTAGTTTTGTCCTTTTATTATTTTTGTAAACAGTGAATGGCTAACTGCAAGTTGTGGCAAATATCACCTGCTCTAGCCTGGAAGGAGCCTGACACAAAGGTTCATCACCACTGTCACCTTCACAACCACTGGTAATGTGGCCCTTGCCCCACCCTAAGGTTGCAGTTGTGGCTGAAGCAGGTGGCAGATTTCAATGAGGATGTCATTACTGAAGTGCAGACGTCGCACACATTGTTCCTTACTGAGATTCCGTTAGAAGAAACTTTCCCTAACCACCCTGCGCAGATATGGCTTTCTGCTGAGAGGCTTCCTCCTCCTTCCTCTTCCAGAAGCTTGTCCTGCTCTGCATGCCCTCTGTTCATTCTCCAAGTCATGTTGTATTCCAAAGGAAATGTGTACTAGTGCACCCATTTCTGGGAGCAACCGTTTTGTGCAGAAGCCTTAACGTCAGCAAAAGGTCCTTCAGCACCTGCCACACCACTCCTTGTAGACTTTAAACAACAATAAAAAAACAACAAACACTTGTAGAATCAAAGCAACTGCCAGAAGAAATCAACCAGCAACTAACCTGTAAGTAGTTGATGATTCCTTCAAATAGCACTGGTGAGGGGTCCTTCCTGCTGCTGAACATGTGTTCAGCTGTGCAAGGGTAAGATAAGGTGTTATCTGTAATGTTGAGCTCCAAAATGGCACCACTGGTGTCATATCTGCATTGCACGCTGATTGATTACATGGTCTACCTTCTCTGCATACTTCCAGTGGCTGTTCATTGTGCGCACTAACACCTTCATCAATATGACATCTGGGGTAATTCACCCCAAAAGTATGCATGCTTGCCACAGACACCATTTTGGAACCCTAAGGATAGTCGTTGTGCCCAAAAAGCATGCGCAAACAATCCCAATTTCTCAGCCAAAACCTTTATTTATAAAGCCCAGGGTTCCTTCGGCTTTATTAATTTATCTGTCCGAGCACCTTCAAAGATTTGCACACAGACATCTCTAGGTCTTTGTCTTCCTGCACCCTGACCCCTTAAAATTGAAAATTGTACCATTTAGCATGTGTTAGCATGTATCATCTCTCCTCATTCTTCCTACCAAAATGTATAATCTCACACTTTACTGCATTGAATTTCAGCTGCCATGTGTCCATCCATTCCACCAGGCTGTGGGCTGGTCACCTCTTGAGCTTTGAAATTGAATCAACTTTGAATTTCAAAATTGTACCCTGTAACCTCAAGTCCTTAACGTATATCAAAAATAGCAGCAGTCCCAGTTCTGACCTCTGGGGAACTCTACCGTACACCTCCCTCAAGTCCACAAAGCAATCATTTACCACAACTCTCCGCTTTCTATTCCTTAGCCAATTTTGTGCTCATGCTGCTACTTTCCCATGGGCTGAAATTTTACTAACAAGCCTATAATGTGGTACTTTATCAAATGCCTTTTGAAATTCCATAATCACAACATCAACTGCACTGCCTTCATCCACCCTATCTGTTCCTTCATCAAAAAAGTTCAGAGTCATCGAGTCATTATGGCATAGAAGGAGGCCACACAATCCAGGGATAAGGGATTTTAGCTATAAAGTCAGGTTGGAGAATCTGGGATTGTTCTCCTTGGGGCAAAGGAGATTGAGGGGAGATTTGATAGAGGTGTACTAGATTATGGCAAGTTTAGATAAGGTAGACAAAGAGAAGCTGTTCCCATGAGCTGATGGTAGCAGGAGTAGGAGACACAGATTTAAGGTTTTGGGCAAGAGATACAGGGGGGATGTGAGGAAGAACTTTTTACACAGCGAGTGGTCATGACATGGAACTTACTGCCCATGAGGGTGGTGAAAGCGGAGACAGTGAACGATTTCAAAAGGAAATTGGTTGGGTACTTGAGGGAAGGAAACTTGCTGGGCTACAGGGATAGAAAGGGGAAATGGGACTGACTTGATTGCTCTCCATAGAGCTGGCACAGACTCCATGGGCCAAATGGCCACCTTCTGTGCCATAATGACTCTATGAGTCATCAGCAATGCTTTGCAGCTTCACTGTGGCTGTTCAGTTTTTCCAGTGAGTAGCTGAGCCACACAGACCTGGGAGATTTAATGTTCTATCCCACTAGCAGCTCTCAGGCAGTGGAGATAACAGTGTGGTATGGAAAATTGACCTCACAGCCCTTGGGTTAGGGAAAGAAGTATATCATTTGAGATCAAATTAGTGCACATTTAGAGGTTCATTGGTTAACCATGAATAGCCAGGTAGTTAAAGGGTAGTGGTGTTTGACAAATTTAATAGAGCTTTTTAAGAAGTCACTGATTGTACATATAAAGGGATGTAGTAGATGTAATATATGAATCTTCAGAAAATGTTCAATAAGGTATTTCATAAGAGAGATGTTAGAAAAATTCAGATGTGTGGTACAGGAGGAATTGTAATAGCATGGATAAAATGTTGTCAGGTGGACAGGAAACAAAGAATTAGGATAAATGGGTGTTGCCCACTCAGACCGGAGAAGGGTTGGAAGTGGTGTACTTCAGGGTTCAGTGTTGAGTTCACTTTTATCCTTCGTCTATATGGATTATTTGGATTTGGGCAGAGGGAACACAATCTCAAAATCTGTTGAATACATAAAAGTAGGAGGGTTGGCAAACATTGAGCACTGTAAAAGACTCCAGGAAGATATAGACATGTTAGTGGAATGAACAGACAGGCAGTAGTTGCAAGTTAATGTGGTTGAGTGTGAGGGAATACATTTTGAGAGGAAAGACCCAAGAATGGGAGTACACATTTAATGGAAATATACTCAAGGACATGAAAGCCACAGAGAGTGCATATCATAGATTCAGGACAAATCACCATCTTTAGGAGAGGAAAGGAGAGAAGAAAACAATCAGAGAAAATTAGGAGAAAAACTAAACAAGGAGAAATGAAACATTTGGAAAATGTTGACAATCTGTGCTGATGTCAAGGACGGATAATATCTTGCTGAAACAATGGAGGAGAAGAATAATAACAGATACTTTCCACTCCATGGCTGCTTCTCAGACAATCCAATGAAGGATTCTAAGGTAACATAAGATACAAACTATTTGTTGGGAGTTATACCTGCAGCTGGGAGTTTACAGGTCTAATGTAATAATAAACCTAAACTTCAAGTAGTGAAGTGTTTATAAGATGTAATGAAAGAAGTTACTTCACAGCAAATTCTCAAATCAAGTGATCATGTCTTCTCTTATTGATACTGCATTTTCTTAGACACATTTTACTGAGTCATCTCCCCAGCTTTGTGCCACTATATTAATTAACGCCTCCTATTGCTTTTACTCTAACACATCCTTGTAACTCAGTCTTGGTAATAGACATCTGTCTGCGGGACAGTCAATTTTTATTATCAATCTGTGATTATTTGTTAGCATGGTGCCTTGTGTCTCTGAATGTTTCTGTTGTTTTCAGCATAACAAATTTTTGGCAGTAATAACAAGAAGCTCTGTAGAGATGCATCAATGGATCAGACAATTAAATCATCCATTATGAATTCAAAAGCACAAAGCTCAGAAGAGGGAATGGAGCACCTGAGAATACTTAAGGAAGATGGATCAGTATTTGCAGTTAAATATATTGACCAGGATATGGCAATGTTTAATGGGATGAAAAAAATCAAACTTGTCATGAGCCCACAAAGACATCCATGTTAAAGACACCTTTAATGAGCTATCATTCAATTTAGAATCACACTGTGAGTTATATTTCAGTGATGCAAACATGCTATAATCAGACAATTTACACAATTTTGTTATAATTAACACTGCCTCTGTCAAAGTATATCTCAGACAAACATTGTTGTATAATTGTCGGATAATTGACTATTTTGGCATTCTCCACTAATATGCTAAACAAAACAGCATTTTACCTGTATGATTGTTTTTCTGTGACGTTCTCATACATTTTGATACATTTAGTCAGTATCAAAGTGAAATTTTCAACATCAACATATGTTTGGTTCTTTTAAGTCCCTTGTGTTAGAGAATTTACAAAGAACAAGTCAATGTCAACATACTTTGACAGAAAACTTTGTCATATGAAACAAGAAGAAAATTGAACTTCAAGTAATTATTCAGAAAGTTTTATTAGAATTCTGCAAGTAAGGTTGTATTTGGTGAAAAGGTGAAGCACAACAGCTCTTTAAGCAATCAACCAATCTCTGAAACACTTAACTGTTATTATATCAATACATCCAAAAAACCAAAGTCCTAGAGACTTTACGGATCAAGAAAAGGGTTTTCTTTATTGATAGTATTCTCTACTGAAAGTAGTAACTAGAGGTGAAAAGCAGCATCTAATCTATTGCAGTACACTATCCCCCAAATAAAACTTTTCATGTAAATTATCCACAGGATGGAAGATAGCATGCTGGTGCAGCATGCTGGAACACTAACCCACTACCCATAGAGAGGTGAGTATATACCAATAATACCCACGTACTTGATCTATGAGGAAGTGTCAAGTTGAGGACAAGCACTTCCCAATAGAAAGTGAAAAACAATCAGAGGGTATGTTTACATGTGAACTGCAGTGCTGTTACAAAAGTCTTTCACTTTGCAATGGCACTAGAGTTATAGTGTAAATGCAGCCTGCATCAAGTCGGAACTCAAGCTAACAGGAGAGCAATGCACAGTGAGACTCCCTGGTTAAGTGAATCTCCCTTCATTTTGCTTTGTGCCAGGTTGGACCTTAATACATGATTTACAATGTACTGGTTTAGCATTCATTGCAGAATTACTGAATATTGCAACGTACTGGCAAGTTCTGCTGCCGGGGCCGAAGGTGGGAGGCAACTGAGCTTCGGCAGGTGGTGGGACCTGGGGCAGCATACTGCTGGTGGCAGCCAATTAACAGGCCACTGCTGGGGCTGCCATCCAATTAAGGACAGCAGCCTGTCCCCAAGAGCTGCTGGCGCAATCAGACGGCTGGCAGCTCAGCAGCCTCAACAGCACCACTCCTAGTGGTGGCCATTGCTGAGGCTGCAGCTCCAGGGAGAGGGCGCCTTAATGGCAGCACATCATCGAAGAGAGTTAGGTAGGTTGGGGAAAGCCGTGATCTGGGGTAGAGGAGTGGTCATGGAGCTGTTGCTGCGAAGGTGGCTATTGCCACCGCAGAAGCCCTCAGTGAGCCCTGGAATGCCCATAAAGGAGGGCTGCATGCCAAAAGTCTCTCCACGAAGACAAAATACCCACAGGCAGGAAGTGGCCCTTAATTGGCCAGCAGGTAGCCAAGCCACCAACTTTCCCACTGCTGGCAATAAGGTATGGTGACTGAAGACATCAACTCCCCTCCTGTCACCTTCCCCCACCATTTTTCCAGCCGTCCCACCTCCAAGCCCATTGGCAATGCAGCCCACTGAGTCTATAGCACAGAAACAGGTTGTTCAGTCCAACTGGTCTATATTGTGTTTATGTTCCATATGAGTGTACGACTGCTCGCCTTCCACCTCAGCACCCCATACGGAGCAACCTTCCTGAACAAAATCTACCAGCAAACATCCTTTGTATCAAGGAATGGTAAACACTTAAAGTCACTAACAAGTTCCTTGTGACAAACCCCATCTGTCGAATGACAGGCTGTGAACAACCACGGCAAGAGTGGTCCTTGCTAAACAGGTTCAGGACAAGCCAGGGCCCCTGAGCAGCCAACCTCCACTGCTGTAGCCTCAGTACAAACTCCTTATGCATTTGTGGAGAGACACACAAACAATGCTGCACATTACCGAGGAGTGTCGCCTCTGCAGACTAAGTGGCGGACTAATCACCTTAAACTCAGCAAATGAGGAGGCCATCGTTTGCCTCCGGGGATTTGCATTCACTAAATAAATAAATAAATGAGACGCCTGCACTCCTCTTCATCTAACCCTATCAGCATCTGCTTCTATTCCTTTTTCCCTCACATGCTTATCTAGCTTCCCCTTAAATGCATCTTGCTATTCACCTCAACTACCCCTTGTGGTAGTGAGTTCCACATTCTTACCACTCTTTGGGTTAAGAAATTTCTCTTGAATTCCCTATTGGATTTACTAGTGATTATCTTATATTTATGACCTCTGGTTATGGACTCCCCAGAAGTGGAAACATTTTCTTCATGTCTACCCCATCAAACCCTTTCATAATCTAAAAGACCTCTATCACATCATTCCTCAGTGTTCAATGTTCCAGAGAAAAGACCCCCAGCCTATTCAGCCTTTTCTCATAAGAATATCCTCTTAGTTCTGGTATCAACCTTTTGCACATTTTCCAGTGTCTCTATCTCCTTTTCATAATATGGAGACCAGAACTAAGCACAGTCCTGAGACTGTGGTCTAACCAATGTTCTATACAAGTTTAACATAACTTCTCTGCTTTTCAATTCTATCCCTCTAGAAATGAACTCCAGTGGTTGTTTTTTTTCTTATGACCTTATTAACCTGTATTGCTACTTTTAGTGATTTGTACATCTATACCTCTAGATCCCTTTTCTCCTCTATCTCATTTAGACTCTTATTATTCAGGCAGTATGTGGCCTCCTACTTCTTCCTACCCAAGATGTACGACCTCACATGTATCAATATTGAAATTCATTTGTCAATTACATTACCAATCTGCAAGTTTAATGATGCCTTCTAGTATTTTGGTGCATTTTTCCTCAGTATTAACTATTTCCCCAATTTGATACCATCTCAAAATTTTGAAATTGTATTTCTGATTCCTGAGTCCAATTGATAATGTAAAGTGTGAACAACAGTGGTCCCAGCACTTCCCTCCTTTTGCCAGTCTGTGTCGCTACCCTTAACCCCTCCTCTTTGTTTTCATGTTTTGTAGCCAGCTTATTATCCATTCTACTACTTCCTCCTTGGCTCCATATGTTCTGACAGTAATTATGAGTCTACCAAGTAGTATCTTTTGAAAGGCCTTTTGGAAATCTAAATATATTACATTTATTATATTTACGCTTTCTATTACTTCGTCAAAGAATCCAATAAGGTTGGTCAAGCATGATCTCCTCTTTTGAAATCTGTGCTGTCTACTCTATTATATTTTTGGTTTCTAGGTGTTTTTCTATTACATTTTTGGGTAAAGATTCTATTATCTTTCCTACCACCAGCATTAAACTAACTGGTCTATAGTTCCCTGGACTTGTTCTATCTCCCTTCTTAAATACAGGAATAACATTAGCTGTGCGTTAGCCCTCTGGCACTATTCTCTATTCTATTCAATTTATGTATATGTGTAATAGTCCGACTGCTATATCTTCCCTAACTTCTTGTAATAAACGTGGAAATGAAAAGACAAGGCTGAAGCATTTGCATCCATCTTAGACCAGAAGTGCCAAGTGGATGATCCATTTCGGCCCCCTCCTGAGGTCCCCAGCATCACAGATGCCAGCCTCAGTCAATCCGATTCACTTCACATGAAATCAAGAAATGGCTGAAGGCACTGGATATTGCAAAGGCTATAGGCCCTGACAACATTCCGGCAATAGTACTGAAGACTTGTGCTCCAGAACTAGCCGTGCCACTAGCCAAGCTGTTCCAGTACAGCTACAACACTGGCATCTAACCAACAATGTGGAAAATTGCCCAAGTATGTTCTGTGCACAAAAAGCAGGACAAATCTGACCCGGCCAATTATCAGTCTACTCTCAATCATTAACAAATGATGGAAGGGGTTGCCGACAGTGCTATCAACCAGCATTTGCTCAGCAAAACCTGCTCACTGATGCTAAGTTTGGGTTCTGCCAGGGCCACTCAACTCCTGACCTCATTACAGCCTTGATCCAAACATGGACAAAAGAGCTAAACTCCAGAGGTGAGGTGAGAGTGACTTCCCTTGACATCAAGGCAGCATTTGTCCGAGTATGGCATCAAGGAGCCCTAGCAAAACTGGAGTCAATGGGAATCGGGGGAAACTCTCTGCTGGTTGGAGTCATACCTAGCACAAAGGAAGATGGTTGTGGTTGTTGGAGGTCAATCATCTCAGTGCCAGGACATCACTGCAGGCGTTCCTCAGGATAGTGTCCTAGGCCCAACCATCTTCAGCTGCTGCATCAATGACCTTCCCCCCCTTCATAAGGTCAGAAGTGGGGATATTTGCTGATGATTGCACAATGTTCAGCATCATTCGCACCTCGTCAGATACTGAAACAGCTCATGTCTATATGCAGCATCCAGGCTTGGGCTGATAAGTGGCAAGTAACATTTGTGCCACACAAGTGCCAGGCAATGACTATGTCCAACAAGAGAGAATCTAACTTTCTCTGCTTGACATTCAATGGCATTACCATCAATGAATCCGCCATTATCAACATCCTGGGGGTTACCATTGACCAGAAAATGAACTGGACCAGCCACATAAATGCAGTGGCTAAAAAAGCAGGTCAGAGGCTGGGAATTCTGCAGCGAATAACTCACCTCCTGACTCCCCAAAGCCTGTCCACCATCTACAAGGCACAAGTCAGGAGTGTGATGGAATACTCTCCATTTGCCTGGATGGGTGCAGCTCCAACAACACTCAAGAAGCTCGACACCATCCAGGACAAACAGCCCACTTGATTGGCACCACATCTGCCACCCTCAACAGTCACTACCTCCACCATCGACGCGCAGTAGCAGCAGTGTGTAGCATTTACAAGATGCACTGCAGCAACTCACCAAGGCTCCTTAGACAGCACCTTCCAAACCCGCGACCTCCACCACCTAGAAGGACAAGGGCAGCAAATACTTGGGAACACCACCACCTGCAAGTTCCCCTCCAAGCCACGCACCATCCTGACTTGGAACTATATCGCCGTGCCTTCATTGTCGCTGGATTAAAATCCTGGAACTCCCTTCCTAACAGCACTATGAGTGAGCCTACAACCCAAGGACTGCAGTGTTTCAAGAAGGCAGCTCACCACCACATTCTCAAGGGCAATTAGGGATGGGCAATAAATGCTGTTCTAGCCAGCGACACCCACATCCCACAAACGAATAAAAAAAAGAAAATGGATAACACCTTTGCTAAACCTATGATATAAATATACTGTGGGAATATCATTCATAGGCTGTCCTTGGACAGCTCCATCTGCCCTTAGGGACAGTCTAAAGCACCTCAGACTGAGAGGACAGTGTCTGCTTACCCATGCAGCCACTTCAGCTGCACAGCCAGCAGAGAATAAATACAGATGGGAAGAAAATAGGGGAAGCCTTACTCTAATATAATAGAAAAAGAATTACCTATAGAAAGTTTTCCAAGCATGAAGCGAAAGAACAAAAGCTTGCAGTTAGCCTTCAGTCTACCGTGCTATCAGTGTGCTTTCCTGGTAACCAGTTTTTGTATGATTTATAAATATAATTTTTTTGATATGTTCTATATTTATCAAAATTAATGGACAGATTAGTGACTCATACTCATGTGAGACAAGTTCCCAATTCATGTGAATCTCATGAGCAACACTGATTATAAAATGCTGCATTTTTGAAAAAGAAAACACTTTTTCATCCGGAGAAGATCTTTAGGACTTTATTCCACCACTCACTCATTAAATTTTGGGATTGCTTTATATGCCACATTAAAGTAGTTCCTCACTCTCACAAATTAGAATGAAAATTGATCATCAGGGTTTAAGCTCAGCAACAGAATCTGAATAACTCAGTTAATTTATGGGGAAATTAATTTAGCTAAACCTCAGCAGTTAGATTATTCATCAGCATGCCACCTGCAAGATTGTCAAGTACTTAGCAAGAAATTAAAAAGCAGCAATTGTCACTAATGACAACTTAAACCCTGAATCTTTATTGCAGCTGTTGAACAGCCAGGCAGCCTTAGTGGGGTGGAGAAGTAGGATTCTAATGCAGTCATAAATTTGTTGATATCTCCTCTCATTATTTCATGATTTCAAGGTTGGGAAGAAAAAAACTGATCGCATCAATCAGATCCTGTGATGTAGTTTCTGTTGGTCAATTGTAGGGGACATTGAAAACAGTAATAGTAAAGGGGACAGCCTGGGAAGTCCCATTCTCATAGCCAGAGGAAGTGTAATATAGGCAGGTAACAGTGGAAGAACTTTATTCAATCCAAGCTTTATTTTAAAAAATTGATGCTGTAATATTAGAATATACTGGTTATAATTCTTTAAACCAGATGAGAGTATGAGAAACTACTTTGTGTCTTTAAGATCCCATATTTAAAAAATATTCCTCCTACCCAGTAAAGAAAAAATCATGTACTGAATCTGATTCCAAAGATGGTGAAGTACGATCATCAAACCCAAAAGTAAAATGAGGAGCGCTAGACCCTGTGAGAAAATAAGATACACTGGGTCTGCACTTTTGTTCATAACTAATCCATTAAATACTTTAGTTAATGCACAACTGTGCAGAGTGGTGAGAAGGCGATTACATTTCACAAAGCACAGACTGTTATCCTTAGTGAAGCATTTTGTGCAAGTACATGAAGATAGCATGTAGTAGACTGCAGTTGTTCATTCAAAGGCAGACTAGCCTTTCTCTTTACTGATCTGTTTAGGTTGATATCTTTTAGAATGACATCAAGGGAAGAGTAACAGTGAGTTCCCCCTCCCCCACTTTACTGAAGCTTACTGGGCACCTGCAGACTTTGCCCAAGTGTTCTTTTCCCTTTTGTTAACCTAGACAGCAAAGTCTAGATTTTCTGGCCAGCATTATTTAAATATCAGTATCAACCATTTACTTCTGCTCGACAATCATAAAATCTAGGCTTAATTGTCAGCAGTTTATTTAACCATGAGGGTCATCACAGCCCAACCTGATTTTATCATCACCTGAAAAACATCTATGTGCACTTTTCAACTGGAGCCATTAGATAATTATCAGGAGCAGGACCACCCTCTCCTCCCCGGTCCTGCAGCCCTAAGTTGAGATCAGCTAATTTAACACAAACCAGGGATTAAATTTATGGTCTTCTTGATTTGTGTGGCTCAGTATCACACCATGTAATGTGGTTATCCTCTGAGTCATCAGGAAACACATCAGAGAGTTTTCTATCTTCCTTGCTAATAAATTCCTAAATAGTAATAAGCAAAAAATTGCAATCTACTGTCAGCATACACAAAACTCATTTAGATGCATGATTGAGCATGACCATGAGGTGCATGATATTATGGTTAAGCTGGTCTACAATAGTGCAGAATTCTTTATGCAAACATTTAAATCTTCACTGACCTGTGACAAAGCTGCAGCTGAACTAGCTTCGTTAACATCCACTTCCAATGCAGCTGAACTGTGCTCTACTGCAGGTTTCTTTACATCTTTCTCAATGGAAACTGCTGACCCGATCTGACAGTTACTATTGCCTGAACTGTTGCCCATTGGGTTCAAGTTGGGGCTGACCTTGTCCAATGCATGAGCTTTATGCCAAGCTGGGTAAAACAGAGGATCTGCAGCTGTTGCTGTTGCCAGCAATTGGGTTTGAGACTCCAGAGTATCATGAGCCTCACTCAGCTCAACCACGGCCTTTATAAGAATAAACAGAACAAAACAGAGAATAGAGTATGCTTTTATCTGTGTGTAGTAATGAATTGTAAATTAGAATTGCCATTGTGTTGTTTTGAAGGGAACATTAGTGCTAAGTGCTTACTCCTTGATGAGTCCAGTTTTACCAAGAAGATTTTCTTGGAACATACTTGCAGCTTATGTTTACACACCAAATCAAGAGCTGTCTTTTTTTTTCTGTTTCTACTATGTATCAACTAAAACTGTAAATTCTAAGTAAACAAAAATGCCTGTGATCTACAAAGCAAGATCAATAATAAGAAGTGAACGTATCGTGGCCAAGGTCACAACAATACCACTGAATCATTGCTGAAATAGAATTCATTATAACCCCATGGAGGAGCCTGGAAATGCAATATTTACAACCTAACTGTTAAAAAAGTATATGGGACACAATTAATAGATTGCCATTCATTTATTTATACCTAAGCTAAAATTGTGCCTTAAGAAAATATATATTTAAAAGAATTAGGAGTAAAAAGGTCTATCCTGTTGTTTTAATATTTCTTTTTTTCCTATTGTTAGTTCTTGTTGATGGTAATAAAACACTTGCATATCTTCAGCAAAACAAATGCAAACAAAATGAATATGACGTGGAATCAGTGAATCAGCCTCACTAGTTTTCTGTTATTAGATGCTCAGAGGTTATTTCTGCTGCTCAGTTTACTAACATTACCTTTAATAGCTGTAGATTGTTTCCACAGTGTTCTCCCCTTTTCTCCTGAAGATTGGATCTGATTTCATAGGCATTGGTGCATTAGCAATTTTAGAAGTGGATATACTGTACACTTTGGGGTTTGGAGCAAGATTCCCTCGATCATTTTCATTTAAAACATCTCATTTGGTGTATTTTACAGCATTTTGATGTAAGATTTAGTGGTAATTTGAAAAATGGGTTGATTGTGTCAAACAAAGTATCAAAAATGATTTTCTTGGGAGAAGAAGCATGTTCCTGGACTCTCTTGTCTACTATTAAGATGGATTTCAACGCATCCTTCCCCAGCAAGTATTATTTCTAACAGTTCATTTGGTACATTTTTTGGTAAAATATATTAGAAATAGGAATACTACAAAATGAAGCAAACGCGTCACTGGTTATTGACAGGGTGGTGGGGAAGTGGAGGTGAAACTGCTTATGAAGAAGTGAATGGAGCCAAAAGCTGTTAAGAGACTGCAGGGCAGACTCTTGAGTGCAGAATCGTCATCTGAATAGACCGTGAGGCTGCTACATTAAAGCAGGACAAGCTCCTCCCAATTTCAAAGTCAGCAATCCAATGTGTGTACATGGCAATGTAGAAATCTAACTAAAGCTGATCAGCAGCATCAAAAAAATGGTGACAACTCAAAAAACAGCCCTGATTATGAGCTTGTGATGTAAAAACAAGTAGTTGCATGGACATTGTAATCTAAGTACCCAATACTCCATCATGTGCTGGTAAAAAAGCATAAGTAAATGGAAGCACGAAGGGGAAAATCAAACCTTGAAGACACAAAATTGTTGGCACAATTATAGTGGGGTTGTGCCAGAGGGCACCAGAGGCATGCTGCCCTGGAAGGTTTTGAATTTTTACATTAATGCATTCTAATTAATTTTAAGCAGTTAGACTTCACTATTTATTGTTTTTTATTATCTTAAAAAAGGGGGAAAGCAACATTTTGATTTTCAACAGACCAAGCAGATCATTATTCACTCAAAAATTACCTCAACTTACCCACTCTTTTACAGAGAATTGTTTTCCAACCATTCCAGCTCATACAGGCACTTCTCCCTCAATTCAATTCAAAATGGCACTCTGTTCCTTTTCCAATCCAGTTCAAGCTGGCAATCTTTTCAGCCTCCAATGCCCCCTGTCCATATGGTACTACTTCCCTGTTTCCACCACACCACCACCAGTCCCCCCCCCCACCCTCCTCCCATGCCCCCATAGTTCATGCTGGCACTCTCCCTCTTCATTCCATCTCCTTCCTCCCCCAGCTGTAAAATGCCAATCCAGGTTCTTTCTTCTTTCCCTTCTCTATGATCTATTTTTTCCTCCCCTCTGCCTTGAGTGCTGCTCCAACACAATTGTGGTTGCTAATGCACAGGGACTGAGCACTGCTCCCCTCCATGCCCTCCCCGAATGACTTGGCCCCTTTATCTTCAAATGCCAATCGCTGCCCCTCAGGGTTGCCAGCTCTCTATGATTACCCTGAAGTCTCCAGGAATTAAAGATTAATCTCCTGGACACTGCTGCAAGCAACCCAAGAAACAAAATCATGGGATTAAAAAAAAAGATACCTTTCTCATTTTCTGTGAACACTTTAGTTTATTGTTATAAAAACATTCGTGATGGGAAGAAAAGGCTGTTTGACAGGATGGGGTAGCTGGAGGAAGGAGGTCGTATGATGAAACTTCCAGGAATACATCGAATCAGAGTTGGCAACCATACTGCCTCTGCCTAGTTTAGGTAGGAACCACATTTCTTGCGGGAACCCTTCCATTAGCAGTAGCACTTGAGGCACGCTCTGAGGGGAGATAGGCTTGGTCAATGTTTGCTGATTAAAACAAAGCTGGTGGATGAAGCAGATTCCACTATTCTGAGCAGCTGAGAAGTGAGCATACACTTCTTTCTTGAAATTAAAAGTATACATACAACCCGATTTTCAGCACTGGGGCAGGCGGGGATGGAAAATGAGGCAGGGACTCATTGTGACAAGGCACTACCAATTTTTGCACATGCTTGATTTTTTTGGCATTATTTCTGTTGAAACAGTAATGATA
Source organism: Heterodontus francisci (assembly GCF_036365525.1). Lineage (NCBI taxonomy): Eukaryota > Metazoa > Chordata > Chondrichthyes > Heterodontiformes > Heterodontidae > Heterodontus > Heterodontus francisci. The sequence continues at coordinate 114,003,571 of NC_090375.1, read as the reverse complement.
TGGTGTTGTCATCTGTCTCATTTTACGTCATTAGCACCTCATTGTTAATTATATCCCTATAAATTGCGTTGCTGGGCAGTAAGTGAAAGGCAGTAATGGGTTTAAAGGACTCTGGCAACTTGTATGAAACTATTCATACTAAGCTGGTAATTCAAAATTCTTTTTTGTTTTTCTCAATTCTAGCAACAGCCTTTGTGTCATCTACTGCGGGTCTCCCCCAGCCAACCCCCTCCCCCAATCCTAAGGAGTGCATTGGAGGAAAAGGCGCAGTGGTGGGAAGCCATGCTGGCCAGGCTCCACACAAGACGTATGGCAACCACCTGCCAGTACCTCAACTCCAGAATATACAGACCAAGACATCTTACTTGTAGCTGATCCAGGAGAAGTGCTTTGGAGGCTTCACTTTACAAAGGAAACCATCAATGTCTTATGCTGTAACACAACCTACAACCCTCCTCCACTGATGGCTTTGCTCATCCAACGGATGTGAAAGTCACAAGCACACTGAATTTTTATACTACAAGGTTATTGCCAGTTGACAGGCAGTGGTGGTGGTGGGGAAACATTTGTAACATTAACCAATCTATTGTGTGCATAAAGCAAGCGACAGATGCATTGTTTGCTAGTTTGTTAAGTTTCCCATAGACAACCAGAGACATTGGGCCTGATTTTACCTCTGTGTAAATGGATGGGTTTTGAATGAGTTAAAATCTCACCCAGCATGACCAGGCACTGCAATTTTAAGAGTAGCAGGATTCTCCAAAGTCCAAGGGGTCTTAAATTGCCACCACACGGACATTTGTGCTTTCTTGATCAATAGCTTTCACACTTTCAACATCTTTCACAATTGTGACCAGCAGCACCAAATCATAAAAGTGAATGTTCGCTCCTCTGACAGCTAATACAACGCTTTCATTTTACGGCAGCCGACTGTAGCCAATCTCCTTGGTAAAGCAAGACGAATGTTTGGATGGATCATGGAAGATCAAGGCGACCTTTAGCTATTACACAGATCCCATCAATTAGAGACACTTCTCTGTGTAGATCAATTAACATGGCATCCGTTCATGTCACCTCATCAAAGCCACTTTGAAAACATGCCAAAATCAACTCTAATGCAACCATAACTTTAACCAAAACCCATTCCTTTTCCCCTTTGTGGCATTGTATGACATATGACCTTATAAACTTAGCCCAGCTCTTTATCTGGTTACCACCTGAGTGGCAAGTCTGGTTACTACCTGAGTGTGGGTGACTGATAAATTTCTCTAGGAGCTTCCAGGGATTGAGGTTGACCTTGTGGTATGGCAGCAAATATCTGCGATGGATGCAGGCTACATCTCTTGTGTTGCTGTGAGGGCAGATTGCACCTGTCCTCTGACTTCCCCTTTTTCAACTCTTTTGCCTGTCTGCCTCTGTGGGAGCTCCAACATTTCCTTCTCACAGCAGGTGAGAATTCAGAGATTGGGGAGCCATGACCTGTGGCTAATCTCTCTCCTGTGTTATGGGCTGTCTTCTTCTTTAAGCAGAATGCAAAAAGTGGGAATTGCCTCTGTTTTCAATAAGTTTCAGTCAAAGGTAGGTGTTAACGGACATGAAATCATCTCAGGTGCTGATAGGTAAATGAACCAGGGAATTACATTACAAGTGAGGCTTTTGGTGGGGTCAACTCATGGAAGGTTATGAGTGAAGGATCCTGTAATACCTCCTGGACATTAATGGTCAGCTCTTCAACATAGTGAGGGGAAGGTGCTTGTAAGTGGCAGACTTGCTTGGTTCAGTACATTTTTGCAAGTTGTTGCTGACTTGCCTTGCCTGATCTTTTAAAGTTATTAAACTCCATGTTGCATTGTGTAACATACATGGGATGATGGAGTTGATACTTACTGTCCTGGGTAGCTCCTTCTACTGCACATGGCTTTCTCCTCTAAATCCCAAATAGGGCCCCTCTCCTCAATATTATTTGGGCCAAAAGCACTTCCCCACAGATCATTCTGAAAAGTTGCAGGCTCTGTGTCCTGCAGCAAGTCTCTGAGACATCATTCAATCCTTCTTTCACAAATAATTTACAGCTTTAAGCTGCTGTTGACTTTTAAGGCCTGCTATTTGAAATCGCAATATCACTGAACTTTTTAAATCACCATAAGAAGGGACAAATTGACAAATGATAAGTAGACCAACTCAATGGTTTCCATCTTTATGAGGTTATCATATCTATGAAATGCCTACCAAAACATTATAAGAATTAGGAATCAACAGGGTTTAAAATGGAGGACCCTATTTTGTCTTTGGTCATAGCCTTTCCTTTTTCCTCTGAGGAAACTTGATGTAAAGGAAAACTCACTTCACTCAAAGTTATTAAACATTACATTTTTATCAGCGAAAGAAAGCATCCATCTGTCTCTAAGAAAATACCCTTTCCAATAAAAGAGGCTACATTTTCTGCAATGTTTTGATGTTTGTCACTAGCTGTTAACATCAATACTTGAATATCAGCCTTACCTGCTGAACAGTATCAGCTGGCAATGAATCATTTCTCTCTGCTGATGCCAATGCAACTGTGTTTGTGGGTATTGGCTCTGCTGGATATATGGATGGTGATGTAGCTCTGGCAGTATCTTCCTGTTGTTGGGATTGTTCCACATCAGTGTGAATCTCTTCAGTTTTTTTTGCTTCGACTTCTCTCCCTTCCTCTTCCAGTTCATTTGTTTCCTCTTCAACTGTGGGTTTAAAGAATACAAGTTCTCATGTAGAGCTGTTTTATGCAACTTTTGTGCTGTGCCAGTGCTAGTGCTGTCACCTTCATCTGTCAGCAACAAAAATGCAAAATTGCAGGGTCTTCTTGGTGGTGGCCTCAGTAAATCCAGCAATGGTGTTGCTGCCAGCTGGACAAAACCCACACACCAGGAGCAGGTGGCACTAACATGGAACATAATATAAAGTCAGCTTAGAACTGAATAAATAATGAGCCAGTCTGAGATATGTGAAAGATGTTCATCAAAATCATAAATATGTTCTTTATAAGTGATTTATAATCTTGTTTCCCGCACCACAACAGAGGAATTTTGCCCTATGACTACAAGACACTGGGCCCAAAATTCCAGGGGCTGGTGAGGACAATTATTCAGTGCAATTCCAGGATGCCAGCAATGGGCTGCAATCTGGGATGGAACCCAGATCCACCAGGGTTTCCATCCCTTGCATCTTCCATTCCAAAATGCATTTTGGGTGTATGGTGGGGCAGGGAGGGCGCTTCTTACGCTTTTCCCCGTTAAGTCGATGGAGAATTTTTGGGGCATGTCTGAGGGAGTTCCCAGGATTCCCTGCGAATTCAGCCCAGTTCACCACCTGATAGGCCCAGAGAGACCTATGCCTGCTGACAGCAAGAGTCCATGGAATATCAGGCTCATTATACTGCGTTTAAAAGGTTAGCAGATTTTGCATCAGTCCAATGATACATCTTAAAGCGAATGCTAAAATTATTGTTTTGGATGAAAGAAGGAGTCCCTAGAATTTTAAACAAATATTCTTCTTCAGTTTTTTTTTATATTCTTTCATGGGATGTCAGCATTTGTTGCCGAGGGTCATAATTGATGTCTGTGCATTTGAAGCATTTTCTGTTTTTATTGCAATTTTCTAGCTTTGCACTTCTTGTTTATATTTTTAGTGCTTTATATTGACTCATTTCTGAGCTTGACTCACTCTGCTCCATGTTCTTTACTTATGTTTTACAGAAAAGCTCAACATTTTCCTTTCTTTGTCAACCAAAGGGTGTCCTCATACATTAAACACAAAAAGTTAGCATGCAGGTACAGCAAGTAATTAGGAAGGTAATGGAACGTTGGCCTTCATTGCAGGGGGGATGGAGTATAAAAGTAGGGAATAAAAACAGAAAGTGCTGGAAATACTCAACAAGTCCAGCAGCATTTGTGGAGAAACAGAGTTAACGTTTCAGGTCTGTGACCTTTCATCAGAACATCATCATAAAAGAAGTCTTGCTACAACTGTACAGGGCATTGGTGGGACCGCACCTGGAATACTGTGTACCGTTTTGGTTTCCTTATCTTAGGAGGGATTTACTTGCATTCGAGGCAGTTCAGAGAAGGTTCACTAGGTTGATTCCTGGGATGAAGGGGTTGTCTCAAATAAGGTTGAACAGGTTGGGCCTATACTCGCTGGAATTTAGAAGAACATAAGATTCTGAGGGGCTTGGCCGGGTAGATACTGAGATAATGTTTCCCCTTGTGGGGGAATCTAGAACCGGGGGCATAGGTTCAGAATAAGGGGTTACCCATTTAATTTGGAAATGAGGAGGAATTTCTTCTCTCAGAGGGTCGCGAATCTTTGGAATTCTCTACCCACAGAGCTGTGAATATATTCAAAGCTAAGATACACAGATTGTTGAACTATAGGGGAGTCAAGGGTTATGGAGGGCAGGCAGGAAAGTAGAGTTGAGGCCAAGATCAGATCAACCATGATCTTACTGAATGGCGGAGCAGGCTCGAGAGGCCGAATGGCCCACTCCTGCTCCTATTTTTTATATTCTTATCAATGACTCACAAGGTGCCTATCTCTTTCGGTGTGGATCAATTAACCAAACAAGTTACGCAATCGAATGTTGCTTAGTAAAATACTAATGTGTATTTTGAATGAGGATTTTTTCTTAGAATTGTTGGATTTTCATTTCTGTGGAATGTATTGCCTGTTCTAAGGCAAATTAAAATTGATTGTTTCAATAAAAATCTATTAACCTAAACCTGAAAATGTTCAACTACTATAGAGGCAATTTTCAACTTTTATAGATGCATTATAAGAAGCATATTTTCTTCATTCACTGTCTTAACAACTCTGTGGCCTGGACTTCAATTCAGCATTGCCTGACAAGATCTTGATGACTAGAAGAGCCTAATGTGAAATGATTTTAGGGGTCTCAGTTCCATTCCTTGTGAGCATTTTCTACAGTACAAACTACCTAGCACTAATTTGCACTAAATTCACAACCTCACCTAGAAAGTCTACAAAGATGGTAGGCGTGAGAAATGGAAAATTAAATTGGAGTTAAGATGCCTCATTGGACTACTGTGAAAGGAACTTTCACCTATAATATACGTAACTTGAAATTGTTTAGTGTTGCCACTGCCTAAAAAGGATGAAAATATTCTCTTCCCTAACACTGACATCCTTTAAAAAATTCACCATAGCCAAAAAAAACCTCTGTGAAAAAAGACATGTCATAAAAAGAAGAAAATGCACACAATTGTAAATCTTGCACTTCTGTTACTCCGGGAGGAGAGCTGTCCATGAAGGGAACATAGGTTGGAGAAAAAGTGCTGCAGTGTTGTAGCACTATCTCCAACCCACTGCCGCTTCATGCTTGGCTCACCACTGGCAGAGAAGGTGAGTGCATTCACCCTGTATTGGAAATCTATAATAGAAACATAAAATGAACAAGTCAATCAACATCTGAAAGAGTAGAGTAAGTTTGATCCTCACTGTCTGGCCAGTATTTTGATGAAATAGGTCACCCACTCTTTACAGAACTCATCTGATATCATTCCACTGATTTCAATGGAATGAAATGGAAGGAGGAGGGTGGGATTCTATAACAAGCGGGGGATCTACTCTGATTACCAGCATGTGGTGTAGATGAAAACGTATCCCATGGTGTTTAGTTGAAGGATTAGATACTGATGAACATTTATGACCTGATCAAGGAGCATTTTCTAGTTTTATTTCAGAGCAGTTCCATTCCTAAATGAAAAGAGTATTTATTCATTTGTTATCTGATCATTCCTTAGTACCAACATCTTAATGAGCACAAAATACACTTAGGACTCGTTGCCTATACTTCAGCCTATTGTTTACCATGATAAGTAAAGGATCTAACATTGTTGTGGAACATGTCCTCACATTTCTGGAAGTCAATCTCCTTCAGAAGCCTTTCTTCCTTCGTAAATTCTGCTGAAAAATGATCCATATTCTCAAAGCCACGTTCTATTTTTTCCATATGTGATATTTTCGATGCTTCGGAAAGCCTAAAAAAGTCATACAGTAATTGCATATCTGTGTTGTAAGTAGGTGGTATGATAACAATCCATATTCTTATAAGAGCATTGTTAAATATCAGGCCTCTGCAGGTGGGTACTTACTTTTTAATAAGAGGTTTTGTATTCTGAAAAAGAAAATACATTTTTATTAAATACTTAAATACACTTCAAAACAAGCATTTGATTTATCATTTAAAAAGATAGTTTTGCAATGATGCTGTGGAATACTGGAAATCAATTAGTTAATATTTGTCTGAAATTCATTCCGTGCTGTTTTAAGGGTGGAATTAACCCTCTGCTAAAATAATGGAAGAGGAATTTAAATGAATCCATTGTTCAGATGCTAGTCGCCCTGTGTCCCACAGCTTCATTTCAAACTTGGATCTTCCTGTATGTAAAGCATACAAAATTGATGGACAGGAAAAGACAAACTGGTTCATCAAGCCTGCCCCACACCATAATGACTGGAGTATCGTGACTGGACACTGATGCACTACTTTGAGCTATGACAACTTAACAGAGAAAAATATGGCAAACAAGATGGAGCAGAGCAAAACTGACGAAAAGAGAATTTATATTATTATAATTTTGGAGCAAAGCATCAAACATGATTGGCCGAAAAGTCACCACCTGTTATAAAATTTTTCAACAGCACCTTGCTGCCCTGTGTCTTCTGCTACCAAGAAGGACAAGAGCAGCAGGATCTTAGTTTTAGTTTTAGAGATACAGCACTGAAACAGGCCCTTCGGCCCACCGAGTCTGTGCCGACCATCAACCACCCATTTATACTAATCCTACACTAATCCCATATCCCTACCACGTCCCCACCTGTCCCTATATTTCCCTACCACCTACCTATACAAGGGGCAATTTATAATGGCCAATTAACCTATCAACCTGCAAGTCTTTGGCATGTGGGAGGAAACCGGAGCACCCGGAGGAAACCCACGCAGACACAGGGAGAACTTGCAAACTCCACACAGGCAGTACCCAGAATTGAACCCGGGTCGCTGGAGCTGTGAGGCTGCGGTGCTAACCACTGCGCCACTGTGCCGCATCTTGGGAACACCAACACATCTAAATTCTCCTCACCACCCAAACGTGGATATATATTGCTGTCCCTTCACTGCCACTGAGTCAAAATCCTGGAATTCCTTACAGAACATCACCATGGAGCCACAGTCAGCATTAAGGCCCACCGTTTTCTCAGGCAATTAGGAATAGGCAATCAATGTGACTTTCTCAGGATTGCCCACATCCCAAGAGCAAATAATAGACTTAAGAGCAGCAGTCAAGAGAAACACTATTGGTGTTGAGATTATTTCTTTCCTTGTTATGTATTACCATGGAGTATGGAGAGAACCTTTGGTTTAGCGGTACATTCCCACCCCTGAGTCAGAAGGGTTTCAGCCGTACTTCAGACAGCCCCAGAAAGTGAAGACTAGAATAGCATCTCTAACTACTGGGATGTGGTCCTGAGGGATACTTACCTTTGCGGATTGCGCACAGCATCCCATTTTGAGAAGCGTGCTCACGTGGGCATCCACTTTATGTGTCAGAAGCCTCTGAACTAGCGCTGTCATGAAGTTGCGCAGCCCTATTGACTGATTTGGTGCTTTATTTGTGAACTTGGAACATCCAGGTCAATGCAACATTTTTACTTGTAACTCACCAAAGAACATGCATTCAGCTGCGAGAAGGGCCCAGCACTAATGTTATTTAAAGGACTAAGCACACAACTAGTAGAATTTCTGCTATTGCAAAGTATCTGGATATACTATGCAGTATTTTTGAAGTTTTTTTTAATTCATTCATGGGATGTGGGCATTGCTGGCTAGGCCAGCATTTATTGCCCATCCTAATAGCCCTTGAGAAGGTGGTGGTGAGCCGCCTTCTTGAACCGCTGCAGTCCTTGGGGTGTAGGTACACCAATAGTGCTGTTAGGAAGGGAGTTCCAGGATGTTGACCCAGCAACAGTGAAGTTCCAAGTCAGGATGGTGTGTGGCTCGGAGAGGAACTTGCAGATGGTGGTGTTCCCATGCATCTGCTGCCCTTGTCCTTCTAGGCGGTGGAGGTTGGGTTTGGAAGGTCTTATCAAAGGAACCTTGGTGAGTTGCTGCAGTGCATCTTGTAGATAGTACACATTGCTGCCACTGTGCGTCGGTGGTGAAGGGAGTGAATGTTGAATGTGGTGGATGAGGTGCCAATCAAGCAAGCTGCTTTGTCCTGGATGGTGTCCAGCTTCTTGAGTGTTGTTGGAGCTGCACCCATCCAGGAAAGTGGACAGTATTCCATCACACTTCTGACTTGTGCCTTGTAGATGGTGGATAGGCTTTGGGGAGTCAGGAGGTGAGTTACTCACCACAGAATTCCCAGCCTCTGAACTACTCTTGTAGTCATAGTATTTATGTAGTTGGTCCAGTTCAGTTTCTAGTCAATGGTAACCCACAGGATGTTGATAGTGGGGGATTCAGTGATGGTAATGCCATTGAACATCAAGGGGAGATGTGGTTAGATTCTCTCTTGTTTGAGATGGTCATTGCCTGGCACTTGTGTGGCGCGAATGTTACTTGCCACTCAGGACTGGATGTTGTCCAGGCCTTGCTGCAACTGGCCATGGACTGCTTCAGTATCTGAGGCATTGCGGATGGTGCTGAAAATTGTGCAATCATTAGCAAACATCCTCATTTCTGACCTCATGATGGAGGGAAGGTCATTATTGAAGCAGCTAAAGATGGTTGGGCCTAGGACACTACCCTGAGGAACTCCTGCAATGATGTCCTGGGACTGAGGTGATTGACCTTCAACAACCACAGCCATCTGGAATATGCTTCCTGAGAACGTGGTGGAGGCAGGTTCAATTGAAGCATTCAAAAGGGAATTAGACAGTTATTTGGAAAAGAAGAACATGCAGGGTTATGGGGAGAAGGCAGGGGAATGGAACTGAGGGAGTTGCTCTTTCAGAGAGCCAGTGCGGACACGATGGGCCGAATGGCCTCCTTCTACGTTGTAACGATTCTGTGATTCTATGATCTTCCTTTGTGCTAGATATGACTGCAACCAGCAGAGAGTTTTCCCCCTGATTCACATTAACTCCAGTTTTGCTGGGGCTCCTTGATGCCATGCTGTCAAGGGCAGCCACTCTCACCTCACCTCTGGAGTTCAATTCTTTTGTCCATGTTTGGACAAAGCTGTAATGAGATCAGGAGGTGGAACCCAAACTGAGCATCAGTGAGCAGGTTCTTGCTGAGCAAGTGCCACTTGATACCGCTATAATGACCCCTTCCATCACTTTGCTGATGATCAAGAGTAGACTGATGGTGTTTTGGTGAGTTCCTGGATTTGACAGGGCATGTGGCTGCATCCTCACAGGGAGGACAGAGGATCTGGTGGCCAGTTCACACAAAAGCTGCAACAGGTATGGGGTTACAGTTGCAGTGTCTCTGAGTCAGCAGCTCGACTGATGAATGGAGCAGAGGCTGCGGAGAAGACAAGCTGTGTGTGCTGCCCTCAGCATGCTCCTTTTCAAGAGATGCAAGTCTCCTTTACAGAAAGAGGTAACACTTTTCTGGGTCTTATCCCTCTTGCTCCAAGCAGGTCAAAGCAAAGATTTCAAATACCTGCCCATTGTCCAATTCACAGGCTTATTAAAGGGTCCAAGGTAAAAAATAGAACCTTCCTGAACATGGTCACATGTCAGGACACAGTGTGTGTCTGGTTCAAAAGCTGCTCTGATGAAAGATCAAACCTCTTTGGTTTCCTTGAAACTACTGGCCTTCCTGTTCTTGTACAAGTTCAACTTCCTTTGAAAACACCCATTAAGTTCAACTCTTGTTCTGAACTTCCTTTCAAAACATTGCAGGAATTCCAATTATTTTGCAGGTGTTTTTCACTGAGCAAAAATCCTTCTCTCAGTCTTTTTCAAACACACAGAATTCTAAGTTCTGAGTACAAAAAAGTAAAACCTTTGTAACAATAGATTGGAGAAGCTGGAATTGTTCTCCTTAAACAAGAAAAGGTTGAGAGAAGATTTGACAGAGGTGTTCAAAATCATGAGGGGTCTGGATAGGGTAGACAGAGAGAAACTGTTTCATTGGTGGAAGGGTCAAGAAGTAGAGGACACTGATTTAAAATGAAAGAAGCAAAGGCAACATGAAGAAAAACCTTTTTATGCAGTGAGTGATCAGGATCTTGAATGGACTGCCTGAGATTGTTGTGGAGGCAGATTTAATCGTGGCTTTCAAAAGAGACTTGGATAAGCGCCTGAAGAGAAATAATTTGTAGTGCTATGGGGACAGGGCAGGGGAGGGGGGCTAGCTGATTTACTCTTGCAGATAGCATGGGCACAAAAGGCCTGGTGCTGCCATCCTTGGCATGTTCTCTACACTCCTTAACTCCTATTGAACCAGGATTGGTCCTCTGGCTTAATGGAAATGGTAGAATGAGGAATATACTGGGCCATGAGGTTATAGATTGTGGTTGATAGTGAGGTTGAAAGTTGTAGATTGCAGGACGATATCAATGGATTGGTCACGTGGGCAGAAAAGTGGCAACTGGAAATCAATCTGGAGAAGTGTAAAGTAATGCATTTGGAAAGGGAAAAGAAGGCAAGGAATACAATATAAATGGTAGAATACTGAGAAGTATACCCACCTAGGTAGGTTCACCTACCTAGGCTCAACTATCACCAGTAACCTGTCTCTAGATGCAGAAATCAACAAGCGCATGGGAAAGGCTTCCACTGCTATGTCCAGACTGGCCAAGACAGTGTGGGAAAATGGCGCACTGACACGGAACACAAAAGTCCGCGTGTATCAAGCCTGTGTCCTCAGTACCTTGCTCTATGGCAGCGAGGCCTGGACAACGTATGTCAGCCAGGAGCGACGTCTCAATTCATTCCATCTTCGCTGCCTCCGGAGAATACTTGGCATCAGGTGGCAGGACCGTATCTCCAACACAGAAGTCCTCGAGGCGGCCAACATCCCCAGCTTATACACACTACTGAGTCAGCGGCGCTTGAGATGGCTTGGCCATGTGAGCCGCATGGAAGATGGCAGGATCCCCAAAGACACATTGTACAGCGAGCTCGCCACTGGTATCAGACCCACCGGCTGTCCATGTCTCCGCTTTAAGGACGTCTGCAAATGCGACATGAAGTCCTGTGACATTGATCACAAGTCGTGGGAGTCAGTTGCCAGCGTTCGCCAGAGCTGGCGGGCAGCCATAAAGGCGGGGCTAAAGTGTGGCGAGTCGAAGAGACTTAGCAGTTGGCAGGAAAAAAGACAGAGGCGCAAGGGGAGAGCCAACTGTGTAACAGCCCCGACAAACAAATTTTTCTGCAGCACCTGTGGAAGAGCCTGTCACTCTAGAATTGGCCTTTATAGCCACTCCAGGCGCTGCTCCACACACCACTGACCACCTCCAGGCGCTTACCCATTGTCTCTCGAGATAAGGAGGCCAAAGAAAAAAAAAATACAAGAACAGAGATTCTATGGTATTAATTCAACAGAAAGCAAAATGTTCATCAATGTTTATGTTAAGCTGCATTTGAAGTCCATGTGCACCATCACATTTGCCAGGCTACACATGAACAATATCCCCTCAGAGCTGCTCTTGCCGACCTTTTTCAATCAGAACCTGTTTTGATATTAACATGGATCTCCAGGGTTGCCATCATGACAAGGAGACAAATATCTAAAAGGCAATGTTACCTTTTCTGTAACAACTCAAATCTGACAGAACATTAAAGCCAGCATGTTTAACTATTATCAATAATAATAAACGGAGAGATAGTACTAACAACGTATGGTGTGGTATCACACCTGAGATATGCCACCTTCTTATTCACTACTGCCTACATCACATTGATTAAGCTCAACTCAGTACCTGTAAGAAAATTGCTATTTCAGGCTCCTCCATACACTGTAACCCAGACTCAATGGTCTTGGAAACCCCTTCGAGATGTTCTCCGTATTTCCTAATCAATGAGCGAATATGTTGTGTCTTTTCTTCCTGTTCCACTGTGATGTGTTGCAACATGTCCTTTTTCTTTTCCTCCAACATTGCATACAGACCATCAAACTTTTCACACATCAGTTCCTTCTGCCTGTGACTGTTAGCCTGGAACATTGAGGCACGAGTCATTTTTCATAAGGTTCAATTTTTCAAATACTAATGCAGCTTCATCCACAAACAGAAAAGAAAGGCACAAAAAAATCTTGGCTTTTACAGCCTTGGAATTATGCTGTGTGAATATTAACCCTTTCAAAAAAAATACATTTGGTAAAAATTGAATAATGTATCTTTGCAATTCTCTGGCATATTTGCAATGTAGTTGTTTGCATTTGTGATACAGCTTTACAAAAATCAGAAATACCTCAATATTTCTGCATGTCTCTTCCATCTGAGTGATTGCTGTCTGAATCCGGTCGTTGCTTGCTACTAGCATTGCAATCGCATCACTGAACTCAGACTGCACACGAAATAAAACAGAACAATCTAAATTAAGTAAGAAAGAATGCAAGGCTCAACAATTTCCGATTTTACTGCAGTTTTGAATGAAATTATAATCAAAATTGCACGGTGCAACAAAAAATTGCTTGATTGGCAAAATCATATCTCAAAATTGCAAATAAGATTTCTTTCAGATCGTGTAACAGAAAACTATCAGAATGAATACAACACCGCCTCATTTTGTTGTTTGTATAAATACTGAATTTGAAGCTAATTATTGACTGGCACCAGAACAGGCATATTGGGCAGAATTTTTATTGCAATGTGAGAGCATGAACTGGGATGGGCATAAAAACAAGAAATGCTGGAACCACTCAGCAGGTCTGGCAGCATCTGTGGAAAGAGAAGCAGAGTTAACGTTTCGGCTCAGTGACCCTTCTTCGGAACAGAGTTTGTTGTCAGCTCATTAAGGGACAGTCTTGAACTTTATTTTGGAGCGTCTGGATCCACTAAGGATCCGAATGATGGCCGGGAGCAGGAGATACAAACAAAGTTGGGAGGCCAGTCAGAATGGCGGGACAGCTGCAAGAGGCTCCATCAAAGAAAAGGCCCTCATTCACAGGCAACCGGTTGTGCAGAATTATCTGTCATATCTCCTCATTCTTGACAAGGGTATTTTGGGAGGGACAGGGCAGCTTTGAGGGGGGGCGGTTGGAGCAGTCCTTCCGCTTATGGGCCTCACCGGCTCGTATGAGGGGGCTGAGGAAGACTGCACATTCCAACTGAAAGGAAGGAAGGACATAACTGGAAATGGGATTAAACTACCCCGAGATAGGGTCGACTAGCGTTGAGGAGCAGCATCTGGACAATAGGGGTGCATGGGTGAGGAACGAGAGGGTAGGAAGGCAACAAAGGTGATACCCTCACCATAGGGTCTACTGCCAAAAGAGAAGCTACCTAGAAATGTCACAGTGTCGGTGCCGCAGGGCGGCTGCACCTTTCCAGGCAGATGGTTGCTGACTTGCGTGCCCTCATTGAGGGTCATCCAAGGGTTCATCGGAACCATCGCCATTGCCTTCCCGTGGCTGTAAAAGTCACAGTGGCCTTGCACTTTTTCTGCAACTGGGTCCTTCCAAGGACCGACAGCAGACATTGGTGGCATCTCGCAGGCAGCAGCACATCATTGCATCACAGAGGTAACGGATGCTCTGTTCAAGAGGGCAGGGATTACATTGAATTCCAGGTGGTCAGCAGCACTCAAGCTCAAAGGATGGATTTGCGTCCTTCACCGGATTCCCTTAGGTGCAGGGGGTCATCAGTTCATCGATTGCACCCATATGGCCATCATGGTACCAACCAACCGGCTAGGGAGTTTCCTCAACAGGAAGGGATTCCACTCCCTAAATGTCCAGCTGGTATGCGACCACAGCAAGAGTTTTATGCAGGTGTGTGCACGCTATCCTGGAAGCTACCATGAAGCCTTTATCCTCCGGCAATCGCTGGTGCTGAAGCTCTTTGTGGAGATAGTGGAACTCCGTGGATGGCTGTTCGCGGATAAGGCTTATCCCATGAGGAGATGGTTGCATGTTCCTGTATGTTATCCTCCTGAGCACAAGGGTGATCATTGAGCAGGCCATCAGCCTCATGAAGATGAGGTTCAGGTGCCTTAACCGGTCTGGTGGTGCCCTCCAGTACACTCCCTCATGGGTCTTGCGCATTGTGGTGGTCTGTTGCACACTTCGTAACATGGCCCTGGAGAGAGGTGTGGACATTGAAGAGGAAGAAGTGCTGTAACAGCACAGCTCCTTGACGGAGGAAGAGGATGAGAAAGAAGAGGAAGAAGAGAAGGACAAGGAGAAGGTTGAAGGAAAGCTGGAGAACAATGCAGGGATGTCGCTGTGGTAGGCTCAGGAGGCTCAGCACTTATCAGGATGTCAGGGACACTAGGGCCACTTTGATCCAGACACATTTCAGCTGAGTGACACTCAGTCTGCAGGACATTTAGAGAGGAGATTCTCCCTCATCTGAGTGAGAGCAAGCATCCGTTAAGAACAAACGTCAGCAACCTTCCAATGGCACAAACACTGTAAGGCTGCAGAGTCTCCACCTAACACACTCTTCCCCAACGCACTCCTTTGCTTTGCTAACTCTTATTTCCCCTTCCCCAGCCTTTTGCCATAAAGAAATGAAGACACACAAGTCTGCGTTAGTGCAACAACATGCTCAGTGTTTTACCAAATTACAGTGTGATATTATTTACAACAGACAAAACCAAGTGACCCACAAAGTGACTTTACTGACACGGTGGACTGCGCTCATGGCCACTCCTACAAGGTGCTCCCCCTGTGGCTGAGGATGAGATGAAGGCAGACTGCTCGCTAGTGCCTGTCAGGACCTGAAATGCTCTTGGCACTTGGCCGAGTCATGGAGGTGCCAGAGGCGCCTCAAAAGGCTGCTGCACTGGCATCACTGCAGGGGCAGCCTCTGTCACAGGGTGTAAATCTATAGATACTTTGTCCATTGGAGGGGCCATGGAGCAGAATGATAATGATGAACACCATGAGGAGTGGCCCCCTCATCACCATCTGTCATCTCCGCAGCCCTTTCCTGGCATCCTTGATCGCTAGGGGGAACCACCAGCCTCGACTATGGCACAGTTGCAGAGCCTAGGGAGTCACAAAGCAGGTGGCTCTAACTAGAGAAACAGCGTAAGTTGTGTGCCCACATGTTGGAGTTACTTGAGGCAGTGTGGAATCACGGAATGAGAATAGAGGAGTCCATTCATCTCGTGCTCCACAATGACTCAGTGCTTTGAGCATATGAGCTCCTCCATTAAGAGAATGGCCAATCTGATGGAGGTCCACACACGGCATCACTCAGACTGGATGCAGGAACAGCACACTCACATGCACAGAATGCATGCCGCAGCCTGTAGCATTGATCGCTAAGTGTTGCAAATAGTGCAAAGAAGCATGGAGTTGATGCCACCAAGAACAAGGAGAACACATTGCAAAAGAGCATTTTTGTATGTTCTGACTTACTGGCTGCTATTTCCCACTACGCACTATGATCAAATGCACATTCACAAAATACACCCTTAGATTTCCTCACCAGCTTAACAATTTCACCATTTTGGTAATAGCTTACACTATGAGGAAAATATCTCATTGTATCTATGTTGGTACTTCATGGTCAAGAACTGTGCATGTGTTAAATATATGGCCCAGATTTTGCAGTCAGTAGCAAAGTTACTTTGACATTGACCTCAAAAAAGCTGCCTACATAGGTCTAGCAATTTCTATAGTGTGGATTTCATCTTCCCTCAAGCTAATTTAATTCTGGCATCAGCTATAAGCGATCTCTGGTGTGCTGCAACAGTGATCCCATCCAGCAGGCTAAGCAGCTAATCACATTGAAGCATTCTCTCAGACAGCAAGCCAGAAAGTAAAAAGCACAGATTATCTTGCATTTTTTTCATCATTTTACAGAGAGCTAAATAAATATTGGTACATACACATGGGATTTAGGTAGAAACTGAAACATCATAAACAAACTTAAAAAGAAATAAAATAGTTTTTAATGTTTTAAAAATCTATGGAATTTTGTAGCTATTATCCTAGCATAATACAGTGGACCTAATACAAGCACCTAATTATTTGTAGATAAAAGTCTTCCTTACTGTGATTGAACTTAAGTTGGTTTACCTCTCACAAATGACTTTGAGATGAATCATAAACCTTTTGTGGAATTGCTGTTAGTCTCTCTGAGCAAACAATGACTTGGCTGAGGCAACAGCAAGAGTTTCAGGGCTGATTCACAACAGTAACCCAACCACAGGCTTTGTCCATTTGCTTACAGTCTCTAGCATTAGGTAATATATGATATAATGGGTTAATAACTCATCAACAGATAGGCAGTACTGCGGTAATGGACAATGACAATCCCACGATCATGTGCAGGCCTGAAAGAGCAATGTAGTTTGTCAAAGAACAGATTGGGTAATACCTGATATTTTACTCCGAAGTTGTAGCTCCAAACAGAAGCATTTCAAACATTCAAGCTTGTGTTGCTTATTTCAGCAAAACAGCAACCAACAAATGAAAGCATGACAGCATAGTCGTCTTATGAGGGACAAGCATTAAGTTGAAAACTGGATAAAGGCATAAGTAACCCAAGGCTGCTCCACTGAGTGACATAAATGACACTGAAGTAGTCCTGGGAACTGCTTATTTTTCTACCCCCTGAATGAGAACCACTAGAAAGGAGAAAAATTTCTAAAAAAAAGGCTGGTTCGAAGAGAAAATAAGACCTACCTTTTGTCTTTTATAAATATTATTGAGTGGAGCCACCTCACAGTCTTTATGAGCACCAAACACTTTACACATGGAGCATGTTGGCACTTCACATGTCAGACAATAAATGTTGATTCGTTCATCATCATGTTCTTCACACATGGGTTGCTCACTCTTCTTTTCAGGTCTGCAAACAAAACTGAATGAATTTGAACTCTTTGATTCATCACAACAAATACAATGTACAATGCTGACCAGTCACTTTATTGATCTGTCCTTATCCAGTTACTAGAAGGGTGTCCTAACATGACACAACCTACCATTTCATCTAATTTCCTATGGGAAATTGTCTGGATTCTCCTTGGCACATTTCCTGATTGTATTTGCCATTCAGGGAATTGTCCCACAGAAGCATAGAGCAAACCCAAGACAGAAAAAGTAGGAAAAATGATGGATAAATTACTTCAAATCACTTTTACATACCTCCTTCTGACTGGATCAGGAGTAGTATTGGTTGAGTCCAAAATGAAATATATTGACCTCTTTCCATGTCTGGGAACAATGCATAACACAAGGAGAAAGAACAGGGAGAAAATAAAATAAATCAAAAAATGAAATGGGGACCTTTTATTTATGGATGATTTTCAAAATCTGCACTTCCTGCAGGAAATCCCTGGCTATACATTGAAATCAATGGATAGAATAATCACAGATAGTCCACGTATGATTTCCCAATGTAAAGTCAGTAGGTAAGGCTCCCCTCCTGCAGGGTGCATTCAGAAAATCATCCCTATATTGTCTGCTCCCCTTAACAATACACAGGTTAAGTTTGTAGACTTTTAAAAGGCACAAATTGTCCATATTAATTCCTATTCTATATAAAATGTATAAGAAGTGTATTTTTCTACTACAAAGGCAAAATACTGCAGATGCTGGAAATCTGAAATAAAAACAGGGAGAGCTGGAAATACTCAGCAGGTCAGGCAGCATCTATGGAGAGAGAAACATAGTTAACAGTTCAGGACAACTCAGGTCATTTCAGTAACGTTAACTCTGTTTCTCACTCCACAGATGCTGCCTGATTAGCTGAGTATTTCCAGCTCTTTCTTTTTTTCTTCCAACTAAATAGAGTGCCATTTTTATTGTTCCCACTTCCGGTGTTAACCATCAGGAATGCATGTCATCAATTTGGTCATGCACTTCCTATGTTTTTCAATCCATTAAAGTGAATGGATGGAAAATTGTGTGAAAAATGTGCCCAAATTTCTGATATGTCTCCTGATGGTGAACCTCAGCGCCTGGAACCCTAATGTAAAAATTACCCTTATAGTTTTAACACCCCATTGTCATCTGAAGTGTAGGTCTGTTTATTCTCTGTTGATAGACCAGTATAAATATTATGCTTCAAGTAGGTCTCCCTGTCATAGTATTATAACTACGACATGGTGCCACATCCTAGTGAGTATACAAATAGGAGGATACAGCAGATGAATGCGTGGCTAGTGAGATGGTACAGGAGGAAGGGCTTTAGATTCCTAGGACATTGGGATTAGTTCCGGGGGAATATGGGATCTGTACAGGCTAGATAGGTTGCACCTCAACAGGGCCAGATTCAATGTTCTTGTGGGGTGGTTTGCTAGAGCTATTGGGGAGGGTTTAAACTAACCTGAGGGTTGGAGGAGGGGCAGGGGGGGCTGTGGTGGAAACCAGGATGTAGCATTAGAAAGGAAAAACAAGGTGCACAAAGGATTGGGAGTCACAGATAGCACTAGAGTAAGAAATAGTAAGGTATTCAGTGGGGTCAGAGTAAGAGGGATTGCAATAAGGTCTAAATTAGGTTTATAGTGCACATATGTGGACACAAAGAGTGTGGTAAATAAGGTTGGTGTGCTGCAGGTGCAGATGATCGCGTGGGAATATGGTATTGTGGTAATAACAGAGACCTGGCTCAAAAAGGGCATGCTGGATACTAAATACTTCTGGATACAAGGTGTTCAGGAAAGATAGGGAAGGAAAGAAAGGACAAGGGGTTGCAGTGTTGATTAAGGATAATATTACAGTGCTGGAGAGAGGATGTCCTAGAGGGATCAAGGACAGAATCTATTTGATTAGAACTAAGGAATAATAGAGGTACCATTACTCTACTGGGTGTGGTCTATGGGCCACCATCTAATGGGAAAGATGTAGAGGAACAAATTTGCAAGGAAATTACAGAGAGGTACAAAAATATAAAGTATTTATAATGGGGGACTTTAACTATCCTAATATAAACTGGGATAGTAATACTGTAAAGGAAATAGAGGAGAAGAATTTCTGAAGTGTGTTCAGGGAATTTTTTGAGATCGGTTTCGGACCCAATGTGGAAGGAGACATTGCTGGATTTGATTCTGGGGAATGAGGTGGGTTAAGAGGATCGAGTATCAGTAGGGGAACATTTAGGGGTCAGTGATCATAGTCTCAAGTTTAACTTGGCTATGGAAAAAGGACAAGGAGCAATCCAGATTAAAAATAATTAATTGGGGGAGGGCTAATTTCATTGGGGTGAGAACAGATCTAACCCAGGTAAATTGGAATCAAAGATTGTCAGGCAAAACTGTAACAGAACAATGAGCCGTCTTTAAAGAGGAGATGCTTTGAATACAGTTGAGAGCCATTCCCATAATGGGGAAAGGTAGGGCAAACATAGCCAGAGCACCGTGGATGATGAGAGGGTTGATGAGGGTAATAAGGTTGATGTACATGCACTTCCAAAAGGCACTTGATAAAGTGCAACATAACAGGTTTGTCAGCAAAGCTAAAGCCCACAGAATAAAAGGGACAGTGGCAGCATGGATACGAAGTTGGCTGAGTGACAGGAAACAGAGAGTAATGGTGAATGATCGTTTTTCAGACTGGAGGAAGGTATACAGTGGGGCTAGGTATTAGGACCACGGCTTTTCTTGATCTATGTTAATGACCTAGACTTGGGTATGCAGGGCACAATTTCAAAATTTGCAGATTTTACATAACTTGGAAGTATTGTGAACTGTGAGGTGGATAGTGATAGACCTCAAGAGGAAATAGACAGGCTGGTGGAATGGGCGGACATGTGGCCGAATAATATAAAATAAAGGCTATAATTCTAAAGAGGTTGCAGGAACAGTGGAACCTGGGGGTATATGTGCACAAATTGTTGAATGTGGCAGTGCAGGTTGAAAAAATGGTTAATAAGGCATAGGCGATCCTGGACTTTAGTGTCATAGAGTACAAAAGCAAGTAAGTTAAAGTGAATGTTTATAAAACACTGGTTCGTCCTTAACTGGAGTATTGCATCCATTTCTGGGCACCACACTTTAGGAAGGATATGAAGGCATTAGAGAAGGTGCAGAAAAGATTTATTTGAATGATTCCAAGGATGATGGAATTCAGTTCGGTGAATAGATTGGAGAAACTGGGATTGTTCTCCTTAGAGAAGAGAAGATTTAGTGGAGATTTGATAGAGGTGTTCAAAATCATGAGGGGTCTGGACAGAGTAGATAGGGAGAAACTGTTCCCATTAGTGGAAGGGTTGAGAACCAGAGAACACCAATTTAAGGTGAATGGAAAAAAAAACAAAGGCGACATGAGGAAATACATTTTCATGCAATGTGTGGTTAGGATCTGGAATGCACCACCTGAGAGTGTGGTGGAGACAGTCAATTGTGGCTTTCAAAAGGCAATTGGATAATTATCTGCAGTAATCTACTGCTTTGACTGTAACTTCCATACTGCCGAGTTTGCACCGGTGGAGGAAGTTGAAATAAAACTTAACTTTTGCATTGAGGACTGGTGATAAATATAAAAACCTATGAAAATGATACAATTGCAGGCCAAACTTTGCACAAATGCAAACTGAGCCCAACTGTGGCTGTCACAAGATGAAACCAAATCACAAACCACCTTTTCAGTGGATGCTCAAACTAAGCACTCTTTCTAAAGTCTTATATCTTAATGTTTAAAAGCTCAAAACTTAAATTGAACTTTTGAATATACCCCTTCACCAAAACTGGAAACTCCCCACAAGAATTCTGCCTCCTTTCCCTGGACGGGGATCCGAAGGTACGGGAGTGCTGGCCAGCGGCAGGAAGATCACAGCGGGATGGAAGGCAGCGGCGTAAGTATGATTAATGCATTCGTTTTAATTTATTTACATATGCAAATGGGGGTCACGTCGCCGAGTGGTGGGGGGCCACCATGAGGCATCCCAGCCACCTTCAATATAGGGCCGGGCCCTCCCGGCGTTGCGGTGCATGGCGGCCCTCTCCCAGAGACATTTTTCAGCACCCACCCTGCCCTGAAACTCGACGTTGTGGGGGTCTGTAAAATCCAACACCTTATTTTGTAACACTTCGATAAATCTACACAAAATGAACAGCTGATTACCAGGCAATCAAAGCAGAAATAGGACTTAGATCAAATCAGTAACTACTTGGGTAGCAAATGAGTTTTGGCCTATTATTAAGATGAACAGATAATCATTGATACAGAAAAGAGAGTACAGTATATCTACTCAGATCAAAGAATATATACAAACATACAAATTAGGAGCAAGAGGAGGCCACTCAGCCCCTCGAGCCAGCTCCGCCATTCAATAAGATCATGGCTGATCTGATTGTAACCTCGACCCCACGTTCCCACCTACCCCCGATAACCTTTCACCCCCTTGCTTATCAAGAATCTATCTACCTCTGCCTTAAAAATATTTAAGGATTCTGCTTCCACTGCCTTTTGAGGGAGAGTTCCAAAGACTCACGATCCTCCAAGATAAAACATTTTTAATCTCTGTCTTAAATGGGCGACCCCTTATTTTTAAACAGTGACCCCTAGTTCTAGATTCTTCTGCAAGAAGAAACATCCTTTCCACATCCACCCTGTCAAGACCCCTCAAAATCTTATATGTTTCAAGCAAGCCATCTCTTCCTCTTCTAAACTCCAGCGGTTACAAGCCTAGACTGTCCAATCTGTCTTCATAAGACACTCCCATTCCAGGTATTGGTCAAATAAACCTTCTAGGAGTTTGTGTTCCTGGTATTCAGCATCTGGAATCCCAGATTGGTAATTTGAGCCAAGGTGGGAGCAGGGGCCCTGCAAGGCTTTCCATGTATTCACATTAATGACCAGAACACTGGGCTAGGTGATCATCCAACTCAAGTTTCCAATATGTATTTCACACCAGGAAAACAAATGTATAAATTCTATCCTCATATGTACAGGCTCTGGAATGCAACATAGAGTAAAAAGAGACACTGTGTGGGTTAGGCCCCAAGTAGCTCAGTTTCAGACGCTGCAGCTTATGGAGGTCGGAGAATGACAGGCCTGCACAGAAAGCACTGGATTGGTTGAGTCTGGGCTGAAAATTGGTCAAAGTCTTGATTATTCTTGAGGGATGCTATTAGAGTTGATAGCATGAGCGCATATTTGATGGCAATGGTTAAAAGCTATACTTTAGTCTTTCTGATGCTAGTTAAAAAAAATTGGGCTGAATTTTCACCATGGAAGCGGGAAATAGGAGCCGTATCAGTTTTAGAGTCAGAAACCCGCCCCTGCTGCGAAACTGAATAAAGTTCAGATTTTTCCGTGGGTAAGACCTTAATTAATATGGAGACAGGGTTTATTGTCCATTTAGTGTCAGAGGGGGCAGGAATGGAGGTAGGTCAGATGAAGTGTGGGACTGCCCCACAGCAGCCATTGCTGAAGCTGCTGGTTGTCCTGAGGTAGAGATCTGCAGTTTGTGCCAAAATCTTCCACCACTTATAGGGAAGTGAGATGTCACAGGGGTGCCAGGGGCCTGGAACCCAGGGCAAGGCAAATCCTCGCGTCATTAATGCCAGCCTGAATCTTATGCCTGAGGCCATGAGGGAGCGGAGGGAGGTCCTCTTCCCGGACGGTGGCAGGAAGATGCCACTTCATTGTGCAGCAGGGGCAACTCTCTGTTCAGCGATATCATCCTCTGCCACCAATTCCTCCTCCTCTCTTACCTCCTGCTCCTCCCCAATGAGCTGTCTCCTTCCAGGGCCTAATTGTCCTCAAGGTCCGCACCTCTCTAGAGGACCATGTTATGGAGAGTGCAGCAGACCGCCACAATGACTGAAATCCTTACAGGAGGCATTGAAGAGCACCACCTGACCCAGTCCAAGAACTAGAATCGCATCTTCAAAAGCTGGGATGCCTGTTCTATGGTTGTCCTACTGAACAGGTGGCATTGGTTGTATCACCTCTCTGTCTCCGGCTGGGGCTCTCGTAGAGGGATCGGTAGCCATCTCTTCAAGGGATTTCCCTTGTCTGCTAGGATCCATCTACACACTTTAGGCATCAGGTTGAAGATCTGAGGCAGCCTGGACTGGCAGAGGATGAAGGAGTCATCGCAGCTGGCAGGAAAGCAAGCGCACAAATGGAGGAAGCTCTTGTTGTGGTTGCAGACCAGTTGGATGTTGAGGCAGTGGAACCCCTTCCTGTTGATGGATCTCTCTGGCCGGTCATTTGGTGCTTTGATGGCCACATGGGTGCAGTCAATGATGCCTTGCACATAGGGGAATCCAGCGATGGAGGTGAAACCCAATGCCTTCTGTTCCTGTAGGGCCACGTCTGTTCAGCTCTGGGAAAGAGGGCATTAGTGAACAGCGAGATGCAATGGTGTGCAGCCATTTGTGAGATACCACTAAGATCCACAATTGATCCTTGAAAGGAGCCATAAGTGAAGAAGTTCTAAGCCACAGTGACTTTGACGGCCACAGACAGGGCATGGCGACCAGTGCTGTGAGGTGCGAGGTCTTTGGCGATGAGGGCACAGATGTCTGTGAGAGTTGCACTCTCCTGTGACACTTGTTGTCATCAGCTCCAGGTAGCTCTGTCTTCGGTGGTCAATCTTTTGTTAAGGGTTTGGCCTCTGTTGCCTTCCTGCCCTTCTTTCCTCTCCCATGCCCTCCTGATGCCCGGGGTTCTGCCCTACCTGCGAAAGGTGTTGCCCCTCATTGCCACTGGGCCCACAATCTGACAGTCGTGCCCCCATTGCCAGCTAGGAAGGTGGCTGCCAAATTGTCCTTGGCAGCCTTGTCCTGTGCTCCTCTGTCCCTGTGATGCCATGGGTTGCTGACCCCATTCAAAGCCTGGGAGCTGAGTGCCACCTGCGCAGAGTTAATGGCACCCCCTAACCAACTGCCCAGTCCCTCTTTGCCTTACTGACCCTCTTATGGGGCCAGGATGATGCCCTGGGCAGCCATGGCTGGCTCCCCACTCTGTACCTGCCTCCCGTCAGCTGTTCTGAAACTGTAAGTTTCTAAAACCCATGCGCCCCTTTAAATATCCTACCCTCCTCCTGTCAATGTCAATGTCAATGAGGAAGACAGCCCTTTGCTTTTACAACAGTAGCCTATTAAAATTTAAATTCCAACCCCTGCTCCCACCAATCTCTTAGCAATGCTGGACAGAAGCAACACAAAAGCACCCTTTGTGGCAGCATTGGAGGGAGGTTTCTGACCAGGACAATGGGTGAGGACTAATGTACCCACTAAACTGCACAGGCGCACAGCCACACAGCAAGCTAGAAGGTATAACACAGGCATTGTTCCCTTTTAAATACCACGCCTGCGCAGCCATGTAAAAACATTGACAGGTACCGTGTATTGAAAAAACTGGTCACCCACAACAACAATATTTGACAGGGAACATTGGTGGGGATTCAGCATTACTGGGTCATGCTCCACATTCTATCCAGGTCCACCCAGAAGCCATTTGCTTTTCAGCCTCTGGGCCTTATTCAGCCCCCAATTTTCTGTGAAAGGTGGGTAGTTAGATGGGGTAGGCTGCTTCTATTAAATGAGTCCTTTGCAAACTGAGACAGTGAAGAGTTGGATGTGAAGTAGCAACTGCCGAGGGAAAAATTCAGAGAATTAATATTTTGGTTAGTGATTTGAAAATCCAACATTACTTTGTATTTTCATAAGAGCATAAGAAATAGTTGTACGAGTGGGTCAAACAGTCGCCCTAGCCTGCTTCATCATTAACTAGAAGTTGGCTGATCTTTGATCTCAACTCTACTTTCTCGCCTGATCCCCAGATCCCTTGATTCCTTTAGAGTCGAAAAATCTATTGATCTCAGCCTTTCTTTTGTATAGCCTAAAACTCTATGCATTGTAATATTTGAAAGTGCTTAAAATTAACCATTTCAAATGTAAATGCCATTTTCTCAGGGGAAAGCACGCCCCAGATACCTTTGAAATGCACCATCTAATTTGTGCCTTCAACATTCGGGTTTCCCCTTCGGGCTTTCATCCACTTAGGTTTTATCCCCCAATATAAGTGAAAGAATGTATAATTGTTTTCATTTGTCATGGCTATTCTTGAATTGTCAGCAATTTGAGACAATGTCAGCTTTTGAAGCATTTGTTAGTTATCTAGGTAGGGATGTATAGGTCACCAGCAAGATGTCTGGTGATATCCTTGTTCCCTAGAAGCCAACCTCATTCAAATTATGGAGCCATGATGGGCTGGCTCAAAATAAATCATTGTGGCTGATAACAGGCTAAGACACATTCATTTGAATAATTCAGTTCGAGTGGCCTGAGACCACCTGTACATTATGCTATGGAAGCCTTTCCTATTCATGTAGGTTATGGGTTGTTTGAAGACAGGGCGGCCATGTTTGTGCTATTGATGGCACCCAGTGCTTTGGAGAAACCTGCCACCTGGAGGGAGTGCTCTGCCTTCTCCTGCTGCTGCCTCCTTTCTATGGGAAGAGTAGTTTAAGTGCTTCCTCTGGCAAACAAGCCTCTGTTACTTGTTTAATATATTGATGCAAAGAAAACTGACTGATTTGACAAATGCTTCTGGCGTCTTGGGAAAAAACAGTAGCGTAGAACCTCAATTCTGAGGTCACCTTTACAACCAGAGCGGTCCCTGTGATGGAATTAGTCAGGAAGTCAGGCTCAAGAAAAGGGATAATTTGGTGGCTGCTTCCCTCAAAAAAAACCAACAAAAGACTTGTCATACCCAGGTAGGTGTACCTAGGTCTGAACACGTGAGGTTTGGGTCAAGGTGAAAAATGCCTCAGGTGCAGTCACACCTGTACTTCTCCCTCTATTGAAACTCCTTTTTCTCCTCCAAATCCAGGAGTGCCATAGGACTGTCCAAATAAAACTCACACTGAGCAGTTTGCTTGCTGCATGAAATAGCAGCAGTCAGCAACACTGCTGTGGGAATAGAATGGGGTAAGTTAGTTTCACAATCAGAAACATGGTGCTAAACAGCAGCAGGAAGTAATTTAGTAAGGATTAAGCAGAAAATTATATCCAAAAAGCAAAAAACAAATACATTTAGAACCAATACTAACCAGTGAAAACACATATCTGAGATGTAAATTCCCAAAGGCCACAGCAGCGAATCATGGATGATTAGCACACTCATTATGAGCCCTCCAGAAATTTAGAAAAGTTTTGACTCATTTTGTTCGACAGCTCACACTTCAGCACTCAAGTCTACTCACCCTTTCAGCAAGGCACATTCCTAGAGCCAATGGGTGCCCTCAGAGCCCTGAGTCAGCCTTATGTTGCCAACAGAAGCTTGAAAGTGTTATATTTACTGAGGATTGAAAGTACGTTATAACCAGATCAAGAGTACACTACTTGCACTGAAAAATATGCCGCAGACACTAAGGTAAGAGCATCCAACTACAGTTAGTACATTTATATCACAAGTGCAGCAGGGAAATCTGAATATCAAGGCAGCTTGTGAACGCAAATGTGACTATCTAAGTGAAAAGCCATCACTATCCTGAAAAATTAATAGACTGCCTTTAACTAATGCTTTATTGGAGAGAATAGTGATTCTGAAATAATGTGAACTGGCTGAAAAAAAGGAAATGCAGGAGAGCTTAAGCAGTATGACAGATGCCCAAATTAACACCTTGTCTGGCTTACATTAGCACGTCATACACATTGTGCTGACGAGAGATGCTAGCAGCAACATATAAAAATAGATCCCAAATAAAACTGGTAGCAAACCGATTATTTTTAGTAAATTTGTCACACATTTAAAATGTCAGTAACATAAGCTGAGCTCATGCCAGCGTGTGGCACACGTTTCTGAGGTAAGTTGGTCTTAAATAAACTTCCCTTGTTTAAGGCTCTGGTACCAGTACAACAGGGAATTTGCTCAGCTTGAGCTGGGCTGGGCTTGGTTGGTGTGAGTGGGAAGGGGAACACACTGCTGGATTTACAGCTCCTCAAGAAGTTCAGTACAAAAAGTGAAAAAACAAGAAAGTGGATCATCTAATGTACCCTTTGAGTTATTTTCGACAGCATGATATTCAAAAATTCACCCAGTGCTCAAACAAGAGCTCCAGTTGTAAGAAAGCATTCTCAATGGGCTGAGAGATGTTGGAGTATACACTTTCACCTAGATTGCAACATAATGTCAGCATGGAATATACCACGTCTGTACCCATGACAAATGATGCAGGCTAAATAGATGGCTGGCAGTCAGTGGCAGAAATTTCCAACTCCAACTCTTCCAGTTAGTACAGTTCTGAGATGTTAGTGCTTGCAAATATATAATGTCTGCTACTCCCATTTTCAGCAGTTTTTAAATTTACGATTATAAAGTTTTATTTTATTTTGTACGTTACATTAAATGTAAAAAAGCTATGTAAAAAATATTCATTAAAAATAACTTCTTTAACGTCAACAGAGGCAGTAAAGACTGAAACAGTATTGCAAGAGGAGTGAAACTGTTGACAATAAAGAGAAGAAATAGCTTCACACTTTGACTTAAATGATCTGTCTCCATTACCTGAATGTGTTGTTGCCTCTACGCAAAGTAAAACGACAGAGGAGGCAAAGTCAAAAATTGTGATGTAAATCAGTGCATTGTGTTAACAAAGTGAGTTCCAATGCCCACGATGAATGCTTTGTGAACATAACAGAACAAAACAGGAGGAGGATGAGGAGTGGAGTAGACATACAGCTCATAGCTGTTGCTGCCCCAGACAGTGGGACTACCTCCATGGTAGAGGAACAGTGCATAAGGTGCTCCAAGCTCACCAGGGCAGCCATGACTGAGATGTAACCTACAGGGATAGTCAACCATCTGCACATCACTGCCAGTGACATTGGAAGCACTCATGCTGTCAACTTTAATACCAGAGGAATGTTCCAGGCACTCAAAAGGGACAACTTAGGAGTCAGCCATTTTACCACATGACATTCTATTAAGGAGGTAGCTGAAACCTTGGCTGGAATTTTACAGCCCCCCAAAGAGTGGGCTGGTGGCGGGGAGGGGGGCATAAAATTGAGTGGGAGGCTGGGGGGAGGGGGCTGTTCCCGAGCCCCTCCCACCTCCACTGCAATTTTATGCTCAACGGCGGAGGCAAGAAATGGCCTGCCCGCCCCAGGCCGATCAAGGCCCTTAAGTGGCCGATTAACTGCCACTTGAAGGCCTCCTCCCGTCGCCGTGGACATTTTACCCTCAGCAGCTGGATGGCAAAGGCCCCAAGTACTCCACCTGGTAAACTAGGCGGCCTTCTTGCAGGCTGGAGGGGTCATCCTGATCAGGCACCCTGTGCCTCACAGAGGGCCAACCTCAAAGCCCCAACTGCCCCCAACACTCCCCCACTAACCGATACCCCATTGCCACGCCAGGGCCCAGCCAACTGTCCCCGGCGAGGCCCTAAAAACTTACCTCCTTTCCTGGGCCATCCTTCCTGTTGCCTCCGATTGCTGGGTGTAGTCCCAGTAGTGGCCACTGCTCCCAGTGGAGCTGCTGGTACTAAGAGCTGGCGTCTAGTTTAGTTTAGTTTAGAGATACAGCACTGAAACAGGCCCTTCGGCCCACCGAGTCTGCGCCGACCATCAACCACCCATCTATACCAATCCTACACCAATCCCATATTCCTACCACATCCACACCCGTCCCTACATTTCCCTACCACCTACCTACACTAGGGGCAATTTATAATGGCCAATTTACCTATCAACCTGCAAGTCTTTTGGCATGTGGGAGGAAACCGGAGCACCCGGAGGAAACCCACGCAGGCACAGGGAGAACTTGCAAACTCCACACCGGCAGTACCCAGAATTGAACCCGGGTCGCTGGAGCTGTGAGGCTGCGGTGCTAACCACTGCGCCACTGTGCCGCCCGTCCGCCGATTGGCCAGCAGCTCCATTAGTTGAGACTTACTGCCTCGAGGTGGAAGTCCCGCCCAAGACCAATTAAGAGCCCGGGGAGCGAAAAATCCCAGACTGGCTCCCCAGGCCTTGAGAGGCGGGCTCGCCACCGACTTTTTGGCTGGTAGGCGGGGCCTCCCACCCAACGTAAAATTCCAGCCCTTATATTGTCACCACATACACTTCAGCAAGAACCAGTGGAAGAGCATCCACTGCAAGAAGTGAGAAAGATGTGTGAAGGTCTCATCTTCCATATGATAATGTTGCCCAGTTGTGTAGTGATAGTGATGTGCTGTGGCTCAGCTAATAGCAGTCTTGTTTCTGAGTCAGAAAGTTGTGGGTTCATGTCCCATATGAGAGATCAGTGTAGTGAATGTAAAAGATCCCATGATGCTGTTTGAGAAGAGCAGGGGAGTTCTTCTTGGTGTTCTAGCTGATGTATGTCCCATAATCAATGTCTAAAACAGATTATATGGTCATTGCTATTTGTAGGAGCTTGTTGTGTGCAAATTGGCTGCTACATTACAACAGTGACAAGACTTCAAGGGTATTTAATTGGCTATAAAGTGTTTTGTGAAAGGTGTTATATAAATGCAAGTCTTTCTTGTTTTACCTTTTTTATATGTTTTGCTGTTGTGTTTCCCCTTTGTGTGCTATGGATTATCTATGTTGTTTGTGCATGTGCCCTACTACTAAGTTGAAGGAATGGGGCTGGTGGCTGACTACATAGCCAACTGGCAAGTTGCACGTGGGACAGAAGGCCTCCTACCTGCATCTACAAATAACCCTGATGGACCTGCATCTATATGATGGCTTAGAACTGCAGCTTCTGTTGCATGCATACCCTCAGTTGAAGGCATCTCTTCCCAATGACCACTGATCTGCTTGGTCAAGATATAGTGGACTCTACAAAGTTTCAGAGTCCCTCCATCACTGTTGCCTGAAACAGTTCTCTTACCAAGTTGAAGCTTGGATACAAGCACACCCCAAAGTTTGGTCCCTAAAGTCACTATATTGGCAGTAAAAGATGCACCAGTTGAAATGTAATGGTTTCTTAATGGGTTGAGAGATTTTGGAACATACACAATTACCTGTATTGCAACATTTTGGTGCATTGATTATCATACTTTAGTTCCTGTAACAAAAGATGCCAATGAAATGGGCATCAGGCTGCAGGTGGCAGGAATTCCCATCTTACACTCTTCCAGAACCATTGAATTATAAAGCACAAAAGGGGGCCACTCAGTCCATCATGCTTGTGCCAGCTCTTTGAAAGAAATATCCAGTTAGCTTCATGTCCCTGCCTTTTCCCCACAGTCTTTTCTTTACTGTCTACAACATCAAGCTAGCTGCAAATTGCAATCTTTAATCAGGTTTGTAAGCAAAGAACAGAGCAAGACATAGATGTACCTCACAACAACAACAAAACAATTTTCACTTAGAACTAATTTGTCATTCCTGAGGCTCTTGTACTTTCTAGCAGACATAAGGAGTGAGAACCTTAGAATATTTTTCTATCACTAACCCCAGGGTGCTAAGGACCATTGTCACACCTCAGCTGAGATTAGTAAACGCAACACACACCATAGACCAGTTCTGGGTACTTCATTGGAGCTGAATAACAAGTTTTTGATTATTATATTAAAAACACAATCAGGTATTCTCAAAAGATTGTGCATCTGTCATTCATAACTCAAATTGTTATGAAGAAATATTATTATGAACATTTTTTGGCTATTATTGTTGATTTGAATTTTTTTTTGTGAATCAGCAACTTTCAATAACTTTATCAGGGTAAAGGGGAATAAAAACAAAAAGTGCTGGAAATACTCAGCTGGTCTGGCAGCATCTGTGGAGAGAGAAGCAGAGTTAACCTTTCAGGTCAGTGACCTTCCATCAGAACTCAGTTCACAACACAGAACACAGCAACAAAACTGAGTTCTGATGAAAGTTCACTGACCTGAAACGTTAACTCTGTTTCTCTCGCCACAGATGCTGCCAGACCTGCTGAGCATTTCCAACGCTTTGTGTTTTTATTTCAGATTTCCAGCATCTCTAGTATTTTGCTTTTATTAAAGAGGGGAATATGGCCTAGAAGAACACAAGAAATAGGAGCAGGAGTAGACCATATGGCCCATCGAGCCTGCTCCACCATTCAAAACGTTCATGCCTGATCTTAGGATTCAACTCCACTTTCCCGCCCGCTCGCCATACCCCTTGATTCCCTGAGACCAAAAATACAAGAAATAATATTTGTCCAACCATGTGAAGGAGCAGAACCATCCTCAATAGATATTGTCATTAAGCCGAGAATATCTGTTACCCTTTTCATTCAAACTGTGTATGTTAATTAAGTTTCCTTAAATGGAACCACACAATGTGGTCATAGCTCTTGTGTAATTCATTGAAAACTTTGATCGTACATAATATCCAAATAGAAATGGTAAATCTATTTCAAAGACACATTACTTTTATTTTCAACTTCAAGTATCAAGTTTTAATGATGATGTACAGGAGAAGTTGACATTAATACTGCAGCATTACCTGATCGATTCCTGCTTGTATAAGTCAATTATATTTTCAACGAGTAGGTTTCTTTGTAGCCCGTAGACTCCATGTCTGTCCAGAATCACCTCATGTCGGCAGGAAGGACAATGGAAACGACCCCCTGATCCTACTGTGGAACAGCCACGGGTTGACCAGTATGGATTGGATGCCTGATTATAATTGAAAAAATGCCTATTTACTTACAATTTCTACATATATTTTTAACATACGTTTTACAGTAGTTTTTTGTATTTGTTGCTGCAATTTGACACTTTATTTGTGATATGGTCCTCAGGTGTTTTACAAAAACAGGACTACCAGACCAACAATTCTTTGCCTGCAGTTTTTCATTACCATCAACCATTTTGTAGCTGTTAACGTTGTATTCATTTGGAGACAAGAAAGTGATCTGAGAGTGTTCTGTTGGAACAAAAACTGTGCTGGCATTGTAAGAACCATCAAGTTGTTCAAGCAAATTTAAAAGATCTGTGAGTAATTTGAAGGAAGTAAGATTGAATCTGGGAGGTATTAGTAGGATTAATTACTCCTGCAGTTTACACAGACTTTGCTTAGCTGTAAGCCCGATGTATTTCTGAAATTAGTTCATAGCTTCAGTGTATCCCATATATCTATATTCATCTGAGTAACTAGCAATGTGAATGATGGAATCATAGAAGGTTTACGGCGCAGAATGAGGCCATTTGATCCATCATGTCTGCGCAGGCTGAAAAAAAAGAGCCACCCAGCCTAATCCCACCTTCCAGCATTTGGTCTGTAGCCCTGCAGGTTACAGCACATCAGGTGCACATCCAGGCACCTTTTAAATGAAATGAGATGATGAGATTTTCTCCCTCTACCACCCTTTCAGGCAGTGAGTTCCAGACCCCCACCACCCTCTGGGTGAAAACAATTTTCCTCACCCTCCCTCTAATCCTTCTATTAATCACTTTAAATCTATGCCTCATAGTCACTGACCTCTCTGCTAAGATAAATAGGCACTTCCCATCCACTCTATCCAGGCCCCTCATAATTTTGTACATCTCAATCAAATCTCCCCTCAGCCTCCTCTGTTCCAAGGAGAACAACCCCAGCCTATCCAATTTTTCCTCATAGCTGCAATTTTCCAGTCCTGGCAACATCCTCGTAAATTTTCTCTGTACCCTCTCTAGTACAATTACATCTTTTCTGGAATGAAGCAAGTAGAACTGCACGCAGTACTCAAGTTATGGCCTAACTAATTTTTTATATCGTTCCAGCATAACCTCCCTTCTATTATACTCTATGCCTCGGCTAATAAAAGAAAGGATTCCTTATGCCTTCTTAACCACTTGCCCTGCTACCTTCAGGGGTCTGTGGACATACACTCCAAGGTCCCTCACTTCCTCTAAACCTCTCAGTATCCTCCCATTTATTGTGTATTCCTTTGCCTTGTTTGACCTCCCCAAATGCATCACCTCACACTTCTCTGGGTTAAATTCCATTTGCCACTTTTCTGCCCACCTGACCAGTCCTGCAGTCTTCAGCTATCCTCCTCGCTATCTACCACATGGTCAATTTTTATGTTGTCTGCAAACTTCTTGATCATGCCCCCTAGATTTACATCCAAATCATTAATTTATACCACTAAAAGCAGGGGGCCGAGTACTGAGCCCTGCAGAACCCCACTGGAAACAGCCTTCCAGTCGCAAAAACACTTGTCAACAATTACCCTTTGTTTCCCGCCACTGAGCCAATTTTGTATCCACCTTGCTACATTCCCCTGGATCCCACGGGCTTTACTTTTTTAAACCAGTCTGCCATGTGGGATATTGTCAAAAGCCTTCCTAAAATCCATGTAAACCACATCAACTGCACTACCCTCATCAATCCTCCTTGTTACTTCCTCAAAAAATTCAATCAAGTTAGTCAGACAAAACCTCCCCTTAACAAATCCATGCCTTTCTAAGTGACAGTTTATCCTGTCTCTCAAAATTGATTCCAATAATTTGCCCACTACCGAGATTAGACGGACTGGCTTGTAATTATTCGGTCTATCCCTCGCTCCCTTTTTAAAGAAAGGTACAATGTTAGCAGACCTCCAATCATCTGGCACCACACCTTTATCCAGTGAGAATTGCAAAATGATGGTTAGACCTTCCACTATTTCCTCCATGACTTCTTTTAATGGCCTGGGGTACATTTCATCCGGCCCTAGTGATCTCTGCACTTTCAAGGATGCTAATCCCCTTAATACTTCCTCTCTCCCTATGTTTATCATATCCAATTCTTCACACTCATCCTCCTTAACTACAATGTCTGCATCATCTCCCTCTTTTGTGAAGACAGACGCTAGGTATTCATTAAGAACCATACCCACATCTTCTGCCTCCACACATAGGTTACTTTTTTGGTCTTTGGTCTTTTATGGGTCTTTTTGGTCTAGAGATCGCCTCAATTATGCCCATTCAATCTAGCCATGGCCTTACTTCAGTGTCTTTAAGGTGAGGGCAATGGGTGAAATGGGTTGAGTGTGCCATCATAGGTTTTGATGTGATCAATAAAACAACAACCACTTGATTTATATAGCACCATTAACTGCAGCAGGGTAGCATTGCCTTTTGCATTATAGAATCAAAGGAAGAGAAATAGTCTCATTAATGTCTGTTGTTATGGGCATTGTGAGTGCCCTTAGAGTTCGAAACTGGTGTCCACAGTGCCTGTGCGTACTTGAGGAGCTAATCCTGCTGGATGCCATATAGATGAGGGCATTAGCCAGTGCACTGGACATCCGCTGGAAGCTTGCAGAGCAGGCAGATCATGACGTTAATTAGCATGCAATGGTGCCATTTTGGAGCTCAACACTATAGCTAACACCCTCTCTTAATCTTGCACAGCTGAACATATGTTCAGGAGCAGGAATGACCCCTCATAGTCCTATTTAAAGGAATCATCAACTTCATATAGATTACATGCTGGTTACATTCTTCTGACTGTTGCTCCGATTCTACAAGTGTTTGGTACTTCCTATTGTTGTTTCCAGTTTCCTAAGATTACAGGGACTGGAGTGGCAGGTGCTGAACAGCTTTTTGCTGACTTCAGGGCTTCTGCACAAACCAGTTACTCCCAGAAATGGGAGAATTAAGTAGCCATTCCCTTGGAATACAGCATGACTTGGAAAATGAACACAGGCCACAGAGAACAGGACATGTTGCTAGGGGAGGGATCCACCCAGGGTGCTCAGGGAGCAATTCTCCTACCTGAACCTCAGCGAGGAACAATGTGCGAGATGTCTGCACTTCAGTAAGGACTGAAATCTGCCACCTGCTCCAGCCACAACTGCAACTCAGAGCAGGCAAGGAACACATTGCCATTAACTGTGAAGA
Source organism: Heterodontus francisci (assembly GCF_036365525.1). Classification (NCBI taxonomy): domain Eukaryota; kingdom Metazoa; phylum Chordata; class Chondrichthyes; order Heterodontiformes; family Heterodontidae; genus Heterodontus; species Heterodontus francisci. Next base: position 113,968,694 of record NC_090375.1, on the reverse strand, counting down.
TGACTGTGGTGATGAACTTTTATGCATCTGGCTCCTTCCAGGCAGGAGCTGGTATTTGCAACATCTCACAGTTTGTCATCCACTGTTGAGTATGGGAGGTCACTGAGTCTCTCTACTAAATGAGAGCTGACTGCACTTCAGTCTCTCTTGCCAAAGAGCAGCAGGTGGAGTGAGCATGTGGCTTTGAATTACAGGTTTCCCATGGTGCATGGTGCCACTGACTGCACACACATCACTTTACAGACGTTGCATGCCAACTCTGCCTCAATGTACAGCTGTTGTGTGATCATAGGCAGCAAATCATGCAGGTCAATGCCTGGAATCCCGACCCCTGTCACACTGCCTTCATTCTGCAGCAGTCTGATATATCAACTGCATTTGAGCCACCACAGAAAACCAAAGGGTGAGTACTGAATGACAAGAGATATCCACTGACAACATGGTTCTTGAGTCTGGCAAGCAACTCATGCACACATGGGCAGCATGTATACAATAAAAGCTATGCTGGAGTATGACATATGATAGAGCAGACCATTGGCATGCTGATACAATGCTTCCACTGCCTGGACTGCACTGGAGGAGCCCTGCAGTATGTGGTAGAGCATGTGAAAAGATTTGTTGTGATCTGCTGTATGCTGGACAGCCACATCATAACGAAGACACAGCCCTTGTCACCAGCTATACGCTGAGCAGCTCAGTAGCATGAGAATGAGTAGGAGGAGAAGCAGGAGCAGGGTAAAAAGGAAGAGGAAGAGAGAAAGCAACCTGGTCAGCCCCTTTCTGCCCGGGCTGTCCGTAAAGAAATCATCCAAGCGCGATACCAATAACTGCAACCCCAATTCCCCGTTCACCAACCATTACACATCTTACCTTCCCTCTGTTACTGGAAATGCCTTACAAGGCATTGACATTCCCCTGGGGCAGTGCTTCAGCAATCCTGGTAATCGACTAGGGGACAGATTGCTGGAGTGTTCTGACACCCTGAAAGCCCCTTTGCACACTGGCATCCACAGCCATGATAGCAGCAGTCTGAGTTTGCATGGCAGCTGTCTGAGATTCCACTGCAGCACCTATATTTTGGGTAGTTGCTGCTTGTGCTGCATTGGAAGCTGCAACATTGGTCATCAGGTGCTGTATCATGCAAGCAGGTATACAATTGTGAAAATGGAGTGGCCAACACTTCCATACTGGAAAGGAAATGGTCCAAGCTCTGCACAAAGTGGTGTCTGGACTTGTCCATGTTCCTTGACACTGACCACAGGTTTTCTGGCTGACCTGCTATAGCACCAAGTATTTTGTTGTGCATACTCATCAGCCTCCTTCTGTGCCCCACCCATTGTAGTCCTCTGTAGCAGAACCCATGTGCGTCTTGCCATCTGGCAAAACGGTACTTGCACTATCCTCGTCTTTGCTTGGTTGCAGGCCATTTGTGCCCGGTGTCTCACCTCGTGCAGATCCTGACTCTACACAATCCTCTAAATTATGCACAGTGTCAGTGTCTGAGCTGGTGGCTGCAAGTGTGAAATTGAGTGATGGAGTATCTTCACAATCACTGTCTTCTTGCTGTTCCTCCACGATCTGGCCAGGTGGCACAACAGTAAGGTTGTGGTGAGGGGAGGGGAGAAAGTAAGAGGTGTATAATTGCACCATTTGCAGCTTGTAAATCAGAAGAGATTATGGGATGGGGGGGGAAGTAGGATGTGAGAAGGAGGGTCAGGTTTTGAGGATACTGTCATCTTTATCATTGCCACGGCCTCAGCAATAGCTGTCCCAATAATGGCCAGCACCATTTCTTCCACAGAGGTTAGGACACATAGGTATGCCTGTCACTCTCTGATTAGCTCCTGCTGCCACTGGTTGTGCAACACCTTGTCCTGCAAGGGAGAGGGAAATGTGTCAGTGAGTGTTATACAATCTGTTTGGGTGATGTAGCTGTCATGGTTGAATACTTTGCTATGAGGTGGGTGTGAGGTTTGCAACAGTACTAAGTGCATGAAGGTACAATGAAGCATACGAATGTTAGGTATGAGTCCTGATTGATAGATATTATCGTAGGTGAGAGATGGGGATGTGGTGATTTGAAGACTGTGGGTCACAATGCAGATGGTGCGATATGGCGTTTGATGATACATTCACTGACCTTGACCACTTGTGTAAGGTCATTTAACCTCTTGCAACACTGCACCCAGGTCCTTGGTGCTTGACACCTGGCATTGCCCTCCATGGCTAACTGTTCACATGGCCTTCTGGAATGTGTCCTGGCCCACTACGAATACAGGACATCTGTCCTCCTTTCCATCTACTCCACCAAGGCATCTACTGCAGTGTCCAAAAATCTTGGAGCTCACTCTCCCCCCTGTTGTGCCATTCTTCAATGTTTCCCAGGTCAAATTCACTTACTGCACAACTGCCAGCACCTGCTCCAGTTACAATGCAGCTCCCCTTAAAGCCATGCAGGCTTCAAGTGATGCTAGCCACTCACAGTATTGGCTCCCTGCTGTCCAGTCAATCAACAGCGTGGTTAGCCTTGGCTGGATGTTGAAATCATTCACATCAGCAGGGCAACATGAAGTTGGTGTGCTGCCTGCATTACAATGAACAGGCACAGGATAACTGTGCAATTTAGCCCCCCAAGAATCATATAACGATACAGCGCAGAAGGAGGCCTTTTGGTCCATCGTGCTGTGTCAGTTTTTTGGTAGAGCTATCCAAGTAGTCCCACTCCTCCACTCTTTCCTTATAGCCCTTAAATTTTTTTCTTTTCATCCAATTTCCTTTTGAAAGTTACAATTAAATCTGTTTCCTTCACCCTTTCAGGCAATGCATTCCAGATCACAACAACTCACTGCATAAGAAAAAGTTCCCTCACATCATCTGTTTCTTTTGACCTTAAGTCTGTGTCCTCTGATTACTGGCCCTTCTACCACTGGCAACAGTTTCTCTCTATTTCCTCGATCAAAACCCTTCATGATTTTGAACACTTTTATCAAATCGCTGCTTAATCTTCTCTGCTCTGAGGAGAACGAGCCCAGCTTCTCTTGTCTCTCCACATAGCTGAATTCCATCACTCCAATACTATTCAAGTAAATCTTCTGTGAACCTTCTCTAAGGCCTTGACATCCTTCCTAAAGTGTGGTGCCTAGAACTGAATACAGTATGGGAGTTGAGACGTAATAGTGTTTTATAAAGGTTCAGCTTAACTATTTTGATCTTGCACTCTATGCCTCTATTAATAAAGCCAAGGACCCCATGGGCTTTTTTACAGCCTTCTCAACTTGCCCTGCCACCCTCAAAGACTTGTGCATAAACACCACACATCTCTCTGTTCCTGTACCCACTTTAAAATTGTTTCATTTATTTTATATTGATTTTCCTCATTTTTCCAACCAAAATGTATCACTTCACACTTCACTGCATTAAATTTTACCTGCCATGTGTGTGTCCATTGCGCCAGTTTATGTCTTCCTAACATCTTTTTCTATCCTTATTGTTTACTACATTTCCAAATTTCAAATCATCTACAAGCTTTGAAATTATGGCCTGTATACCCAATTCCACATCATTAATAAATGTCAAACATGCTGTGACTTCCCAAATCCTTGCTCACCTTTCCCAGAACTCCATGCTTGAATCCCTCCAATCAGGTTTCTGCCACAGTATCAAAATGACTCCTTTCAACATAATTTTATGTGATTATGGCAGTGGTAAACTATCCATCCTCACACTCTTGACCTGTCTGCAGCCTTTGGTGTAGTTGACCACACCATCCTCCTCCAATGCCTCTCCATTGTTGCCCAGTTGGGTGGAACTGCACTCGCCTGGTTCCATTTTTATCGATCCAGTCTCAGCCACAGAATCACTTGCAATGGCTTCTCTTCCTGCCCTGGCACTGTTATCTCCGCTGTCCCCCAAGGATCTATCACTGGACCCCCTCCTAATTTTTATCTACATGCTGCCCCTCAGTGACATCATCCATAAACACAATGTCAATTTCCACATGTACACTGACGACACTCAGCTCTACCTCACCACCACACCTGTTGATGCCTCCACTGTCTCTAAATTGTCTGACAGTTTTTCTGACACCCAGCACCAGATGAGCAGAAATTTCCTCCAATTAAATATGGGAAAGACCAAAGCCATTGTCTCCGGTCCTCATCACAAACTCCCTTCTCTAGCTACCAACTTCATCCCTCTCCCTGGACATGTTCTGAGGCTGAACCAGACTGTTCTCAACCTTGGTGTCTTATCTGGCTCCGAGATCAGCTTCCAACCACATAACCACGCCATCAGTAAGACTGCCTGTTTTCATCTCCGTATCATTGCCTGACTCCCCCACCCCAGCACCATCACAGTTCATCTGCTGCCGAACCCCTCATCCATGCTTTAGTCATCTTCAGACTTGACTATTTGAACACGTCCCTGGCCGGCCTCCCACCTCTCACCTTCCATAAACTTGAGGTCATTCAAAACTCTGCTGTCCCTGTCCAAACTTGTACCAAGTCCTGTTCACCCATTACCCCTGTGTTGATTGACCTACATTGGCTCCCAGTCAAGCAACACCTCAATTTTAAAATTCTCATTCTTGTTTTCAAATCCTTCCATCACCTCATCCCTCCCTATCTCTGTAACCTCCTCCAGCCTTACAACCCTCTGAGATATTTGTGCTCCCCCAATTCTGGCCTCTTGAGCATCCCTGATTTTAATCATTCCACCTTCAGCTGCAAAGGCCCTAAGTTCTGGAATACCCTCCCAAAAACTGTCTGCCTTTCTACCTCTCTTTCTCATTTAAGACACCCCTTATAACCTATCTCTTTGACCAAGCTTATGTTCATCTGCCCTAATATCTCCATATGTAGCTCAGTGTCACATTTTGTTTTATAATGTCCCTGTGAAGTATCTTAGATATTTTCCTACACTAAACGTGCTATATAAGTACAACTTCTTGTCATTGTTGTTCCCTCCATTATGCCAAGATGAATCCATAGTCAAGCTAGGTCACTTCAAACCACAAGTATTACTGCGGCAGTGGAAATTATGCACATTCTGATGACTGGCTGGTATAGGGCAAAGACTGCCAAGGCATGCAGGAAACGAAATCACATCTCTTGGTGCTATTAGTCATCCAGCATTTTTTTTTCTTTGGCCTCCTTATCTCGAGAGACAATGGGTAAGCGCCTGGAGGTGGTCAGTGCTGTGTGGAGCAGCGCCTGGAGTGGCTATAAAGGCCAATTCTAGAGTGACAGACTCTTCCACAGGTGCTGCAGAAAAATTTGTTTGTTGGGGCTGTTACACAGTTGGCTCTCCCCTTGCGCCTCTGTCTTTTTTCCTGCCAACTGCAAAGTCTCTTCGACTCGCCACACTTTAGCCCCGCCTTTATGGCTGCCCGCCAGCTCTGGCGATCACTGGCAACTGACTCCCACGACTTGTGATCAATGTCACAGGACTTCATGTCGCGTTTGCAGACATCCTTAAAGCGGAGACATGGACAGCCGGTGGGTCTGATACGAGTGGCGAGCTCGCTGTACAATGTGTCTTTGGGGATCCTGCCATCTTTCATGCGGCTCACATGGCCAAGCCATCTCAAGCGCCGCTGACTCAGTAGTGTGTATAAGCTGGAGATGTTGGCCGCCTTGAGGACTTCTGTGTTGGAGATACGGTCCTGCCACCTGATGCCAAGTATTCTCCGGAGGCAGCGAAGATGGAATGAATTGAGACGTCGCTCTTGGCTGACATACGTTGTCCAGGCCTCGCTGGCATAGAGCAAGGTACTGAGCATCCAGCTTTAGACCTTGAATAAAACATCTGATAACATATGGTGGCCTAGATATATATCTGCTGAAATATACCTGGTAAAAGCTGCACAATATGCCACAAGTTACTGATACAGAATGTAGCATATGCAGCTCTGGCGGTGATGATTGTAAAGGTTAATATTTGAGACAGTAAGAGTAAACCCCTCCCACTGTAGTGATGATGAGGTAATGGTCATATGGGTATTAAGCTGGGAAGAAACTAGAAGCAGCACAAGGTGTGCTGGCTAGACAGAATTGTAGAGAGTGGAAATAGTTATATCTGTATATCATCAACAAGTTATTCTTTCGCCCTACAAAGAACCCGAGACTTTTTTAAATAACACTCGATCTACGCTACTAGAATACACAACAATGAAACATATTTATTCACCATATCATAACAGTATACCAACAATTCAATAATCAGTCATGAACCAACATCAGTAGTACATTTTCAATGGCTTCCAATTTAAATTATTGTTGTAATAAAAGAAAAATACTGTGGATGCTGGAAATCTGAAATAAAAACAGAAAGTGCTGGAAATCAGCATCTGTTGACAGAGAAGCAGAGTTAACATTTTGAGTCGGATATAACTCTTCTTCAGAACCCCTTCGCAGAATACAACTCATTAGTCTACTCTCAGCAGAATGTAGTATCAATATATCAACATCATAGGATGCTATTTTCAATTTACTCAAGTATTTGATGACATCGGCAAGCTGAAGGCCATTCAAGCCAAAGTACATACTGGCCACTCTGTTATCCCTGTTGCTCAGTGTCATTGCATGATACCATATCCTCTACAGATGAAAGTTGAGGCAGGCTAAAAATGTTGGAGGATAGAGGTATAATTAAAGATACATATGATCCTACACCTTGGATCTCCAAGCTCAAGAAACTTAATGATATATGCCTTTACGTCAGTATGATAGCAGCAAACAAGCCAATTAAGAGTGAACGATTTAATGCTCCACACCTGAATGAGATCATCAAAGAGGTAAACATGTGTTTCTCAAAGCTGGATAGGAACCTGAAACCAGCGGGAGGAGAATAGCTAGATTACAATGTTTGCAGAACACATTTTGGGGATAATTTTCAAGAAAAAATAGACTGTCTTACACCTCCCTGATTTTTTTGTTACCCCCAATGGATTCGCAATTTCTTATCTTCCACCTATTGGCCTGAAACAATACAAAGTCACTATTCAGTACATCTGTAGTAGCAGAGGTGCTTCAATGTACAATCTGACTAGTTATTCAAAGAATTCCAGGCATGACCTGGCTATGCCAAGTGCCAGCCTTGCATTGGGGCAAAGGAGAATAAACTACCTGGTCAAAACAAGGCCAGTAGTATAGGAGGATGGAGAGGAGGCATAGACCGAGGGAGCAGTGTGACGCAAAGACTACAACACGGGGAGTTCTCGTGTCCATGGCCATATAGAGGCCCAGCAGATCATTGATAGTGGTATGCCTGATGAAACCAGGTGTATCAAGCCACTGAATGGCAAATGTGAGGTCCAACCTCCAATACGCCTGGACCTCTGAAGATTGAGAAAATTATTTTGAACTTTTGGCCCCTCTTTATAAATTATTACTGTTGCTACTGGTGCCATTTTTTAGATGTTGCTGAGCAGTGGGGATTGGTACAGAGAGTGGAAAATCCAGAACTGGTAATTTGTCTACAGCATCTGCAACAAGGGAGGTGTGCTAGATACACCCTTAATGGTGGAGGCACCTGCTATTGATAATGAAGGAACCTTCCCAGAGCCTACAAACATCCAAGAAATCAGTACCAGAGCTGCCAGCTGGGCATTTCCCACCATTTAGACTAGGTTGTGCCCCTTGCCCAGCTTTCTAATTCAAACAGGGCTGAATTGTAGTGCCCAAGACAATGGGTTATGTTCAGGGCAGATGTAAAAATCTGAAATATGACACCAATTGGTCTCCAACTCTCCGACTTCCGGGTTTAATGAAATTGGGACAAGGGGAGGGCAGCCAGCCTACTCCCAGGATTATTTTAATGCGGTTGGAACACATTGTAATGCTTTGCACATTTTACAGTGATCGACCAGGTTTCCCAGGCCTTGGGAAACCCAGCAGTTGAAAGAAGGTGAGGACAGCTTTGGGGAAAAGGTAAGCGCTTTTACAGTTTTGCTGGTGGGCCAGGAGGAGCAGGAATGCTCCCAACTGGCCCCCTAAACTCTCCGCCCCATCTGACACACCGCCCATTGCAAAGATCCCTGGAATCGGTCCCATACCCCCAGGGATCAGCCACAGCCCAACCAGGGTCAGGGATCTGACCCCCTGGAATTAGAATCTAGCCCAGGATCAGACCACGACCTCCTTCCAGGGCCAGGATCAGAAACCCTTCAACGTGAAATTGGACCACCTGCCCCCAGAGTTAGGGATTGGACCTACCTGCTCCTATGTCCTGCTCCAGACTGCTCCCCAACCACCTGGAAGCCAACTCTGTCAATCAGGCTAACATTCTAAATGGGGAAGCTGTCACATACAATGCGAGTAACTTCCAGTTTCTTGTCCACAACTACACCTCCCCCCCACAACTGCCTCCTTCCTGCCTATGTAACCTTACCCTGTTAATATGCAGGCCAAAATCTTTTAGGTATGGTTACTTACTGTTTCCATTTTATGGCCATGTTGCCTACAATTACAGAACCTTTCTGAGATCTAACAGCTATCGGTAGCATTTTCAAGTGGGAAGACAAACATGATCACATTCAACTTCAGATCAAACAATCGATACAGTTATGGCCAGATGAGGAGAGGGTCTCAGGCTTGCCTCTTGCCCTTCCTCTTCTTTGACCGCAAGAGGGTTTATTCCTTTTAAACAGTGGTTGTGCTTATCACTTCTGTGAATGTTTTACCTTTCTCCTTTACTGTGAGCTTGAAAAAAAAATCGGACAGGTTTTCTTGAGTTTAAACAAGAAAGAGCTAAATTTATTCTACTTAGCATTCTAACCCCAATTTGAAGTAATACTAAAAAAATATGCTACACATTCATGCACACACTCACACAAGAATCACACACACACACAGATAGATTACAGAGGGAAAAATACATTTGGTGGTTGGATTAAAGTCCAGAATGAATAGAATTTAAATGCACTGTCTATGAAGTGGATGATCCGGTAGTCCTCAGCTGAAGCTGTATTCTTGAAGTCCTTGCTGGTTTAAGTGCACTTTGTGGTTGGCCTGCTTTGCTCAGGGTTTTCTTGAAGGCAGAATTGTAGTTAGCTCTCTTCCCCTGGTGTCTGGCTATAGCAGTCTGTAGGCTTGGAGGGTCCGCAGTTGCAGATGGTTCTCAAACTCGATGTTTTCTGGGGAGAGCAAAAGAGAGGCAGAGAAAGGGAAGTACGCAGCTTTCTCTGTTGCTGCAGTCTCAGTTGCTCTTTGTCTTCTGTGAGTGCAACAAAACTCCTGTTTTTCCAGAGACAGCAGATGGTCACATGGTCCTCTTAATCCCCTTTGTTTTTAATGCGATTCAAGGTTCAGAATTGGCTCCACAGGTTCCAGGATGCCAATATTTACACTCGGAGCGGTTTGCACTTTCAAAGTCAATGTGTCCGGATGGCCTTGATTGCCGTGCTAAAGAAGCAATCCTAGGTAATTCAATTACTTAGAGCAAGCCATTGTTCTGGGTCCAGGGCTTCTCAGACTTCTATCTGCAGTTCATTCTTCTTGTAATTCAGATGCAAATTGCAATGGTCATCTTTGCTGCTGTTTTTAAAAATTTCTGTAGGACTTTTTTCTATTAAAAGTCTAATGTAAGTTTCCAACCAATTAAATTAATATTTCTCATTTGGCATATGGGGTCTTCTTGACAATACCTAATCTGCAGTGGAGTAAAGCCAAGCACAGCAGTTATTGTGGAACACTGCCAAGATAAATCATTCAACTGAGCAGTCTGGACCTACTACTTGATCAGTCTCAAGAAGCCTCAGAATTTGTGCCTGGTTATTTTGGTTTCATCATTTTAGTGGCATCACAAATTGAGAATCACTGTGCAACATGCAATCACTTCCAAATACAATAAGATCATGAAAAAGATCAGAATGTTAAGGCACAAATGAAGGAGATTTTTATTAATTCATGGGATGAGGGCATTGCTGGCAAGGTCAGCATTTATTGCCCATCCCTAATTGCCCTTGAGAAGGTGGTGGCGAGCTGCTTTCTTGAACTGCTTCAATCTGTGTGGTGTAGGTACACCCACAGTGTTGTTAGGTAGGGAGTTCTCAGATTTTGACCCAATGACAATGAAGGAATAGTGTTATATTTCCAAGTCAGGATGGTGTGTAACTTCGAGAGGAAATTGCAGGTGGTGGTGTTCCCATGTGCCTACTGCCCTTGCTCTTCTAGATGCTCACAGGTTTGGAAGATGCTGTCAAAGGAACCTTGGCAAATTGCTACAGTGCATCATGTAGATGGTACTCACTGCAGCCATGGTGGTGGAGGGAGTGAACATTTAAAGTGGTGGATGGGGTGGCGATCAAGCAGGCTGTTGTGTCATGGGTGATATCCAGCCGCTTGAGTGTTGTTGATTTGCATTTATCCAGGCAAGTGGAGAGTATTCCATCACACTCCTAATTTTTGCCTTACAGATGGTGGAAAGGCTTTAGGGAATCAGAAGGTGAATTACTCACTGCAGAATTCCCAGCCTCTGACCTGCTTAGTGGTAGTACTCTGGCCTCTTAGTTCAAAGGTTGTGGATCAAACCACAGTCTAGAGACTTGAGCACACTAGAGTGCTGAGGGGGAACTGCACTGTTTGAAGTGCTGGCTTTAGAATGAGATTCTAAAATAAGGCCTCATCTGCCCTCTTGAGTGGGTTTTACAAAAACATGCCACTATTTGAAGACTAGTTCTGGAGATTTCTTATTCTCCTGGTTAATATTTATATATCAGCCAACATCACTAAAACAGATTACCTGATCATTTATCTCATTGTTGCTTGTGGGATCTTGCTGTGTGCAATTTTGGCTGGCACATTCCCTACATTGCAACAATGCTGACAGTTCAAAAGTACTTAATTGGCTGTGAAGAACTTTGGGACAATCTGAGGTTGTGAAAGGTGCTTTATAAATGTAAGTTCTTTCTTTTGTAAAATCAATGTTGGTGAGCACATCCTTGCTAACATCATGGCCCTGATTTTACAGTCTGTGCCAAAGACACTGACCTCGAAGCAAAGATCTCTATGGTGCAGACTTCCCTTTTCCCGATGTTAGTTTAAATCTGGTGCCAAGTCAAGGGTCTCTCCAGGTGTGCAGCAGCAGTGATGTCAGCAAGCAGGGTAAGCAATCACATTGAAGTATTCTTACAGCAAATCAGGAAGTAAAAACTTTTTTTTAAAAAGTTCAGCTAGCGAAATAAATGATTATGATTGGATTAAGATAGAAGCTAAAACAAAGATAAACAAACTATAAAACTTTTTTTTTAATTGACTTCTTATCATCATGGAGAAATTTGACAAATGTACAAATATAACAAATAATAGTAGCATTTCAGGGCCAGTGAAGGTGTTTTGCAGTAATTATGAACTTAGTACACCATTAAAAACCTAGTTATACCTCATTCAACAAGATGTAACTTTTTCAAGCGAGACTAACAGTGTAGGAGTGAAACTTCTCATCAGTTCAAAGATTTCCCATTGATTGCAGACTAGGGGGACATCAACAGTGCATCCTATGGAGAAGCTTAGAATCACTGACAGCAACTTCTGGATTTCTATATTTAACTGCGCGTGTGTGAACTACAGAAGTTGCTGCCAGTTTCAGTGGAGTAATGATTGCGAACGCTGACAAATTCACTGTCAGTACGACAACAAAACCAGGGCCAAAGATTTGCAATTCATACTACAGTGAGAAAGAGTTTGTGGTTCCAAAATAACTACTCAAACCATTAAATGGTTAAAAATGCATCTTTCTTCTCATGGAAGTATTAGCACTGCTAAACTTCTAACATGCCATACAGATCAAACGCAATGCTGATTTTAGTGCTTCTGAATCAGATGATGCTATGTTAATATCCAGATCAACCAGCTCGTACTGATGTACTCCTTTTGGAGACCCATGTTGTACCTGACGGACTATATTGTTTGAAAGTTTGAATGTTATATTTTGGAAAGTCTACTTTATTGAAAATTAATGTGCATTCAGTCTAGGGAAGGGAGGGATGTAGTGTATTCATCTGTACACTAGAGGGGGAATTGGGACTTATCTATCAGAACAAAGACTGTTGATACTGTAAGAACGAAAAACTTCTGTCAATACATTACCTGTCTTTATAAAGACAAACACGATAGATATTATGCACTATCTTTGTCCTAGTTGCTGCATCTCCTTGCACATCCCTGCATGAGCTTAGCCTCCAGTCAAGGAACAAATATAACTGTACTCATGCGTAACACTACTCAAATATGCATAATTGCCCAAAGGTGAACATATTTGAATTATTTGAATAATTTGCAACTATATCTATAACTAATCTATAACATATCCTGACTCAACAAAGTGTTCAAACTTTACGCAACTCAAACACGTATTTCTAAATAAACAAATGAAGCATACCAGCTGTCACATTTACTATTGAATTTATTGGCCTTGGATTTCCTTGGACATCCTGCCGCCACATGGCTGTACCTTTGCTGTATATGCAGCATAGCAGGATAAGTCCAAGGATATTCCATGCCATTAAGTTTAAAATGAATATTTAATGAAGCATAATTTAAATTAGTGGCTTTTTTCTGAATGTTGATGTACACTGTGGGTTTCAAAGAGCATAGTGATGCAAAAATGACCTTCAAAGTAGGCAGTGGATAGACAAGTCACAATAAGCTTTAAATGTTCTGAATTTCCTTGGACCATCTGGTGCTGCATTGCTGGAAGTGCAGTAGAAATCCCGGTTACACATGGTTCCCACGACACTTCCAGTGAGGTTACAATGGCAAAAGGCTCAAGGAAATTCAAGACCAGTGTGTGTACAATGGGCTGATTCCACAACCACACGCTCCCAATATGCAGAGATGCTCCCAGACAATGCATGCCAGAAAATCATCAGCAGGAAGACAACTTCAATCTCTCAACTATTGCATTCAAAACAAATTAACTGGCCATTTGTCATTTTTGCTGTTCGTAGAAGCTCATTATCATGCTATGTTACAGATTACACAGTACTTCCAAATATATACAGCAAGTTGGTTGATATATCTGTCCACAGAACCACAGTTACTATACTTCAAAAGTAATTCATCGGTTATAAAGTACTATGGGATGGTGAAGTGCTGCATATCAATGTGAGTTTATTTTGCTTTCGTTCAGCACATGTTAAATAAAATCTTTAATTTTAATGTCGGAAAATCATGGGCAATTCCAATAATGCACCAATATCTCTGACAATCCAAGGCCCAAACGGATGATTCACAGGCTGATGTTTTGTGAACCTCTGAAACAAATGTCATGAAGACCCCCACCTGCCAAGAATGAGACATAACTGTGAAGAGTGAAGAGATGTCTTGTGTAAAGAGATTAGCATTGGCTGGGAAAACATTTGCATACTAAGAGACAGTGCTTGGAGATACAAAAGAATTGCCCACTGATTCGATTAACAGAGATTGGTCTGGGCAATGGGCATCTTGTCGGTGTAAGTGACAGCACTACACCCCCTCCCCCCACCATCCACCCCCCCACCCTCCCACCGACAGCTTTGAAATTCACAAACGCAGGAGTTTCTTTAAACAGTTATTCACATGACTAACCTGCTGGCCAACTTGGAGTTTTGAATTGTGCTCACAGGACAGTTTGAAGTCAGACTGTAGATTGCAACAGAACCCGGAACAAGAGAGCCTCTCTCCTGGCTGGCTCTCTCTCGCTTTCTCACAAGTCTCCCGGACTCACTGAAGTCGCTTAAACATCAAGTGAGAAAAGACTTCTACATCGAAACAAGTTAAAGCGTGCACTGGGCCCCAACAAACAGCAAGACTTACCTGCAACCAAGGACTCCACATTGAACTCAAATGACTGTAAATACACCCAGCTATTGCCTCAAACTTTTCCCCTTTATTCTTTCTACTTTTTCTGTCACTATCTGCATGTGTGTTTATCACGTATGCATGCTACTGTGGCCGTGTTGCATACTCGTAGTCGTTAACCGAATTAGAGTTTAAGGTTAATAAACTTTCACCTTTCTTGTTTAAATCTAAGAAAACCTGTCTGATTTGATTTCTTTGCCTTGCAATTGGAAAGCAGTGAACAAGAATTCATTGAGGGGGGGGCTAAAAACACAGTGTTTTAAAATTTAACCTTGTTTCGGTTAAACCAGGAAAAGGCTGAGAGGGAACCCCTAGACCCCTTTCTCACCTGGTCGTAACACAAGGGTCTTCCTGGTTCAGTTAACATACCAAACCAACTTGAATGCCAAAAGAAAAGAACATCCTTAAAAACTAGATGAAGTGTCATTAGTCAGGATTTCAAGATTGAGCCTGGTTTAACTTTAAGTTTATATGGGAAACAGAATGGAAATTATTTTTCAAGTTTACATGGTGGTGGGGTGGAGGAAGCCAGAAAATTGTTGGCAAGTTGCCCACGAATTTCCAATATTTGCTGCTGGTGGGCGGGTTCCCCACCAATAGGGGAGAGTCAGAAAGTGACCTCATAAAATTTTCCAAGGCAAGAAAGTTGGCACCAGGGAGGAGAAGGAAACAGATCCATCTCCTGAGCATTCATCAAGTAGTCGAGACCCTGCAACGCCAGCCCAGATGCATTCGCTTTGTGGGAATTGCATAGGGAGTCAGGAAGTAGCACTAGCAATGCACCAAATACCAGTGAGCAGGAACAAAGGGAGGTGATCGCAAAGGACAGTGTTATAGACAGACGGACAAATGCTGCAGTATACAGCAATTCATACCTTACAGGAGTGACATACCAGGCTGTACGCATTACTTATCAGAGGTTCTTCATTAATACCTTTGCATTCCCTGCATGGAATGTTGGAGTATATATAGCAACGATGTTCCAACATCTGTGTAGGTATGAGAGAGGGTTTCATGTAGCAGCTGAGCACAATGGAGTGAATGATAACTCCAGAATGTCCTATTAAAGAGTCTCCAAGAAAAGAAAGCCCAAGTGCTGATGGAGTTTTGCTCATCAAAGCTCTGTTTGTTGTTGAGAGCCTGGGCTTCAATCGACAGAGTCTAGGAGATTGGCTTGAGATTATCTTGATGTTAGGCACTATGCTGTTCAGGTACGGGTAAAGGTCTGCCCTAATGCAGATTCCTGGTCATCCACAAGCTGACAGCTGGGATATGACAGAAGGAGAGATGGAAAGACTTTCAGCCCTTAGAATTGGCTGTCCCAGAAGACTGCAGAAGAGGGGTCAGCAGCAGTCAACCAGCACAGATGCTACATTGCTGTCAGTGATAGAAGGACCATTCTATGACCCAGCAGAGAGAGGCCATTAACCACTGCTGAGTTAATGGGTTCACTGTGTGAGCGGTGTGACACTTCAACCTGCTTCTATCAGACCGTGTTAGGGAACTGGAGCTGGAGCTGGATGAACTGAGGATCATTCGGGAAGCTGAGGGGGTGATAGATAGAAGCTACAGGGATGTCGTTACTCCACAAAACAAAGGCAGCTGGGTAACAGTTAGAGGTGGGAAGAGGTCAGTGCAGGGATCTCCTGTGGTCGTTCCCCTCAGCAACAAGTATACAGTTTTAGATACTGTTGGGGGGGACGGCCTATCGGGGGCAGGCTGCAGTGAACGGGCCTCTGGCACGGGGTCCTGCACTGTGGCTCAGAAGGGAAGGAGGGAGAACGGGAGAGCACTAGTCATCGGGGACTCGATGGTGAGGAGTACCGACAGGCGGTTCTGTGGGCGCAAGCGAGACGCACGGATGGTTTGCTGCCTCCCTGGTGCCAGGGTCCGTGATGTTTGTGATCGCGTCTTCAGGATCCTTAAAGGGGAGGGGGAGCAGCCAGAGGTCGTGGTGCACATTGGCACCAACGACGTAGGAAGGAAGGGTGGCACAGATGTTAGAAGTGAGTTTAGGGAGTTAGGCTGGAAGCTGAAAGCTCGGACGGACAGAGTTGTTATCTCTGGTTTGTTGCCGGCGCCACGTGATAGTGAGGCTAGGAATAGGGAGAGAGCACAGCTGAACACGTGGCTGCAGGAATGGTGTAGGAGGGAGGGCTTCCAGTTCTTGGATAATTGGACTGCATTCTGGGGAAGATGGGACCTGTTCAAACAGGACGGGCTGCATCTGAACCAGAGGGGCACCAATATCCTGGGAGGGAGGTTTGCTAGTACTGTTCGGGAGGGTTTAAACTAGTTTGGGAGGGGGATGGGAACCGGACTTGTAGTCCAGGGACCAGTGGGTCCACTCAGAAAGACAAAGAGTGTAGTGAGGTATTGGGGAAGGTAGCACTGTCGCAGAGGACAGATGGGCACGGAGAAGGGTTAAAGTGCGTATACTTCAACGCAAGAAGCATCAGGAATAAGGTGAGTGAATTGAAGGCGTGGATGGGCACTTGGGACTACGATGTTGTGGCCATCACTGAAACGTGGATAGGTGAGGGGGAGGAATGGTTCTTGGAGGTACCTGGTTATAGATGTTTTCATAAGATTAGGAATGGTGGTAAAAGAGGTGGGGGGGGTGGCATTGTTAGTTAGAAATAGTGTAACAACTGCTGAAAGAATTTTCGAGGAGGATCTGCCGACTGAGGCACTGTGGGTTGAGGTCAGGAACAGGAAAGGAGCAGTCACCTTGATGGGAGTTTTCTATCGGCCCCCCAATAGCAGCAGGGAGGTGGAAGAGCAGATTGGGAAACAGATTTTGGAAAGGAGCAGAAGTCACAGGGTAGTAATTATGGGGGATTTCAACTTCCCAAATATTGATTGGCAACTCTTTAGATCGAATAGTTTGGATGGGGTAGTGTTTGTGCAGTATGTCCAGGAAGCTTTTCTGACTCAGTATGTAGACTGCCCGACCAGAGGGGAGGCAATATTGGATTTGGTACTAGGTAATGAACCAGGGCAAGTGATAGAGCTGTTGGTGGGCGAGCACTTTGGAGATAGTGATCACAATTCTGTAGCATTCACTGTGGTAATGGAGAGGGATAGGTATGTGCAACAGGGCAAGGTTTACAATTGGGGGAAGGGTAGATATGATGCTGTCAGGCAGGAACTGAGGAGCATAAGTTGGGAGCATATGCTGGCAGGGAAGGGCACGGTCGAAATGTGGAACTTTTTCAAGGAGCAGATAGTAGGGGCCATTGATAAGCATGTCCCTGTCAGACAGGGAAGGGATGGTCATGTGAGGGAACCGTGGTTGACAAGAGAGGTTGAGAGTCTTGTTAGGAAGAAGAAGGATGCGTATATAAGGTTGAGGAAAAAGGGCACAGGCATAGCTCTGGAGGGATACAAGATGGCCAGGAAGGATCTGAAGAAAGGGATTAGGAGAGCTAAGAGAGGGCATGAAAAATGCTTGGCGGGTAGGATAAAAGAAAACCCCAAGGCCTTTTACGCGTATGTCAGAAATATGAGGATGACTAGGGGGACCGTAGGTCCGGTCAAGGACAATAGCGGGAGACTGTGTGTTGAGCCGGAAGAGATAAGTGAGGTTTTGAATGAGTACTTCTCTTCGGTATTTACGAATGAGAAGGGGTGTATTACTGAAGAGGACGGTGTGAAACAGACTGGTAAGCTCGAGGAAGTGCTCGTTAGGAGGGAAGATGTGTTGGGGTTTTTGAATAACTTGAAGATAGACAAGTCTCCCGGGCCTGACGGGGTATATCCAAGGATGTTATGGGAAGCAAGGGATGAAATTGCAGAGCCGCTGGCAATGATCTTTTCATCTTCTCTGTTGACGGGGGTGGTACCAGGTGATTGGAGGGTGGCAAATGTTGTGCCCCTGTTCAAGAAAGGAAATAGGAACAACCCTGGGAATTACAGGCCAGTTAGTCTTACTTCGGTGGTAGGCAAGTTGATGGAAAAGGTGCTGAGGGATAGGATTTCTGAGCATCTGGAAAGACACTGCTTGATTCGGGACAGTCAGCACGGTTTTGTGAGGGGTAGGTCTTGCCTCACAAGCCTGATTGAATTCTTTGAGCAGGTGACCAAGCAAGTGGATGAGGGTAAACCAGTGGATGTGGTGTACATGGATTTTAGTAAGGCATTTGATAAGGTCCCCCATGGTAGACTTATGGAGAAAGTCAGGAGGCATGGGATAGTGGGGAATGTGGCCAGTTGGATTAAGAATTGGCTAACTGATAGAAGGCAGAGAGTGGTCTTAGATGGTAAATACTCAGCCTGGAGCCCAGTTACCAGTGGCGTGCCACAGGGATCAGTTCTGGGTCCTCTCCTGTTTGTGATTTTTATTAACGACTTGGATGAGGAAGTCGAAGGGTGGGTCAGTAAATTTGCAGATGATACAAAGGTTGGTGGAGTTGTGGATACCGAGGAGGGCTATTGTCGTCTGCAAAGGGACTTGGATAGGTTGCAGTGCTGGGCTGAAAAGTGGCAGATGGAGTTTAACCCTGAAAAGTGTGAGGTCGTCCATTTTGGAAGGACAAACACGAATGCAAAATACTGGGTTAACGGTAGGGTTCTTGGGCATGTGGAGGAGCAGAGAGACCTTGGGGTCTATGTGCATAGATCGTTGAAAGTTGCAACTCAAGTGGATAGGGCTGTGAAGAAGGCATATGGGGTGTTAGCGTTCATTAGCAGAGGGATTGAATTTAAGAGCCGTGAGGTGATGATGCAGCTGTACAGGACCTTGGTAAGGCCTCATTTGGAGTACTGTGTGCAGTTCTGGTCGCCTCATTTTAGGAAGGATGTGGAAGCCTTGGAGAGGGTGCAGAGGAGATTTACCAGGATGTTGCCTGGAATGGAGAATAAGTCTTACGAGGAAAGGCTGAACATTCTAGGCCTCTTCTCATTAGAACGGAGAAGGATGAGGGGTGACATGATAGAGGTTTATAAGATGATCAGGGGAATAGATAGGGTAGACAGTCAGAAACTTTTTCCCCGGGTGGAGCAAAGCGTTACAAGGGGTCATAAATTTAAGGTGAAGGGTGGGAGATATAAGGGGGATGTCAGGGGAAGGTTCTTTACCCAGAGAGTGGTCGGGGCATGGAATGCCTTGCCTGGGGAAGTTGTTGAGTCAGAAACTTTAGGGACTTTCAAACGGCTTTTAGATAGGTATATGGATAAAGGAGAATGATGGGGTATAGATTAAATTGTCCTTGACAGAGGACAAAGGATCGGCACAACATCGTGGGCCGAAGGGCCTGTTCTGTGCTGTATTTTCTATGTTCTATGTTCTATGTTCTCTCACTGAGGTGGCACTGAGAAGGAACAGAAGGTTAGGAAGTAGACAATAAACATCCTAAGGTTTCATCAAGGGAAAACAGCAGGAAAGCAAACATTGATGTAGAGGCATATGAAGGAGAGAAATGTTCCAAGATGATTCTTTGTTAGAAAGAATATGAGGATGGAGTGAAGTCAGGGGAGATTGGACCCAGCAAGTTAGAATGGGGCAAATGGAGAACAGAGAAGACCATTTGGGCTGGACTTTTGCGTTGAGGGCAGGAAATGGAATTTGCGATTGTTTCCCGATCCCAAACCCACCCCTGGGGGAAGAAGAGTCCCTAGTGAGACGAAAGTGAACCTTAATTTATATGGAGACGGGTTTGGCAGGTCAATTAGCGGCCGTGGGGGCAGGATTGGAGGCGGGCCAACTGAAGTGTGAGACTGATTTAATTCACCACAGCAGCCATTACTTGGGGTAAAGGTCATTAAAAAGAGATAAAGACCTTTCACACCAGGTCCCGGGATATCAATTACAAAGGGCAGCACAGTGGCGCAGTGGTTAGCACCGCAGCCTCACAGCTCCAGCGACCCAGGTTCAATTCTGGGTACTGCCTGTGTGGAGTTTGCAAGTTCTCCCTGTGTCTGCGTGGGTTTCCTCCGGGTGCTCCGGTTTCATCCCAAATGCCAAAGACTTGCAGGTTGATAGGTTAATTGGCCATTATAAATTGCCCCTAGTATAGGTAGGTGGTAGGGAAATATAGGGACAGGTGGGGATGTGGTAGGAATATGGGATTAGCGTAGGATTAGTATAAATGGGTGGTTGATGGTCGGCACAGACTCGGTGGGCCGAAGGGCCTGTTTCAGTGCTGTATCTCTAAACTAAACTAAACTAAATTTATATCAATGACTTAGATGAAGGGAGCGATGGCATGGTAGCTAAATTTGCAGATGACACAAAGATAGATAGGAAAGTATGTTGTGAAGAGGACATAAGGAAGTTGCAGACTGATATAGATAGATTGAGTGAGTGGGCAAAAATCTGGCAGATGGAGTATAATGTGGGAAAATGTGAAGTTGTTCACTTTGGCAGGAAGAATAAAAAAACAGAGTATTACTTAAACAGAGAATGACTGCAGAATTCCAGGGTGCAGAGGTGTTCTAGTGCATGAGTCACAAAAAGTTAGTATACAGGTACAGCAAGTAATAAAGAAGGCTAATGGAAGGCTATCCTTTATTATGAGGGGAATTGAAAATAAAAGTAAGGATGTTATGCTTCAGTTGTACAGGGCATTGGTGAGACCACTTCTCGAATACTGCGTGCAGTTTTGGTCTCCTAATTTAAGGAAGGATGTAAATACACTGGAGGCAGTTCAGAGGAGGTTTACTAGATTGATACCTGGAATGAGCAGGTTGTCTCATGAGGAAAGGTTGGACAGACTGGGCTTGGTTTCACTGGAGTTTAGAAGAGTGAGGGGAAACTTGATTGAAGTATATAAGATCCTGTACGGTCTTGACAAGGTGGACGTGGAAAGGATGTTTCCTCGTGTGGATGAGTCCAGAACTAGGGGGCACAGTTTTAAAATTAGGGGTTGCCCTTTCAGGAACGAGATGAGGAGAATTTTTTTCTCTCAGAGGGTTGTGTGACTTTGGAACTCTGCCTCAGAAGCTGGTGGAGGTGGGGTCATTGAATATTTTTAAAGCGGAGGTTGATACATTCTTGTTACGCAAGGGACTAAAAGGTTATCAGGGGTAGATGTGAGTTTTTTTAAGTCGTTCTTGGATGTGGGTGTCGCTGGCTAGGCCAGCATTTATTGCCCATCCCTAATTGCCCTTGAGAAGGTGGTGGGTGAGCTGTGTTCTTGAACTACTGCAGTCCATGTGGGGTAGGTACACCCACAGTGCTATTGGGAAGGGAGTTCCAGGATTTTGACCCAGTGACAGAGAAGAAACGGTGATATAGTTCCAAGTCAGGATGGGTGTGTGGCTTGGAGGGGAGCTTGCAGGTGGTGGTGTTCCCATGCATTTGCTGCCCTTGTCCTTCTAGGTGGTAGAGGTCGCAGATTTGGAAGGTGCTGTCTAAGGAGCCTTGGTGCGTTGCTGGAATTCGAAACACAACCGGATCAACCATGATCTTATTGAATGTCGGAGCAGGCTTGAGGGGCTGAATGGCCTACTTCTGCTCCTAATTCGCATGTTCGTATATTCGTATGTATGTTCGTATATCAGGGGAGAGCTAGGCCAATGCAGGCACTCAAATGATTTGGAGGGGGCCATTCCCAGTTTTAAACCTCATTTTCCTAGGATAACATTAACTGTATCCAGTGAAACATAATACTATGGTCTAGCCCTGGACCCCTGCCAATTGGAGAGTCTGGGGCTGGAGGGAAGGGGTTCCAGGGGCAAGCATAAGACAGGCTAATAAGTTTTTGCTTGGTCTTTGAGAGCCACCACCATCCCCCATCTCCACAGTGTAACAGGAGCTAGAAGACCCGATCTTGGTGGTTTGATTCGCAGCTGTACACCTGTAACTACACTTACGTTTGCACTTCGGAGCCAGATCTAGTCAGGGGCCATGCCTGCATCAGAATGCCCTTGGACCATGTTAATGTCCTAGGACAGGAAATAGCAGCATTCCTGGGTCTGAACTGAAGAGTACACTTCAGAGGTGTGATCCTCCTGTCCAATGCTTAGGTGGCAGCTGGAAAACTGACCACCATAATTTTTAGTTTAATTTTTTTTCATTCATTCATGGGATGTGGGCATCGCTGGCTAGGTCAGCATTTATTGCCCATCCCTAATTGCCCTTGAGAAGGTGGTGGTGAGCTGCCTTCTTGAACCGCTGCAGTCCATGTGGGGTAGGTACACCCACAGTGCTGTTAGGAAGGGAGTTCCAGGATTTTGACCCAGCGACAGTGAAGTTCCAAGTCAGGATGGTGAGTGGCTTGGAGGGGAATTTGCAGGTGTTGGTGTTCCCATGCATCTGCTGCCCTTGTCCTTCTAGGTGGTAGAGGCTGCGGTTTTGGAAGGTAGAATGTAGGTGTAAAGAAGGAATTTGAATTTAGAAAGCGCCGTATCACATTCCAAAGTGCAATGAATCCCAAAGTATTACTTTCAATATGTAGTCACTGGAGTCATGCAGGCAACTTCACCAGCACATTTGTACACAGCAAGATCTTATAAATTTGATGAATGGGTAGTTAACCAGATTTGGTGATGTTGTTTGAGGGAGAAATGTTGACCACGCCACCGGAAGAATTCTCTGTTTTTGAACTAGCAGCATTCAATCATTTACAACCACCTGAACAAAAAGGCTGTGGCTGGCTTTACTGGCCTATCTGGTAATGCAACACTCTGTCAATCGTGAACTGCAAGTCAATCAGTCTAGATTATATGCTCAAGTCATGGAGTGAGACTTCAACCTACAATCTTCTAGCTCAGAAATGAGTGTAATAATGAGCAAATAAATACAGCAAAATCATTGTGGTCTTCTTTTTATTTAAAAGCTACTCTCTCTGGCCTTTCGAATGTCAGATTATTTTGTCAAGCATAAAGAGAGCTTGTGCAATGTGTGACACACCTACTAAAAAAAGTCAGTTTATACTGGAATTAAGTTGAGTAAATTAACTTATAATATATTGCTATAATTTCAGATGGGATAAACATTAGCAAAGGAGGTTAAGTAATTTATTTTTCATAAATATATAAAGCTATCTCTCTAAGAGGCACTCCAGAAAAAAGCAATTTTCTGCTCAGGACACACCAAGTGTTGTTAGTATTGCTGACCTCCCCAGTAGTCAGATAGAGTGATACACATGGTAGTGTATCTCTGGCAATTGTGCCCATACGATGAACTCTCAGGGAAATTCAGGTCAGGGAGTAGAAATGTACAGCTGCAGCTACGTGAACTGGCTCATGTTAAAGGCCTAGTGCAGGCTTTGAAATGCTTCTGCATTTTCAAGATGTTCTTTTAATTTTTAATGATTTTTTTATTATGAAAAGAAAAGAAGTAATCATGAAACTGTACATGCTAACAGTAGGAGAATGGATATATTCCTGTCACTACTGCTAATAACTCCCTCTTTGTAGATTATCTCGCATGAATGTCATATAGAACAAATAAAAAATTATTATCCACATTTAACATAAAAGCATTATGAATAGAAATAACTTGGTAAGTCAGTT
Source organism: Heterodontus francisci (assembly GCF_036365525.1). Lineage (NCBI taxonomy): Eukaryota > Metazoa > Chordata > Chondrichthyes > Heterodontiformes > Heterodontidae > Heterodontus > Heterodontus francisci. The sequence goes on along the minus strand of NC_090375.1, from coordinate 113,945,397 downwards.
ATACAAGTACTTACTGTGCTTATTTAAAGTCTTCTTTCCATTTTTTCCAATTAATGCATGTTTTAACCCATTTGTTTTAAATGGATTAATGCCTCCAGTACAAGCACTTTAAGCATTAATTTGATAACACCACCAACATCAATAATATAAGGAAGAGATCAGTGTATTGATCCCACAAGCATCGTAGACAATTTTACCTCTCTGGACACTCTAGGACTATTGAGGCTACTTAGTATTAGACTCTATGATGTGACCCAACATTTTGCATTTTGACTGGCTGAAAAATTGACTTTGGACACAAATTTGGAACATACAAATGGCACCATTTGGCAAAGTTACCCTTACTCTCAGAATGGATAGTGGGAGCACAGGAAGGCAGAAAAGAAAAGTAAGTTTAGAATAGGTGCAATAGGATATATTAGTTACAAAACAGTAAAATTAAAATAAAAAGGACAAAAAGTGAAAGAGAGAATGATAAAAAGAATATGTCAAATATTGGCAGTTTTTATGTAAAATCATATAGGTGCTTATATTACTTAAGAACTTAAGAACATAAGAAATAGGAACAGGAGTAGGCCATTCAGCCCTTCGAGTCTGCTCCGCCATTCAATGAAATAATGGCTGAAGTTCTACTTCAACACCATTTTCTTGCACTATCCCCACATCCCGTGATGTTTTTAATATGTAGTAATCTATCAATCTCAGTCTTGAACATATTCAACGACTGAGCCTCCAAAGCCCTTTGGGGCAGAGAATTCCACAGATTCATCACCCTCTGAGTGAAGAAATTCCGCCTCATCTCAGTCCTAAATGGCCTGCCCCTGTCCACTGGTTCTAGACTCCCCAGCCAGGGGAAATATCCTTCCTGCATCTACCCTGTCGAGCCCTGTAAGAATTTTGTATGTTTGAATGAGATCACCTCTCATTCTTCTAAACTTCAGAGAATAAAGACCCAGTCTATTTAATCTTTCCTCATAAGACAATCCCTCCATTCCAGGAATTAGTTTGGTGAACCTTTGTTGCATGCCCTCTATGGCAAGTATATCTTGTATATAAGGAGACCAAAACTGCACACAATACTCCAGGTGGGCCTCACTGAGGCTCTATATAACTGCAGTAAGACATCTTTACCCCTGTACTCTAATCCTCTTGTAATGAAGGCCAACATACCATTTGCCTTCTTGATTGCTTATTGTACTTGCATGTTAAATTTCAGTGACTCATGAACAAGGACACCCAAGTCCCTTTGAAATTCAACATATCCCAGCCTCTCACCATTTAAGAAATACTCTGAATTTCTGTTTTTCCTACCATGTGGATAACCTCACATTTCTCCACATTGTATTCCATCTGCCAAATTTTTGCCCACTCACTTAGCCTCTCCAAATCTCCTTGAAGTGTCTTTGCATCCTTCTCACAACTCACACTTCCACCTAGTTTTGTGTCATCTGCAAACTTGGAAATATTACATTAAATCCCCACATCCAAATCATTGATATAGATTGTGAATAGCCGCAGCCCAAGCACTGATCCTTGTGGTACCGCACTAGTCACAGATTGCCAATCCAAAAATGACCCATTTATTCCTAATCTCTGTTTTCTGTCCATTAACCAGTTCTCAATCCATGCCAGTATATTCCCCCGCAATCCCATGTGCTGTAATTTTGTTTACCAACTTCTTGTGTGGGACCTTATCAAAATCTTTCTGAAAATCTAACAATAACACATCCACCAGTTCCCCTTATCTATTCTGCTAGTTACATCCTCAAAAAACTCCAACAGGTTTGTTAAGCATGATTTCCCTTTCATAAATCCATGTTAACTCTGCCCAATCCTACCATTATTTTCTAAGTGTCCTGTTATCACATCCTTTATTATCGCATTTTCCCTACAACTGATGTTCGGCTAACAGGTCTGTCGTTTCCTGTTCTCTCTCTCCCTCATTTCTTAAATAGTGAGGTTATATTTGCCACCTTCCAATCTGCAGGAATCATTCCAGAGTCTAAAGAATTTTAAAAGATGACCACCAATGCATCTACTATCTCTACAGCCACCTCTTTCAACACTCTGGGTTAGATACACGCGATTTATCTACTTTAAGTCCCATTAACTTCTCTAGTATTTTTTTTTACTAATACTAATATCTTGCAGTTCCTCATTTACACTAGTCCTTTGATTCTCCATTATTTCTGGGAGGTTTTTAGTATTTTCCTCCATGAAAACAGACATGAAGTATATGTTTAGTTTCTCTGCCATTTCCTCATTCCCCCCATTATAAGTTCTCCTGACTCCGCTTGTAATGGACCCAAATTTGTCTTTGCTAATCTTTTCCATTTTACATTCCTATAGAAGCTTTTAAGTCCATTTTTATGTTTCTCGCTAGTTTACTCTCATATTCCATTTTTCCTTTCTTAATCTTTTTATTGGTCTGCCTTTGCAGAATTTTGAAATGTTCCCAATCCTCAGGCTTACCATTTTTTTGGCAACTTTCGAAGCCTCTTCCTTTGCTTGTTAGCCACGGTTGGAACACTTTCCTTATTGGGTTTTTTGTGCATTAAAGAAATGTATTTTTGTTGTAAACTATGCATTCATTCTTTAAATGTTAGCCATTGCGTGTCTACTGTCATACGTTTTAACATAGTTTCCCAATCCATCATAGCCAATTTGCCCCCCATATTTTCATTGTTTCCTTTACTTAGATTTAAGACCCTAGTTTCTGATTGAACTATATCACTTTCAAACTTAATGCAAAATTCTACCATATTATGGTCACTCTTTCTTAAAGGATCCTTTACAACAAGATTATTAATTAGCCCTTTTTCATTGCAAAATATTAGATCTAAAATAGCCCGTTCCCTAGTTGGTTCCTCAACACACTGCTCTAGAAAACCATCTCACATACATTCCAAGAATTCGTCCTCCACAACACTAGTACTAATAAAGTTTACCCAGTCTATATGTAGATTGAAATCCTCCATGATTACTGTATTACCCTTGTTACATACACCTCTAATTTCCTGAGTTATACTGTGATTTACGTTACCACTGCTGTTTGGTGGCCTAAAAACAACTCCGACCAATGTTTTCTGCCCCCTGTTGTTTCTTAGTTCGAACCAAACTGATTCTACCTCTTGATCTTTAGAACTGTCATCTCTCACTACAGTACTAATGCCCTCTTTAATTAAGAGAGCTACCCCACCACCTTTTCCCAGCTTCCTGTTCTTCCTGAATTTCATGCACCCTTGGATATTCAGGTCCCAGCTTTTGTTTCCTTATAGCCACGTCTCTGTACTGGCTATCAGGTCATACATATGAATTTCTATTTGAGCTGATGATTCAATTGTTTTATTGTGAATGCTGTGGGCATTCAAATACAGAGCCCTTAATTCATTTTTTTTTTACTGTTTTTGTAAACTCTGGCCCTATCTGCTGGCACACCCTTAAGTTTGCAATCACTGTCCCTTCCTGCCACACTCTGATCACCATTACCTTTATTGTTACCTTGATCGATTGTCTTGTCGTTTCCCTTTAATTTACTCAATCTTCCCCTACATGATCCCTTCCCCCCTCCATTTAGCTGAAAGCCCACTCTACTTCCCTAGTTATATGATTCACTAGAACACTGGTCCCAACATGGTTCGGATGAAGTCTGTCCCAATGGTAGAGCCCACACTTTCCCCGGTACAGGTGCCAGTGCCCCACAAACCGGAACCTACTTCTCCCACACCAGTCTTTGAGCCACACATTCATCTCTCTAATCTTATTTACCTGATGCCAATTTGCATGTGGCTCAGGTAATAATCCAGAGATTATTATCTTTGAGGTTTTGCTTTTTAATTTAGTGCCTAGCTCCTCATACTCCCTATGCAGAACCTCTTTCCTCATCCTAAGTATGTCATTCGCACCTACGTGGACCAGGATCTCTGGATCCTCCCCCTCCCACTGCAGGTTCCTCTCCAGCCCTGAGCAGATGTCCCAAACCTTGGCACCAGGCAAGCAATACAGCCTTCTGGACTCTCACTCTCGGCTGCAGAGAACAATGTCTATCCCCCTGACTATACTGTCCCCTACTACCACTACATTCATTCTAACTCCCCCCACCTGAATGGCTTCCTGTACCATCGTGCCATGGTCAATCTGCTCATCCACAATACAGCCCTCACTCTTATCCATACAAGTTGCAAGAACCCTGAACTTGTTGTTCAATTGCAAGGGCTGAGGCTCCTCCAATCCTACTTTTGTGATCCCCTTACCTGCCTGACTCACAGTTACACCCTCCTATCTCAGACCATTGACCAAATCAGATGACCCTATCCTGAGAGGTGTGACTGCCTACTGGAACAAAGTATCCAGGTAATTTTCCCCCTCCCTGATGCATCACAATTTCTGTGGCTCGGCTTCCAGCTCATCTACGCTGAGCTGAAGCTCCTCAAGCCACAGACACCTACTGCAGACGTGTTTCTTTTTATTTGTTCCAGGGATGTGAGCTGGGTCAGCATTTACTGCCCATCCCTAATTGCTCTTAAGAAGGTGGTGGTGAGCTGCCTTCTTGAACCGCTGCAGTCCATGTGGGGTAGGTACACCCACACTGCTGTTAGGAAGGGAGTTCCAGGATTTTGACGCAGAGACAGTGAAGGAATGGCGATATAGTTCCAAGTCAGGATGGTGTGTGGCTTGGAGGGAAATTTGCAGGTGGTGATGTTCCTGTGCATCTGCTGCTCTAGTCCTTGTAGGTGGTGGAGGTTGCGGGGTTAGAAGGTGCTGTCTTAGGAGCCTTGGTGCATTGCTGCATTGCATCTTGTAAATGGTACACACTGCCGCCACGGTGCATTGGTGGTGGAGGGAGTGAATGTTTGTGGATGGGGTGACAATCAAGCGGGCTGCTTTGTCCTGGATGGTGCCGAGCTTCTTGAGTGTTGTTGGAGCAGCACCCATCCAGGCAAGTGGAGAGTATTCCATCACACTCCTGACTTTTGCCTTGTAGATGGTGGACAGGCTTTGGGGAGTCAGGAGGTGAGTTACTCACTGCAGGATTCCTAGCCTCTGTCCTTCTCTTATAGCCATGGTATTTATATGGCTACTCCAGTTCAGTTTCTGGTCAATGGTAACCCCCAGAATGTTGATAGTGGGAGATTCAGCGATGGTAATACCATTGAATGTCAAGGGAAGATGATTAGATTCTCTCTTGTTGGACATAGTCATTGCCTGGCACTTGTGGATTTTTTTTATTCATTCATGGGATGTAGGCGTCACTGGCCAGGCCAGCATTTATTGCCCATCCCTAATTGCCCGTGAGAAGGTGGTGGTGAGCTGCCTTCTTGAGCCGCTGCAATCCATTTGGGGTAGGTATACCCACAGTTCTGTTAGGAAGGGAGTTCCAGGATTTTGACCCAGCGACAGTGAAGGAACGGCGATATAGTTCCAAGTCAGGATGGTGTGTGACTTGGAGGGGAACTTGCAGGTGGTGGTATTCCCATGTATTTGCTGCCCTTGTCCTTCTAGTTGGTAGAGGTCGTGTGTTTGGAAGATGCTGTCTAAGGAGCCTTGGTGCATTGCTGCAGTGCATCTTGTAGATGGTACACACTGTGGCCACTGTGCGTCGGTGGTGGAGGGAGTGAATGTTTGTAGATGGGGTGCCAATCAAGTGGGCTGCTTTGTCCTGGATGGTGTCGAGCTTCTTGAGTGTTGTTGGATCTGCACCCATCCAGGAGAGTATTCCATCACACCCCTGACTTGTGTCTTGTAGATGGTGGGCAGACTTTGGGGAGTCAGGAGGTGAGTTACTCGCCTCAGGATTCCTAGCCTCTGACCTGCTCTTGTAGCCATGTTATTTATATGGCTACTCCAGTTCAGTTTCTGGTCAATGGTAGCCCCTAGCATATTGATAGTGGGGGATTCAGCGATGGTAATGCTGTTGAATGTCAAGGGATGATGGTTAGATTCTCTCTTTATTTATTTACAGATACAGCACTGAAACAGGCCCTTCAGCCCACCGAGTCTGTGCCGTCCATCAACCACCCATTTATACTAATCCTATACTAATCCCATATTCCTACCACATCCCCACCTTCCCTATATTCCCCTACCACCGACCTATACTAGGGGCAATTTATAATGGCCAATTTACCTATCAACCTGCAAGTCTTTGGCTGTGGGAGGAAATCGGAGCACCCGGAGAAAACCCACGCTGTCACAGGGAGAACTTGCAAACTCCGCACAGGCAGTACCCAGAATTGAACCCGGATCGCTGGAGCTGTGAGGCTGCGGTGCTAACCACTGCGCCACTGTGCCACCCATCTTGTTGGAGATGGTGTTGTGTGGCGTGAATGTAACTTGCCACTTATCAGCCCAAGCCTGAATATTGTCAGGTCTGGCTGCATTTCTGCACAGACTGCTTCCGTATCTGAGGAGTCGCGAATGGTGCTGAACTTTTTGCAATCATCAGCGAACATCCACACTTCTGAGCTTATGATGGAAGGAAGGTCATTGATGAAGCAGCTGAAGGTGGTTACACCTAGGATACTACCCTGAGGAACTCCTGCAGTGATGTCCTGGAGCTGAGATGATTGACATCCAACAACCACAACCATCTTCCTTTGCGCTAGGTATGACTTCAACCAGCGGAGAGTTTTCCCCCCGATTCCCATTGACTCCAGTTTTGCTTGGGCTCCTTGATGCCATACTCAGTCAAATGCTGCCTTCATGTCAAGGGCAGTCACTCTCACCTCACTCTCTATGCCATGGGTTGCGGTTACGACACATCACCTGTCCTTCCATCTTTATTGTGTTAATTACATTGAATTTGTTTTTCTTAATTAATTTATAGTTTCCCTCTTCACTGAATTCCCTCACTCACCAAACTCCCTTCTTCACAGACTGTTTTTTTATTCGTTCATTGTATATGGGCATTGCTGGCTAGGCCAGCATTTATTGCACATCCCTAATTGCCCATGAGAAGGTGGTGGTGAGCTGCCTTCTTGAACCGCTGCAGTCCTTGGGGTTTAGGTACACCCACAATGTGTTAGGAAGGGAGTTCCAGGATTTTGACACAGCGACAGTGAAGGAACAGCGATATCGTTCCAAGTCAGGATGGCGTGTGACTTGGAGGGGAACACGCAGGTGGCGGTGTTCCCATGCAACTCCTGCCCTTGTCCTTCTAGGTGGTAGAGGTCGGGTGTTTAGAAAGTGTTGTTGAAGGTGCCTTGGTGAGTTGCTGCAGTGCACCTTGTCGATGGTAGTGAAGGGAACGAATGTTGAAGGTGGTGGATGGGGTGCCAATCAAGCGGGCTGCTTTGTCCTGGATGGGGTTGAGCTCCTTGAGTGTTGTTGGAGCTGTACTTATCCAGGCAAGTGGAGAGTATTCCATCACACTCCTGATTTGTGCCTTGTAGATGGTGGACAGGTTTTGGGGAGGCAGGATTCCTAGCCTCTGACCTGCTCTTATAGCCATGGTATTTATATGGCTACTCCAGTTCAATTTCTGGTCAATGATGATCCCCAGGATGTTGCTAGTGGGGGATTCAGCAATGGTAATGCCATTGAATGTCAAGGGGAGATGTTTAGATTCTCTCTTGTTTGAGATGGTCATTGCCTGGCACTTGTGTGGCACGAATGTTACTTGCCACTTATCAGTCCAAGCCTGTATGTTGTCCAGGTCTTGCTGTAAAGAGACGTGGGCTGCTTCAGTATCTGAGGAGTCACGAATGGTGCTGAATGTTGTGCAATCATCAGCGAACATCCCCACTTCTGACCTTATGATTGAAGGAAGGTCATTGATGAAGCAGCTGAAGATGGTTGGGCCTAGGACACTCCCCTGAGGAACTCCTACAGTGATGTCCTTGCACTGAGATGTTTGACCTCCAACTACCACAACCATCTTCCTTTGCGCTAGGTATGACTCCAACCAGCGGAGAGTTTTCCCCGATTCCCATTGACTCCAGTTTTGCACGGGGTCCTTGATGCCATACTCAGTCAAATGCTGCCTTGATGTCAAGGGAAGTCACTCTCACCTCACCTCTGGAGTTCAGCTCTTTTGTCCATGTTTGGACCAAGGCTGTAATGAGGTCAGGAGCTGAGTGGCCCTGGTGGAAGCCAAACTGAGCGTCACTGAGCAGGTTATTGCTAAGCAAATGCTGCTTGATAGCACGGTTGACGACACCTTCCATCACTTTGCTGACGATTGGGAGTAGACTGATAGGGCAGTAATTGGCCGGGTCAGATTTGTCCTGCTTTTTGTGTACAGGACATATCTGCACAATTTTCCACATTGCTGGGTAGATGCCAGTATTGTAGCTGTACTGGAACAGCTTGGTTAGAGGCACAGCTAGTTCTGGAGCACAGGTCTTCAGTACTATTGCCGTAATGTTGTCAGGGCCAATAGCCTTTGCAGTATCCAGTGCCTTCAGCCATTTCTTGATATCAAATGGAGTGAATCGGATTGGCTGAAGACTGGCATCTGTGATTCTGGGACCTCAGAAGGAGGCCGAGATAGATCATCCACTCGGCACTTCTGGCTGAAGAGGGATGTTCATGCTTCAGCCTTGTCTTTTGCACTGACGTGCAGGGCACCCCCATCATTGAGGATGGGGATATTTGTGGAGTCTCCTCCTGTCAGATTTTTAATTGTTCACCACCATTCACGATTGGATGTGGCAGGATCGCAGAGCTTAGATGTGATCCATTGGTTTTGGGATTGCTTAGCCCTGTCAAGTGCATGCTGCTTCCACTGTTTGGCATGCAGGTAGTCCTGTGTTGCAGCTTCACCAGGCTGTCACCTCATTTTTAGGCTCCTGGCATGCCGTCCTACACTCTTCATTGAACCAGGGTTGATTCCTGGCTTGATGGTAATGGTAGAGTGGAGGTTACCGATTGTGGTTGAATACACTTCTGCTGCTGCTGATGGCCCATAGCGTCTCATGGATGCCCAGTTTTGAGTTGCTAGATCTCTTTGAAATCTATCCCATTTAGCACCGTGGTAGTGTCACACAACACGATGGTGGGTACCCTCAATGTGAAGATGGGACTTTGTCTCCACAGGACTGTGAGGTGGTCACTCCTTTCATTACTGTCATGGACAGATGCATCTGTGACAGGTAGAAATTGGTGAGGATGAGGTCAAGTAGATTTTTATCTCTTGTTGGTTCCCTCACTACCTGCCACAGACTCACTCTGTGCACTCAAGCAGCACTCAGGGTGGACAAACAGCACTCAGAGACCCCTGAATTTATACCCTCTGAAAAGCAATGATGAGTCAGTTTTGCTAGAGTTCTGCTAGAGCTCAGAACCTAGTTTAAGCTTGTTACCTAATTAACTAGCTACAGCTACTCTCAGAGAGCTTGTATATCCCTGTTTAAAACTGGAAGAAATGTAACTTGCCTCTTAACTTAAGCAGTAATTTTAGTCAATTGCTAAATGTAAATAAAAACTGGACTTCAGAGAGAGGTTAACCCTTAAAATCCCATCACTTGCCAAACTCCCCTCTTCACACTCTGTGCTCTCAAGCAGCACTCAGTGCAATGTAGAGTTAACATTACAACAATAAAGCTTTTCTTGATACCTGCATAGCATTAATACTGTAATATTTGTGTTTGTTTGGTGGCAGGTGTGTGAGCTGTATCAAAGCTGGCATGCCCAGGGGTATAAGAGTAATGAGAAAAGTGAAGTCTGCTGTGGGCTGAACTGAAAAGCTATTTCAGATCTAGTGACGACAAAATTGTTCAGAGGCTCCAAGGGCTTTTTATCACAGTTACAGTGGAAGACCAGCAGAATCTTCCAGTTTCTACAGGTCTCTGACATTTACAAAGGTTTACAACTTGCTTTATACGGGGTGGAACCTCCACCCACTGCTTACAAGACAAATATTATTGGGAAGAAGAGACAGGGACAGGGAAGCCCCATGCCTAGAGTTCCCACTCCATTGGCTCAGTTGGGATCTGGCATCTTCAGAGACCAGCAATCACAGTGAGTTGAGTCATGCCGGCTGCCAGCTGGGTGTAAGTTGGCCCCCACTCATAGAGTCAGAGAGTCATAGAGTCAGAGAGTTATACAGCACAGAAACAGGCCCTTCGGCCCATCGTATCCGTGCCGGCCATCAAGCACCTATCTATTCTAATCCCATTTTCCAGCACTTGGCTATGGCGTTTCAAGTGCTCATCTAAATACTTGTTAAATGTTGTGAGGGTTCCTGTCTCTACCACTCCTTCAGTTAGTGTGTTCCAGATTCCAACCACCCTCTGGGTGAAGTTTTTCCTCAAATCCCCTCTAAACCTCCTGCCCCTTACCGTAAATCAATGCCCTCTGGTTATTGACACCTCTGCTAAGGGAAAAAGTTTCTTCCTATATACCCTATCTATGCCCCTCATAATTTTGTATACCTCAATCAGGTCCCTCCTCAGCATTCTCTGCTCTAAGGAAAACAATCCTAACCTATCCAGTCTCTCATCACAGTTGAAATGCTCCAGCCCAGGCAATATCCTGGTGAATCTCCTCTGCACACTCTCCAGTGCAATCATATCCTTCCTATAGTGTGGCGACCAGAACTGTACACAGTACTCCAGCTGTAGTCTAACTAGTGTTGTATACAGCTCCATCATAGCCTCCCTGCTCTTATATTCTATGCCTCGGCTAATAAAGGCAAGTATCGCATACGTTTTCCTAACCACCTTATCTACCTGTGCTGCTGCCTTCAGTGATCTATGGACAAGTACACCAAGGTCCCTCTGACCCTCTGTACTTCCTTGGGTCCTACCATCCATTGTATATTCCCTTGCCTCTGGTGGGCTCCAAGCAAAAGAAGTGACCTGGATTACCTCCACAGCGCCCCACCCATGAAAATAGAACAGCAAATAGATTGGTCCCCTTGCACATAGGGCTGAGGAGGAGTTGGCCAGTGAGGGCTGAAAGCCTGGAGAATCTCCACTCCCCAATGGCAGGTGGCAGTGGAATTTCCATCTATATGGGTAGAGGTACCTGAGATTCACCTCTAATGGTGTTTGTGCTTCCCACTGACCCTGTAACTCTGTTGGGGTCAGTACTGGAGTGCACTGGCAGATACAATCGCATTGTAAATGCTGTGGTCACTTGGTGAGGAATTTTTGGGTCTATGTTAGGGTGTTCAGCATTAAGGTGAGGTGACATACAGTATATTTTTATCAACCCACATGAAAATTAATAATGATTTGCAAAAAAGTAAACAATAACAACTTGCATTTACATAGCGCCTTTACTGTAGAAAAATGTCCCAAGGCACTTCACAGTTGTTCTATAAAACAAAATTTAACACCAAACTACATAAGGGAATCTTAGGGCAGTTGAGGTGGGTTTTAAGAAACATCTTAAAGGACAAAAGAGAGGTAAAGAGGTGGAGAGATGTAGGGAGGGAATTCCAGAACTTGGGGCCTCAGCATCTGAAAGCACAGCCCCCAATAGTGGTATGATTAAAATCAGAAATGTGCAAGAGGTCGGAATCGGAGTTACTCAGCTATATTGGAGAGTTGTGGGGCTGGAGGCAATTACAGAGACAGGGAGGGATTTGAAAACAAGGATGAGAATTTTAAAATCAAAGCATTGCTTAACTGGAAGCCGATGTAAGTCAACAAGCACCTTGGGGGTGATGGGTGAACAGGACTTGGTGTGAGTTAATACACAGGTAACAGAGTTTGGATGATCACAAGTTCACAAAGAATGGAAGATGGGAGGTCGGCCATGAGTGCATTAGAATAGTCAAGTCTAGAGGTAACATGGATCCCTAACCCGGGCCTAAATCTCTCAACCCCACATCAATTCTAATTCCCTGAAAAAGCTTCCTTAAACCATGTTCACAAGAGAGGTATTTTCCTATGGAATTCCTCACAAAAAGTTAGGTAAACAAAAAAACCTTGCACAGAACATAGGGTAACAACTCATTCCACTCCAGCCTTTGCTGGGATCGAAGTTCCCAATCATCCGTTGTCTGATCTCGGGGGCCATTTCTCCTTCACAACAGTAGTAGAAAACTCAATTTGTTATCACAGCTCTACAAATTAGTTCATTTAATGCTTTTTCATTCAAATGATTTACACAGGGTCCCGACAGCCCTTAACGTACCTGAAACATGTCATTCGCACACTTCCGGCACAGGTTATGCTGACATGGGAGAATAACAACTGGTTTGGAGAACATTTCTAAACAAATCGGGCAAATCAGTTGCTTTTCCAGGTTGTCCATGGTTTGCCGATCATTGGTCAAAAGGTTGTAGTCTATGGAAGTGGTCATGTCAGAAAGTTTCCGAGATCAGGGCTAACTCGTAAAGTTACCTTCAGAAAATAAACTTCCTGCAGCTGCTCTTTTCCCTTTCTTCCTGACTTGCACTGGGGTTGTAACCTGATTGACTGGAACACTTCTTGATGTTTCTGCATGGGTAACATTGTCTTGGATTGGATTGGTGGGTTTGATGTTGTTTTTAGCAGCAGTTCGTCAGCCGTTGCCATGTTTGCTGTGCACTGTTATGTCCTTATATGAAACTGGCACTGAAAGACTGACTGTCAGGGCTGCTGTCTCTCTTCTTGCTGTCTCCCCCAAACTTACACCTGTCAGCAATCACATCCAAAACAGCTGCTTCTCTGGACATTGACGTTCAGAAAGAAATGTTCTTTAACCTGAATTAAAGCAAACAACGTCAAGCAGAACTACATGTAATAACTTTTGCCAAATTCACAGCCCCCAAGATAGTAGTGAACTCATATGCAAATTGCATTTTATTAAAATATCTTGGTATCATGACAATGACTGCTGATAACCTTGACAGTTCTGCACAGGCTCACTCAAACCTGGAGCCAAGCCAAAGTTTTAAATAGCAAAGAGATACTGTACGTACCATGTATTTATCATACTGATTCAGCAGATTACACTCTCACTTTTTTTTTATGTAAAAAGGTGAAATGCCTCCTAATAATATTTAAATATTTTATGCATATTGCATTAATAAAAAATGAAAAATAAACAAAAATTTAAATTTTAAAGTATTTTAAAGGGTATTCTAACTGTGACAAATCATTTGTGAAAATTCAAATCATAACAAGGTTTGCTATTATTTATTTATGAGAGGTGGCTGCTGATTTGAAGTTCCTTTTGTATGTACTGTAGAACATGCCAGGAGCAACACCAGGCATACCTAAAAACGAGGTGCCAAAATGGGGACGTTACAACATAGGACTACCTGCATGCTAAACGGCGGAAGCAGCATGTTTTTGACAGAGCTAATCCACAACCAACGGATTACATCAAAGCTCTGCTGTCTTGCCACGTCAGTTGTGAATGGTGGTGAACAATTAAACAACTAACCGGAGGAGAAGGCTCCATCTTCAATGACAGAAGAGCCCAGCATGTCGGTGCAAAAGACAAGGCTGTAGCATTTGCAACCATCTTCAGCTAGAAGTGCCGAGTGGATGATTTATTTTGGCCTCCTCATTGCAGCTTTGTTCCAAACATGGACAAAAGAGCTAAGTTCCAGGGGTAAAATGAGAGTAATTGCCCTTTACATCAAGGCAGGATTTGGCCGAGTGTGGCATCAAGGAGCCTGAGTAAAATTGAAGTCAATGGGAATCAGGGGGAAATCTCTCCACTGGTTGGAGTTACACCTAGCACAAAGGGAGATGGCTCTGGTTGTTGGAAGCCAATTATCTCAGTCCCAGGAAATCACTGCAGGAGTTCCTCAGGGTAGTGTCCTAGGCCCAATCATCTTCAGCTGCTTCATCAATGATTCCTTCCATCATAAGGTGGAGATGTTCACTGATGATTACACAGTGTTCAATACCATTTGCACCTCTTCAGATACTGAAGCAGTCCATACCCACACGCAGCAAGACCTGGATACCTGAGGTTTATGGAACGTGCAGGATGGGTGGTTGGCCAAAAAAGCATTGGAATAGTTGAGCATTGAAAAAATTACCACCCCATTGTTACTGCATTCGAGGCCCCCCCGCCCCCACTGCCCATCCCCTCCCCCACCCTGGGATTGCCTCCCCACCCATGAGACCCGACCTGCTGACCGGCTCAGTGTAGGAGCTGGCCACTTTTCCACGATCCCAACAGGCAAGCTGCCACAGGGGTGCCCATGTGTCGCCTTCAGCTTGTCGATGGTATCGAAGTGAGACCCAAACCTGCCTTGGGCACAAATCAAATTTTTCAGTCACTGTGTTTTCATTGGGGCAATTATACATCGCACAACATTTTGAATGAGAATTGATGTGCTACAAATGCAATCATGGCTAATGACACCTCATCATGACCACTGTTCCCAAGCAGATAACCTATGAAGCACAGAGTGAAATAGGCAGGAATGAGGAACTCAATTGTGTAGAGATGTTTGGCCCAGTCATTGGAAGTCTTACAATATTAAATTAGTAAAACAATTAGCAGTTTAGCGAGCATCTTACAGTGTAACCTGGAAAACATTAACAAAATTATAGCAGCACACTACACAACATCATTGCGAACAGAGAACTCTCTATGGACTTGATTGGAGTAGCAGCAAGCTGTGGAAAACCATGTGGACATTTTTCGAAACCTGCCTGCCCTGGATGTCGGGTCAAAAATGAAAATTCTTTGGAAACTTCAGTAACCAAGTCCCTTATAGTCATATACCAGTAACGGGGGCTATTCTGATACAAGATTAGTTCAGCATTAAAGTCAGAGAGCACCTATTCATGCAATAAGTAATGCTTGGAATGGTGTTCTAGGTAAGAAAGTAGAAATAAAACTGGTATAGTTCATGAGGCAGAAGATGTTGTTTGCTGCAGTATCAACAGAAAGATGAGCTAGATGTGTCAATTGCTAAAACAGGCCAGCTACATTGGCAGGGAGCATGAAAATCTAAAGTGGGGCTAGTCCTACCAACTTTGTTTTGATGTATTCTTGGAGGCTTGACCACGTGAGATCATGTGATTCTTGAACATGTGACATCTGAAAATATTATTGCATGTTTTTCTGACTGGATAGTAGGGACCCCAGGAGGTGGTATTAGGACCATTGCTCTCCTTATAAATGACCTGAACTTGGATATAGGAAATAAAATTGCACAGTTTGCAGATGATACAAAACTTGGCAATGTAATAAACAATGATTATGATAGCAGCAGACTTCAGGAGGACATACAGACTGGTGGAATTGGCAGACACATGGCAGATGCAATTAAATGCAGATAAGTTTGAAGTGACATGATTTGGGAAAAACAACATGGAGGGGCAGTATATACTAAATGGCACTATTTTGTAGTGGGGGGTACAGGGTGGGGGGGCAAGAACAGAGGGACCTGGGGGTGCGTATTCACAAATCTTTGAAGGTGGCACAGTAAATTGAGAAGGCGGTTAAGAAAGTGCATGGGATACTTGGTTTTGTAAATAGGGGCACTGTTTACAAAAACAAGACATGCTAAACTTTTACAAATTCCTAGCTAGGCCTCAGCTGGAATATTGTGTTCGATTATGGGCACCAGAAGAATGCCAAGGCCTTGGAGAGCACACAGAGCTTTACCAGGATGATACCAGGAATGAGGAACTCAATTGTGTAGAGAGATTGGAGAAGCTGGGATTGTTCTTCTTAGACCAAGGACGGTTAAGAAGAGAGCTAATAGAGCATTCAAAATTATGAGGGGTTTTGATAGAGCAAGTAGGAAGAATTTATTTCCTCTGGCAAGTGGGTCAGATTTAAATAAATGGCAAAAGAACTAAAGGGGAAGTCAGGAAAACATTCTTCACACAGTGGGTTGTTAAGATCTGGGACGCACTACCTGAAAAGGTGGTGGAATCAGATTTCAAAGGAACATTTAAAATGCAACTAGAAACGTATTTGAATAGGACTAATTTGCAAGGTTATGGGGAAAAAGCTGGGGTGTGGGACTAAATTGGACAGCTCTTTCAAAGAGCCAGCACAAGCATGATGGGCCAAATGGCCTCCTTCTGTGCTGCAAGATTCCATGATGTTATCTTTCTCCCAATCTCATTGGACTCTGATTTAGACTTAAGTTCTCGGTAAAGGTGACAACTCTGAACTAGGAACCTCAGTCAGAACTGATCTGTAGATTGGACGTCACACGTCAAAACCAACCTGAACCAAACTGAGAGATCACACAAAAGGCAGAGGGAGTGGTGTTTGGACACTTCTTACAGAGCACTTGTTCTCAACTCAGCACCAACATTTCTAGACTATGCCCTGGGCTCAGACTCAATTAAGGAGAGTTTTCATAGGATGAATCATAGACCCTGTGAACATAGTGTGTACAACAAATCTATAGGTCGGCGCAACATCGAGGGCCGAAGGGCCTGTACTGCGCTGTAATGTTCTAATTCTAATTCTAATTCTATACCCATGTGTAGATAGCCCGTGTTAAGCCATATGTACATAGCTCCTGTCTACACCCAGTGTGAACATGGTTGCTAATGCAGCAATATAAATGAATATACTGATAAAATATCTTCCGTAAAATATTTATGACACTTTAAAATGTTTTGTAAAATTGGCACGATTACAGATTTTAAAAATGCCAATGAATAAACGGATAATGAAAAAAGACACTTGTCCTTCGAGCCGGAATCGAACCAGCGACCTAAGGATTTCCTGGGCTTAGCCTCTACAGTCCTCCGCTCTACCAGCTGAGCTATCGAAGGCACTGGAAACCCACCTGAATAACAAACTACACAAGGGCGGGGAGGGAGGCGTGAAGTAAAAATTATGTATTTCTGGTTTCGTGCCTGATTATGGAGCGCAGCACGAAGCCGGCAAAAGCACAGCGAGCAGCCGGGTCCAGTCTGATAACGGGGTCCCACAGGAACAATATTACTCAAACACAGGGCGTTAATCCAGGATCAATCTGCACCAACTCAAACAGAAGCTGTTGCTCCAAGATTAGTCTATTGCTACAGGCTGTTCCTCTGAGATCAGACTGCACCCAAACAATCAGAGCATCCGCAGTATTTTGCTTTTAAATCAGAGGATTGCTGCTGCAAGACTAATCTACAGTCATTGCTACTCCAGGATTAGTCTGCACACACACTAACTGTTACTCCAGGATTAGTCTGCACACACACTAACTGTTACTCCAGGAGCAGTCTGCACACACACTAACTGTTACTCCAGGAGCACTCTGCACACACACCAACTGTTACTCCAGGATTAGTCTGCACACACACTAACTGTTACTCCAGGAGCAGTCTGCACACACACTAACTGTTACTCCAGGAGCACTCTGCACACACACCAACTGTTACTCCAGGATTAGTCTGCACACACACTAACTGTTACTCCAGGAGCAGTCTGTAGCGACTGCAGGACCCCTTCGCTCTGAACTAATTCTGCCGACAGCTGCAGGTTGAAATCCAAGGGTTGGCCGATCCTGGAGTCAAGCTCCATTTCCCGCGGTACGCTGTCCTCTGTAAACTTGCTTTCCCCAGGGGCAGCAGCCTTCAGTCGGTTATATTTCTGAGGAAGCAGCGAAAGGATAGCATGTAAAGTGCAGTGAGCTCCGGGTAGGGGATGTTAGTGGCCCTGTGCTGGCTGTGCGGAATTCAGTAACTGAACATTGGCTCAGCGAATCACAGTAAAATTTGTACCGATTTTACTGCTACTATCAGCCCGAGAATAGATTTTGTGTAGGGTCAGTGGCGCAATGGATAACGCGTCTGACTACGGATCAGAAGATTGCAGGTTCGACTCCTGCCTGACTCGTGTTGTTTTCTTACTTTAGTAGCTGCAGTAAATTGCACTTATATCAATACATGTTACTGTGAATTTAAATATCCAATACGAATTATTTCGGCAATGCATGGAAAACTAGTATCTACTTCGGGGCAATATAATTTTCAACTTAACAGGAATAATCTTCAAACAACAGGGAATTACAGACCAGTTAGCCTTACATCAGAGGGTTAGATAGGGTGGATAGTGAGAGTCTTTTTCCTCGGATGGTGATGGCAAACACGAGGGGACATAGCTTTAAGTTGAGGGGTGATAGATACAGGACAGATGTTAGAGGTAGTTTCTTTACTCAGAGAGTAGTAGGGGCGTGGAACGCCCTGCCTGCAACAGTAGTAGACTCGCCAACTTTAAGGGCATTTAAGTGGTCATTGGATAGACATATCATCACCTCATTCCATGACAATATGAAAGGCACAATTCAACATGGTGGCTCCTCATCAGAGCCCTTTCCTATCCTGAGTGGTGTGAAACAGGGCTGTGTTCTCGCACCCACACTATTTGGGATTTTCTTCTCCCTGCTGCTTTCACATGCGTTCAAATCCTCTGAAGAAGGAATTTTCCTCCACACAAGATCAGGGGGCAGGTTGTTCAACCTTGCCCGTCTAAGAGCGAAGTCCAAAGTACGGAAAGTCCTCATCAGAGAACTCCTCTTTGCTGACGATGCTGCTTTAACATCTCACACTGAAGAATGCCTGCAGAGTCTCATCGACAGGTTTGCGTCTGCCTGCAATGAATTTGGCCTAACCATCAGCCTCAAGAAAACGAACATCATGGGGCAGGATGTCAGAAATGCTCCATCCATCAATATTGGCGACCACGCTCTGGAAGTGGTTCAAGAGTTCACCTACCTAGGCTCAACTATCACCAGTAACCTGTCTCTAGATGCAGAAATCAACAAGCGCATGGGTAAGGCTTCCACTGCTATGTTCAGACTGGCCAAGAGAGTGTGGGAAAATGGAGCACTGACACGGAACACAAAAGTCCGAGTGTATCAGGCCTGTGTCCTCAGTACCTTGCTCTACGGCAGCGAGGCCTGGACAACGTATGCCAGCCAAGAGCGACGTCTCAATTCATTCCATCTTCGCTGCCTTCGGAGAATACTTGGCATCAGGTGGCAGGACTATATCTCCAACACAGAAGTTCTTGAAGCGGCCAACACCCCCAGCTTATACACACTACTGAGTCAGCGGCGCTTGAGATGGCTTGGCCATGTGAGCCGCATGGAAGATGGCAGGATCCCCAAAGACACATTGTACAGCGAGCTCGCCACTGGTATCAGACCCACCGGCCGTCCATGTCTCCGTTATAAAGACGTCTGCAAACGCGACATGAAATCGTGTGACATTGATCACAAGTCGTGGGAGTCAGTTGCCAGCATTCGCCAGAGCTGGCGGGCAGCCATAAAGACAGGGCTAAATTGTGGCGAGTCGAAGAGACTTAGTAGTTGGCAGGAAAAAAGACAGAGGCGCAAGGGGAGAGCCAACTGTGCAACAGCCCCAACAAACAAATTTCTCTGCAGCACCTGTGGAAGAGCCTGTCACTCCAGAATTGGCCTTTATAGCCACTCCAGGCGCTGCTTCACAAACCACTGACCACCTCCAGGCGCGTATCCATTGTCTCTCGAGATAAGGAGGCCCAAAAGAATGGATGAAAATGGAATAGTGTAGGTCAGATGGTTTCACAGGTCAGCGCAACATCGAGGGCCGAAGGGCCTGTACTGCGCTGTAATGTTCTAATTCTAACATCAGGAGTGGGAAAAATGCTTCTTCTTCTTCTTTGGCCTCCTTATCTCGAGAGACAATGGGTAAGCGCCTGGAGGTGGTCAGTGGTGTGTGGAGCAGCGCCTGGAGTGGCTATAAAGGCCAAGTCTGGAGTGACAGGCTCTTCCACAGGTGCTGCAGAAAAATTTGTTTGTCGGGGCTGTTACACAGTTGGCTCTCCCCTAGCGCCTCTGTCTTTTTTCCTGCCAACTGCTAAGTCTCTTCGACTCGCCACACTTTAGCCCCGCCTTTATGGCTGCCCGCCAGCTCTGGCGATCGCTGGCAACTGACTCCCACGACTTGTGATCAGTGTCACAGGACTTCATGTCGCGTTTGCAGACGTCTTTAAAGCGGAGACATGGACGGCCGGTGGGTCTGATACGAGTGGCGAGCTCGCTGTACAATGTGTCGTTGGGGATCCTACCATCTTCCATGCGGCTCAGATGACCAAGCCATCTCAAGCGCCACTGACTCAGTAGTGTGTATAAGCTGGGGATGTTGGCCGCCTCGAGGACTTCTGTGTTGGAGATACGGTCCTGCCACCTGATGCCAAGTATTCTCCGGAGGCAGCGAAGATGGAGTGAATTGAGACGTCGCACTTGGCTGACATACGTTGTCCAGGCCTCGCTGTCATAGAGCAAGGTACTGAGGACACAGGCTTGATACACTCGGACTTTTGTGTTCCGTGTCAGTGTGCCATTTTCCCACACTCTCTTGGCCAGTCTGGACATAGCAGTGGAAGCCTTTCCCATGTGCTTGTTGATTTCTGCATCTAGAGACAGGTTACTGGTGATAGTTGAGCCTAGGTAGGTGAACTCTTGAACCACTTCCAGAGCGTGGTCGCCAATATTGATGGATGGAGCATTTCTGACGTCCTGCCCCATGATGTTCGTTTTCTTGAAGCTGATGGTTAGGCCAAATTCATTGCAGGCAGTGGCAAACCTGTCGATGAGACTCTGCAGGCACTCTTCAGTGTGAGATGTTAAAGCAGCATCGTCAGCAAAGAGGAGTTCCCTGATGAGGACTTTCCGTACTTTGGACTACGCTCTTAGATAGGCAAGGTTGAACAACCTGCCCCCTGATCTTGTGTGGAGGAAAATTCCTTCTTCAGAGGACTTGAACGCATGTGAAAGCAGCAGGGAGAAGAAAATCCCAAAAAGTGTGGGTGCGAGAACACAGCCCTGTTTCACGCCACTCAGGATAGGAAAAGGGTCTGATGAGGAGCCACCATGTTTAATTGTGCCTTTCATATTGTCATGGAATGAGGTGATGATACTTAGTAGCTTTGGTGGACATCCAATCTTTTCTAGTAGTCTGAAGAGACCACGTCTGCTGACGAGGTCAAATGCTTTGGTGAGATCAATGAAAGCAATGTAGAGGGGCATCTGTTGTTCGCGGCATTTCTCCTGTATCTGACGAAGGGAGAACAGCATGTCAACAGTCGATTTCTCTGCACGAAAGCCACACTGTACCTCAGGGTAGACCCGCTCGGCCAGCTTCTGGAGCCTGTTCAGAGCGACTCGAGCAAAGACGTTCCCCACTATGCTGAGCAGGGAGATTCCACGGTAGTTGTTGCAGTCACCGCGGTCACCTTTGTTTTTATAGAGGGTGATGATATTGGCATCGCGCATGTCCTGGGGTACTGCTCCCTCGTCCCAGCACAGGCATAGCAGTTCATGTAGTGCTGAGAGTATAGCAGGCTTGGCACTCTTGATTATTTCAGGGGTAATGCTGTCCTTCCCAGGGGCTTTTCCGCTGGCTAGAGAATCAATGGCATCACTGAGTTCCGATTTTGTTGGCTGTATGTCCAGCTCATCCATGACTGGTAGAGGCTGGGCTGCATTGAGGGCGGTCTCAGTGACAACATTCTCCCTGGAGTACAGTTCTAGGTAGTGCTCAACCCAGCGGTCCAATTGTTTGCGTTGGTCAGTGATTGTGTCCCCTGATTTAGATTTGAGGGGGGCGATCTTCTTGATGGTTGGCCCAAGAGCTCTCTTAATGCCATCATACATTCCTCTGATGTTTCCGGTGTCTGAGGCCAGCTGAATATGACTGCATAGGTGTTGCCAGTAGTCGTTTGCTCAGCGCCTGGCTGTTCTTTGTGCAGTGCTTCTGGCTGCTTTAAGTGCTATGGATGTTAACTCGCTGGGGGCTTTCTTGTAGTTCAACAGTGCAATGCGCTTAGCGGCTATGACAGGTTCCAGCTCTTCATTATGAGATTGAAACCAGTCTGCATTTCTCTTCGCACTTTTGCCGTAGGTGGTCAAAGCTGACTCATAGATGGCATCTCTGATGTGGGCCCATTTGGTCTCAGCATCCCCTGTGGGAGTGTTTTGAACCGAGAAGTGAATTTAGAAATTTGTGTAACAGCTGTGGGTGAGAAATTCTGCTCGTGTTGATGCGCGGGTGGCCCTTCTGCTTGGAATGATGTAACTTCTTTGGTCTGAGTCTAACCTTGCTGCACACCAGGGAGTGGTCGGTGTCGCAGTCCGCACTGTGGAAGCTGCGTATGATTTGAACACTGTTTAAGGCGGCTTGCCTTGTGACAGTGAGGTCTAGCTGGTGCCAACGACGTGATCTTGGGTGCCTCCATGAAACCTGGTGACAGGGTTTAGTGTGAAAGAACGAGTTGGTGATGCAGAGGTTATGATAGGTACACAACTCAAGCAGTCTCTGCCCGTTCTCATTCATCCTTCCAACGCCATAGCGCCCAAGGCAGGAGGGCCAGGAGTCATGGTCGGCCACAACCCTGGCATTAAAGTCCCCCAGCAGGAATAGGTGTTCGGTGTTGGGGATGCTGCTGATGATGTTGTGGAGTTCCTCGTAGAACTGGTCTTTAGCTTCAGGTGGGGAGCAGAGTGTTGGAGCATCGATGCTGAGTAGGTGTACTGGACCAGAGGTGGTGAACAGTCGGATGGACAGTATGCGTTCCGAGCCATTTGAGGGAGGCTCTATCATCATGAGCAAGGAGTTTCTGATGGTGAAGCCCACTCCATGCTGTTTTGGTTCTTCAGGATCCCTGCCCTGCCAGAAGAAGGTGTAGTCTTGCTCTGCTAGAGATCCACTTGCAGGGAGGTGTGTCTCCTGAAGTGCTGTAATGTCTACATTGAGTCTACTGAGCTCATTGTTAATGATGGCGGTCTTCTGAGAATCGTTGATTTGTGTAAGGTCTTCCGACAGGCCAGGACACATAGTTCTGATGTTCCAGCTTGTAAAGCGAAGGGCTGGTAGCTTCTTTCCTTTTTTCGTGTTGTTTGGTGCGGTGTTTCAGACTATTATAAAAGATGTGATAGCAGAACACCTGGAAAGCATAAACGTGATTGGGCAAAGTCAGCATGGGTTTAGGAAAGGGATATCATGCTTAACAAATCTACTGGAGTTTTTTGAGGATGTAACTAGTAGAATAGAACCAGTGGATGTGGTGTATTTGGATTTTCAGAAGGCTTTTGATAAGATCCCACATCAGTGGTTAGTGTGCAAAATTAAAGCACATGGGATTGGGGTGATATACTGGCATGGATTGAGAATTGGTTGACAGACAGGAAACAGAGTAGGAATAAACTTCCAGGTGGCAGGCAGTGACTAGTGGGATACTGCAGGGATCACTGCTTGGGCCCCAGCTATTAACAATAGATATGAATGACTTGGGTGCGGGAACTAAATATAAAATTTCCAAGTTTGCAGACGACACAAAGCTGGAGGGGGGTGGGGGGTGGAATGTGAGCTGTGAGGAGGATGCAAAGAGGCTCCAACGTGATTTGGACAAGTTGGGTGAGTGGGCACATGCATGGCAGATGCAGTATAATGTGGATGAATGTGAGATTATCCACTTTGGTTGTAAAAACAGAAAGGCAGATTATTATCTGAATGGAGATAGATTAGGAAAGGGGGAGGTGCAACGAGACCTGGGTGTCCTTGTACACCAGTCGCTGAAAGCAAGCATTCAGGTGCTGCAAGCAGTTTGGAAGGCGAATGGTATGTTGGCCTTCATTGCAAGGGGATTTGAGTACAGGAGCAAGGATGTCTTACTGCAGTTTACAGGGCCTTGGTGAGACCACATCTGGAGTGTTGTGTGCAGTTTTGGTCTCCTTATCTGAGGAAGGATGTTCTTGCCATGGAGGGAGTACAAAGAAGATTTACTAGGCTGATTGCTGGGATGGCAGGATTGACGTATGAGGAGAGATTGGCTTGACTAGGCCTATATTCACTAGATTTTAGAAGAATGAGAGGGGATCTCATAGAAACCTATAAAATTCTAAAAGGACTAGACAGGCTAGATGCAGGGAGGATGTTCCAGATGGCTGGGGAGTCCAGAATCAGGGGTCACAGTCTCAGGATTAGGGGGTAAGCCATTTAGAACCGAGATGAGAAGAAATTTCTTCACTCAGAGGGTGGTGAACCTGTGAAATTCTCTACCGCAGAAGGCAGTGGAGGCCAAGTCATTAAATATATTCAAGAAGGAGATAGATATATTTCTTAATGCCAAAGGAATCAAGGGATATGGGGAGAAAGTGGGAATAGGGTACTGAATTAGACGATCAACCATGATCTTTTTTGAATGGCGGAGCAGACCCGAAGGGCTGAATGGCCTACTCGTGCTCCTATTTTCTATGTTTCTTATATAAACAAAAACACAAACTTGCATTTATACTGTGCCTTTAAAGTTGTAAAACATCCCAAGGGGCATTATTAACTGACAGAAAACACAGGGACACATTTTAAAAAGGTGCCATCGCTCGGGTTTCCATGTGCACCAGTTGATGCATTGCAAGATTCTGTAAGTCAAAAAAAGTGTTACTTCAAAAATAACATACCATAAATAAACCATTTGTATTAAATTCACGTGTATGATATATACATCAGTTGCAAACATGATAGTGTTGATTTTACATGGACGAAAGAAGGTCTCATACTTCTTAAGTCAAAGGTATTTTCTGTTTCTTTTTTTAGTTATGAAACCAATTTTTACTGTCCAGAGTACACACACCCAACCAAAGAAATTCCACAACATTTAAGTCTGGGAATTTTCGTTTGTGTGCTGTAAGTGAGTAAACTGGGATATATATGCTTTTCCTGATATATATTAATGGCTTAGATCCTGGTGTTCAGGGCACAGTTTCAAAATTTGCGCATCAAACGAAACTTGGAAGCATTGTAAAATGTGAGGAAGATAGTGTAGAGCTGCAAAAGGACATAGACAAGTTGATAGAATGGGTGGACAGCTGGCAGATGAAGTTCAATGTAGAGAAATGTGAAGTGATGCATTTTGGTAGGAAAAACATGGAGAGGTAATATAGAATAAAGGGTACAATTCTAAACAGGGTGCAGAAGCAGAGGGACCTGGGTGTATATGTGCATAAGTCATTGAAGATGGCATGACAGGTTGTGAACGCAGTTAATAAAGCATAGAGTATCCTGGGCTATATTAAGAGGCGCATAGAGTACAAGAGCAAGGAGGTTATGTTGAACTTGTATAAGATACTAGCTCAGCTTCAACTGCAGTACTGCATTCAGATCTGGGGGCTGCACTCTAGAAAGGATGTGTAGGCGTTCGAGAGGGTACAGAAAAGATTCACGAGAATGATTCCAGGGATTAGAAACTTCAGTTATGAAAATAGACTGGAGAAGTTGGGACTATTTTCCTTGGAGAAGCGAAGGCTGAGAGGAGATTTGATAGAGGTATTCAAAATCATGAGGGGTCTGGACAGAGTTGATAAGGAGAAACTGTTCCCACTCGTAAAAGGATCGAGAACAAAAGGGCACAGATTTAAAGTAATTGTTAAAAGAAGCGAAAACAACATGAAGAAAAGCTTTTTCACACAGCGAGTGGTTAAGGTCTGGAATGCACTGCCTGAGACTCTTGTGGAGGCAGGTTCAATTGAGGCATTCAAAAGAGAATTAGACTCATATGAAAAGGAAGAATGTGCACCGTTACAGGGATAAGGCCGTGGAGTGGCACTAGGTTAATTGCTCAATCAGAGAGCTGGTGCAGACATGATGGACTGAATGGCCTCCTTCTGTGCTGTAACGATTCTGTGATTTTAGGCTGTTACCCTTCCTGCCTTCAGTTAATCCTGGCCTTCTCCCTTCCCCAGTCCCAAGGCCTCCAAATCCTAAAGCAGCATAACATCAGTGGTTTTCGCAACATAATAAAAAAATTCAAAATAAGATGCCTAAATATATGCAAGTGATCAGTTACTTAGACCTTTTTCACTTTAACATTTAAAAGGAGAGCAGTGTTATAATCCAGAAAACCCGGCAGTGAGGAGAGAAGTGGAGACCAATCTTTGTAAGCGTTTATTTGGAGATACACACTTTCCAAACATGCCCTTCCAAAACCCAAACAACCACAGTTTCAATCTGCTCCTTTTTGTAGGAGCACAATTGAATCACCAGTTAATGCCCACCATCTGCATACAATTAAACAATTAATAGATTCCCTTCTCTCTCTTTAGTTTTTATTCAAAGTTTATATGTACAAACAAAATTTCAAAACCAAAAAACCCCCCAAAACCACCATATTCTGTACAAAGCATTACGTTGCAAGACACCCCTCCTCTAGGACCCCTAACAATGTCTTGGTACATGCATTTATTTCTGTATAAAACAGTTGATGATTTGCATCCACCCATTTAATTTTAGAAATTTCCTTTGTTTGTTTAAAGCCAACAAGGTCAATCCATGACCTTTTCTCACTCATATTTTTCATATCGAGTGTATATTATCCAACAATGAATGAATATCTACATAACATTTAATGGGTATACTATCTGCAGTAAGCCCTTTGTACAGAATCTCACTTAAAATATTTAACAAATAGAATCCCATCACCACTGCT
This sequence comes from Heterodontus francisci, assembly GCF_036365525.1. Lineage (NCBI taxonomy): Eukaryota > Metazoa > Chordata > Chondrichthyes > Heterodontiformes > Heterodontidae > Heterodontus > Heterodontus francisci. Next base: position 113,919,069 of record NC_090375.1, on the reverse strand, counting down.
TCCTCAAAAGCCAGTGTTTCATCAGCCAGAGTACTTTTAACAACCTTTTTTTATTTTCTTAGCTTCCCATTCTGACCCATCGGAAATATTACAAAACCAGCTGTTGAGATTTTAATTTAAGCACAATTTGCTGTTAGCAATCTACCAATATTGACTGAAAGAAATATGGTGCATATGTTGAATTTAATCAGTGGTTAAGTTGGTTACACAGCAAAAACATACAACGATGACAAGTAGTGAGTACTGATCCAGGTTGGGCTGGACGGCTGACATGAGTGAACAACCTTTCTCATTTTTTCTTGGTGCCTTGCTTTTTCTTGAAGTCTCCCTGAACTATCCAAAAGTGTTAGACCAAAGATCCACATTCAGGAGTTCCTCTCCATTGCCTACTGCAATTGGAACTCTTCTAAACCTTATCCTTTTTCATGGATGAGCCTGGCTATTATGACAGGACATAAGCGTCCTGTAAAAGTTCCTCATATATAAAGTTCTTTGTTTAAACCATGGAGTAAAAGCCCATCCTTATGTTATTTCCGACCTTTCATTGGCCACTATAGCCATTGCCCGGACTTTCTGTCCTTGATCCATGATACCCTTACAGCATCTTCCCTTGTCTCATCCTTTGCTGTTCCCCATGATCAATTTCACAACTATTGCAAAACATCCCATCTCTGGCATTCAAGCCAGGTGCCTCATGGCTCGTATTTGCCTATTATCACTCATTTATGCTTAGAGCTGTTCATTTGGCCTGCCATCCAATCTTAACTGTTCTAACTCCTTCTCAGACTATTGAACTGTGAAGTGATTTACTAAGGTGCTTCCCTTCACTAGTTTTGTTTCCAGTGAAATTGATCTTAAGAAGTTCCTAGTAAAGTGCAGCTTCAAGCATTAATCTAATTCTCTACCTATTCCAATGTGATATATTTATTTATTAAGCATATTTCTAATTTCTAACACAGCTGCACTAGAATACCCTTCAGGATGATTATTATGTGAAGCAACACTAAAAATTACTAGCTTCATGTTCTTTGGGTCACCTAAGGATGGGAATTTAAGTACGCATTTATCAAGTTGTAACTTCCTTCCTTTGACTTCTCTTCAGACATAACATCATCTTTTTATGATGACTTAGCATGATGAACCAGAATGGGCGTAACACTGTTATATCAACTGATTGTTGATTTGCTTTGCTTAATATCTAAACCAAAATATTTTAAAGTTCCACAAGCCTGACTCCCAATCTTAAATTCTACTCTATTTTGATTAATAACACATTTCTCAAATTCTGCAGTACCACTCATAAGAAATCATCAACATGCACCATGAAGATGGCTGGAAGTTTTCCTTTATGATACCAGTAAAATATTGCAGGATCTGCTTTTAGTTGAATACAATCTGTTTCAGTAAAACAGATCTCACCAAAAAGTACCATACCCTGAAGCAAATTCAGGCCATAGACACATTTTTTTAGTTTCCATACTTTTCCTTCCGTATCTGCTGCCTCTTTGAGCAGTTTCAGAAACACTTCTTTCTGAAGAGTATCACCCTGCAGAAATGAAGCTTTTATGCAGATTGACCAACACACCCATGAATATGTGACCAACAGAGTTCAGAAAAGAGTTTAAAATATTTTTAAGATTTTACAGCTGTGGGACAATGCACTCTAATATCTGTATCACCCAGTCGCTCTTCAAAATACCTAGCAACTAGCCTTGCTTTAGCCTAATAAGTCCTAACTGCAAGGACTTCTTCAGTACAAATCCACTTATGTGACAAAGCTTGCTGACCCTTATCTAGTAGCTCAGAATAAACTCCAAATGCTCTCCAACAATCTAACTCCCTTTGTTTTGGCACACATTAGTTTATCCTCAGATTTATTGGCAGCCACTAAAACTTCATGATCATAATAACTTCCGCTTCTACTTTTGTTACTAGACTATTCTGTGGTCTTTATTTCATTGTCTAGCCTATTCAAGCTACGGCCTCTACTTCCACTTTTATGTCTGCTGGGACTACCAACGTGATATCTCCGCATTGCACAATGAGAGGTTCTTTCTCTAGTATGTGGTTGTATTCTGATGGAAGAGTCACTTCCAGACTCACTATCAGGACTTGCACTGCACTTTCTTATTTTCCACTCTTACACCCCATTCTGCCAGTTCATGAAACTCACTTCTTAGTCATCATCCTGAACATTCAAACAATATTTAAACTTTCCATAGCTTTTCCTCACCATCCCACAATTGTCACATCCCTCCACAATTACTAGACCCCTCTGGAATATATGTCACCTGAGAACCCACTCTGGGCAATTAGCCATGACATTACCACTATCCAGCCCTTGATCTACTGCATTCTGTTCTCCAGTACCTTCATCACAAAAGACATGAGCATTTGAGATACAAGGTGTCTCGTTTACTTCTACCAGCTTCGATTAATCATGAGGAATGAACATTAACTGTTTGATTGCCATGTTTAATAGGTACTGTCTTACCATCATGACCTATTAGCTTACCAGGGCCTTTACATTCCTTTTGACCCTCCCTTTTATAGTATACCAAATCAACTGGATTGATCTCTATCTCGGATGGTCTAATATGATGCCCAGGTGTTCTCACAATTTTCTCTGCAACCACAGCCTTGATGAAAGCCTAACTCCCTGCATGTAACACATGCAAATCTGCAAGAAAAAAGTAACTAATTGTAGTATCTTCTCAAGCAGGAGGACTATTGCACAGAACAGAAGGCAATTTGGGATTTCGCCTATAGACTAATAGGTAGGGATTATATCTTCGAACCATCTGGACTGAATTTGAGAGTGATTGTCAACTTGCAGTCTGTTTGGTCAGCTAAAATTTTCTGCAACATTTCATTGATCTCTGCATGATTCTTTTCACAAAGTCTATTACTGAAAGGACTTTCAGCTGTGGTATTCATGACTACGTTGTTCATTTTTTCACACATGTCTCTGAACTTGTCATTGACAAAAATCTCCTCCATTATCAATCAGAAACTTTGCTGGTGTCCTAAGTCTGATCCTGATCCATTGCTCCATGAGTTTGTCTATAATAACCTTTGTCCTTCTATGTCTCTCTTCTCTCTCTTTGGCCTCCTTGTCTCGAGAGACAATGGGTAAGCGCCTGGAGGTGGTCAGTGGTTTGTGGAGCAGCGCCTGGAGTGGCTATAAAGGCCAATTCTAGAGTGACAGACTCTTCCACAGGTGCTGCAGAAAAAATTGTTTGTCGGGGCTATTACACAGTTGGCACTCCCCTTGCGCTTCTGTCTTTTTTCCTGCCAACTGCTAAGTCTCTTCGACTCGCCACACTTTAGCCCCGCCTTTATGGCTGCTCGCCAGCTCTGGCGATCGCTGGCAACTGACTCCCACGACTTGTGATCAGTGTCACAGGACTTCATGTCGCGTTTGCAGACGTCTTTAAAGCGGAGACATGGACGGCCGGTGGGTCTGATACCAGTGGCAAGCTCGCTGTACAATGTGTCTTTGGGGATCCATCTTCCATGCGGCTCACATGGCCAAGCCATCTCAAGCGCCGCTGACTCAGTAGTGTGTATAAGCTGGGGATGTTGCCCGTCTTGAGGACTTCTGTGTTGGAGATACGGTCCTGCCACCTGATGCCAAGTATTCTCCGGAGGCAGCGACGATGGAATGAATTGAGACGTCGCTCTTGGCTGACATACGTTGTCCAGGCCTCGCTGCCATAGAGCAAGGTACTGAGGACACAGGCTTGATACACTCGAACTTTTGTGTTCCGTGTCAGTGCGCCATTTTCCCACACTCTCTTGGCCAGTCTGGATATAGCAGTGGAAGCCTTTCCCATGCGCTTGTTGATTTCTGCATTGAGCCTAGGTAGGTGAACTCTTGAACCACTTCCAGAGCGTGGTCGCTGATATTGATGGATGGAGCATTTCTGATGTCCTGCCCCATGATGTTCGTTTTCTTGAGGCTGATGGTTAGGCCAAATTCGTTGCAGGCAGCCGCAAACCTGTCGATGAGACTCTGCAGACACTCTTCAGTGTGAGATGTTAAAGCAGCATCGTCAGCAAAGAGGAGTTCCCTGATGAGGACTTTCCGTACTTTGGTCTTCGCTCTTAGACGGGCAAGGTTGAACAACCTGCCCCCTGATCTTGTGTGGAGGAAAATTCCTTCTTCTGAAGACTTGAACGCATGTGAGAGCAGCAGGGAGAAGAAAATCCCAAAAAGTGTGGGTGCGAGAACACAGCCCTGTTTCACGCCACTCAGGATAGGAAAGGGCTCTGATAAGGTGCCACTATGCTGAATTGTGCCTTTAATTTTGTCATGGAATGAGATGATGATACTTAGTAGCTTTGGTGGACATCCGATCTCTTCTAGTAGTCTGAAGAGGCCATGTCTGCTGACGAGGTCAAATGCTTTGGTGAGATCAATGAAAACAATGTAGAGGGGCATCTGTTGTTCGCGGCATTTCTCCTATATCTGACGAAGGAAGAACAGCATGTCAATGGTCGATCTCTCTGCTCGAAAGCCACACTGTGCCTCAGGGTAGACGCGCTCGGCCAGCTTCTGGAGCCTGTTTAAAGCGACTCGAGCGAAGACTTTCCCCATTATGCTGAGCAGGGAGATTCCACGGTAGTTGTTGCAGTCACCGCGGTCACCTTTGTTTTTATAGAGGGTGATGATATTGGCATCACACATGTCCTGAGGTACTGCTCCCTCATCCCAGCACAGGCAAAGCAGTTCATGGAGTGCTGAGAGTATAGCAGGCTTGGCACTCTTGATTATTTCAGGGGTAATGCCGTCCTTCCCAAGGGCTTTTCCGCTGGCTAGAGAATCAATGGCATCACTGAGTTCCGATTTTGTTGGCTGTATGTCCAGCTCATCCATGACTGGCAGAGACTGGGTTGCATTGAGGGCAGTCTCAGTGACAACATTTTCCCTGGAGTACAGTTCTAGGTAGTGCTCAACCTAGCGGTCCATTTGCTTGCGTTGGTCAGTGATTGTGTCCCCTGATTTAGATTTGAGGGGGGCAATCTTCTTGATGGTTGGCCCAAAAGCTCTCTTAATGCCATCATACATTCCTCTGATGTTTCCGGTGTCTGAGGCCAGCTGAATATGACTGCATAGGTGTTGCCAGTAGTCATTTGCGCAGCACCTGGCTGTTCTTTGTGCAGCGCTTCTGGCTGCTTTAAGTGCTACAGATGTTAACTCGCTGGGGGCTTTCTTGTAGTTCAGCAGTGCAATACGCTTAGCAGCTATGACAGGTTCCAGCTCTTCAAAATGAGATTGAAACCAGTCTGCATTCCTCTTCGCACGTTTGCCATAGGTGGTCAAAGCTGACTCATAGATGGCATCTCTGATGTGGGCCCACTTGGTCTCAGCATCCCCAATTGAACTGGACTTATTACCCGTAACTGCTGCCTTCCATGTTGTTTTGGTCGCTGTGAGGTGACTATGGAGTGACCGCTCCATGGCGCATGCCTGGGCGAATGTATGGAGGTTGAAAGTTGCCCAAGCGTCAAAACCCCCCTCTCGGCCTTTTTGGTGGGGTCCAAAGCAGAGCACAACGTTTGGCACCGGTATGGCTGCAGGAACTGCCGGAAACAGGCCAAAGGTGACACATGACCGCCTACGGGGATCCGCTCCGGATTTTCTGTTAGGGTTTACTCCCTGAGCCTTGGTCTCTCCCGAGACGCCCACAAGGCGTTGTTAGGGCCCCTACACAGGGGTAGGAGGATGCTGGTGGGAGGAAGGGGTGCGAGGGGGAGGGGTGGAGGGAAGGGGGTGCGAGGGGGAGCTGATAAGGGGGCTGTAAGGGGGTCAGGGGGTGCAGGGGAAGGGGGTGCAGGGGGAAGATGGTGCGAGGGGGGAGCTGGAAAGGGGTTGCGAGGGGGGAGGGGGTGGGGGAGGGGGGTGTGGAGGGGGGTGAGCTGGGAGAGTGGAGCTGGGAAGGGGAAGGTGGTGCAGGTAATAAACCATTTCATCAGTTCCCACCATCGACGCTGGGAAAGCTCATCCACATCCTCCGGGAGGTGAGCGACAGCCTCGGGCGCCGGTACCAGCAGGAATTCGCCGATATTGCACTGCAGATGTGCTACGAGCCTCACATCTCCCGCGGGCGCTTTGAAGGTGTGGCCGAGGAGCCGTTCGTGGCTTTTTACATGTTCGGGGCACTTTTTTCTCAAGGCTTCCCCTCTGTAATAGTCTTATTACCCTAGGGTTCCGCTGCTCCTTCTTCTCTACAATGGACTTACCGCACGCCGTGGCCGCGGACACTCTGGACGATGTGGACAACAGGATAGAAGATCAGAATATCACCAGCTGTACTTTGCAATTTCGTCCGGATTTCATTCAATTCCATTTAGTGCTCAATGAGGAAAACAAAGAGCAGGTATGGCTGGGGGAGGGCAGTGGGCCCAGGTAACAGGACAAAAGATTGCCACAGTCTAACTTCTCTTTCTTCAATTTAAATTACCAGAGATCTCTGTTTTTGGCTTGACTTTTTTAAGAGATAATAATTAAACAGACTAAAATCCTATTCCTTCAATTTAAATGGCTCAGAGCTCTTTTTTCAGGTGCTAAGCACCACAGCTGTCTGTGTCCATGTGTCCTCTGTGTCTGTGTTCTGTTCAAACAAACTGTCTTCAACTGAAAAGCCAGTTCAAAATTGAATTGTAACAAATGTATTGCTTAATACTCACTCCCAGTGGCTGTATCTATGGTAACGGGAATGCACCTTCCTATAACTCCTGAGGCTTGCTGGTTCTTGAAGCAATACTGATCTTTTGCAAGCCTTAAAAGGCAAACCACGTATTCCCAAAAAAAAAACTACAGGACCATGACAAAATAAAGACATAGAGTGCAAAAGCAAGGAAGTTATGCTAAACCTTTATACAATACTGGTTAGGCCCCAGCTGGAGTATTGCGAATAATTCTTGGCACTACACTTTAGGAAGCTTGGCAAGGCCTTAGATAGGATGCAGAAGAGATCTACTGGAATGGTACCAGGGAAGAACGACTTCAGTTACATGGAGAAATGAGAAGGTTAAGGGGACATTTGATTGAGATGTTCAAATCATGTATGGGAATAACTGTTTCCAGTGGCAGAAGGGTCAGTAACCAGAGGAAACAGATTTAAGGTAATTGCCAAACAAAACAGAAGCGACATGAGGGAAACATTTTACACAGTGAGTTGTTATGATCTGAAACGCACTGCCTGAAAGAGTAGTGGAAGCAGATTCAAAACTAATCTTCAAAAGGGAATTGGACAAATACTCGAAGGGGAAAAAGTTACAGAGCTATGGGAGAAGAGCAGGAAAGTGAGATTCATTAGATAGCTCTTTCAAAGAGCCGGCACAGGCAGTGTATCGTTCCATGATTCTATGATTCTGTAACTCAGGTAGGATTGATATTGAGGATACAGGGTGGGGGAGGGTCCATGGGTTGGGGGCCAAGACCACACTGATTTCTGTCTGTGAACACAAACCAGGCTCCCAGAATGTATGATGCTGTACAATTTTACCATCAGCAAGAAGCCTAAATAATGAGAAAGTGGAGGAGGAAACCCTTCTGCAGTAGGCACTGTAGGACAACATTGACAAAAGCTCTGAGACTGTCACCCTGTGATGCTGGCTGCAAAAACAGCTTTGCAGCCTGGAAGAGCAATACTCGAGACTAACCTAGAAAAGACAGTCACCAAAGTGTCTAATCCACCCATTTCAAAGAGCATACTACACAGTGGGCCAAGACACCATCTCCAACATTGTGCTGTGCAATAACTAAATGACCATGGAAGCCCATTGTTACTTCTGCTGCTACCTTATTTCTGCATTAGCAGAAATAAACTCTGGACAAAAGTGTAATAATTTTACCCTGCAGCATTCCTTTGATGACATTGTATGGTATGTGAACCTATTCGAGTGCTTCTTCCAAAACTTGGAACCATATGCCAGAGTTTTCAACTTCAGCACGAACGTTACACAGGCCATATTGGATCGACCGCAATTATACACCCCATGCAATTTTTCTCTCTGTTGAAGTCAATGGAAAGAAACATCGGTCTGGATTATGTTTTGGCGACTGGGGTCCTGGCAGTGGGCTGGAAGGTAGGGAGAGACCCCGCCTAAGCCCTCCATCAAACTCCTGTTGCTATTTCACAGCAGGCAAGCAATTAACTGCCTGTTGTTGAGGCCTCAGTTGGGGCCCATAAAATTACATTGGAATTCAGCAACAGGCCTTTCCGCCTTCCGTTAAATTGAGCTGGAGGTGGGAAGAGGCCCTTAAGTGGCATGAGTTCCCTGCCCCAGACTAAATTGGAAGGCATCGGGAAGGTGAAGGGCACTCATCCTCCGCCTTATGATGTAATTTTATGGGCTTCCGCCTCCATTCCCATCCTGAGGGGACCCATAAAATTCAGCCCATCGAGTTGGGTGTATAACAGGCCCCACCAAAGTGGAATGTTCTGTCCACAGATGTTTGCAGCACAGAAGGCTGCTGATCTTGATAGTGGAGTTGCCTTTCAGCAGATATATGGCCAATGGGCATCTTGAAATTCTCCCAGGAGTAGCAAGCCACAGATTCTTCCTTTTGCTGAGGGTGTGAGGATTGGCAACAAGAGGAGACAACATTTTTAGCAGATCATGTAAAGTAGATTGTGGGCAATTTCTACTGGCAGCAATCCTAAAACACATTATCTGCTTTCAAATTTGGCAAAATATGTTTATTGCAGGGAGATGTGAAATAGGGAGAAGTAGTATTCTTTGAGAAAAATATCACTTATTAGAAATACTGTGATTGATTCATAGCAGCATAAGTAAACTCAGATGAGGGGTGGGCGGGGGCATAAAATTCCAGTCTCTGTTTTTCTCTTCACAGATGCTGCCTGACGTGAATATTTCCAGCATTTTCTATTTTTATTTCAGAATATTTTCAGTTCGACTCCTACATGACTCGTAGTACTTTTTAAAAAAAATTATCTGCAGTAAATTACCTGCACTTGCAGGTAAACATTCAATGTTTGTTTTCTTTTGCAACACATAGAAAGATACTGCCTTGTTTCAAAGCAATACGATTACAATTTCAACATATTTGCCTACATATTAATTCATTACATTGAACTAACAACATAGAAACAGCTCATTAGGCACAACTAGTCCAGCAGTAGTTCTAATCATATATGCCTGTCCTGTTCTCATATATTCTTATTCCCTCTTCCTGTCTAATCTATTTTTAAATGCCGAAAAATAGTGCTGCACGTCATCAGCATACATGTCTCCAGATGCAGGTTTCTGGGGAAAGGACACTGGAGTGGGACTAGCTGAGTTGCACAACAGGCTGAATGGCCTCCTTCTGTGCTGTAACCAGAATACAGGATGGTCCCTGGGGTACATTGGTCTAGAACATAAGGACATAAGAAATAGGAGCAGGACTAAACCATTCAGTCCCTCAAGCCTGCTACTCCATTCAATAAGAACTCCTACCTCAGCTACACAATATTCATGACAGAGATTGCTGGATTTTTGCGTACTGTAAGGCATTTAAGGGATGTGGGAATAGTTGGGAAGGGGGAATTGAAGTAGAAGATCAACCACGATTGTATTGGATGACAGAGCAGGTTCGAAGGACTGAGTGGCCTACTCCTGCTCCGATTATGTTCGAATGTTTTTATACGCACCTTCCCACACTATCCCCATATCCGCTGATTTCCTTAATTCAAAAATCTTTCGATCTCTGACTTGACTGTACTCAATGGCTGAGCATCCACAGCTTTCTACAATAGAGAATTCCAATGGCTCACAACCCTTTGAGTGAAGAAATTTCTCTTCATAATCCATAGACCTCTTATTCTGACCTTGACACCCAGCTCTAGACTCCCCAAACCAGCGAAAATATTCGCCCAGCACCAGCCCTGTCAAGCCTTTTAAGAATTTTTTGTGTTTCGATGAGATCACCTCTCATTCCTCTGCCAGCCATCCATATGGAGGTCCTGAGCCCACGAATGGCCTCAGCGTGCCCGCTGGAGCAACTTTATGTAGGGTGGTTTCCTAATTGGGCGGCTTCCTAATTGGCTGCCTCCACATTTGCCATCCAATTAAGATCGGCAGACCAGGGAAGCGGGAGGCCCAATAGGAGGTAGGCACTGCTGGAGAAGAGGGGGCACCTCAAAATGGAGGCACTCACAAACGATTCCCGCTTCAATGGTGAAAAAGATGACAAAGTACTGTGAGGCGCCTCAGAGTGGAGGGTTAACCTCTCCAGAAGAGTGCCTGCAGCTGCTCCTGGACTCCTGTGAGCATTGTGGTCCCCTGATGCTCCCAATTTATTCAGCCACCCACGACCCACCAGCCTCCCAGCGAGAGGCCGCCCTCACAACTTTGCTGGGTTCCTGACACAGTTGGGGGCCCGTATGCCACTAGGAAAGTTGGAGCACTGGGGGAAAGTGGCCCTTGATTGGGGACTTAATTGGCTCTTTGCCTGTCTGCCTCCGTGGAGCAAGCTGCCGATTCCCATGGTAGCCCACCCATGGGAACCTGATGGGGTTTCCCACTGCTTTCCCGTCTCCAAACCCATCTCTGCTGAGCCAGGAAAATTTAGCCCATTAATTTGGAAGAATATTGTGCAGTTTAAGAGTTAATGGTTAAGGAAAATTTGAACAAGGAAGTAAACAAGAAATAAAACAGAAAATGCTGGTAACACTCAGAGGGTCTGGCAGCATCTGTGGAGAGAGAAACAGAGTTAATATTTCAGGTTGATGATCGTTCATCAGAACTGGAAGATGAAAATGTCTGACTGCTGCAAGCAATGCTGTTGTGGTGAAAGAATCTCATCACTAGCATGCCTTAGTAAACTTGTTTGAACTTACTGAATTCTCATTGTCAACAAAATGCAAACACAGATATGCCAGTGTCATATGCAATTAAAAGGTTTGCAGATTTTCTGCATAAAAGTAGGATGAATAAAAGGCCTTTGAGCTAGAATTAAACCTTAACCTAATTGTTTTTGTATAATCCTCCACCTTGCCAGTTAAGCTGTTGAAGAATGTAGACCAAGTGGTATCTTTAACAATAAAACTAGGATTCTTACAAAATAAACGGGTGAGTGAATCTACTTAATTAAAAGTCTTGCATCAAGCTCTCGTCCATCATTTCACATCTTTCAAAGAGATCACACTTGCTCTCAGAGGCAATACGCTTCAAAGGTATCACACCAGAGCATCACATCTCACACTTTGAGGCTTCACACAGGTCAAATCACAGGCAATGACAGTGAACTAGCAAAAATACAAAAGAATTACTTTGCCTCGGTATTTAGCAGGGAAACCAACATAGTTAGAAGAGGGAAAAAAAGACATTTAAAAAAGAAAGGGGGAGATAATTGATAAACTAGTGAAACTTAGAGAGAATATGTCCCTAGTCCAGATGGATTGCATCTGCACATATTAAAACGAGTTCGGGAAGGGACAGCAGAGGCAATTTTACACACATATATAAAAATTCATTAGAAAAGGGAATAGTGCTAGTGCACTGCAGACAGCTAATATAATTCCTATATCTAAAAAGGGAGATAGAACAAGTCTATGCCGAAAACATTGAGTGATTGACTACAATAAGTAATGATACGTAATAATTAAGAATCAAATATCTGATTGAATAAACATGAATGAACCAAAATACACCAATGTATAACAAGTAATTAGCAGCAATCCAAATAATCTAATCTAATCTAATTTTATAGGTTTCTATGAGATCCCCCCCCTCACTCTTCTGAACTCCAGCGAATATAATCCTAACCGATTCAATCTCTGCTCATACGTCAGTCCCACCATCCCAGGAATCAGTCTGGTAAACCTTCGCTGCACTCCCTCTATAGCAAGACCATCCTTCCTCTGATAAGGAGACCAAAACTGCACACAATATTCCAGGTGTGGCTTCACCAAGGCCCTGTATAATTGCAGCAAGACATCCCTGCTCCTGTATTCGAATCCTCTTGCTATGAAGGCCAACATACCATTTGCCTTTTTTACCACTTGTTGCACCTGCATGCTTACCTTCAGCGACTGGTGTACGAGAACACCCAGGTCTTGTTGCATATTCCCATCTCTCAGTTTATAGCCATTCAAATAATAATCTGCCTTCCTGTTTTTGCTACCAAAGTGGATAACCTCACATTTATCCACATTATACTGCATCTGCCATGCATTTGCCCACTCACTCAACTTGTCCAAATCACCCTGAAGCCTCTCTGCATCCTCCTCACAACTCACCCTCCCACCCAGTTTTGTGTCATCTGCAAATTTGGAGATATTACATTTAGTTCCCTCATCTAAATCATTAATGTATATTGTGAATAGCTGGGGTCCTAGCACCGATCCCTGCGGTACCCCACTAGTCACTGCCTGCCATTCAGAAAAAGACCCATTTATCCCTACTCTTTGTTTTCTGTCTGCCAACCAATTTTCTATCCATCGCAATACACTACCCCCAATCCCATGCGCATTACTTTTACACGTTAATCTCTTATGTGGGACTTTGTCGAAAGCCTTCTGAAAGTCCAAATAAACAACATCCACTGGTTCCCCCTCATCAACTCTACTAGTTACATCCTCGAAGAATTCCTTAAATACAATTAGTGACCTAGCCTCCACAACTGAGGTAGAGTTCCACAGATTCACCACCCTCTGAGAGAAGAAATTCCTTCGCATCTCAATTTTAAATGTGTGCCCCCTTATTCTGTAACTATGTCCTCTAGTTCAAGATTCCCTCACTAGCGGAAACATATTCTCAACATCTATCCTGTCAAGCCCCCTTAGAATCTTACATGTTTCAATAAGATCACCTCTCATTCTTCTAAACTCCAATGTTTAGCCGTTCTTGATAAGACAACCCCTTCATCCCAGGAATCAGCTTAGTGAACCTTTTCTGAACTGCCTCCAATGCTAGTATATCCTTCCTTAGTTATGGGGACCAAAACTGTACACAGTACTCCAGGTGTGGCCTCACCAACACCCTCTTCAGTTGGAATAAGACCTCCCTATTTTTAAACTCTAACCCCCTAGCAATAAAGGCCAAAATTCCATTTGCCTTCCTAATTACCTGTTGCACCTGCATGCTGACTTTTTGTGTTTCATGAACAAGAACACCTAGATCCCTCTATACTGCAGTATTTTGTAGTCTTTCTCCATCTAAATAATAATCTGCCTTTTTATTCTTCCTACCAAAGTAGATGACCTCACACTTTCCCATATTGAACAGTATCTGCCAAGGTTTTGCCCACTCACTTAACCTATCTATATCCCTTTGCAGATTCTTTGTGCCATCATCACAACATGCCCTCCCATCTATTTTTGTATCATCAGCAAATTTGGATACATTACACTCTGTCCCTTCCTCTAAATCATTAATATAGATAATAAATAGTTGCAGCCCTAGGATCGATCCTTGTGGCACCCCACTAGTTACGGCTTTCCAACCTGAAAAAGACCCATTGATCCCGACTCTCTGCCTTCTGTGTGCTAACCAATCCTCAATCCATGCCAATACATTACCCCAATACCCTGAGCTCCTATTTTGTGGAATAACCTTTTATGTGGCACCTTACTAAGCGCCTTCTGAAAATCCAAATACACTACATCTACCGGTTCCCATTTATCCACTCTGCTTGTTATATCCTCTAACTCTACCAAATTTGTCAAACATGATTTCCCTTTCATAAAACCATGTTGACTCTGTTTGATTGCATTATGTTTTTCTAAATGTCCTGCTATTTCTTCCTTAATAATGGACTCTAGCATTTTCCCAATGACCGATGTTAAGCTAACTGGTCTATAGTTTCCTGCTTTCTGTCTCCCTCCTTTCTTGAATAGGGGTGTCACATTAGCAGTTTTCCAATCTGCTAGTACCCTACTGGAATCCAGTGAGTTTAAATATATGATGACCAATGCCTCTACTATCTCTGCAGCCACTTCTTTTAAAACCCTTGGATGCAGGCCATCAGGTCCTGGTGACTTGTCTGTCTTTAGTCCCATCAGTTTGTCCAGCACCTTTTCCCTCGTGATAGAGATTGTTACAAGTTCCTCCCTCCCATTTACACCTTGCTCATCTATTATTGTTGGGATGTTTATAGTTTCCTGCACCGTGAAGACCGATGCAAGACACCAAGAGGCAAGTCCTGGAAATAGATAGCTCTGTGCTGTATATAATAGTTAGCTGTCAATAAATCTGTTTGAGATCTTCAATCACCTGGACTCCACACATCTCATTTATGTTGCCTCAGACAACAGAAAAAGCCTCTTCTTACATTAATTGTTGTTCAAAGCAAACATTCACTAAACAGCCAGTACCACAAAAGCAACCAATCAAATTGTTGAAATAATTTTGTTCGTTTTCAAATGCAATTTTCCTTCATACTTCAGTGAGTAGTGTATACACGTAAAATAGTGTAACATAACAGATAACAAGTGACATATTTCAGGAAAAAATTCACTAAACTTACTCATAAATTGGTTAATGTCAGAAATGCCTACAAGAGATTTCACTCACAGGCGCCTGCTGATCTCTCTGGATCCCAAGGCTTGACTCAGAAATATCACCTGGGGCTGAGTGCAGAGAACCTCCAGCTCTGCTCATAAATGTTGTATGTCAAAACAGATGCATCATGGAAATTGTAATTTTCAGCTGCCTCCCATGGAATTAAATGCCCGGAGTGCATCATGCCAACCCATATTTTTTTAGTTTCACACGGCATATTCTACGAAGAGAAATATCTTTTATTTGTGGTTTTTATTCGCAAGCTAACAGTAACGAGTATTAGAGTTTGTAAAATCGCATGGACTGCAGGGGATTTGGGTCATTCTAATGGTCACATGGATCAGTAAATGGGAAGAGATTTATATCTCCTCCTTGGAGAAGTTTGCAAAGCAGAAAAATTGTAGGCCCTCTCATTCTGCTGTCAGGTTTCCAGTAGGGAAGTAATTAAGGTGTTTGCCTTGATGAACAACACTTCAGTGACCTGTTTGACGCATTGGTGTGTTGCAGGCTCATTAATGTTGCTGGTACCTGTTTTGGTAACTTTAAATGAACCTGTGCTAAATGTGCAGAGCTGTAATGACCTTGAGTCCCACTGGTAGTGCTATCCTCTGGTGTTAACTCTAGGTTCTAGTAGACGGCACAACTCCACCACTGCCTCAATGGTGAAGCAGAACAGAGGAAGGTAGTCTTCCTCAGACATTTTCAGGTAAGGATATCTGAGTTTACTCACACAACTGGGGTGAATTTTATGTGCCTGCCTGCATCGGCGGGCGAAAGAAATGGTGGCCCACACAGCACAGAGCTGCCATGATCCTAAGCACGGCGGCTCATTGAAATAGCCAGGGCGGGCCACACCACCACCATCCACCCCCCCCACCCCCCCACCGCCGATCACGTTGGGGGCGGGCTGTCCATTCCCGGCAATGGCGGTCGCTGCCTGTGTGCAGGCGCTGATGCCATTTTTAAAGGGCTGTTAGTCCTACAGGCAGATTTAAATATTTAAGGATAGATTTAATTAAATTAAATAAATGCATTTATTTTGCCCCTCCCCAACCCCCATAACAATTAAATAAATTATTGGCTCTTTCCACCCCCGCAAAATACTTAGCTTTATCATCTGACCTTTCCCGCCACAAACTGTACAAACTTTAAACTATCCTTTCCCACCATCCCCTACACCTATGGCGTTAATTCCCCCCCATTCCCCCCACACTAATAAACACACCTTGCCCCTCCCCCACCAGTGTGGTGCCTCATTTCCACAGATGGGGGGTCCGAAGGCACAGGAGTGTGTGACGCTGGGCCAAAGATCACAGGGAGCCATCAGGAGGTGGCGTAAGTTTATTTAAATTAATTATTTTAATTGATTTGCATATTAAAATTGTGATCCCTTCTCCCAGTGGCCGGGAGGCCACCACAGTGCCTCACTGCCGCCGGGACGATCGGGCCAGGCCGTCCTGGCGAAGGGGTCTGTTGCGAGCCTCATCTGGAGCCATCTTCAGGCCGCCCCGGCTATGGGACCCGACGCCTCAGGGAGAACAGAATCCAGCCCAACTGTGTGAGTCAGATGAATGTCAGAAATCTACCTCTCATTAAAACTTTCATCCTCCTCTTCTTCTGAATAACACAAATTGAGAGGATTCCCCAAAGGAATTCACATATAGGACTGGATTTTACCAAGCCCACGATGTCGGGCTCCATGGCGGGGTGGTGGGAGGGGGGGTGGCGGGGGGGGGGGGTGGCAAAATGGTTCCAGCAACGGTCCACCACACAGGCTGACACCGGGAGGGCCCAGCCCGATCCACCCGGCGGTGGCAGCGAGGCTCCGTGCCTGCCCCGCACCCCCCCAACCACCCACCGATGGGTGACGGGACCCAGATTTAAATATATAAATTACAATACACTTACCTGGGATCTTATGGGCCCGCCCCGATCTTCAGAGTGGTGGCCGGCATGCCTGCACCTTCAATTCCTCCCCAGGGAAAGCCAGCGTGACATTGGTGGAGAGGGAGGAGTTGTTAATATTTTGTGTGGTGGGGGGGTGGAGACAGGGTCAAATATATGTAATGGGTGTAGGGGATGGTGGGAGGGGGTGAACTTTTAGTGTGCCTAATCAAAAATCAGGTACTGCTCCTCGAGCCTGCGTTGATGTTCACTGGAACACTGGAGCAGGCCAAAGACAGAAATGTTGGCATGAGAGCAGAGGGGAGTGTTGAAATGGCAAGCAAACAGAAGCTCGGGGTCATGCTTTCAGACTGAGCGGAGGTGTTCCGCAAAGCAGTTACCCAATCTGTGTTTGGTCTCCCCAATGTAGAGGAGACCGCATTGTGAGCAGTGAATACAGTATACTAAATTGAAAGAAGTTTAAGTAAATCGCTGCTTCACCTGAAAGGAGTGTTTGGGGCCTGGATAGTGAGGAAAGAGGAGGTAAAAGGGCAGGTATTACACCCCCTGCGATTGCATGGGAAGGGGCCGTGGGAAGGGGACAAGGTCGTGCGCCCAAAGCTCTGCTTCAAGGACGCTTGCAAGTGTGACATGAAGGCCCAAAATGTCGACTATCACACTTGGGGGTCACTAGCTGTGAAAGGGAGAAATGGCAACACATCCTGTGGACTGGTGTGCACTACCACAACAACCAGTGGCTACAGCAGGTTGGCAACAGACGCCAACGCCAAAAACAACTCAGAGCGTCACTTGGCAGCTTCACATGTGGCACTTGTGGCAGAGCCTGCCTCTCATGGATTGGCCTTCACAGCCATCAACAAAGGTGCACCAAGAAGAGACACCCCACCTAAATGGATTGTTTGCTGCCTGTCCATGATCTTTTGTAGATGGAAGGATGCCAAGCCACCACTGGTCATGCAGCTTGGAACATCTACTCAGTGTTTGGTGCAAAATAACCTAAAGGAGGAGACATGCAAGCAGATTTAATAATTTGCACTCCCCCGGCACAGTTTTGTGCATCAGGATCTCATATTAAGATGGAAATTAACAGGATCTATAGAATTTTCCATCTATTCATGTTAAGGGTCAGAAAATAGTGCAAGGCCCAGTGATCTTCACATCCAAATCACAATATGTGCTCCTGTTGCATTAGGCTGGGAACTGGGAAAGCAAATTCATAAAATTTACTCTATAATGTAAATACGAAAGAAGTATAGGTATTGAAATATCAGACATCTGGGCAGCATTAAGCAAGTGCAGGCCTTTATTTAGAACACTACACTTTTTAATAACATACTGATTCATTCACATCGGTAAATGTATACACAAAACAAATAATTAATCATTTTTCTGATTACAGACATTTTACCAACACTTTTTTCACTCTTTTTGTGTAGCTCCAGTGCAACCTTACATATTTTAAGTGGTTTTCTCATTCATTTCACACAAATTGAGTTTATATGCATTTGTTGAACAGAACAGAAAGAAAAAAAAGGCAAACATAAAATTCAAAGGTAAAAGAAATGTTGATTTGTCTTTTATCATCCTGAGCTGTTTTGAATGTAGTCCATATAGCTCTTTCACAGAGCTTACTCGTCTTTTCCACTTTTTTAATGTTCTGGTTTCACAGTAAGAAGTGGATGGGATGGTAACAACATACTAATATGAACTAACAAATATTCAGTTATGTAGTATGCTTGTATTTCTGTGAACTGTGCTTTACATTTTACACATCAGAAAATTAATATTGTTTTCTTACATCTCCATTTGCTTTTCATTAGCATCACCTATACTTTTATCATATTGTGATGGATAAACACCAAAGTGGAGCAAGTCGTCGGGCATTATTGTCTCAGAAGTGACTCAATTAATTGTAGGGCGCTTCATACCTGGTTACAAACAGGACTGAGAATTTTGAAGCCCTGTACAGATGGAGATGACTGAAGCCTGCATTGAACACAATAGCTCCTGAGCCTTGGAACCTTGAAAATATTGTGCCAAGGAAAGTGATCAAGTGCAGTGCAGGATGTGAGCTTGCATAGGCATTCTAGAGCTTCACTTGATTTCACAATTGAGGAGGTAGGGAGAAACCAGATCTTCTTGGAATCTGAATGCCATATATGTCTGTTCCAGGCAAATACAGTGGCCAAAGGTAGTAACTTACAACAGAGAACACCTGAAACTGCCTGCAATATGAATTGGACTAATATCCAAAACTCCAAGTTTACATTTTCTTCACAATCGATTTAACTGCAATGGACAGACAATATTCCCACAATGGACTGAACAAAGGGAAGTGGTTCACCAAGGCTTTGGGCTTTACAAGTAAAAGATTATGCAAAATACAGTAGCATCACACACAGATGGCTATTATGTGTCGATACATTAACTACAACAACTTAGAATATTGTTTAAAGAAAAGTAAACTACACTTATCAAATGCTAATTTCTAAGCCGTTCATTTTAGAAATATTGACAAAGATAAAATCAATCTGTTTGATTCTAAAGTGAAACCTACAGAAAGGTTGTATCATATTTGCCTTCAGAAAACCTTCCTGTAATTTATTTAAAAAATATATATTTGATGTTGCGATTTACCAACCTTTAGTTACACAAGAAGAGGATGTTGATTACAATACTTGTTTATGTTTTTAAACACAAAGTAATGGAATCGTCCACCAATCCAAAATAGGGGGAGAGGTATCCATACACATGGTTACTCTATTTCATGTTTAGAGGCAGAAACAGGCTGAATTTTCCGAATGCTTGAGGTGGGGAATCTTACCCTCATCAATACAATTTCAATGGACAGAAATTCCAGTATGTGCTGGTGGAGAACAAGGTTTATTGCTTCTTGGGGTATATGAAAAATGTAGACTTTTTTGTAGAACTGTGACATAGGCTGGATTTTATGCCCCCCACCCTTACCCTGGGAGCAGGCTGGGCGAGGTGGGGTGGTTATGATGCCTGTCACCTACCCACCTCTGCTGGTATTTTACCAGCAACAGGGGAGGTGACAGTTAGCCCACCTGCCCTTGGGTCAATTGAGGCTAAGTGGCTAATTAATGGCCACAAGGGCCTCTTCCCACTGCCGCTGGTATTTTACCAGCAGCAGGGGAGGTGACAGTTAGCCCACCTGCCCTTGGGTCAATTGAGGCTGTGGCCTCTGCTGGTATTTTACCAGCAGCAGACGGGCACTTCATCACCTGGGGAGGCTGCCCAATAAAACCTGGAAGCCTCCCTGTGGCCTCGGTGGATTCCTTCCTGATTGGGCACCCTGTGCCCCATGTAGAACCCCCATCAGTGGCAAGAGCCAATCCCACTGGAAGACCCCACTCCCCCTGCTCGGGCCTACCTGATTGACCCCGGCGATCCCTGACCCCACTTGCCTCCTTGATGGCTGCAGCTCCAGGGACTGCTGCAGTCCCAACAGTGCCCAATGCTCCCAGGGCGCTGCTGGCACTGAAGAGCTGCCAGCCTTCTGATTGGCCGGCAGCTCTTGGAGGGGGGACATCCTGCCTTAGAGGGGCGGAAGCCACAACTGAAAGCAGTTAATTGTCTGAGGTCTGTAAAATACCGTTGTGGCTTCCTGGGCCAGCGGAGGCAGGCTCACCCCCGACTCTCCAGCTAGTAGGCAGGGCCACCGCCTCTACCTTAAATCCTGGCCATAATTTCTGTACCAGTGACATCATGAATGACAAATTGCATTCAGAATCACTGCCTCAGCATAGGGTGCAAATGGAATCATTTCAATATATCATAGGATGGGAAGTTTTACACTAAAGAGGTCATTCTACAAATATAAAATACAGCACAACGCATTCTGGAATTTCTGATATGTGCTCTTAAGGTCAGTGGGTGTGAGTAACAAAATGTAGGATTGTATGATAATTCAATAGAACATAAATATATTTAAATCTAGTCCATGAAGGAGTGAAAAGCAGATGCATTTTAAGTCTTTGAGCATTGAATGATGACGTCAATACCAAAATAAACTAACAAAATTACAGCTTTGCTCCAAGAATGCAGGCAATTACATTTTCTATGGTTTTGAAGATTTCTCTAAACCTGTTGTAAACTAAAATAGAAATTTATTCATTTTGGTGGTGGTTATTTGAGAAATGTTCATCTTATGAAAGATATGAAAGGGCATCCAGTAATCAGAGAGCGGAAATGGAGATGACTCAGCTGAGGTTATGGTTGAGATAGGTCGGAAATACATTACAGTCTCTGGTCCAAAGGCACATCAGATAATTCCTAATTGGTATCTATTCAAATCCTTTTAATGATTTTTTTTTGACCTAAGGAACCTTACAAACATCCACGGCAGAGTTCATTTGTATTTCAGAAAGAGTTTCCAAACAATAAATTATTGAAGTGCTGGTCTTATTCCTCCCTGTATTCGTCACCCAGTCTTTTTGTTACAGATGTAACCAGGTCAGTCAGCCTATTATTTTCAGAGGTGCAATACCAATATCCCAACCACAAAGAATGCAGTAGCAAGTAGCAGAACTCCTACAACATTTTGTCATAAAAGATTAATTTCTAACTTTCTTACTGTTGGGCAATGAATAGCTGGTAAAATGGAAAGGAGGGAGTTAGTTTTCATTCCCAGCCTCACATGTTAGTTGGAGTCTATTTAATAAAATACATCTGCTTATCCAAAAAAATGCAATTTGGTTACACTGTACACAAAATATGATAATATATCTGAGGGAGGAAGTATATTAAACACAGTCAGCAGAAGTATTTAAAATAATTGAACGCACATTTCCAGATAATGCTATAAAGTGAGAAAAAAAACAGGGATTTGATTTTGAGTGTTTAGAGCAACAAAGCAACACTGGACTCTGCTTTGAGATAGGTTTTCAAACTGCTTTACAGCTGTGGGTACAATCGACAGTAGTCATTTAAGTCATGTCAAGATTGGTAGTTGATGAAATCTTTTTCCAAATGAAAAATGCAACCACGCTCCATGGCATGTCCACATTTTAACAGTTGCCTGGAATTTCAGCTCAACTTCCCGCTCTCTTAAATTCTACCCATCAGTGTTGTAGCTACGTTGGCCATCACAGATAAGCTGAGTTTTTTCATTTGCATTTGTAGGCTGAAGCACTATTGGAATCTCCCCATCTGCAAACAACAAAGAAACAAGAAGTTAGGGATCAGTACATTAAGATACTGTTTGGCTATGCCTCAACATACTGTTCTGAAGCCAAGAAATATATAATCAAATATTATATCAAACAAAGCTTTACAGAAGAGCATACAACAACAATTTTAGATTTTTTACTGTGAGCTTCACAATTGTTTCACCAAAATTCAGTCCTTCTGATCAACCAGCAAACTGGTTATTGTTGTGCCTGCTTTATGGTTGAATTTATGCCCCTTTGTTCCCTAAAAAATGAACATTATTGATACATAATTATTTAATTTCACCTTCTGGAAACCAGAGCAAATGAAATTTCAGCAATAATTAATATTTGGTTGTTTATATATATGATAAATGTGGGTTTTCATTGTATCAGAAAAAAATTCATGCTTTCACTGTGCACTTAAATATTATACAGTGCGGACAGTACTGTGAGTATTCAAGGGTGATCCACTGCTAAATCATTGATAGAATCTGTTTCAGCAGAGAGAAGCAGCTGAAGAAACATTCCCTGGTATCAGCCGCTGAGTGAACTGCATATGGTAGAATGGAATGTTGTTTCCTATTTTGTAAATGCTCACCTATTTCAAAGTAAATGAAAATTAATGATAGGACTATGCTGTGTCAGTATCAACAAGTGCATTGTTTATAAGGGGTCACTACACAAAATGAATTAGGAAAACAGAATTTAAATACAAGTAGATTTTCAGGAGAGTGAAACATGATCAGTTAAATATGATGATACATGTCTCCAGTGGAAGAAATATGATAAGCTCCACTCAGTAGTGGTTATATTTAGATGATGCTTCTTTAAAAATACATTCTTTGGCTTCCTCATGTGACTCACCAAGTAAATTCACCACCTGATTAGATGCAAACCACCAAATTCCCAGGTTCAAAGTTTGGTCTGTAATTCTGAGAAGAAATTCCTGTTCAGGCTACACATGAAGAATAGATACTGGGAATGGGGGTTGCCAGTTCCTGTGGAATTGTACTTCAGTCAAGTCACTTTTCCCAGACTGGGTGTGAAATGTGTGGGGTTGGGACGGCATGGAGACAAATATGAAACTCTCAAAATAATAAGCTTTTGACACAATTGTCATTCTGAAAGAGTGAACAAAAGAAACTCTCATCAGCTACATTCATGGTAATGCCCCACTTCTAAGCATTGTGGACATCAAGATCAGAGGCATTTGTAAAACCAATGCAAGCAATGCAGCCATCAGTCTTCTTGCTATTGAGTAGCAGAGAGCAGAGCTATGTGCATACTTACTCAGGCTTGTAGATGGAGCTCTGCCCATTGGCCTCTGAATGCCATTGAAATTTAGGATGATTACAAGGAGATGTTGAGCCTGGGATACGTATCTTTCCAATGTTTTAAAATAGAAAGGCAGTGTGGCAGGCTGCCTGAAGTATTTCAAAACCTTCTGTAAAGCAGCACGTCCCTAACTGTACAAATGATGCCCTGGGTTTATGGATGATGTGACATTGCATCTATCTGAGTAGTCTATGCTAGGTGATTTATTTTTTTCTATCAAAACCACTGGAGGAACTTTGTTCCCTTTCAGTTATTGGGGTTGAGTGTGTTTCAGTGAATTACCTCTTCCTAACGAGTTTACATTATGTTGGTATACTACTGTTAGAAATTTGTTTCAAAAATTGAGATGAATTTAAAGCTCCTTTTTCCCACCAGTCTTTTCCAAACAGTCTTTCATACATCCTCAGAAATCAGACCTTGTCATTCATAGTTCTGGCCGTGGCACTATGAGGTTTTACAATAGAAAGCACAGCAGATATTCCATGAACCAGTTGTAAATGGAAGCTAAATAAAGTATAAAAGCTTAAATTCTAAAAAATAAGCTGACAGTATTCCATTCAACAATAGATGTGACTGATCAGTAACAGGAGAACAAGTTTATCATGAGCCATCCACTGGTGTCTAAATGCTTTGAATTCACACATATTGGTCTGGAATTTGTGCTGCAACCAGGGCTCCTGCCGCTGGGCCGAAAAGGCGGGGGAACTCCGCCTCAGCCTGTTCGTGCCCCCACCCTGGAGCGATCCTCCGGTCTCTTAACTTTTAAGTTTCACAAGTTAGAATTCAATCCCTTTAAAGACAGGGATCCTGCCTCCAAGACCTGCGGCCAATCAGAGGGCCGGCAGCTCAGCAGTATCAGCAGCAGCACCGGGAGCAGTGGTCACTGCCGGTACTGCAGAGGTCTCAGGTCCAGGCTCAGCACTGGAATCATTGTTAGCCTATTCTGCCCCTGGGAAGATCGCTTGGAGATGAGGAGGCGACAGGCCCTCCACCCCCCCTGCCGCCCATCATGATACTTCGTGCCCTCCCACCTCCGACCCACCTCAGGGGGCCACACAAAATCCCAGCCATCATATTCATCATCTGCTCTGATGATGCAACCTTCCACAACAGCGCTTCTGATATGTCTTCCTTTTTCCTCAGTCGAAGATTCCCCCCACTGTGGTTGACAGGGCCCTCAACCATGTCCGGCCCATTTCCCGAACCTCTACCCTCACCCCTTCCCTCACCCCTTCCTCTCCCTCCCAGAACTGCGACAGGGTTCCCTTTGTCCTCACTTTCCACCCCGTCCAGCGTGATGCCACTACCAATACAACTTCCCCTCCCCTCCCCTGTCAGCATTCCGAAGGGGTTGTCCCTCCACGACACCCTGGTCCACTCCTCCATTACCGCCACCACCTCGTCCCCTTCCCACGGCACCTTCCCATGCAATCACAGGAGGTGTAATACCTGCCCTTTTACCTCCTCTCTCCTCACAATCCAAGGCCCCAGGCACTCCTTTCAGGTAAAGCAGTGATTTACTTGTACTTCTTTCAATTTAGTATACTGTATTCGCTGCTCTCAATGCAGTCTGCTCTACACTGGGGAGACCAAACACAGATTGGGTGACCGCATTGCGGAACACCTCCGCTCAGTCTGAAAGCATGACCCCGAGCTTCCGGTTGCTGGCCATTTCAACACACACCAGCTGCTCTCATGCCCAGATCACTGTCCTGGGCTTGCTGCAGTGTTCCAGTGAACATCAACGCAAGCTCAAGGAACAGCATCTCATTTATCAATTAGGCACTCTACAGCCTGCCAGACTGGACATTGAGTTCAATAATTTCAGAGCATGACAGGCCCCCCTTTTTATTTTTACTTCTTTTTTCTTTTTTATTTGTTTATTTTATTTTATTTCAGTTTGTTTAGTCTGTTGCTATTGTGCCTGCCCACTGTTTTTTTTTCATGTTTGTGCTTGGGGACAGGCTGTTCATTTTTCTGTCAATTAACACCCTCTCTGCACTAACGCTTTGTCTTTCACCACACCATTAACATACCATTTGCCTTTGCCCCATGACCTTCAGGTCAGTTATTCTCTGTGACCTTGTCCTATCAACACCTTCTCTTTGGTTATCCTTGCGCCACCCCTGCTTTACTTGCTTAAAACCAATTACATTTTTAATATTTGCCAGTTCTGATGAAGGGACACTAGCCTGAAACATTAACTCTGCTTCTCTCTCCACAGATGCTGCCAGACCTGCTGAGTATTTCAGCATTTCTTGTTTTTATTTCAGATTTCCAGCATATGCAATATTTTGCTTTTATTTTAAAGTCAAAATGTAGTCTTTTCTCACTCACATGTTTTGTACAGTGTACATTGTCCCACAAAGAATTATTATCCACAGAACTTTCAATGGGTATCCTATCTTCAGTATGTCCCTTGTTCAGAATTCACCCAAAATATTTGACAAATAGAACCCCATGTCCACTGCCTCCATAAGACCCAGTGTTTCTGCAGCTAAAGTGCTTTAATCGACCTGTTTTATTTTCTTAGCCTCCCATGCTAAAGAAAAACATTTCCCATTTTCACCCATCAGAAATATTATGAAACCAGCTGCATACGAATACCCATCAGCAAGATTAGCATGTGAAGCATCACTAAAAATTATTAGCTTCATGTTCTTTGGGTCACCAAACGATAGGAATTTAAGTACACATTTCTCTGGATTTAGTTTTTTTAATGTTTTATTTGCCCTTAAAACATTCTCAACATTTGGATGTTTTATCATCGTGCTTAACTCCAGCACATAAAAACTAGCATCAGGCCTAGTCTGAGAGCACAACCAGTTTAATTGACCAGTCAAGCATTGCAATTGCTCAATCTCTGCTTTAGATATATCATCAATTTTCTGTGATGACCTAACATGATTAACCGGGATGGGAGTAACACTCTTTAAATAAGATTGCTGATTTAAAGTTTTTCCAGACTTAGTCTGCTTAATATCTAAACCAATATATTTAAAGGCCCCACAAGCCTGTCTCCAAATCTTAAATTCTGCCCTAATAACATATTTCTCAAAATCCGCAGTACCACCCCAAAAGAAATCATCAACATGCATCATGAAGATGCCTGAAAGTTTCCCTTTATGATACCAATAAAACATCGCAGGATCTTTTGTTTTATTATTCGTTTGTGGGATGTGGGCATCGCTGGCTAGGCCAGTATTTATTGCCCATCCCGAATTGCCCTTGAACTGAATGGCTTGCTAAGCCATTTCAAAGGGCATTTAAGAGTCAACCACATTGCTGTAGGTCTGGAGTCAATTGTAGGCCAGACCAGGTAAGGACAGCAGATTTCCTTCCCGAAAGGACATTAGTGAACCAGATGGGTTTTTATAGAGTCATAGAGTTATACAGCACAGAAACAGGCCCTTCGGCCATCATGTCCATACTGGCCATCAAGCACCTATCTATTAGTTGAACACAACCAATTTTCAACAAAACAGATCTTACCAAGAAATACCACACCCTGGAAACATGATTAAGGCCACTGACGCATTTGTTCAGTTTCCATAGTTTTCCTTCTGCATTTGCTGCCTCCTTGGGTGGTTTCATAAACACTTCTCTCTGAAAAGTATCACCCTACAGAAATGCAACTTTTATGTCAATGGATTTACACTTCCATGAATGTTTTTTTTTATTCATTCATGGGATGTGGGCGTCGGTGGCTATGCCAGCATTTATTGCCCATCCCTAATTGCCCTTGAGAAGGTGGTGCTGAGCTGCCTTCTTGAACTGTTGCAGTCCATGTGGGGTAGGTACACCCACAGTGATGTTAAGAAGGGAGTTCCAGGATTTTGACCCAGCGACAGTGAAGGAACGTCGATATAGTTCCAAGTCAGGATGGTGTGTGACTTGGAGGGGAACTTGCAGGTGGCGTCCCATGCATTTGCTGCCCTTGTCCTGCTGCCACTGTGCGTTGGTGGTGAAGGGAGTGAATGGTGAAGGTGGTGGATGGGGTGCCAATCAAGCAGGCTGCTTTGTCCTGGATGGCGTCGAGCTTCTTGAGTGTTGTTGGAGCTGCACCCATCCAGGCAAGTGGAGAGTACTCCAACACACTCCTGACTTGTGCCTTGTAAATGGTGGCTTTGGGGAGTCAGGAGATGAGTTACTCGCCGCAGGATTCCTAGCCTCTGACCTGTTCTTGTAGCCACGGTATTTATATGGCTACTCCGGTTCAGTTTCTGGTCAATGGTAGCCATTGCTGGTGGGGTATTAAGCGATGGTAATGCCATTAAATGACAAGGGGAGATGGTTAGATTCTCTCTTGTTGGAGATGGTCATTGCCTGGCACTTATGTGGCGCAAATGTTACTTGCCACTTATTAGCCCAAGCCTGGATATTGTCCAGGTCTTGCTACATTTCTACACGGACTGCTTCAGTATCTGAGGAGTCACAAATGGTGCTGAATATTGTGCAATCATCAGTGAACATTCCCACTTCTGACCTAATGATTGAAGGAAGTCATTGACGAAACAGCTGAAGATGGTTGGGCCTAGGACACTACCCTGAGGAACGCCTGCAGTGATGTCCTGGAGCTGAGATGATTGACCTCCAACAACCACAACTATCTTCCTTTGCGCTAGGTATGACTCCAGCCAGCAGAGGGTTTTCCCCCTGATTCCCATTGACCTCAGTTTTGCTAGGGCTCCTTGGTGCCATACTCGGTCAAATGCTGCCTTGATGTCGAGGGCAGTCACTCTCACCCTCTTGAGCTCAGCTCTTTTGTCCATGTTTGAACCAGGGCTATAATGAGGTCAGGAGCTGAGTGGCCCTGGCGGAACCCAAACTGAGCATCACTGAGCAGGTTATTGCTAAGCAAATGCTGCTTGATGTCACTGTTGATGACGCCTTCCATCACTTTACTGATGATTGAGAGTCGACTGATAGGGCGGTAATTGGCCGGGTTGGACTTGTCCTGCTTTTTGTGTACAGGACATACCTGGGTAATTTTCCACATTGACGGGTAGATGCCAGTGTTGTAGCTGTACTGGAACAGCTTGGCTAGGCGTGCGGCGAGTTCTGGAGCACAGGTCTTCAGTACTATTGCCGGAATATTGTCAGGGCCCATAGCCTTTGCAGTTTCCAGTGCCTTCAGTCATTTCTTGATATCACGCGGAGTGAATCATTTAGAGATACAGCACTGAAACAGGCCCTTCGGCCCACCGAGTCTGTGCTGACCATTAACCACCCATTTATACTAATCCTACACTAATCCCATATTCCTACCACATCCTCACCTGTCCCTATATTCCCCTACCACCTACCTATACTAAGGGAAATTTATAATGGCCAATTTACCTATCAACCTGCAAGTCTTTTGGCTGTGGGAGGAAACCGGAGCACCCGGAGGAAACCCACGCAGACACAGGGAGAACTTGCAAACTCCACACAGGCAGTACCCAGAATTGAACCCGGGTCGCTGGAGCTGTGAGGCTGTGGTGCTAACCACTGCGCCACTGCGCTGCCCTGATCAAATTGAGCCAATCAAATTGGCTCAAGTCTGGCATCTGCGATGCTGGGGACTTCAGGGGGAGGCAGAGATGGATCATCAACTTGGCACTTCAGGCTAAAGAGTGTTACAAATGCTTCAGCCTTATCTTTCGCACTGATGTGCTGGGCTCCCCCGTCATTGAGGATGGCGATATTTGTGGAGCCACTTTCTCCAGTTAGTTTAATTGTCCACCACCATTCACGGCTGGATATGGCAGGACTGCAGAGCTTAGATCTGATCCGTTAGTTGTGGGATCGCTCAGCTCTGTCTATCGCATACTGCTTATGCAGTTTGGCACGCAAGTAGTCCTCTGTTGTAGCTTCACCAGGTTGACATCTCATTTTGAGGTATGCCTGGTGCTGCTCCTGGCATGCTCTCCGGCACTCTTCATTGGACCAGGGTTAGTCTCCTGGCGTGATGGTAATGGTAGAGTGGGGGATATGCCAGGCCATGAGGTTACAGATTGTGGTTGAGTACAATTCTGCTGCTGCTGATGGCCCACAGCGCCTCATGGATGCCCAGTTTTGCATTGCTAGATCTGTTCGAAATCTATCCCATTTAGCACGGTGATAGTGCCACCCAACACGATGGCCAAAAGAGCTAAAAGGATTTTCAAGATTACTTTTCCAATTATGGGAGATTTCACTCCAACATCGGTATCACCCAGACACTTTTCAAAACCCCTCACAACTAGCCTCGCTTTAGCCTTAAAAGTTCCATCGGGAAGGACTTTTTCAGTACAAATCCATTTATGTGACAAGGCTGGCTGTCCCTTATCAAGTACCTCAGAATAAACTCCAAGCTCCAACTCTCTAATTCTTTATATAATATATAAACCAAAAACAAGACATGCTGGAAATACTCAGCAGGTCTGGCAGCATCTTTGGAGAGAGAAGCAGAGTTAACGTTTCAGATGAGTGACCTTTCATCAGAATTCTTTATGTTTTGCTTCTCTTAGTTTATCCATGCGTTTATCGGCAGCCTCTAAAACTTCATGGTCATGAGGACTCCCGCTTCTAGTTCTATTCCGAGACTGCTCTCTAGCCTTCATTTCATTGTGGAATCTATTCAAACTATGGCCTCTGTTCGCACTTTGATGTCTTTCGGGACTACTGCTGGAAGATCTTCCTCGCACATTATCGGAGGCCCTGTGTCCAGTACGTGATCGCTTCCTTATGCAAGAGTCACTTCCAGACCCACTATTAGAACTTGCACTGTGCTTTCTTACCCTCCACTCTTTCACCGCATTCTGCCAGTCCATAGACCTTGTTTCTTGGCCCTCATCTTGAACATTTAACCAATATTTAAATTTGCCAGTAGATTTTCCTGCACGTACCACAATCCACAATTGTTGCATCCCTCCAGCTATTAGACCCCTCTGGAATATATGTCACCCGAGTACCTATTTGGGGCAATTGTCCTTTGGATGCAATAGCTCTTTCTTGAGCGTCATGATCGCTCACATTACTATCCAACGCTTGTTCTACCTTATTCTGTTCCTCAGGACCTTCATCACAAAACACAAGCGCATTGGGGTACAAGGTGCCTCGTTTCCCTCTACCAACTGCTCAGATCCTGCAAATTTGTAATCAACCCTGATTAATCGTTACTTAACAATTTGGTTTCCATGTTTGTACCCGAGACACTACACGTGTAGTGTCTCCCACCCACCCTCCTCCTCTAACTAAAAAAAAAGGACTCTGGTGTGTTGATAAGATTTATTGGGAATCTAGAATAGTGGGAATGGAGGTAAAGGCAGTTGTATGTTCCTCCTGCAGAATGTGGGAGGTAGGGGTCGCCAAGAGTGTCCCTGCTGACTGCATCTGCGGGAAGTGCACCCAACTCCAGCTCCTCGCAGACCGCGTTAGGGAACTGGAGCTGGAGCTGGATGAACTTCGGATCATTCGGGAGGCGGAGGGGATTATTGACAGGAGTTATAGGGAGGCAGTCACACCTCAGGTAAAAGAAGTAGGTAGATGGGTTACCGTCAGGGGAAGGAAAGGGAACCAGCAGGCAGTGCAGGGATCCCCTGTGGCCGTTTCCCTCAACAACAGGTATACTGTTTTGGATACTGTTGGGGGGGACGACTTACCAGGGGTAAGCAATGGGGTGCAGGTCTCTGGCACAGAGTCTGTCCCTGTTGCTCAGAAGGGAAAGGGGAAGAGGAGCAGAGCATTAGTCATTGGGGACTCCATAGTTAGGGGAACAGATAGGAGGTTCTGTGGGAACGAGAGAGACTCACGGTTGGTGTGTTGCCTCCCAGGTGCCAGGGTGCGTGATGTCTCCGATCGTGTTTTGGGATCCTTAAGGGGGAGGGGGAGCACCCCCAAGTCGTGGTCCACATAGGCACCAACGACATAGGTATGAAGAGAGATGGGGATTTAAGGCAGAAATTCAGGGAGCTAGGGTGGAAGCTTAGAGCGAGAACAACCAGAGTTGTTATCTCTGGGTTGTTGCCTGTGCCACGTGCTAGCGAAGAGAGGAATAGGGAGAGAGAGGAGTTGAACACGTGGCTGCAGGGATGGTGTAGGAGGGAGGGTTTTGGTTTCCTGGATAATTGGGGCTCTTTCTGGGGTAGGTGGGACCTCTACAAACAGGATGGTCTTCACCTGAACCAGAGGGGTACCAATATCCTGGGGGGGAGATTTGTTAGTGCTCTTCGGGGGGGGTTTAAACTAAATCAGCAGGGGAATGGGAACCTAAATTGTAGTTCCAGTGTACAGGCTGTTGAGAGTAGTGAGGTAGGGGATAAGGTTACAGGGACGCAAGAGGGCACTGGCAAGCAAGAACTTGGTTTAAAGTGTGTCTACTTCAATGCCAGGAGCATCCGGAATAAGGTGGGTGAGCTTGCAGCATGGGTTGGTACCTGGGATCCTGATGTTGTGGCCATTTCAGAGACCTGGGTAGAGCAGGGGCAGGAATGGATGTTGCAGGTTCCGGGATTTAGATGTTTCAGTAAGAACAGAGAAGAGGGTAAAAGAGGGGGGGGTGTGGCATTGTTAATCAAGGAAAGTATTACAGCGGCAGAAAGGACGTTTGAGGACTCGTCTACTGAGGTAGTATGGGCCGAGGTTAGAAACAGGAGAGGAGAGGTCACCCTGTTAGGAGTTTTCTATAGACCTCCGAATAGTTCCAGAGATGTAGAGGAAAGGATAGCGAAGATGATTCTCGACAGGAGCGAGAGTAACAGGGTAGTGGTTATGGGGGACTTTAACTTTCCAAATATTGACTGGAAATACTATAGTTCGAGTACTTTAGATGGGTCTGTTTTTGTCCAGTGTGTGCAGGAGGGTTTTCTGACACAGTATGTGGACAGGCCAACCAGGGGCGATGCCACATTGGATTTGGTACTGGGTAATGAACCCGGCCAGGTGTTCGATTTAGATGTAGGTGAGCACTTTGGCGATAGTGATCACAATTCGGTTAGGTTTACCTTAGCGATGGGCAGGGACAGGTATATACCGCAGGGCAAGAATTATAGCTGGGGGAAAGGAAATTATGACGCGATTAGGCAAGATTTAGGATGTGTAGGATGGGGAAGGAAACTGCAGGGGATGGGCACAAACGAAATGTGGAGCTTATTCAAGGAGCAGCTAATGCGTGTCCTTGATAAGTATGTACCTGTCAGGCAGGGAGGAAGTTGTCGAGCGAGGGAGCTGTGGTTTACTCAAGAAGTTGAAGCGCTTGTCAAGAGGAAGAGGGCGGCTTATGTTAGGATGAGACGTGAAGGCTCAGTTAGGGCGCTTGAGAGTTACAAGCTAGCCAGGAAGGATCTAAAGGGAGGGCTAAGAAGAGCAAGGAGAGGACACGAGAAGTCATTGGCGGATAGGATCAAAGAAAACCCTAAGGCTTTCTATAGGTATATCAGGAATAAACGAATGATAAGAGTTAGAACAGGGCCAATCAAGGATAGTAGTGGGAAGTTGTGTGCGGAATCAGAGGAGATAGGGGAAGCGTTAAATGAATATTTTTCGTCAGTATTTACAGTAGAAAAAGAAAATGTTGCCGAGGAGATTACTGAGATACAGCCTACTAGGCTAGATGGGATTGAGATTCACAAGGAGGAGGTGTTAGCAATTTTGGAAAGAGTGAAAATAGATAAGTCCCCTGGGCCAGATGGGATTTATCCTAGGATTCTCTGGGAAGCCAGGGAGGAGATTGCAGAGCCGTTGTTGTTGATCTTTATGTCGTCATTGTCGACAGGAGTAGTGCCGGAGGACTGGAGGATAGCAAATGTTGTCCCCTTGTTCAAGAAGGGGAGTAGAGACAGCCCTGGTAATTATAGACCTGTGAGCCTTACTTCGGTTGTGGGTAAAATGTTGGAAAAGGTTATAAGAGACAGGATTTATAATCATCTTGAAAAGAATAAGTTCATTTGCGATAGTCAGCACGGTTTTGTGAAAGGTAGGTCGTGCCTCACAAACCTTATTGAGTTTTTCGAGAAGGTGACCAAACAGGTGGATGAGGGTAAAGCCGTGGATGTGGTGTATATGGATTTCAGTAAGGCGTTTGATAAGGTTCCCCACGGTAGGCTATTGCAGAAAATACGGAAGTATGGGGTTGAAGGTGATTTAGAGCTTTGGATCAGAAATTGGCTCGCTGAAAGAAGACAGAGGGTGGTGGTTGATGGCAAATGTTCATCCTGGAGTTTAGTTACTAGTGGTGTACCGCAAGGTTCTGTTTTGGGGCCACTGCTGTTTGTCATTTTTATAAACGACCTGGATGAGGGTGTCGAAGGGTGGGTTAGTAAATTTGCGGATGACACTAAGGTCGGTGGAGTTGTGGATAGTGTCGAAGGGTGTTGTAGGGTACAGAGGGACATAGATAGGCTGCAGAGCTGGGCTGGGAGATGGTAAATGGAGTTTAATGCGGAGAAGTGTGAGGTGATTCACTTTGGAAGGAGTAACAGCAATGCAGAGTACTGGGCTAATGGGAAGATTCTTGGTAGTGTAGATGAGCAGAGAGATCTTGGTATCCAGGTACATAAATCCCTGAAAGTTGCTACCCAGGTTAATAGGGCTGTTAAGAAGGCATACGGTGTGTTAGCTTTTATTAGTAGGGGGATCGAGTTTCGGAGCCACGAGGTCATGATGCAGCTGTACAAAACTCTGGTGAGGCCGCACCTTGAGTATTGCGTGCAGTTCTGGTCACCGCATTATAGGAAGGATGTGGAAGCTTTGGAAAGGGTGCAGAGGAGATTTACTAGGATGTTGCCTGGTATGGAAGGAAGGTCTTACGAGGAAAGGCTGAGGGACTTGGGGTTGTTTTCGTTAGAGAGAAGGAGGAGGAGAGGTGACTTAATAGAGACATACAAGATAATCAGAGGGTTAGATAGGGTGGATAGTGAGAGTCTTTTTCCTCGGATGAGGATGGCAAACACGAGGGGACATAGCTTTAAGTTGAGGGGTGAAAGATATAGGACAGATGTCAGAGGTAGTTTCTTTACGCAGAGAGTAGTAGGGGCGTGGAACGCCCTGCCTGCAACAGTAGTAGACTCGCCAACTTTAAGGGCATTTAAGTGGTCATTGGATAGACATATGGATGTAAATGGAATAGTGTCGGTCAGATGATCGGCGCAACATCGAGGGCCGAAGGGCCTGTACTGCGCTGTAATATTCTAATTCTAATTCTAATAACTGCTGTCTTACCATCGCAAACATACCAGGGCCCTTCCATTCCCTATGACCCTCTCTTTTATAATACACCAAAACTCCTGAATTAAATTCTGCTTCAGATGGCCTTATACAATGCCTCAGAGTTCTCCGAATTTTCTCAAAGACCTCAGCCTTGATGAAAGCCCATCTCCCTGCATGTCTAGCTTTCAGATGTGCAGAAAAAAATGGAACTAATTGTAGCACCTTTTCGAGCAGGAGGACTGTCACAGAGCACAGAAGGCAATTTGGAATTCTGCCCATAGACCAATTGATAGGGATTATATCCTCCAACCACCTGAAGCGAATTCTTTGCATGAACTGCCCATGCCAGGGCAGTTGTCAACTTGCAGTTTGGCTGGTCAGCTAAGATTTTATGCAACATTTCATCCACCACTGCGTGATTCCTTTCACAAATTACTTTCACAAGTATTCATAACCATAATGTTTATGCTTTCACACATGTCTGAACTGGTCATTGGCAAATTCCCCTCCATCATCAGTCAAAACCCTAGCTGGTGCCCCAAGCCCAGTCCCTATCCATTTCTCCATAATTTTGTCTATCATCACCCTTTTGTCTCTGCTATTTATTAGTGTAGAAAGAGTGAATCCAGTTGCTAGGTCTACAAAATGTCGAATGCAAATACTCTTGTCTTTGTCCAACACCTTTACATCCATGGCAACTACCTCGTTAAAGTCATATGCCAATGGAAGGCTGACAATAGGACATGATGGTGTCCTCTGATACTTTTTACAGATTTCAGAATTTTCTAATCTCTTCTATTATCCTCGCCTACTCTTCATCAATCACACCTGCATCCTTTAGCAGGGTTTTTAATTTCTGACAAGAATGGTGAACAAATTGCCTGTGTAACTTTAAGACATTTTGCGTTTTATCTCTCTGATTCTTGACACCTGATGCCATTAAAACTGTTCTAACACTCTGACTAGAAACATCAGGTTTTGTTAAGGTTATACTTTAATGCCCCGACTGGGTAAACTGCAAATTCACTGACTTTCCAAAAACAATTGCCTTATCATGTTCCATTGCAAGTTTCATTTGTGCCTTTTTCATTGAAGGCTTACTCAACAGTAAAGTTATCTCACTCAGGACTATATCAGTACTAATAACGTGGTTTAACCCAGCTATTTTATATGGAATTACTACTCTCTTCAGTGATTTCAATGTGTTGTCACCATCAAACATAAAGCTGGTAGTAAATTTATACTCCTTAACCTTGAGTCGATCCTCACAACTAAGTGAATCCTGATCACATTGTAACCAATTAGTTCCACATACTGTCGACATGCAAGCACTATCCAATACAACACAGTTGAACGAATCCGCAACACATTCATCACAGGACTAAAACTCCTTGTGATTAGTACAATTCATTCAGATTCATCAGTATCTTCCTCCTCGGCCTCGGAATTCTCTGCATTGTGTGTTATTGTGAGGACTTTTAGGGCACTTCATTGCACCATGAGTCACATCTGAAGTACCTCAATATTCCAGGGTATAGAATCTACAGGCGTGACAGGGGAGGGGGTAAAAGAGGAGGTGGCATTGCACTTTTGATCAAGGAGTCAATTACTGAAGTAAGGAGGGAGGATTTCTCAGAAGGTTCCTCAAATGAGGCCATATGGGTAGAACTTAAAAACAAAAAGCAGCCAATCACTCGGCTGGGAGTGCACTACAGGCCTCCAAACAGTCAGGGAGAGATAAAGGAGCAAATATGTAGGCAAATCTCAGAGAGGTATAGAAATAATAGGGTAATAATAGTAGGGGATTTCAACTTCCCCAATATCAACTGGGATAGTCTTAGTGCAAAAGGCTTAAAGGGGGCAGAATTCTTAAAATGCATACAGGAGAGCTTTTTGAGCCAGTATGTCGAAAGTCCTACAAGAGAACGGGCAGTACTGGATCTAATCCTAGGGAATGAAGCAGGACAAAGTGGTAGGTGTCAGTGGGGGAGCATTTCGGGGACAGTGACCATAAGTCTGTAAGATTTAAGGTAGTTATGGAAAAGGACAAAGATGGACCAGAAATAAAGGTACTGATTTGGGGGAAGGCCGATTTCAATATGAAAAACAGGATCTGGCCAAAGTGGACTAGGAGCAGCTACTTGTAGGAAAGTCTACATCAGACCAGTGGGAGTCATACGAAGAGGAAATAGTGAGAATTCAGAGCCAACATGTACCCGTTAAGGTGAATGGAAGGACCAATAAGTCCAGGGAACCCTGGAAGTCAAGGGATATAGAGGGTTGTATCAGGAAAAAAAAGGAGGCTTATGGCAGATTCAGAGTGCTGAAAACAGTGGAGGCGTGAGAGGTATGTGAAGAGAAAAAGATTGGTGAAGACAAATCTAGGTCCCTTACAGTCAGAAACAGGGGAATTTATTATAGGGAACAAAGAAATAGCTGACCAACTAAATGCATACTTTGGTTCTGTCTTCATAAAGGAGGACACAAATATCATACTAGAAATGTTGGGGAACACAGGGTTTAGTGAGAGGGAGGAACTGAAGGAAATCAGTATTAGTATAGAAATGCTGTTGGGGAAATTAATGGGATTGAAGGCCGATAAATCCCCAGGGCCTGATAATCTACATCCCAGAGTACGTAAGGAAGTGGCCCTAGAAATAGTGGATGCATTGGTAGTCATCTTCCAAGATTCTATAGACTCTGGAACAGTTCCTACAGATTGGAGCGTAGCTAATGTACCCCACTATTTAAAAAGGAAGGTAGACAGAAAACAGGGAATTATAGACCAGTCAGCCTGACGTCGGTAGTGGGGAAAATTCTAGAGTCCATTATCAAAGATTTTATAGCAGAGCACTTGAGAACAGGGTAGAATCGGGCAGAGTCAGCATGGATTTACGAAAGGAAATCATGCTTGACAAATCTACTGGAATTCTTCGAGGATATAACTAGTAGAGTTGATGAGGGGGAGCCAGTGGATGTGGTTTATTTGGACTTTCAGAAGGCTTTCGACAAAGTCCCACATAAGAGATTAGCGTGTAAAATTAAAGCGCATGGATTGGGGGTAGTGTATTGCGATGGATAGAAAATTGGTTGGCAGACAGGAAACAAAGAGTAAGAATAAACGGGTCTTTTTCCGAATGGCAGGCAGTGACGAGTGGGGTACTGCAGGGATTGGTGCTAGGACCCTAGCTGTTCGCAATATATAAATGATTTAGATGAGGGAACTAAATGTAATATCTCCAAATTTGCAGATGACACAAAACTGGGTGGTAGGGTGAGTTGTGAGGAGGATGCAGAGAGGCTTCAGGGGGATTTGGACAAGTTGAGTGAGTGGGCTAATGCATGGCAGATCCAGTATAATGTGGATAATTGTGAGTTTATCCACTTTGGTAGCAAAAACAGGAAGGCAGATTATTATCTGAACGGCTATAAACTGAGAGAGGGGAATATGCAACGAGACCTGGGTGTTCTCGTACACCAGTCGCTGAAGGTAAGCATGCAGGTGCAACAGGCGGTAAAAAAGGCAAATGGTATGTTGGCCTTCATAGCGAGAGGATTCGAGTACAGGAGCAGAGATTTCTTGCTGCAATTATACAGGGCCCTGGTGAGGCCACACCTGGAATATTGTGTGCTGTTTTGGTCTCCTTATCTGAGGAAGGATGTTCTTGCTATAGAGGGAGTGCAGCAAAGGTTTACCAGACTGAGGAGAGATTGAGTCGGTTAGGATTACATTTGCTGGAGTTCAGAAGAATGAGGGGGGATCTCATTGAAACCTATAAAATTCTAACAGGACTTGACAGGGTAGATGCAGGAAGAATGTTCCTGATGGTGGGGGAGTCCAGAACCAGGGGTCATAGTCTCAGGATATGGGGTAAACCTTTCAGGACTGAGATGAGGAGAAATTACATCACCCAGAGAGTGGTGAGCCTGTGGAATTCGCTACCACAAAAAGCAGTTGAGGCCAAAACATTGTATGTTTTCAAAAATGAGTTAGATATAGCTCTTGGGGCGAAAGGGATCAAAGGATATGGGGGGAAAGCGGGAACAGGTTACTCGGTTGGATGATCAGCCATGATCATAATGAATGAAGGGCCGAATGGTCTACTCCTGCTCCTATTTTCTATGTTTCTATGTTTATAAGAGTATAGAAAGTGTAGGTGGGTACTTAAAAAAGTAATTAGGAAAGCAAAGAGGGGACATGAAAAAACACTGGCGGGCAAGATAAAGGAAAATCCTAAGGCATTTTATAAGTATATTAAGGGCAAGAGGATAACCAGGGAAAGAGTAGTGCCCATTAGGGACCAAAGTAGCAATCTGTGTGTGGAACCGGAGGACATAGGTGAGGTTTTAAATGATTGCTTTTCAGCTGTGTTCACTATGGAGAAGAACGATGTAGGTGGAGAGATCAGGGAGGGGGATTGTGATATACTTGAACATATTAGCATTGAAAGGGAGGAAGTATGAGCTGTTTTATTGGGCTTAAAAGTGGATAAATCCCCAGGCCCAGATGAGATGTATCCCAGCCTGTTATGTGAGACAAGGGAGGAGATAGCAGGGGCTCTGACACAAATTTTCAAATCCTCTCTGGCCACAGGAGAGGTACCAGAGGACTGGAGGACAGTGAATGTGGTACCATTATTCAAGAAGGGTAGCAAGGATAAACCAGGTAATTACAGGCCGATGAGTCTAACATCAGTGGTTGGGAAACTATCGGAAAAAATTCTGAGGGACAGGATTAATCTCCACTTGGAGAGGCAGGGATTAATCAGGGCTATAAAAGCAAAATCAGGGATAGTCAGCATGGCTTTGTCAGGGAGAGATTGTTTCTAACTAACTTGATTGAATTTTTCGAGGTGGTGACTAGATGTGTAGATGAGGGTAAAGCAGTTGATGTAGTCTACATGGACTTCAGTAAGGCTGTTGATCAGGTCCTGCATGGGAGATTGGTTAAAAAGGTAAGAGCCCAAGGGATACAGGGCAACTTGGCAAATTGGATCCAAAATTGGCTTAGTGGCAGGAGGCAGAGGGTAATGATTGAGGGTTGTTTTTGCGATTGGAAGCCTATGACCAGTGGTGTACCACAGTGATCGGTGCTGGGACCTTTGCTGTTTGTAGTGTACATTAATGATTTAGACGTGAATATAGGAGGTATGATCAGTAAGTTCGCAGATGACACGAAAATTGGTGGTGTCGTAAATAGTGAGGAGGAAAGCCTTAGATTACAGGACGATATAGATGGACTGGTAAGATGGGCGGA
Organism: Heterodontus francisci; assembly: GCF_036365525.1. NCBI lineage: Eukaryota > Metazoa > Chordata > Chondrichthyes > Heterodontiformes > Heterodontidae > Heterodontus > Heterodontus francisci. The sequence goes on along the minus strand of NC_090375.1, from coordinate 113,879,712 downwards.
GCAGTGGCAAATGGAATTTAATCCTGAGAAGTGTGAGGTGATGCATTTTGGGAGGACTAACAAGGCAAGGGAATATACAATGGATGGTAGGACTCTAGGAAGTACAGAGGGTCAGAGGGACCTTGCAGTGCTTGTCCATAGATCACTGAAGGCAGCAGCACAGGTAGATAAGGTGGTTAGGAAGGCATATGGGATACTTGCCTTTATTAGCCGAGGCACAGAATATAAGAGCAGGGAAGTTATGATGGAGCTGTATAATATAGGGACAGGTGGGGATGTGGTAGGTATATGGAATTAGTGTAGGATTAGTATAAGTGGGTGGTTGCTGGTCAGCACAGACTTGGTGGGCCAAAGGGCCTGTTTCAGTGCTGTATCTCTAAACTAAACTAAATTAAACTAAACACTAGTTAGGCCACAGTTGGAGTACTGTGTACAGTTCTGGTCACCACACTATTGGAAGGATGTGATTGCCCTGGAGAGGGTGCAGAGGAGATTCACCAGGATGATGCCTGGGCTGGAGCATTTCCGCTATGAAGAGAAACTGGATAGGCTGGGGTTGTTTTCCTTAGAGCAGAGAAGGCTGAGGGGAGACATGATTGAGGTATACAAAATTATAAGGGGCATTGATAGGTTAGATAGGAAGAAACTTTTTCCCTTCGCGGAGGGGTCAATAACCAGGGGGCATAGATTTAAGGTAAGGGGCAGAAGGTTTAAAGGGGATTTGAGGGGAAAAAAATTCACTTGGGGGGGGGGTTGCAATCTGGAACGCAGTGCCTGAAGAGGTGGCAGAGGCAGGATCCCTCTCAACATTTAAGAAGTATTTAGATGAGCACCTTGAAACGCCAGCATACAAGGGCTATGGGCCAAGTGCTGGAAAATGGGATTAGAATAGTTAGGTGCTTGATGGCCGGCACAGACATGATGGGCCAAAGGGCCTGTTTCTGTGCTGTATAACTCTATGACCTATTAACTATGATTGCTGTTCCAATTCTGCCTTCCACTGTAAAAGTCAGACCTGCTAAAGGTGCTTTCATCCTCATTCCTCCTGTCTTTAACTCTTCCATTGTACTTATTCCAGTATCCGGACCATTTTAAAATCTAGTAATCATTCAGTCCTCCATTCTTTGTGTCACCACAGAATGCTCCGTTTGCTCTCTAAGGGCTGCAGGAAATGACTCTGTCCTCAGGAATTTCTTTAAGGCAGCAGACATTTGATCCAACAAGGAGTCTTTGTCCAGGAACCGAACCCCAGTTAGAACCAGGGGCCTGTCCATATGCGACACGCTACCACAATCTAACAATTTAAATGCTAGCACTGAACCAGGGATCTCCAAATTGAATTTCCTCAATCTTCTGTACAGTCTGTTAAAGTCCAGGATCAATTCCTCCAGTGAACAACCATCTGTTTTCCGAAATCTATCAAAGTCTGACCATGCCTCATACACATTCAATAGGTCATCTTTCCTGTACATTTCATCCAAGAATTCTAACGGAAGATCCAACCCTTCATCAGTTTCCAACTGACGAGCATCCAGTTCACAAAACACTTTACTTCTGATTTTACTTTTGGTAGGAAGTGACAACGCCAAGGCCATACCTTGTTTCCTCTTTGGTAGAAATGTAACCCACACGTCCACTTCATTCTTCCACTGGTCATATGGTTCAGAATCAGACAACATCAGAGGGTAATCATACCCTGACAATTTACACTTGCTTTCTGCCATATTTTCCACAATAGCCCGTGCGATTTTAGTTCTCTATGTAAAAAAAATTCCTAGTTTTCAACCTTCAGCTTTAGGCAAGCATCCTGTACTATCATGTTAAACTCCAGAAAGCTTGTTATGGATGGATAATGCTGGAGCCTATTTTTACTCAGTTTCATATCTATTGTACAGTGTAAAAGGATAACAAGCATATAGCTCCTCACTCAAAACCCTTCAACAACATCAGTAAGTGTCTGCTTATCAGTGCTCAAGTAAGACCCCAATTAACACCCTCTACCTGCATATGATCAAACAATTGATAAACAATTAACAGATTAACATCCAGAGCTCTCACCTGAAAGACATTAGGTCTTTGGAAGTTCAAATAGGGGACCAAGGCCATTTCTGGTATGGACCCCTTTTTATTGCTTACACCAATATCGGGGGAGCTCAGTTCACCTTTCTGCAGCCTTTGACAAAACGACTACACGCGGGCCACTATCAACCACCATTCCCCCCACCAACTCTGATCATGACCTCATGCATGCGTTCCCTTTCTAATTCCTGTTACTACCCTTCTCGATACCAAACATCACTGCACTATTACTCACCCTTCCCAAACCTGGCCACCACTACTCACCCTCTCCTGGTCTCCCCCCTTTAAGATCTCACCCACAGGCTGCTGCCAACTTTGCAGTGGTTCAATTTAAGGCCTCTTCTCTGGCAAGCTGCCTGAGGTTTGCAGCTCACCAGTTTGCTGATGATGAGGCGTGAGACTCAATATTAGTTGTGCTTCGGGCCTATCCATTCAGGCACATGGATTGTTCCACGTACCCCGTCTTTTCGGGCACAAACAAATTTCTAAGCTATGATGTCAGCAACAAACATTCACAGATCAGCTATAGTAAAGATAGAGGCAGAATAAATGACCCTTCATTCTATCCAAAAATGAGCTTTAACCCCTACCACAGAAGAGTACACTCTAATGCAGCAGCATAACATTTCTCACAGCAGCTATCGTATGGGGTTTTTTTGAGCATGGTTGAAAATGTTAATACTAATTAGTCTCAGCTTTGTGTTTTGGATCCACATCAGGAACCATTACAGGAACAGTGACATAGTGGTTATGTTATTGGACCACCACCCACTCAAGAGCAATTAGGGATGGGCAATAAATGCTGGTCTTGTCAGTGATGCCCACATCCTGTAAATGATTAGAAAAAATCTACTGGGAGTTGGCCTGAAATTGCACAAACTAATTTCACAGCTGGCCCATAAAACCAAAAGATGGAGTATTCATCGCCTCTGTCTTGGATTGGATTCTAGACCAGTCCCAGAGATGGAAGGACAGCATACTCACTATTGCACCAACTAATACATAGGTCCAGAAATTCCTGAAGGCCCACTTCTCTGCTGTAAGTGTACTGGAGCAGAGCCCATCATCTACCCTTGCCCAGCCTGTGACCCCATCCAAAACCCCAGGGATGTGGATATTTGCATGTCTGGGGTTCCTCAAGTGTCAGCAGACTATTCAACTGTTAGTTCACAAGAACCCAATTTATTTTACAATCCCACTGGGACTTAATTGTAATGAATTTAGATTAGATGAGGCCTGTAATCTAAAAAGTAACACAGTCTGGCTTGTTATTGCTGAATGAGAGGAAAGGACTATTGGTGGCCCTTAGAACTGTGTTTACATACAAAGGATCATGAATGCGTCTGTAAAAACTACATAAGGGTTTTCTAGACGTAGGCAGAAAGGCTCCAGCCACAAGGATCAGATGAATCTCAGTGGAAAGAAAAGCCCGCATACCTTTTTAGGCTTTCTTGCCTTTGCGGCGTGCTCCACTCAGACCCTTGGGCCAGTGGCAGCTTCTCCGGACTCCCCTCAAATTGGGTGATCATCATCTACTTCCAGTGGAAAATGCAACAGGAGGTGCTGTTTGGGCTCTCTCTGTTCATATCCGTGCATTTAAATTGCCTGCATCAGTAGTAGGCATAGGCGCTGTGCCTGTGCTCCCAGGGGAAGCCCTCGATATTTCAGGGCAGCCAGGTAGATAGCTGGTGCCCTGGGCCTTGCCTCTTTTTCTTCTCCTTTTGCACTGGGGAACTGAACATTCCCCAGCCATTAGGAAGAGGAATATCAGGGCCAAATATTTATACTTGTTTGTCAATTGAGCCCTCGTAGGACTAACCGTGGAAGGCTCAACCTGAAGGAGAATAGATACCTTGCTTTTAGCACTCACCATTCTCCATGTCCGTGCGGATTTGTTCTTCCAGGTCCTCTGGTGAGACGTAGTATTCGTATTCTTCATCCCCTGGGGACTTGGGTTTGCATTTACCAAAGCAACAGTTACAGCAGCAGCAGAGACAGCAGCAGAAGTAACAACCAGTGATCAACCCACAGAACACAAAAAGGCCCTGGGCAAAATGCAAATCAGAAATCAGACAAAAGCAACTAATCAGAAGTGAAGATATAATTTACTTGGTTCTGTTGTGTCATTGAGCTCTCTGATTTTGAGAGTTATGGACTGAATTTTCCATTGCCATGTTCTGGTGGCTGAAAGGATGCACAACAGGCTTTGTGATTGCCTATGCTGTGCATGGCCATTCCGTGTGAAACTCCAGCTTCCTGCTTTACTAATCATCCAAGGCACTGAGTTCTCCTTAAAAATACATGTCAGATATGCTTTGCCTTACCTTAGTCTTCCGTGCTCAAGGGTGTACCTCGACTAACCCAGCTAGACTAACCAAGGCTGGACTGGCCATGTTGAAAATAGGCCCCTCTTTTCCATGAGAATCTCAAAAGTATCCTGTTCGCTTAAAGGGAGCCAGCCTGTCCCTGACTATACCTCACTGCGCATATCGATGGAACGGCGATTCTTCGATGATTTACTTTAATACTGACAATCAAAAGCATTAAGGGGTATATGTTTCTCTCTTTTATTCAAAAAGTGTTCATGACAATAGTTTTGCAATCAAAATGGTGATTGCTTGTCATTCTATTGTAGTCAAATTTGTAATCTATTTGAACAGAAGATTGGACAATATCACAACAGTAACAGTGTTCTTCTCCCACTTCTCAAGTAACAAAATAACCCTTAGTCACTGACCTGAAACATTAACTCTGCTTCTCTATCCACAGATGCTGCCAGACCTGCTGAATATTTCCAGCATTTCTTGCTTTTATTTCAGATTTCCAGCATCCGCAGTATTTTGCTTTTATTAAAATAACCCTTCAACTGGTTTAACAAACAACATTTTGGTATTCCAGCAGGTGCAAAAAATTTGCATGTAATCAGACCATTAAAATGTACGAAATGCTAATTTCGCCACAAAATTCATTGTTTAGCTAAAATAAGTCCCAGGTCTTTAGTTTTCTATAAGTTAAAAAGCTGCTGTACTATTACTCACTCTTCAAATCCCTTAGATTGTTTTCTATCTTGCAGTCTCTGGTAAAGGAGCAAAGTTTGTAGTGAGCACAAAGAATGATGGCTTCAGTACTTCCAACGTTCAGCCAAAGGAAGTTATGACTCATCCGTGACTTAGGCAGTCCACAGTAGTGAACAAAGAACAAAGAACAGTACAGCACAGGAACAGGCCATTCGGTACTCCAAGCCTGCACCGATCTTGATGCCTGCCTAAACTAAAACCTTCTGCACTTCCGGGGACCGTATCCCTCTATTCCCATCCTATTCATGTATTTGTCAAGATGCCTCTTAAACGTCCGTATCGTACCTGCTTCCACCACCTCCCCCGGCAGCAAGTTCCAGGCACTCACCACCCTCTGTGTAAAGAACTTGCCTCGCACATCCCCTCTAAACTTTGCCCCTCTCACCTTAAACCTATGTCCCCTAGTAACTGACTCTTCCACCCTGGGAAAAAGCTTCTGACTATCCACTCTGTCCATGCTGCTCATAACTTTGTAAACCTCTATCATGTCGCCCCTCCACCTCCGTCGTTCCAGTGAAAACAATCCAAGTTTATCCAACCTCTCCTCAAAGCTAATGCCCTCCAGACCAGGCAACATCCTGGTAAACCTCTTCTGTACCCTCTCCAAAGTCTCCACATCCTTCTGGAAGTGTGGCGACCAGAATTGCACGCAATATTCTAAGTGTGGCCTAAATAAAGTTCTGTACAGCTGCAGCATGACTTGCCAATTTTTATACTCTGTGCCCTGACCGATGAAGGCAAGCATGCCGTATGCCTTCTTGACTACCTTATCCACCTGCGTTGCCACTTTCAGTGACCTGTGGACCTGTACGCCCAGATCTCTCTGCCTGTCAATACTCCTAAGGGTTCTGCCATTTACTGTATACTTCCCACCTGCATTAGATCTTCCAAAATGCATTACCTCACATTTGTCCGGATTAAACTCCATCTGCCATTTCTCTGCCCAAGTCTCCAACCGATCTATATCCTGCTGTATCCTCTGACAATCCTCATCACTATCCGCAACTCCACCAACCTTTGTGTCATCCGCAAACTTACTAATCAGACCAGCCACATTTTCCTCCAAATCATTTATATATACTACAAACAGCAAAGGTCCCAGCACTGATCCCTGCGGAACACCACTAGTCACATCCCTCCATTCAGAAAAGCACCCTTCCACTGCTACCCTCTGTCTTCTATGACAGAGCCAGTTCTGTATCCATCTTGCCAGCTCACCTCTGATCCCGTGTGACTTCACCTTTTGTATCAGTCTGCCATGAGGGACCTTGTCAAAGGCTTTAATGAAGTCCATATAGATAAAATCCACTGCCCTTCCTTCATCAACCTTCTTCGTCACTTCCTCAAAAAACTCAATCAAATTAGTGAGACACAACCTCCCCTTCACAAAACCATGCTGCCTCTCACTAATAAGTTTGTTTGTTTCCAAATGGGAGTAAATCCTGTCCCGAAGAATCCTCTCTAATAATTTCCCTACCACTGACGTAAGGCTCACCGCCCTATAACTTCCTGGATTATCCTTGCCACCCTTCTGAAACAAAAGAACAACATTGGCTATTCTCCAGTCCTCTGGGACCTCACCTGTAGCCAATGAGGATGCAAAGATTTCTGTCAAGGCCCCATCAATTTCTTCCCTTGCCTCCCTTAGTACTCTGGGGTAGATCCCATCAGGCCCTGGGGACTTATCTACCTTAATGCTTTGCAAGACACCCAACACCTCCTCCTTTTTGATAATGAGATGACTGAGACTATCTACACTCCCTTCCCTAGGCTCATCATCCACCAAGTCCTTCTCTTTGGTGAATACTGATGCAAAATACTCATTTAGTACCTCACCCATTTCCTCTGGTTCCACACATAGATTCCCTTCTCTGTCCTTGAGCGGGCCAGCCCTTTCCCTAGTTACCCTCTTGCTCTTTATATATGTATAAAAAGCCTTGGGATTATCCTTAATCCTGTTTGCCAATGACTTTTCATGACCCCTTATAGCCCTCCTGACTCCTCGCTTAAGTTCCTTTCTACTGTCTTTATATTCCTCAAGGGATTCGTCTGTTCCTAGCCTTCCAGCCCTTACAAATGCTTCCTTTTTCTTTTTGACTAGGCTCACAATATCCCACGTTATCCAAGGTTCCCGAAACTTGCCAAACTTATCCTTCTTCCTCACAGGAACATGCTGGTCCTGGATTCTAATCAACTGACGTTTGAAAGACTCCCACATGTCAGATGTTGCTTTACCCTCAAACAGCCGCCCCCAATCTAAATTCTTCAGTTCCTGCCTAATATTGTTATAATTAGCCTTCCCCCAATGTAGCACCTTCACCCGAGGACTACTCTTATCCTTATCCACAAATACCTTAAAACTTATGGAATTATGGTCACTGTTCCCGAAATGTTCCCCTACTGAAACTTCGACCACCTGGCCGGGCTCATTCCCCAATACCAGGTCCAGTATGGCCCCATCCCTAGTTGGACTATCTACATATTGTTTCAAGAAGCCCTCCTGGATGCTCCTTACAAATTCTGCCCCATCTAAGCCCCTAGCACTAAGTGAGTCCCAGTCAATATAGGGGAAGTTAAAATCACCCACCACTACAACCCTGTTACCTTTACATCTTTCCAAAATCTGTCTACATATCTGCTCCTCTACCTCCCGCTGTCTGTTGGGAGGCCTGTAGAAAACCCCCAACATCGTGACTGCACCCTTCCTATTCCTGAGCTCCACCCATATTGCCTCGCTGCACGACCCCTCCAAGGTGTCCTCCCACAGTACAGCTGTGATATTCTCCTTAACAAGTAATGCAACTCCCCCATCCCTTTTACATCCCTCTCTATCCCGCCTGAAGCTTCTAAATCCTGGAACATTTAGCTGCCAATCCTGTCCTTCCCTCAACCAAGTCTCTGTAACAGCAACAACATCATAGTTCCAAGCACTAATCCAAGCTCTAAGTTCATCTGCCTTACCTGTTATATTTCTCGCATTGAAACAAATGCACTTCAGACCACCAGTCCCGCTGTGCTCCGCAACATCTCCCTGCCTGCTCTTCCTCTTAGTCTTACTGGCCTTATTTACTCGTTCCCCCTCATTTATTTCACTTGCTGTCCTACTGCTCTGGTTCCCACCCCCCTGCCACACTAGTTTAAACCCTCCCAAGTGATGCTAGCAAACCTCGCAGCCATGGTCATAGGAATTAAAGAAGTGGGCTGGGTGATAGATCTTTGGGGTCTCCGGAGATAATAGTGCAGAGAAAGCAAGAAAAATCAATGCAGGTGATGCGCTAACTGCCTTGGATGGCTCGGAGTGATACCATGCAAGCGCAGCTCCCCAAAGCTGGATAACAGAGGAGAGAACTGGCAGTGGTGGAGGACAGCCCAGTCAACATGTCACACAATGGAATGTCAAGGATGGTAACGCAACAAGGTCACAGTCACAAAGGTTGTAAGTCCTGATTTTGGCTAGAACAGTCGTAGTACTGCAATACAAGTGGAACCTGGACTGCAGGAATTCAAAGATTGGTGTGGGAGAAATGGGTTTGAATTCATGGGACATTGGCACCAGTACTGGGGAAGGAGGGAGCTGTTCTGATGAGATGGGCTCCACCTGAATCATGATGGGACCAGAGCCCTGGCTAACTGCATAACTAGGGCTGTAGATAGGGCTTTAAACTAAATAGTGGTGGGGGAGAGGTGGGGGGATGGGGGGGGAGGGTTCAGTTGCATGGAAAATTATGAAGTCAAAGTTAAAAGAGAAGGTAGGAGTGCAGGTTAGTGATGAGGTCGATTGTTACCAGAAAATAAAAGGAAGGGACAGAACTTGTGAACGTCATATTGCACCAAGGAATCATACAAGAGTAGGGAAATTTGATAAGGGAACAAACTTAAAGGCTTTGTATCTGAATGCTCAAAGCATTCGGAACAAAATAAATGAGTTCATAGCGCAAATAGAGATGAATGGGTATGATTTAATGGCGATTATTCAGACGTGGTTGCAGGGAAACCAGGCTTGGGAATTGAATATCCAAGGGTATTCAGTTTTTCGGAAGGATAGGCAGGAAGGAAAAGGAGGTTGTGTAGCTTTGTTACTAAAGGAAGAGATCAGTGCTGTCATGAGAATTTATATAGGCACTGGAGATCAAGACATAGAATCAGTCTGGGTAGAATAAGAAATAGCAAGGGAAAGAAGTCCCTGGTGGGAGTAATCTATAGGTCCCCAAACAGTAGTTCCGCAGTGGGGCATAGTATAAACCAGGAAATACTGGGGGCTTGTAAGAAAGGTACAGCAATAATCATGGGCGATTTTAATATGCTTATAGACTGGATTAGTCAAATTGGCAAGGGTAGACTCACAGGAGAGGTCAATGAATGTATCAGAGATTGTGTTTTGGAGCAATATGTTGTGGAACCAACCAGGGAGCAGGTTATTCTAGATTTGGTATTGTGTAATGAGGTGGGATTAATTAATGATCTCACAGTTAAGGATCCTCTCAGGAAGAGTGATCATAGCATGCTAGAATTTAAAATTCAGTTTGAGGGCGAGAAACTGGAGTCCCACACTAGCATTCTGGAGTTAAACAAAGGTAATTACATAGGCATGAGGACAGATTTGGCCCTAGTGGACTGGGCAGGAAGAATAAAAGGTAGGACAGTTGATGAGCAGTGGCAGATGTTTAAGGAAATATTCAATTCCTCCCAACTAACATATATTCCAGAGAGGAAGAAAGATTCTAAGAGGGGGGGAAAATATCCATGGCTAAGCAAGGAAGTTAAGGATAAGGTAAAGACAAAAACTAAGGCATACCATATTGCAAAGGCCAGTGGCAGGCTGGAAGATTGGGAAACATTTAAAGATCAAGAAAGGGTTACTAAAAAAGTAATAAAAAGAGCAAAGGTAAATTATGAAAGAAAACTAGCGCAAATTCTAAAAACAGATAGCAAACGTTTCTATAAGTATATAAAAGGGAAGCGAGTAGCTAAAGTGAATGTTGGTCCCTGGAGGATGAGTCTGGGGAGTTTTTTGAGGGGAACACAGAAATGGCGAAGACACTAAATCAGTATTTTGCCTCAGTTTTCACAGTGGAGGACACTCGTACCATCCCAATAGTACCAGGTAATGCAGAGGTTATAGAAAGGGAGGAACTTAGAATAATCATCATCACTAGGGAAAAAAGGACTGAGCAAACTACTGGGATTGAAGGCAGACAAGTCCCCAGGGCCTGATGGCCTACATCCTAGTGTCTTAAAGGAAGTGGCAGCGGAGATAGTGGATCCATTGGTTATAATATTCCAAAATTCCTTGGATGCAGGAAAGGTTCCAGTGGATTGGAAAAAAGCTAATATAATGAATGCCCTTATTCAAAAAGGGAGGGAGGCAGAATGTAGGAAACTTTAGACCAGTTAGTTTAACATCTGTCGTTGGGAAATTGTTAGAATCCATTATTAAAGAAGTAATAATAGGACATTTAGAAAGTCAAAACGCAATCCATCAGAATCAGCATGGTTTTATGAAGGGTAAATCGTGTTTGACTAATTTGCTCGAGTTCTTTGAAGATGTAACAAGCAAAGTGGATAATGAGGATCGTGTAGATGTAGTATATCTGGACTTCCAGAAGGCATTTGATAAGGTGCCACACAAAAGATTAATACACAAGGGCGGCACAGTGGCGCAGTGGTTAGCCCCGCAGCCTCACAGCTCCAGCGACCTGGGTCAATTCTGGGTACTGCCTGTGCGGAGTTTGCAAGTTCTCCCTGTGACCGCGTGGGTTTTCGCCGGGTGCTCCGGTTTCCTCCCACAGCCAAAAACTTGCAGGTTGATAGGTAAATTGGCCATTATAAATTGCCCCTAGTATAGATAGGTGATAGGGGATGTGGTAGAAATATGGGATTAGTGTAGGATTAGTATAAATGGGTGGTTGATGGTCGGCACAGACTAGGTGGGCCGAAGGACCTGTTTCAGTGCTGTATCTCTAACTAACTAACTAACTAAGATCACATGGGTTTAGGGGCAATTTATTAGCTTGGATAGAAGATTGGGTAACCAACAGAAAACAGAGAGTCGGGATAAATGGGTCCTTTTCTGGTTGGAAAGATGTAACTGGTGGGGTGCCACAGGGTTCGGTCCTCGGGCCCCAACTATTTACAATCCATATCAATGACTTGGATGCAGGGATAGAAGGTACTATAGCCAAATTTGCAGATGACACTAAAATAGGTAGCATGGTAAGTTGTAATAAAGAAATAAGAAAGTTACAAATGGATATGGATAGGTTAGGTGAATGGGCCAAAATTTGGCAGATGGAATTTAACGTGGATAAGTGTGAGGTTATCCATTTTGGTCAGAAGAATAGAAAGGCAAATTATTATCTAAATGGAGAGAAACTTCAGAGTGCTTTGGTGCCGAGGGATCTGGGTGTCCTCGTGCATGAATCGCAGAAAACTAGTATGCAGGTACAGCAGGTAATAAGGAAGGCAAATGGAATTTTGGCATTTATTGCTAAAGGAATAGAGTATAAAAGTAGCAAAGTGTTGCTGCAACTGTACAAGGCATTAGTGAGACCGCACCTGGAATATTACATACTGTTTTGGTTCCCTTACTTGAGGAGGGATGTAGTTGCATTGGAGGCAGTTCAGAGGAGTTTCACTAGCTTGATTCCAGAGATGAGGGGTTTGTCTTATGAAGAGAGATTGATCAGTTTAGGCCTTTACTCTCTAGAGTTTAGAAGAATGAGAGGAGATCTAATTGAGGTATCTAAGATGATTAAGGGGATTGACAAAGTAGATGTAGGGAGGATGTTTCCTCTGGTGGGGCAATCTAGAATGAGAGGTCATAGTTCTTATGTTCTTAACAGTGAGTTTTGGGAGAGATGGTCACAGAGCTGGGAACGACAAGATAGGTTGTTGGGATCCACATTAAAAGATCAGTGCTGCAGATGCCTCATGATTGGCTTATACTTATCATTGTTGACAACAAAATTGCATTTTCAAAACTTTTTTCAAAATGTACACTTTGTATATTTTTTGGTCCCTAGAAAATACTGGCTCATGAAAATGTAAGGATTAGATCCTAGAAATTTGATGGAGCCTCCCCTATTTTTCAGGAACTTAACGGGCACCTAAGCTTCTAGCATGGCAGATAGAAAGTGTACACTCATTATGAATCAGAAGTACGCTGCCCACCTTATTGGTATTGGTGAACAAGATAGGCATCCAGAGTTTGCACCTTAAACAGGCATTAAATAAACCAACCCCTCTCCCAGCCCCTTTATGGACTTAACTAAGGGTTGCTGCCAACAACGCAGCAGCCGGATCCTCGAGGTCTCTTTTCCAGCGAGCTGACATGAGTCCATTAGGTGCCCAAAGGTCACTAGTTCAATGATAATGAGGCCGGAGGCCCAATATGAGGTGCATTTGGGCCTATCCGTTCAGGCACAGGGATTGTTCCTTGTGACGCCTGCAACCCATTTTTGGGCGCAAGTGCAAATGATTGGCAAAAGCTAACTGTTACTTGTCACTAACCTTCACAATTACCGCAGCAAGCATAAAGTACGTTGAAGGATTTCAAAGATTTTAGGTCATGTTCCTGTTGTTGGTGACCATTTCCAGTTACTATCTTCCAGCAGGAATACGTAACCCCACCTTTCTCTAATAAAGAGAAGGCTGGGCTGATCCAATAGAGGTCTTTAAGATGATGAAATGGCTTGACAGGGTAGACATACAGAAAATGTCTCCACTTGTGGAATAGTCTAAAACTAGAGGTTAGAAATATAAGCACTAATAAATCCAATAGGAAATTCAGGAGCAAATTCTTCACCCAAACAGTGATAAGAATGTGGAATACACTACCACAAGGAGTAGTTGAGGAGAATAGCACAGATGCATTTAAGGGGAAGTGAGATAAGTACATGAGAGAAAAAGGAAAAGAAAGTTGTACTGATATGGTTAGATGAAGGGGGTGGGAAGAGGCTCATGTGGAGGATAAACACTGACATAACTGGGCAGAGTGACCTGTTTTTGTGCTACAGCCTCAATGTAACTCAACGTAATTTAAGTGGGGGAAAGTGAAGGGTGCACAGTTCATTCCATGAGTTAGAAAAAGATAATCAATTCTGCAATGCTATCTCAATACAACTAAAAAAGGAGGGGGGCAAAAAGCAGGAAACTATAGGCCAGTTAGCCTAACATCTGTCATTGGGAAAATGCTGGATTCATTATTAAGGAAGTAGCAGCAGGACATTTAGAAAATCATAATGCAATCAAACAAGGTCAACATGGTTTTACGAAAGGCAAATTGTGTTTGAAAAATTTATTCGAGTTCCTTGAGGATGTAATGAGCAGGGTGGATAAAGGGGAAATCAGTAGACACAGTATATTTGGATTTCCAAAAGGCATGTGATAAGGTGCCACATAAAATGTTGCTACACAAGATAAGAGCTCATGGTGTTGGGGGTGATATATTAGCATGGATAGAGGATTGGCCAACTAACAGGAACATAAGAACAACATAAGAACTATGAGCAGGTGTAGGCAATTCAGCCACTCGAGCCTGCCCCGCCATTCAATAAGATCATGGCTGATCTCATCTCGGCCTCAACTCCACTTTCCTGCCCGTTCTCCATAACCCTTCAACCCATTACTAATTAAAAATCTGTCTATCTCCTCCTTAAATTTACTCAATGTCGCGGCATCCACTGCACTCTGGGGTAGTGAATTCCACAGACTCACGACCCTTTGAGAGAGGTAATTTCTCCTCATCTCTGTTTTAAATCTGCTACCCCTTATCCTAAAACTATGACCTCTCGGTCTAGATTGCCCCATAAGAGGAAACATCCTCTCTGCGTCTACTTTGTCAATCTCCTTAATCACCTTATATACCTCAATTAGAAACAGAAAGTCGGAATAAATGGACCATTTTCAGGTTGGCAAACTGTAACTAGTTTGGTGCCACAGGGATCAGTGCTGGGGTCGCAACGATTTACAATCTATATTAATGATTTGGATGAAGGATTGAGTGTATTTTAGTTAAATTTGCTAATGATACAAAGATAGGTGGGAAAGCAAGTAGCGAGGAAGACACAGTCAGCCAGATTATTAAAGCCCAATGAGTGCGGGTAAGGAGGCAAGAACGATTTGAAGATTGGCTTCTCGGAGGTCGGCACTGGCACTCGCCGCAATCGTAACGTGACACTATTTTTAAAGGGACACTGAGGGACAGGGTTGGGCCACACATTAACAGGCTTGCTAGCAGCATTTTTAATTTTCAAAGGCTGGGAATTTGGAGGGCACCATGTGGGGAACATGGCAGGGTGAGCAACTTATGAACACTGCAGGGGGCCATGAGGGTTATGGAAAGAGCTGATTAAAGTACTGCTGAGTCAGAAAGTAAAGCACAGCTGCTTCAAATGTGCCATAAATTGGCCATTGCTGTAGCTGTAAGACTTGCTTTTCTCAGTGGTGGGTGGCAGAATCTGGAGATGGATGTGAGGCCGCTGGCATCACTTGGGCAGCTGGGTTGGCAGGGGAAGGCCTGGTGAAAGCACAATGCCCAACTGAGGGAGTTCAGGCTACACTGACATTGGACAGAGTAGTCAGAATGAGCTGCATCCTCCTGGACAGGAGGAGGCCAGAGGAGCACAGTGAGAGGCTGCAAGGGGAGGAAGGTGCTACTCATGACATCGGGTGTACAGCCCAAGAGCCAGCTACCTGCAAATGACAGAGTGCCAGAGCCATAGCAGCCTGCATCTATCAGACAGATGGTCTCGGATCTGTGTGTTCTGATCCACAATGAGGCCTCACGGCACCCACAGCACTCCACTACTTGTAGCTTTCAAAGTCTCCATCACCCTAAACAAATAGACAACCGGGTAGTTCCAGGGATCAGCTGTGGACCTAGGTGGCATCTCACATTGGAGAGCTTATCAGGCAATCAGGCAGTTCACGGATGCTATTTTCAGGAGGGCAAGGGACTACATCCCTTTTGACATAGATGGCCTGCACGGGCACAAAGAATATTGGGTTCAGCCTCTATCGCTGGATTCCCTTAGGTACAGGGCATCATCGATTGCAACCATGTGGTCATCAACCAGCCAGTGGAGATCCATCAACAGACAGGACTTCCACTCCCTCAACGTCCAACTGGTCTGTGACCACAAAAAGAGTTTCCTCTATGCGTGCACTTGCTTTCCTGGCAGCTGCCATGACTCCTTTATCCTCTGCTAGTCTAGGCTGCCTCAGTACTTCATTCCATTCCCTAAAATACATGGATGGATCCAAGGGGAAAAGGGAAATCCCTTGAAGACTTGGCTACTGACCCCTCTATGGGAGCCCCAGTCAAAGGGACAGAGGTGATACAACCAATGGCACCTGCTCAGTAGGCCAACAATTGAGCAGGCCATCGAGTTTCTGAAGATGCGATTCCAGTGCCTGGACTGGTCGGATGGTGCCCTCCAATACCCTGCTGCAAGGGTCTTGGTCATTGTGGTGGTCTGCTGCATTCTCCATAATATGGCCCTGCAGAGACGGTGTGCCCACACTTGGTCTGACCCACCTCCATTTCCAATCCCACTGACTCTAAGAGGTCAGGAAACCCGTCTCCATACCAATTAAGGGCTCACCCATTTGAAAATTGCGATCTGAATCAGTTTCCCACCGCAGATGGACTTCTGACCCAAAACTAGACCCTGCTCCTTTTTCCCGCATCTGTAACGAAAATCCAGCCCACAGAGTCTGCAAAGAGATTATAGATAGTTTAAGTGAGTGGGCAAAAATTTGGCAGATGGAGTATAATGTGGGAAAATGTGAGATTATCCACTTTGGTAGGAAAAATAGAAAATCAAAATATTATTTGAAAGGAGACTACAGAATGCTGCAGTACAGAGGGATCTGGTGTCCTCATGCATGAATCACACAAAGTTAGTATGCGGGTACAGCAAGTAATTAGGACAGGAAATGGAATGTTGGCCTTTATTGCAAGGGGGATGCAGAAGAAAGTAAGGAACTCTTTCTACAATTGTATAGGATGTTGGTGAGACCACAGCTAGAGTACTAAGTACAGTTTTATGCTCCTTATTTAAGGAGGGATATACTTGCATTGGAGGCAGTTCAGAGAAGGTTCAGTAGGTTGATTCTTGGGATGAAGGGTTGTCTTATGAGAAAAGGTTGAGTAGGTTTGGTCGATACTCATTGGAGAATGAGGTGATCTTATTGAAACATATTAGATTCTGAAGAGGCTTGACACGGTACATGCTGAGAGGATGTTTCCCCTCTTGGAGGAATCTAAAACTGGGGAGGGACACAGTTTCAAAATGAGGGGTCTCCCACTTGAGATGGAAATGAGGAGGAATTTCTTCTCTTAAAGGGTCATTAATCTTTGGAATTCTCTACCCCAGAGAGCAGTGGAGGCTGGGTCATTGAATATATTCAAGGCTGAGATAGAGTTTTGATCTACAAGGGAATCAAGGATTATGGGGGAAAGTCAGGAAAGTGGAGGTGAGGCCACAATCAGATCAGCTATGATCTTATTGAATGGTGCAGCAGGCATGAGGGGCTGAATGTTCTACTCCTGCTCCTATTTCTTATGTTAAATGCAGCACAAGGAGTCAAGGGAAAGACCATTTTTGGGTGAACATTTTGAATTTCTACTTCTCTTCTGCATAACTGGACGTATAAAACAAGATAAATAGGATCAATTTGCTTGGACCTGCTCTGCTTTACCACCACAAGTGTGCAGTTTACGTGAGAAAGTTCTAAGCTGAGTTTTGTGTACAATGCATTGTACCCAATGAGTATAAATGTCTCCTCTCCCAATACCGGGGAGATTACAAAATATTTAAAATATGTTGAAATTGCTCAATGGTGAAAGACATCAACACTCCCTCATAATGTGTCACAGAATTGTTGGGTGCAATAGCCAATACCATTACTATAATTTTCTGCACAGCTATTTTCCAATCTCATCCCTGCCATCCATGGGAGAAGGAAGAAAAGGATCAAACAGTAAAATTTCCATGTGAATTCCCACAATGGCCCACTATAGATTTGGTGCAAATACCCAGACACAACAGCATAAATGGCCATTTACATTGTGGGTGATTTTAATTACGTCCAGCAGAAGAGATGGAGTGACTGCACTCTGAAAATCTCAATGCTGAACTTATGCCCCATTTGGGATTGTGATCTACCTGCTTCCATTTCCAACTGGTCATGGAAGTGGGCAACCAGAGCACACCTGTTTGAGGCAAGCATCTTGTTAAGGTTTGACATACATAGAATCCCAATGCAATGGGTGGAGTGTGTGAAATCCACATTCCGCCCATTGGTACTGGGCCCAACAGTCCTGAAAGGAGCACTACAGGTTACATAAAAATGGTAAGTTTCTGTCTTTCTACTGATGCTTGTGGGGTCAGGAATAGCATGAATGATCCTCCTGGCCCTACAAAAATCTTCCCACCCCTTATCATTACCTTCGAGCCCTCCTCCCATGGCTGTCTCCCTCCCCAAGCTCTAATGTCCAACTCAGCTTTGCCAAGAATTTGATGTTATTCTTGCACCTGCCATGCCCTGATTGTGAGTTCTCTTGAAGTGCTGGTTCAGACTTGCCACTTGCAAATCAAAATGGCTCAGGGCTCTGCTGAGGTTATCAGGCATGCGCCTCGATCGATCTGTCCACCACCCGCTCAATGTCAGTATATAATGGACATTGGCACACCCCCAGTTGCACTTTCCCCAGGGTACCAAAATTATGGCGGTGAGTGGGAGGGTGCCTGTGGTAATTCCCATTGGAAAAATCACCCCAAGTCATTTAAAACTTTAACATAAAATAGGATTGTTTTTCAAAGGAAAGGATTGAGCCAAGTGATACATTCAGGATCAGCAAGACAATGTATACCTTTTGAACCTATATGTAGAATAGTGAACCTTCCTAACATGTTACATTGATAGTACTAAATCTTTATCATGAAAATTTC
Organism: Heterodontus francisci; assembly: GCF_036365525.1. Classification (NCBI taxonomy): domain Eukaryota; kingdom Metazoa; phylum Chordata; class Chondrichthyes; order Heterodontiformes; family Heterodontidae; genus Heterodontus; species Heterodontus francisci. Next base: position 113,861,600 of record NC_090375.1, on the reverse strand, counting down.
AGTTTCCCTCTTTCTGAATTCTGATCCTCCAGGTGTCAGTAGAAAGCACTTTTCAGACTGCAGCTTTGATATAACTTACAGCATCACAAAATATTACCATACACTAAAACAAATAAGGTAAAAGAAAAAAGAAAATTACCTTTGCCCACCAGCTAGACAGCATGAAGTATGTGTTCACATTCTCTTCACCAAACTGTTCAGCTACATAGAGTCCCAGCGAGCCATATTTGTCATAAATGTTTCGTTTTGTTATATCTGACAATATTGAGTGAGCATTGTTGATCTCTTTGAATTTATCAGATGCACCTGGGTTGTCAAGGTTTTTGTCTGGATGATGTTTCAAAGCAAGTTTTCTGTGGAATGTGATAACTAAGAGATTTAAGTATGTCTAAAAACTGGATGAGCGGTGCATATCTTAACAGTTTAAAGTATTCAAATATATTCAAAATCTTTATTGTAACTTGGCACATTTCCCTAATGCCGTACACAGAAAGAGGACAGGTAGTCAACTTGTTCATAGATTTCTGTCAAGTTGGCTGCTCTTAAGCCTGAAGAAATTTTTTTCCTTTCTGCCTGTGGAGAAAAACTTGACCTCCACTTGACCCCTTCATAGGAACTCAAAATTTGGCAAAATCATAACTGTGAACCTATTGCCAAGAATTTTCTTGGGCTGTCTTCTGATTAACCACCATACCCTCAGTGGAAACCCCGAATACATGATTCAGAGAGCCAATTATAATTTTCCAAAACTCTCCAGTTTCAGGAAGTTTGTCTTTGGTTTGGAAAATTGAAAAGGTCACTCCATTATTTAAGAAAGGAGGAAGGGAGAATCAGGAAATTATGGTTTCTGTCAGTTTAAAGTCATTTGTGCAGAAGTTACTGGAATCTATCATCTTTGATTGAGAATTTGAATAAGTAGAAGAGAATAAAAGAGAGTCAGCATGGATTTGTGAAGGGTTGGTTACGTCCCAACCCTTAACCAGAAACATGGTTAACAGGAAAATGTCCATGCATGTCCAGAAAGCATTTGATAGGATGCCACACAAGAGATTATTAGCAAAAATAAAAGCACACAGAATTGGAGAAAACCTTGTGACATGGGTTAAAAATTAGTTGGAAGGTAGGAGACAGAGAGCAGGGATAAAGGTAATATACTCTGATAGGTGTGATGCGACAAGTGTTATTCCTCAGGGACTGTAATGGGGCCTCAAATTTTCACCATATATATTAATGAATTGGATGAAAGAAGAGAGAGTTGTATATCCAACTTTGCTGATGCTAAGTTAGGAGGCACGATAGGTTGTGTAGATGGTAGCATGAAGTTACAAAGGGATATACAGATAAGTGTTAAGTGAGGGAGCGAAACTTTGGCAGATGGAGTTCAATGTTGGGAAGTGGGAGGTCGTCCATTTTGGATCCAAGACAGCAAAATCAGATTTTTTTCTTAATGGCGAGAAACTAGGAGCTATGGAAAAGCAAAAGGATTTAGGTATCCAGGTAGAGAAAATCACCAGAAGTTAGTGGATGGGTACAAAAAGCAATCAAAAAGGCTAAAGTAATATTGACCTTTAGCAAAAGGAGCTGGAATTCAAAAGACAATAAATTATGCTTCAGTCAGACCCCATCTACCTTACTGAATTTAGTTTAAGGCACAAAACCTCATGAAGGATAAACTGGGCTTGGAGAGCATATAACGCCGAATCACCAGAATAATACCAGGACTTAAAGGGTTAATTTATGAGGGCAGGTTGCATAAACTTATATACTCTTGAGTTGAGATGGTTGAGGGGCGATCTAATTGAAGGGTTTTAAAGGATTCCATAGAATAGATACAGAGATGCCATTTCCCCCGGTGGTGGAATTCAAAACAAAAAGGATATATTTTTAAAATTAGAGCTGGGTCATTCAGGAGTGAAAGCAGGAAGTACTTTTTCTACACAATTTAATGTAGGATTAGTATAAATGGGTGGTTGTTGGTCGGCACAGACTCGGTGGGCCGAAGGGCCTGTTTCATGCTGTATATTAAAATAAATAAATAAATAAAATAAAATGGGTAGTGGAATCTACAATTCACTTCCCCCAAAAGGTTATGGATTTTTTTTTTTATTCGTTCTTGGTCAGTCTCCATCACTGGCAAAGCCAGCATTTATTGCCCATCCCAAATTGCCCTTGAGAAGGTGAGCTGCCTTCTTGAACTGCTGCAGTCCATGTGGTTTAAATAAACCCACAGTGCAGTTAGGGAGAGAATTCCAGGATATTGCCCCAGCAATAATGAAGAAACGATGATATAGGTCCAGGTCAGAATGGGGTGTGACTTGGAGGAGAACTTGCAGGTGTGGTGTTCCTATGCATCTGCTGCCCTTGTCCTTCTAGGTGGTGGAGGTCGCGGTTTTGGAAGGTTCTGTCAAAGGAGCCTTGGTGAGTTGCTGCAGTGCATCTTGTAGATGGTACACATTGCTGCCATTGTGCGTCGGTGGTGGAGGCAGTGAACGTTTAAAGTGGTGGATGGGGTGCCAATCTAATGGGAGCTTTGTCCTGGATGGTGTCGAGTTTCTTGAGTGTTGTTGGAGCTGCACCCATCCAGGCAAGTGGAGATTATTCCATCACACTCCTGAATTGTGCCTTGTAGATAGTAGACAGGCTTTGAAGAGTCAACAGATGAATTACACGTTGCAAAATTCCCAGCCTCTGACTTGCTCTTGTAGCCACAACGGTCCAGTTAAGTTTCTGATCAATGGTAAGCCCCAACAATAGTAATGCCATTGAATATCAAGGAGAAATGGTTAGATTCTCTATTGCTGGATGCTGGGTCATTCAAGACAGCGATTGATAGATTTTCATTGGGAAAGGACATCAAGGGATATTGAACACAAGTGGATAAATGGAGTTGAGGTACAGATAATCCATGATCAAACAGGTTGGAGGACTCTTGTCCCTATGTTATACTATGATCTTACATATGTGAATGCAGGTACACAGAGGCATTTCAGCATATTTTTTTTTAATGATACAGCTGAGTCAGGTGAGTTTTGTCAGTTGTCTGAACCACTGAATGCAGCAGCATGCAAAAGTGAATAGGGATGGTGAAGAATGGAGGGAAAATTAATGCAGATGTGAGGGAATGTATCTCAAAAAAAGTGAAAAACCAGATTATAAAAACAAATATAATTGATTTAGTGCAATGTCAGGAGTTTTATAATCAATTGCTGAAAGCATCTGGCAGTGGCAAAAAAATCAATAGAAAAGGAAATTAATATTTATAATAAATGTTCCTTCTGTTGTGCCCAGTATGATCAATTTCTCCTGAGTGGATAATCATGTATTCCACTGGCTACTCTGGTCCCCAAGTCATTTGAAAGCTGTATCACATTAGCAATTCATTACATTAATTAGTTAAGTAAATGCCATTTTACAATTCAAGTCACATTTCCTATGTTTCTATAACAGACTCATAACTCAATTCATCGTGCTTGATAACGCAATGAAAGATAATTTTAAGGTATTTGATGCATTATGTCAATTAGGAAGCATCAGAAAAGTAATAAGATCTATTAGCAAAATGAAGTTTTATTTACAGCTAACATCTTAATATTTATGTAACAGCAAAAGCAAATGTACTGTTGCCAGTTTTTTAAAGAAAAATGTTAAAAACCACAAGAAGATATAAGCACAAGTGAAGTTATAGAATCTGTTGCCTTCCGCCATGGAAATTATTGCCTTGGGTTATTTTTGAAAAAGCTTCTACTGATTTGCAAGTACCTAAGAGCAGTAGCATATATTCTTCATTATAATTAGCAGTCATCTGCAGCAATGTTGTCATTAGCATCCATCACATTTCAAGGTACAGGAGGTCACTTCGTGTCATATCCTGTCACTTAGACGGTTGACAGTTCTGGTGTCTTCTCTCGGTCTGATAATCTGATAAATGGCATCTGTTTGTAATTTTTTTGTCTTTTCCTTCTTGTTTGTTGCTGTAAACATTGCAATGATTTTCTGGTAAAAGTACACATCTTTGCACTGTATTTGCTGAAACCTGGCTGGCCTCTTATTCATTTTTGATAGCAGCTAAAGCTTATATCATTGGTTTGTTTTGCTTTCCGATTTGTACTCCTTACAGGCAATGCAGACAATGGATTGCAGGACAAGATGGTGCACAACCGGAGGCAGCAAGGTATGCCTGCATGAAGGAGATGGTGCTGGCTAATATTTGGATGGTCATTGCTGATGGCCAGTGCCAGGGCTGAAACTATCAAAGATGGCAGTATCTGCATACCTAATCCTCTTTTTCACATCCCACTTCCCTCTCTTCCCATACTCTATTCTGATGTACAAGCTGAAGATGGTGTACACATGCACTATTTACCCTTCTTCCCGCACCACAACCTTAACCATTGTTAGAACTCGGAAAGACAAATGGTGAAGGATAGAACACTGGAGCCTTGTCTTTATTCACTTACAAGCTTTTTTTTATAGAGACACACATTGTATATCATTGTATATCATGCACCTTCAACCAACATCCCTCCTTTCAGCCTGCTCCTCTAAAAATGAGCACAGGTGAGTCTCCAATTATTCCCCAATAACTGAATACAAAAACACCCAATTGATGTGCAATTGTTCCCTGTGCCTTTTTCCTTCAGATACACAAGAGGTTTGACCAGGCCAGGCAGTGGAAGACACAGCACCATCACTTGATCTCACACTTGCAGCCACCAGCTCAGATACTGACACTGCACATATCTTTGAGGATAGATTAGGGCAGCATCTCCATGTGGTGAGACAGAGGGCATGAATGAGCTGCAGCCAGGGCTGAGGTCAAGGATAACAGAGGTGTCAGCTCACCAAATGGTGAGGTCACACACGGGTCTGCTATAGAGGACTCAGATGAACACGTCGATGGGGCAGCCTACATAGGAATGCTGATTGGTATGCACAATGAAATGCTTGGTGCAATGGAAAGCCAGTTAGAAAGCCTGCAATCAATGTCAAGGACCTTGGAAGAAGCCAGCACCATCCTGGCACAGGGATTTTCATAGAGCTAGGAGTCCATTCTTTCCAGAATGGCTAAATCCATTAGCACACCATGATGCAGCATCTGATGGCTGATGTTGAAGCTTCAATTTCAGAACAAACAGCAGTCTGACAGCAATCTGAGCTTTCATTGCAGTAGTCATGCAAGGTCAGCTAGCTGCCATCAAGGCTGTTCAAAGGGGCTTGCAGGGTGTCACAGTATCTGCCACTCCCTGAAGACATTTGCAACGTTTTATTGTAAACTTGAGGTCATCTGCTGCCCATGTTCTAACTTGTACCAAGTCCCATTCACCCATTCCCCCCCACCCCCCACCCCATGTTCATGGACCTACACTCGCTCCCAGTTAAGCAACACCTTGATTTAAAATTCTCATCCTTGTCTTCTAATCCCTCCATGGAGAGACCAGCCCTGCCTCTAATTTCCTCCAGCCCCATAGCCCTCAGATATCTGCGCTCCTCTAATTCTGGCCTCTTGAGCATCCACTATTTTAAATCACTCTACTATTGAAGACCGTGCCTTCAACTGCCTAGGCCCTAAATTCCCATCATGAACCCTCTTTCCTCCTTTAAGATGCTCCTTAAAGCTTACACCTTTGACTAAGGGGCGGCACAGTGGCGCAGTGGTTAGCACCGCAGCCTCACAGCTCCAGGGACCCGGGTTCGATTCCGGGTACTGCCTGTGTGGAGTTTGCAAGTTCTCCCTGTGTCTGCGTGGGTTTTCTCCGGGTGCTCCGGTTTCCTCCTACAAGCCAAAAGACTTGCAGGTTGATAGGTTAATTGGCCATGATAAATTGTCACTAGTATAGGTAGGTGGTAGGGAAATATAGGGACAGGTGGGGATGTTTGGTTGGAATATGGGATTAGTGTAGGATTAGTATAAATGGGTGGTTGATGTTCGGCACAGACTCGGTGGGCCGAAGGGCCTGTTTCAGTGCTGTATCTCTAATCTAATCTAAGCTTTCGCTCATCTGCTCTAATGGGCAAAATGTTTACTGACCTGACCCACGCTTCAGTATTTCCCCCCACGCTGTAGAGGTTTAATTCCACAGTGTGTCTCTGACATCACTGGTTGGTTCCCTGCCCAGAGGACCAGTCTGAATGAAAGAACAAAGAACAAAGGACAGTACAGCACAGGAACAGGCCATTCAGCCCCCAAGCCTGCGCCGATCTTGATGCCTACCTAAACTAAAACCTTCTGCACTTCCGGGGACCGTATCCCTCTATTCCCTCTAAACTTTGCCCCTCTCACCTTAAACCTATGTCCCCTAGTAACTGACTCTTCCACCCTGGGAAAAAGCTTCTGACTATCCACTCTGTGTGACCATCCTGGCTGACTGGCAGGTTGGGATTCCAGACGGATGGGAAGCAAATCAGTGACAAGTACAGCAGCAGGTGAGTCCGCAGCAAGGATGGGTGGGTGGGGGGAGGGAATGGGTCGATTGGGGTGGTGAGGTCGATGAGGTGGGCTGCTGCTCCTGGGGAAGGGGAGTGGGGGAGGGTGGGGAGGTTGGATGCCTTAGATGCCTAGTGCTGGGGCAGACATTGCAAGCATTGTAGTGGGGGAATGAAATTGGGGGAGGTCAGAGGCCTCACAGTGGGATCGGAGGCCTTGGTGGGGGAGTGGGGGGTGGGGACCCCATCGCGGAGGTGTCTCAGGCAGGGACCTGGTTCCAGGAGGTAATATGAAGGGACTTACCTCCTGAATCTACCAAGTCCTTGCCTTCAGGATGCTGCTGGGTTATCCGACACTCAGGAAACCCAGCAACAGCAGTTACATTTGAAAACCTGAATGGCAATGAGGCTTGCAAACTCATTCGTATATTTAAAGTTACAGCCCACCTCCTTGGATTGGATTGGTCGCCTGTCCAACTTCCGGGCTCAGTTAAAGCTGGTAATAGGTGGATTGGAGGTGGGTTTGGGTCAGTTGAGACTTTGCATGGGAGGCAGTGGCGTAGTGGTAATGTAACTGGTCTAGAAATCCAGAGCTCAGGCTAATGTTCTGGGGACATGGGTTTGAATCCCACCATGGCAGATGGTGAAATTTGAATTCAATTAATAAATCTGGAATTAAAAGCTATTCTAATGATGACCATAAAACCATTGTCGATTGTTGTAAAAACCCATCTGGTTCACTAATGTCCTTTAGGGAAGGAAATCTGGTCTGGCCTACATCTAACTCCAGACGCACAGCAATGTGGTTGACTCTTAAAATGCAATGCCCTCTGAAATGGCCTAGCAAGTTAGGGGCGAGCAACAAATGCTGGTCTAGCCAGTGATGCCCACATCCCACAAAAAAAACAAATAAGAAAAACCCCCCAACTGGCCTTTATTTAGGTTAAAATTCAGCCCAATTTCTCCGTCTGCGGCTCGGTGTGAAATTTTGTTTGATAATGCTCCCGTGAAGCACCTTGAGACATTAGCTACTTTAATGTAACTACATAAATACAAGTTGTTGTTAAAACAATTATAGAAAGCTCTGAACACTTGTGGAATTGTAGCAACAAGCAGAATAAATCAATCAACAACTAATCTGTAAGGAGTTGCTGATCCCTTTAAATACTGCTGGTGGAGGGTCCTTCCTGCTGCTGAATGCAGGTTCAGCTGTATCAATATGGCGCCCGGTACAATTTGCCCCATGTGTGCATATTCACGCCATTTTGGAGTTGTAAGGGCACTAGTACCGCCCAAAGATTTCTCACATGCTGTACCCCATCTAATTCCTCACTCTCTCCTCCTACTCCCAATTGATATCAATACTTCTTCCTCTCCCCTTCAATTCAACCTGGCATCATTCTTCTCCTCCAAACCTGTTAAGCCAATACATTCCATGCACTAGTCCAATTCAAGTTGGCACTTTTCCCTCTCCCCACCAGAGTTTGTGCTACCCCTGTCCCCTCCACCAGTTCATACTTGCACCTTCCCTCTCCATTCTGTTAATGTTGGCACGTTCTTTTCTCCCCCATGCCAAAATGATACTCCAAGCTTCTCTCTTCTTCCACCATACTTAACCTGTGCCTCTTCCCTCTCCCCTTCATTACCATCAATTTCTTTCCTCTTTAATTGCTATCTACTTCCCCCTTTCAGTGCCATCCACTTTCCATCATGGCTCAGTCTTGCCTCACCTTGTTACTACCTGATTCGGGCTGCTTATGCGCCAGACCAGAGTCACGCTCCGCACTGGTGCTCACACTCAAGGCAGTAGACAGAGACCTAACACTAGCATATTGAGGGGAGGACATTTGTTGTGATAGTGTATATGTTAGTATGTTAAATATAATAATTTAAATATATGTTTATGCTAATGGATGTCATCACAGGAAGTGAAGCAATATCTCATGATTCAGTTCTCTTACACAGTCAGTTAGCTGAAGCTACAACAAGTCTCCATTAAAGCTTTGCGTTCAAACCTTTATGCCTGCCCTTCAGCTTAGTTTGTATTAGTCCAGAGAGAGATAATACAATATTGTGGCAGTAGTGGTGAGTCGAACGTTGATCAGCAGCTGAAGATGACAATTCAAGTCAGAAACCCTACCTGAAGCGCTGCGCCTGGATCCCAGCTCTCACATCGGGAGAGCAACGGTGTGAGTAGAAATTGAAAGTGTTTTGAACGCACTTCCAGTTTTGCCTCGAGCCAGCAAGATAAAAATTAATGGTAGTTTCAGCTGCAGAGATCAGTGCAGCATCACGTTTTGGTGTGGATTCCTTCATGCTGTTTCCACACTTGCATGCCATTAGCTGATCCTGATGCCAGGGCCCCACCCGCCTGCAATCTCACAAGCCCATGCTGCAGCAACACAGCTCAGGGCATGGCTCCTGCTCAGCTCTGCAGACATCACAGCTTGCTGAAACTTTTAAAGCAAAGTTTGCTCCTCAGGGGAAGAAAAGAGTAAAAGGCTTAGGCAACGGCAGCCAGATTTCCAGAGGTGGACTGGGAAGCACCTGATGTTCCAGGCAAGTTCAAACTGTTTAAGCAGAGGATTGAACTCTGCTTCCTAGACTACGAGGTTGTTGATGCAGAAAAACAGGCGATAAAAATCAGGATCGCCATAGGAAATGAAGGTCTGCACAGGATCAATAACTCTGGTTTATCTGATGCTGACCAGAAGGATCCAACAAAGCTATGGGCAACATTAGAAAGTCAGTTTAGGATTAAAGTTTGAGAGTACACCACCTGGATCTCATGCGGTATAGACAGAAAGCCAATGAGAGCTTGGACAACTTTGTTAACTGATGCAGAGAGAAAGCAAAAGAATGCGACTTCTCTGATACTGAACTCTTGGAATGAATAATGAAGTTGGTTATCACAGCCACTCCTATTGAGGCATTCCAGAAAGACCTCCTGGAAAGCTGAAGGGATATGGCGTGGCGATTATGCTACAGGACGGATGCAAATGCAAGGCAATTATCACAGGGAGAGTGTTTACAAGCCTTAGCATCTGAAATGCCTGTCAGTACAATATCCAAGGCACCCAGGCAGAACAAGGTGTGCAATAACTGCAGGCTCTCCTACCAACCACGTGGATGCCTGGTATACGCACACACACGCAAAGCATGCGAGCTTAGAGGGCACTGGGCCAAACTTTGCAGAAGCTCCAGCAGGGGAGAAGCCAGAGCAGCAAGCGCTCAAACTGCAGAAGTACGCCACCCAGAGGTGAAGGGAGGCGAGACACTTCCAGGCATCTCCAAAAGCATATACCCATCTATGAACTGGGGAATGCCTGACCAAAATGGATGAGATGGATCGAGGTGAAGATGCTACAGGTGAACAACTGTTTCACATGATCACCTTAGCAGAACAGGTCCACTCTGTTAACAAAACGGAAGCTTTTGTAACACTCCAGATCGTCTGCTCTAATAGGCTGGCTGGCATCAACTGAGAGTGAAGATTGACACAGGTGCAAGTGCCAACACTCTACCTTTCCACATTCTCAAGGACATGTACCATGAGACATGGAAGTCTGTGGTCCAACCCACAAGTGTGAAAGCTTATGGCATACAATGGCTCGACAGTAAAGTGCCTAGGTTCCCTGGAACTGGAATGAAGGTACAAAGAGTCAACATTGTGTACTCAGATATTCTACATAGTGGATGTGTCAGGACCAGCAGTAGCAGGGTTGCCGGTGTGCAATGAAATTAACATGGTCACCATCCATGAGCTGACCCAGTCAAAAGACCACAGCAGTCAAAGCAGGTGTACACCCATTGGATCGGTACAAGACCTCCAGAGATTGTATCTGGACCGGTTTGACACGGTTTGGAATTTCCACAGGAATGCCATCCTACACCCTAAAGAATGTGTAACACCGTCAATCGACCCGCCATGAAAATGCAGCATGCATATTTGAGAAATGTTGAAGATGGAACTGGATGGAAAGGAAAAACAAGGCATCATTCACCGAGTGCAACATCACATAGGTTGGTATAGTTCCATCACTACCGTAATCAAGAAAGATGTTTCAATTCAACTATGTTTAGGCCTGAGGAGGCTAAACCTTAAAGATATGTCCTCATAAGATACTAATACTAGAAGAGTTAAACCCTACATTTGGTGGAGTGAAATAATTTCCCAAACTAGACGCAAAAAAATGGATATTAGTCTGTGCACTTGTCAAGAGGGTTGCAAGAGTTAATAACGTTCAGAACTTCCTTTACCATTTGGACTGGATAAAATGAGTTCCAGACTGCGTGTGTTTTGTGGATGACATCACTGCAGTAGTACTCATGGAGCATGAAAGAAACCTACACTTGTTAATGGAGACCACCAGATACAAAGGTTTGGTTTTCAACAGCAAAAAGTGCTCCATTAAGGCAGAACATACACATTTTTTCTGTGCCATTTACTCCAGTTCAGGTATCCACCCAGATCCTGGGAAGATCAATGACATCCAGTCATGCCGACACCGCAGGACAAGGACAACCTCCAAAGGTGTGGAGGTCTATTAAACTTCCTTGCTGCATACATACCGAGCTTCTTGAAGAAGGCTTCTCCACTAAGAGAATTGCTGAAGAAAGACATGTCATTCCCACGGCAGGACAATCACCATGTGTTCAGTGTGTTGAAACAAACACAATCAGCAGAATCATATCTTCAATACCATGACCCCCAGAAGGCGACATTAGAAGTGGACGCATCCCAGAAAAGTCTCAGTGCGTGTGTTCGTCAAGACAGCAAGCCTGTCGCATTTGGTTCGAAAAGTCTGTCACCAGCACAAGCAAATTATTCCAATATCAAATGAAAAACTCTCGCTGCTGTCTTCGGGATCACCAGGTTCCACACATTCTTATTTAGAAAAGATTTCATGGTCGAGACACATCATAAGCCCCTGGAGATGATCTGGAGAAAACAGCTCATGAGTCCACCACCTCGACTCCAGAGATTACTCATCGAGATTCAGGGCTACAGCTGTGATGTCAGATACAAACCCGGTGGTCAGATTATCCTATTGGACACCCTAAGTAGATTGCCCAGCCCTGGGAATATGCGAGAAATGCCATTCGACTTCCAGGTGGATGAAGTCTGTGCAAGCTTGGAGGGTGTCTACAATGTAGCTCTCATGTACTTTGGTCAAAACAAGACAGAGGAACTCCAGAGGGAGACATCTCAAGACCCCAAACTCTGAGCTCTATGGCAAATCATTGTTTAGGGTTGGTCTGAGACCATTCAGAAGATTGCTATGGATATAAGAATGTATTGGCCATACAGAGATGAAACTGGTATATGCACTGGAGTACTATTCAAATGACGCCAAGTACTTATTCCAGTGACACTTCAGTCTGACATATTTGGACAGTTCCACCAAGGACACATGGGAATAGAGAGGATGAAACGACTTGCTTGTGAGTCAGTTTTCTGGCCCAGTATCAGCAAGGACACTGACCAATTGGTAAGATCTTGTGATGCATGTCAGGAACACCGGGCTAGTCAACAGAAAGAGCCTCTCAAACTGCATGGCACACCATCATCACCATGGATCAAGATAGAAACAGATCTGTGTTCTGTGGGCAGTCACGATTTGCTAGTGACTAACAATCGTTCCAAATTTCCTATTGTGCAGAAGCTTCGAGATATGTTGAGTAAAGCAGTGGTCAACACTGTTAGTGCTATCTTTAGTCTTTTTGGTGCCCTGGTAGAAGTGATATCTGACAACAGTCCACAATACACTAGAAAACAATTCCAGGATATGTGGTAATGATGGTCCATCAACCATGTCTCATCATCAGCCAGATATCCTTGTTCAAATGGGATGGCTGTACGTATGGTCAGGACAGTCAAATCACTGATCAAAAAGTGTTTAGAAACCGGCAAGATATCCAAGTCGTGTTGTTGCATCTTTGTGCAACGCCATTAGACTCCGGATTGCCATCACCTGCTGAGATTATGTTTGGTCATCTGGTGAGAACCACACTATCAAGTTATCATCTCACCAAGACATTCTTGATCACAGACTGATTACGTCAGAAACAAGATAAGATGTCGTGCATGCGGTTGCAGAATTACCTCGACTATACGTTGGCCAGAAGGTGAGGGTCCTTTACCTGCAAGAACAGACATGGGTCCCAGCAGAGGTGTCCAAGTTGTGCAAAGAATCATGCTCATATGAGCTGACAACACCAAATGGTGCGATACTGTGAAGGAATCAATCTCGCCTCAGGGGACTCTCTGCTAGGCATGCACAAGGTGACCAACCACCATCACCTACACGTACCTGTGTTTATTTTGGAGACAGAGAAACAACAAGCAACACACTGACAACTGAGGACAATCTTCCCAAACACAATGTTAAGGAGGAGAGGACGGACAGTTCGAGAACACACCCACATATCGTTGTCACAAGGTCTGGTCGAGTCAGCTGACAACCAGTACGGTTCCAAATGTAGACAACACCTTGAAGAGGAGTGTTCCAAATGTTCTTGTTACAGTTGAATGTTTTATGTAAATAGTTGTCATTTAAGAGAACTCTGTTTGTCATCTTCTCCAGGCTCCTGACCTTCACCTTCCCTGTAGATATGGAAGAAGTCTACTTGCACACCAGGTCAGACGACAAGCTCTACTAACTATCAAGGCTGAAAGCAAAGACAAAAACACATCGTGTCCTGATCAGAGAACTCCTCTATGCTGATGATGCTGTGCAAGTCGCTCATACGGAAACTCATATACAAAGATTCATGGCTGTAACTTGTTCTCCTTGGCTATAAATATCAAGAAAACTGTGGTCATGGGACAAGTCATTGCATCTCTGCCTCTGATCACACTAAATAGCACCCCACTGGAAGTGGTTAGCAAATTCTGCCACCTTGGGTCCACGGTGACAATCAGTCCCTCGATGCAGAATTCGATACACACATGGGGAAAGCAGCGACCAACTTTGATCGACTCATGAAATGCACATGGGATAACACCAAGCTGACCCTTAGGACCAAGCTGATGGTTTATAAAGCCTGAGTTCTCAGCACCTTGCTGTATGACTGTGAAACATGGGCAAATTACAGCTATCAGGAAAATAAACTCAATAATTTCCACCTTCGCTGTCTGCGGCTCATTGTGTGTATATCCTGGCAGGACAAAATTACAAGTGCGGCAGTCCTCTCAAAGGCAGAGTTCCCAAGTGTGTTGGCACTAATCAAACAAAGGCAGCTTTGGTGGGCCAGACACATCTGCAGGATGGAAGATGGTCACATACCCATGGTCCTTCTGTTTGGTGAGGTAGCCGGGGCCGGACAACCAATGGGGCGCCCACAGCTCCACTTCAAGAATGCTTGCAAGAGTAACATGAAGGCCCTAAATGTCAACTATCGCACCTGGGAGTCACTAGCTGACGAAAGAGGGAAATGGCAAAACATCCTGTGGACTGGTGTGCACTACCATGACAAACGGTTGCTACAGCAGCTTGGCAACAGGTGCCAACGTCAAAAACAACTCACAGTGTCACTTGACAGTTTCACATGCAGCACTTGTGGCAGAACCTGCTCCTCAAGGATTGGCCTTCACAGCTGTGAGCAAAGATGCACCAAGAGAAGACACCCCTGCTTAAATGGATTGTTTGCTGCGTATCCATCATCTTTCATAGATGGAAGGATGCCAACAAAGGGAAGGGGGATGTTGTGATAGTGTATTTGTTAGTGTGTTAAATATAATCATTTAAATATATGTTTATGCTAATGTTGTCACAGGAAGTGATGCAATATCACGTGATTCAGTTCTCTTGTACAGTCAGTTAACTTGTGTAAACTGAAGCAACAAGTCTCCTTTAAAGCTCCACATTCAAACCTTTATGGCTGCCCTTCACCTTCGTTTGTATTAGTCCAGAAAGAGATAATATAACAGTATTAACAGCCAACCCAAACACAATCAGTGGAGGAGAGGCACTGGGAGGGGAAGGAGGAAGGGGAAGTTTATACTGGTTTTTGTCAGCATTTGCTGACACACTGACCAGACCTCCAAAATGCTGTCAGTCGGAAACACTGACATTTGACATGCATGTAATATGCTACTGCTCCAAGTAGTTGCCTTGTGAATGTATTGTTTAGTTTAGTTTAGAGATACAGCACTGAAACAGGCCCTTCGGCCCACCGAGTCTGTGCCGACCATCAACCACCCATTTATACTAATCCTACACTAATCTCATGTAACTATCACCAGTAACCTGTCTCTAGATGCAGAAATCAACAAGCGCATGGGTAAGGCTTCCACTGCTATGTCCAGACTGGCCAAGAGAGTGTGGGAAAATGGCGCACTGACACGGAACACAAAAGTCCGAGTGTATCAGGCCTGTGTCCTCAGTACCTTGCTCTACGGCAGCGAGGCCTGGACAACGTATGCCAGCCAAGAGCGACGTCACAATTCATTCCATCTTCGCTGCCTTCGGAGAATACTTGGCATCAGGTGGCAGGACTATATCTCCAACACAGAAGTCCTTGAAGCGGCCAACACCCCCAGCTTATACACACTACTGAGTCAGCGGCGCTTGAGATGGCTTGGCCATGTGAGCCGCATGGAAGATGGCAGGATCCCCAAAGACACATTGTACAGCGAGCTCGCCACTGGTATCAGACCGACCGGCCGTCCATGTCTCCGCTATAAAGACGTCTGCAAACGCGACATGAAATCGTGTGACATTGATCACAAGTCGTGGGAGTCAGTTGCCAGCATTCGCCAGAGCTGGCGGGCAGCCATAAAGACAGGGCTAAATTGTGGCGAGTCGAAGAGACTTAGTAGTTGGCAGGAAAAAAGACAGAGGCGCAAGGGGAGAGCCAACTGTGCAACAGCCCCGACAAACAAATTTCTCTGCAGCACCTGTGGAAGAGCCTGTCACTCCAGAATTGGCCTTTATAGCCACTCCAGGCGCTGCTTCACAAACCACTGACCACCTCCAGGCGCGTATCCATTGTCTCTCGAGATAAGAAGGCCCAAAAGAAAGACAAAAAAAAAGAACACTAATCTCATATTCCTACCACATCCCCACCTGTCCCTATATTTCCCCTACCACCTACCTGTACTAGGGGCAATTTATAATGGCCAATTTACCTACCAACCTGCAAGTCTTTTGGCTTGTGGGAGGAAACCGGAGCACCCGGAGAAAACCCACGCAGACACAGGGAGAACTTGCAAACTCCACACAGGCAGTACCCAGAATTGAACCCGGGTCACTGGAGCTGTCCTTGACCAAGAAAAAAGGATTTTTCAAGGCAGTTCTGATGAAAGATACCAGTAATTTAAAATTTAATTCCTTACAGAAAACTTTGATGTGGGATTTGGTGAAGAGTTCTATTTACCTGTAGGATTTTTTTATTTCCTCATGTGAAGCTCCTTTTTCTAGGCCTAGAATTTGGTAAAGTGCTTCCCCAGTTGTAGAAAGTGCACGCTGTCTTTGTTCAGCCATTTTAACTTAAGTCTGCTTTTACCAGATGTCTGAAAAACAAAATTAAGTTCATGAAGTCAATTTCATGGAACTACACATTAAACGGCAGGGGAAAAAAGGATGAAACATTTATTTACCCAAGTATTAGACAAATCTGCCAACAAGATCCAGATTTGACTGGCTGAAGGATCCAAAGTGGAAAGTTTTCAGATACAAATATCTTATTGTTTAACACAACCTCTTTACTGTGAAGCTTAGAACAATAACCTGAATAAAAGGCAAATTGATGGCAATGTAGTGTCATAAATAGTAAGGAGGAAAGCCTTAGACTACAGAATGATATAGATGGGCTCATAAGATGGACGGAGCAGTGGCAAATGGAGTTTAATCCGGAGAAGTGTGAAGTGATGCACTTGGGGAGGTCTAAAAAGGCAATGGAATATACAATGGATGGTAGGACCCCAGAGAGTACAGAGGGGCAAAGGGACCTTGGGGTGCTTGTCCATAGATCACTGAAGGCAGCAGCACAGGTAGGAACATAGGAAGATAGGAACAGGAGTAGGCCATTCAGCCCCTCGAGCCTGTCCCGCCATTCAATGAGATCATGGCTGATCCGCGGCCTAACTCCATATACCTGCCTTTGGCCCATATCCCTTAATATCTTTGCTTAACAAAAATCTATCTCAGATTTAAAATTAACAACTGTTCTAGCTTCAACTGCTATTTGTGGGAGAGAGTTCCAAACCTCTACCACCCTTTGCGTGAAGAAGTGCTTCCGAACATCTCTCCTGAACAGTCTGGTCGTAATTTTTAGACTATGCCCCCTAGTTTTAGAATCTCCAATCAGTGGAAATAGTTTATCTTTATCTAGCCTGTCTTTTCCTGTTAATATCTTGAAGACTTTGATCAGATCACCCCTTAACCTTCTAAATTCCAGCGAAAACAGGCCTAATTTGTGTAATCTCTCCTCGTAACTTAACCCCTGTAGTACAGGTATCATTCTTGTAAACCTACGTTGCACTCCCTCCAAGACCAACATATCCTTCCGAAGGTGTGGTGCCCAGAACTGCTCACAGTACTCCAAGTGGGGTCTAACCAGGGTTTTGTACAGCTGCAGCATAACCTCTGTGTCTTTATACTCCAATCCTCCAGATATAAAGGCGAGCATTCCATTAGCCTTTCTGATTGTTTTTTGCACTTGCTCGTGGCATTTTAAATATCTATGAACCTGAACTCCCAAGTCTCTTTGGACATCCACTGTACTTAACTCTTCCCATTTAGAAAGTACCCTGCTCTATCCTTTTTTGGTCCAAAATGGATAATCTCACACTTGCCCACATTGAAATCCATCTCCCACAGTTTTGCCCACTCACCTAGTCTGTCAATATCTCTTTGCAATTTTATGCCATCATCTAGACTGTCTACAATGCCGCCTAACTTTGTATAAAGAACAAAGAACAAAGAAAATTACAGCACAGGAACAGGCCCTTCGGCCCTCCAAGCCTGCGCCGATCCAGATCCTCTATCTAAACATGTCGCCTATTTTCTAAGGGTCTGTATCTCTTTGCTTCCTGCCCATTCATGTATCTGTCTAGACACATCTTAAAAGACGCTATCGTGCCCGCGTCTACCACCTCCGCTGGCAACGCGTTCCAGGCACCCACCACCCTCTGCGTAAAGAACTTTCCACGCATATCCCCCCTAAACTTTTCCCCTTTCACTTTGAACTTGTGACCCCTAGTAATTGAATCCCCCACTCTGGGAAAAAGCTTCTTGCTATCCACCCTGTCTATACTTCTCATGATTTTGTACACCTCAATCAGGTCCCCCCTCAACCTCCGTCTTTCTAATGAAAATAATCCTAATCTACTCAACCTCTCTTCATAGCTAGCGCCCTCCATACCAGGCAACATCCTGGTGAACCTCCTCTGCACCCTCTCCAAAGCATCCACATCCTTTTGGTAATGTGGCGACCAGAACTGCACGCAGTATTCCAAATGTGGCCGAACCAAAGTCCTATACAACTGTAACATGACCTGCCAACTCTTGTACTCAATACCCCGTCCGATGAAGGAAAGCATGCCGTATGCCTTCTTGACCACTCTATTGACCTGCGTTGCCACCTTCATGGAACAATGGACCTGAACACCCAAATCTCTCTGGACATCAATTTTCCCCAGGACTTTTCCATTTACTGTATAGTTCACTCTTGAATTGGATCTTCCAAAATGCATCACCTCGCATTTGCCCTGATTGAACTCCATCTGCCATTTCTCTGCCCAACTCTCCAATCTATTTATATTCTGCTGTATTCTCTGACAGTCCCCTTCACTATCTGCTACTCCACCAATCTTAGTGTCGTCTGCAAACTTGCTAATCAGACCACCTATACTTTCCTCCAAATCATTTATGTATATCACAAACAACAGTGGTCCCAGCACGGATCCCTGTGGAACACCACTGGTCACACGTCTCCATTTTGAGAAACTCCCTTCCACTGCTACTCTCTGTCTCCTGTTGCCCAGCCAGTTCTTTATCCATCCAGGTAGTACACCCTGGACCCCATGCGACTTCACTTTCTCCATCAGCCTACCATGGGGAACCTTATCAAACGCCTTACTGAAGTCCATGTATATGACATCTACAGCCCTTCCCTCATCAATCAACTTTGTCACTTCCTCAAAGAATTCTATTAAGTTGGTAAGACATGACCTTCCCTGCACAAAACCATGTTGCCTATCACTGATAAGCCCATTTTCTTCCAAATGGGAATAGATCCTATCCCTCAGTATCTTCTCCAGCAGCTTCCCTACCACTGACGTCAGGCTCACCGGTCTATAATTACCTGGATTTTCCCTGCTACCCTTCTTAAACAAGGGGACAACATTAGCAATTCACCAGTCCTCCGGGACCTCACCCGTGTTTAAGGATGCTGCAAAGATATCTGTTAAGGCCCCAGCTATTTCCTCTCTCGCTTCCCTCAGTAACCTGGGATAGATCCCATCCGGACCTGGGGACTTGTCCACCTTAATGCCTTTTAGAATACCGAACACTTCCTCCCTCCTTATGCCGACTTGACCTGGAGTAATCAAACATCTGTCCCTAACCTCAACATCCGTCATGTCCCTCTCCTCGGTGAATACCGATGCAAAGTACTCGTTTAGAATCTCACCCATTTTCTCTGACTCCACGCATAACTTTCCTCCTTTGTCCTTGAGTGGGCCAATCCTTTCTCTAGTTACCCTCTTGCTCCTTATATATGAATAAAAGGCTTTGGGATTTTCCTTAACCCTGTTTGCTAAAGATATTTCATGACCCCTTTTAGCCCTCTTAATTCCTCGTTTCAGATTGGTCCTACATTCCCGATATTCTTTCAAAGCTTCGTCTTTCTTCAGCCTCCTAGACCTTATGTATGCTTCCTTTTTCCTCTTAGCTAGTCTCACAATTTCACCTGTCATCCATGGTTCCCTAATCTTGCCATTTCTATCCCTCATTTTCACAGGAACATGTCTCTCCTGCACGCTAATCAACCTCTCTTTAAAAGCCTCCCACATATCACATGTGGATTTACCTTCAAACAGCTGCTCCCAATCTACATTCCCCAGCTCCTGCCGAATTTTGGTATAGTTGGCCTTCCCCCAATTTAGCACTCTTCCTTTAGGACCACTCTTGTCTTTGTCCATGAGTATTCTAAAACTTACGGAATTGTGATCACTATTCCCAAAGTAGTCCCCGACTGAAACTTCAACCACCTGGCCGGGCTCATTCCCCAACACCAGGTCCAGTATGGCCCCTTCCCGAGTTGGACTATTTACATACTGCTCTAGAAAACCCTCCTGGATGCTCCTTACTAATTCTGCTCCATCTAGATCTCTAACACTAAGTGAATCCCAGTCAATGTTGGGAAAATTAAAATCTCCTATCACCACTACCCTGTTGCTCCTACATCTTTCCATAATCCGTTTACATATTTGTACCTCTATCTCACGCTCGCTGTTGGGAGGCCTGTAGTACAGCCCCAACATTGTTATCGCACCCTTCCTATTTCTGAGTTCTGCTCATATTGCCTCACTGCTCGAGTCTTCCATAGTGCCCTCCTTCAGCACAGCTGTGATATCCTCTTTGACCAGTACTGCAACTCCTCCACCCCTTTTACCTCCCTCTCTATCCCGCCGGAAGCATCGATATCCTGGGATATTTAGTTGCCAATCATGCCCTTCCCTCAACCAAGTCTCAGTAATAGCAATAACATCATACTCCCAGGTACTAATCCAGGCCCTAAGTTCATCTGCCTTACCTACTACACTTCTTGCATTAAAACAAATGCACCTCAGACCACCAGTCCCTTTGCGTTCATCAACTGCTCCCTGTCTACTCTTTCCCTTGGTCACGGTGACTTCATTATCTAGTTCCTTACAGGCTTTAGTTACTACCTCCTTACTGTCCACTGACCTCCTCATTTGGTTCCCATCCCCCTGCCACATTAGTTTACACCCTCCCCAACAGCGTTAGCAAAAGCACCCCCAAGGACATTGGTTCCAGTCCGGCCCAGGTGTAGACCGTCCAATTTGTAATAGTCCCACCTCCCCCAGAACCGGTCCCAATGTCCCAAAAATCTGAGCCCCTCCCTCCTGCACCATCTCTCAAGCCACGCATTCATCCTGACTATTCTTTCATTTCTCCTCTGACTATCACGTGGCACTGGTAGTAATCCTGAGATTACTACCTGAGAGTACTACTATCATCAGCAAATTTGGATATATGACTTACTATGCCATCATCCAAGTCGTTAATGAATAATGTGAATAGTTGAGGCCCCAACACAGATCCCTGCGGGACACCACTAGTCGCATCCTTCCAATCGGAGTACTTACCCATTATCCCCACTCTCTGTCACCTACCACTCAACCAACTTCCTAACCATGTCAATAATTTGCCCTCAACTCCATGGGCTTCTATCTTAGTTAACAGTCTCTTATGTGGGACTTTATCAAATGCCTTCTGGAAGTCCATATAAATAACATCCAGAGACATTCCGAAGAAGGGTCACTGACCCGAAACGTTATCTCTGCTTCTCTTTCCACAGATGCTGCCAGACCTGCTGAGTGATTCCAGCATTTCTTGTTTTTGTTCCATAGACATTCCCCTGTCCACTACCTTAGTCACCTCTTCAAAAAACTCAATGAGATTTATCAGGCATGACCTTTCCGTCATGATTCCATGCTGGCTGTCCCTGATCAACTGAAATGTTTCTAGGTGTTCAGTCACCCTATCCTTGATTATAGACTTGCCCACCACAGATGTCAGGCGAACTGGTCTGTAATTTCCTTGGTACCCCCTTTCACCCTTCTTAAAAAGTGGAGTGACATGTGCAACTTTCCAATCCAGAGGGACCACTCCTGAATCAAGTGAACTCTGAAAGACTATAGTTAGGGCATCTACCATATGCTCCCCTACTTCCTTTAACACCCTCAGATGGAAACCGTCAGGTCCTGGGGATTTCTCACTCTTTAGTTCCATTAATTTCCTTGTTACTGATGTTTTACTTACGGTAATTGTATTAAGTCCATGTCCCCTATCGGCTATTAATTTTTTCGGGTCGATAAGGTGGTTAGGAAGGCATATGGGATACTTGCCTTTATTAGCTGAGGCATAGAATATAAGAGCAGGGAGGTTGTGATGGAGCTATATAAAATGCTAGTTTGGCCACAGCTGGAGTACAGTGTACAGTTCTGGTCACCACACTATAGGAAGGATGTGATTGCACTGGAGAGGGTACAGAGGAGATTCACCAGGATGTTGCCTGGGCTGGAGCATTTCAGTTATGAAGACAGACTGGATAGGCTGGGGTTGTTTTCCTTGGAGCGGAGAAGGCTGAGGGGGGACCTGATTGAGGTATACAAAATTATGAGGGGCATTGATAGGATAGATAGGAAGAAACTTTATCCCTTAGCGGAGAGGTCAATAACTAGGGGTCATAGATTTAAGGTAAGGGGCAGGAAGTTTAGAAGGGAGTTGAGGAAGAATTTTTTTACCCAGAGGGTGGTTGGAATCTGGAACACACTACCTGAAGGGGTGGTAGAGGCAGGAACACTCACGACATTCAAGAAGTATTTAGATGAGCACTTGAAACGCCATAACATACAAGGCTGTGGGCCAAGTGTGGGGAAATGGGATGAGTTAGGACGGGTGCTTGATGTTCGGCACAGGCATGTTGGGCCGAAGGGCCTGTTTCTGTGTTGTAAAACTCCATGGCTCTATGACTCTATAACTCCCAGCAAGACTACAATTGCAAAGCTTGAAAACTTGTTTTATGCTTGTGAAATACTCTGCAAGATTTTTGTCTTCCTTTCTATATCAAAGAATAAATCATCAGTTGCTATACACTGTAGATAGAATAAATTTAGTTGTTGTATGCGGCCAGTTTTTTCATTGTGCAGTGCTTCTAAATTTTTTCGTGCAGTCCCGCACACATGTTAGTTATCATGTAACAAAATTGGCATGGTACCTTCCACGCTGCCATGCAGCCACATACCCTCATAGTTTAGGAGGAATATTGCTGGCAAATCAATACAACAAAAATAAGCGTCACTTTCATACACTAATATACAGGAAGCCAATTTTTCTGCTCCCTCCCCTGTCCTAGGGCTGGACAGGAGCTGTGCCCAGGTGTGCTTGAATTTCCTGTCTTGGGGATTAACATGACCCAGGGTTACCCCCATTTAAGTCCTGTTGAGCCTAGCACCAGAAAACTATACAGGAAAAAAACGAGTGCAGCTGTAGGCTTGGCCACCAACAGCAAGGCCTTCTTGGCTGCTGTTGGAGTCAGAATTTAATTGCTTTAATAATCAAAACTTACCTTTGGGGTCCTCATCGCTGCCTGACAGGCTCAGATCCTTCGGTTTGATGGAGGTTTCTAGTGTAAGTCCACCACCCTCTGCTTGGGGAACCCTTGTGTCTGGACTTCCCTGGACCACACTGAAGGGAAAGAGAGACGGGAGGCTGGAAATGCCATCTCTTACCTCATTCTCAACTATAGTCTGGGTCTCCATTTATTATGGACATTCCCAGTGGACAACAGTGAGCAAAAAGAAAATCGGTCCCTCAAGAAATTTATGCACCAACTATTACGCCGATGACATCAATTTATAGATAATATATTTTTAAACATGAGAGATTCATTTGTGAAATTAGACACTATACTGAAATAAGTATGGATTATTTTAATTAAATACAGTCACTTGGTCATTATGCATTCGTCTACTTTTTTATTCATTCATGCAATGTGGGCGTCACTGACTAGGCCAGCATTTATTGCCCATCCCTAATTGTCCTTGAACTGAGTGGCTTGCGAGGCCATTTCAGAGGGCAGTTAAGAGTCAACCACATTGTTGTGGGTCTGGTGTTACCTGTAGGCCAGACCAGGTAAGGACGGCAGATTTCCTTCCCGAAAGGACATTAGTGAACCAGATGGTTTTCACAACAATTGACAATGGTTTCATGATCACCATTAGACTAGCTCTTTTTTTAAAATTCCAGCTTTATTAATTGAATTCAAAGGATTTGAACCCATGTCCCGAGAGCACTATCCTGGACCTCTGGATTACTAGCCCAGTGACATTACCACTACACCACCGCCTCTCCTTATCTGGTCAACCATCCTTTTGTATCAGAAAGAGCACATCAATCCTTGTAATGAAAAATCTTGCAAAATTTGTGTGTGCCACACTTTAAATCTGTTGGGTGACACTTCAAGTCTGCTTGAAGCATTGAAAATTATATGTTTCATACTTTTCTGATTGATTCAACTACTACCAGTTAAGCTAATCACTAAAACATTACTAAGCCACCACTAAGACTGCCTACTTCCACCTCCAGAACATCACCAGACTTCACCCCTGTCTAAGCTCATCTGTTGCTGAAACCCCCATTCATGCCTTTATTACCGCTAAACATGACTATTCGAACACACTCCTGTCTGGCCTCCCACATTCTACCCTCTCTAAACTTGAGGCCATCCAAAACTCTGCTGCCCATGTCTTAACTTGCACCAAGTCCCGTTCACCTATCACCCCTGTGCCCGTTAACCTACATTGCTCCTGGTCAAGTTACATCTTGAATTTAAAATTCACATCCTTGTTTTCAAATCCCTCCGTGGCCTCGCCCCTCCCTATCTCTGGAATTTCCTCCAGCTCCACAACCCTCTAAGATATTTGTGCTCCTCTAATTCTTGTGCATCCCCGATTTTAATCACTCCACCATTGATGGCCAGGCCTTCAGTTGCCTAGGCCCCAAGCTCTAGAATTCCCTCCATATGCCACTCCGCCTCTCCACCTTGCTTTCCTACATTAAGACACTCCTGAAAACCTATCTCTTTCGCCAAACTTTTAGTCATCTGACCTAATATCTCCTTGTGTGGCTTGGAATCATATTCTGTTTTATAACACTCCTGTGAAGTGTCTTGGGATGTTTTATTACATTACATGAATATAAGTTGTTAGTCCGACAGATTCACGAGTGGTCAAAGAGGAATACTACCAATCAAGAAAACCAATCAGGAATAAGGATGTCACATAATAGTAAAAACACTAACAATTCAATTGCTTTTTTTTCCTAAAAGGTACCAATATATAATTTCAGCTCTTTGTCCATTTAACACATCACACACATTTCTACTTCTGGGTTGTATGCCTACAGGAGGCTTCGTATTAAAATTTCCAATGAAGTCCACAGTACAGGGGAACACAAGCACCGAGTGTTCCACCCATATAACACAGCTCAGGACTTGCGAAGATGGGAAATCAGCCGGCTCCCATGTTGTGTCAGCTGGGTTGTCGGTCCTAGTAGGGAGGGAATCCTGGATAGGATCTCCTCCTGGCCCATAAAAATTAGAATTATTTTTATTTTGCCTTTACCAGCTGCTGAATGCCTGATTAAAGATGGGCAGAGCATGCTTGGTGTACACCTCTGCATTGTTTATACCTGAAAATCTGGCTCTGGTTGTTGATTTACTTTCATTCACCCAGCACTTCTGATGAAAGGTCATCCAACTGAAACGTTGGCCGGGATTTTACCCTAGGTGGACGTTTGTTAGTGCTTTAACTATTATGTGACATCCTTATTCCTGATTGGTTTCCCTGACTAGTAGTATTCCTCTTTGACCACTCGTGAATCTGCTGGACTAACAACTTATATTTTTCAGTTGGTGGCGAACCCACTTCCACCTGGCCTGGGGATCTGACCTGTATTTTGCGGATCCCCGGGCTTTAATTAGTCTGAGGCGGGACTTCGACCCACTTGAGGTAGGAAGTCCCACCTAACAGAGCTGCCGGCCAATCAGCGGGCTGGCAGCTCTCTGTCCCAGCAGCATCACCGGGAGCGGTGGCTACTGCTGGAACTGCACCCAGCATCGTGAAGAAGATGTCGGTGAACCCCGGAATGCAGGTAAGTTTTTGTTGCCTCGCCGGGGTGATTGGTTGGGCCCTGGAGAGTAAAGGCTGGTCAAATGGGGGGATGGGGGGCGTATTGGGTGTTGGGGGTGGTTGGAGCATTGGGTGCCCAATCATGAGGCCCCACCTCCAGGTCATCACTTTTGTCAGGCGACTTCTCTCAGGTCTAGAACACTCGCTTGCCACGCGTAAAATCCGCGTGGAGGCGGACGAAGGCCCTTAAGCGGCCGTTAACCAGCCACTTAAGGGCCTTGATTGGCCTGGGGTGGGCAGGCCGTTTTTCGCCACCACTATCTTGTGTAAAGTGGTGGTGGAGGCGGGAGCGGGTTGGGAAGGGCTGCCGGAGCCTCCCGCTCCATTTTATGCCACCCTTCTGCCACCATCCCGCTCTTTGTGGGGGTGTAGAATTCAACCTGTTAACTCTGTTTCGCTCTCCACAGATGCCGCCGGACGTGCTGCATATTTCCAGCAATTTTTGTTTTTATTTCAGATTGCCAGCAATCACAGTATTTTGCTTTTATTTATTTAGTGTGTAGTTGTACATTTGCTATAGCCATGTCTTGAGGTGTTTACCTCAATTCTAATTTTTCAGCCTTTATCTCTGTTCATGCAGCTTTAAATGTGTAGGCGAAGTAGTCTTGTAGGCTTCCATAATTCTGACATGAGCTTTCCATGGAAAATTGCTCACAATCAGCATTCTATATTTCCCACCAGCTTCAAAGTTCTGGACTGCACTTCACTAAACCAGAAAATCTACCTTATCCTAATTCTTGATTGGAAATTGGATCCAAGAAGAATAGCTCTCAGAACAATAGCATCATCGTAACAGAGATGCAATGAATTATTAACTAAACTAGCACAAACTTTTCACAACATCCAGTGATTTTAAATATTAAATTCTATCTCCTGGTTCTTATTCCCTCCCCATCCCATCTACATGGTTCACCACCGATGTCTTGATGTGCTCCGCCATCTGATCCCCCGTCACTGTCGCCTATTCTTAGTCCATCCTAGTAGTACTCCTACTCCCAGGCACTTCATCTTACTGTGCTTCCATCAATGGCCCTCTGCACTCTCCTGTTCTCCCCTCACTAGCTTCCCACTTGTAGCTCTTTGCTGTACTCCACTTCTGGGCCTCCCCATACCTGCAGTGGCACCATACAAAATGCCACAACCCACCATCTTCCACCTAAGCTGTGTCAAGGGAGATCAACTAGTAAAGTAAGAGCTGATCAAGAATGGATTTTAAAGTGTATATGATTGTCTATACAAGATGGAACACTCATGATCACAAGAAAAGATTTTAACATACTTCTGCATTAACTGGTGCAGTAAAATTCATTATGCATCGAATTTGGCCTAACCATCAGCCTCAAAAAAATGAACATCATGGGACAGGACATCAGAAATGCTCCATTCATCAATATCGTCAACCACGCTCTGGAAGTGGTTCAAGAGTTCACCTACCTCGGCTCAACTATCACCAGTAACCTGTCTCTCGATGCAGAAATCAACAAGCGCATGGGAAAGGTGTCCGCTGCTATGTCCAGACTGGCCAAGAGGGTGTGGGAAAATGGCGCTCTGACACGGAACACCAAAGTCCAAGTGTATCAAGCCTGTGTCCTCAGTACCTTGCTCTACGGCAGCGAGGCCTGGACGTCTCAATTCATTCCATCTTCGCTGCCTCCGGAGAATCCTTGGCATCAGGTGGCAGGCCCGTATCTCCAACGCAGAAGTCCTCGACGAGGCCAACATCCCCAGCTTATACACCCTACTGAGCCAGCGGCACTTGAGATGGCTTGGCCATGTGAGCTGCATGGAAGATTGCAGGATCCCCAAGGCGCATTGTGCAGTGATATCAGACTGGTATCAGACCCACCGGCCATCCATGTCTCTGCTTTAAAGACGTCTGCAAACACAGCATGAAGTCCTGTGACATTGACCACAAGTCGTGGGAGTCAGTTGCCAGTGATCACCAGAGCTAGACAGCCATAAAGGCGGGGCTAAAGCGTGGCGAGCCGAAGAGATTTAGCTGTTGGCCGGGAAAAAGACAGAAGCGCAAGGGGAGAGCCAACTGTGTAACAGCCCCAACAACCAATTTCATCTGCAGTGCCTGTGGAAGAGTCTGTCACTCTAGAATTGGCCTTTATAGCCACTCCAGGAGCTGCTTCACAAACCACTGACCACCTCCAGGCGCTTACCCATTGTCTCTCAAGACAAGGAGGCCAAAGAGAAGAGGTGTAGTAAAACATAAAAAACTTTGCATTGATTGCTGCCGAATCCTTGCCTGGGTAGGTTTTGAACTAGCCCCATTGCTGACTCCTGACTCAGCAGATTTTCTGCAGTTATGTGGATTTAAATACTTTTTCACTGGATTTTCACCTCAAGTGAAGTGAAGAAAATGCATGCCATAGGCTTTGGGTACCCGCCATGTTGACGTATGGCTGCTGATCTACAGGATCAAAAACCCCATCTTGACCAATGCAATTGCTTTAGTTTTTAAATCTTCCCTGTATCCCCCTAGCAACCAGGTGCAGGGATTTTATTATATCGCTGTTGGAAGCGGCAGCAGGTATGCAAAATTGGCGGCGGTTCTGCCTGTGACATCAGTGGCCTTGCGGGGTGTAGTGTTTGATTGATCTGGGTTTGCTTACATTAGTCTGTCCATTGATCAGCGTTCACTGTGTTTGATTGTTTAAGCCTAAGTTGAAACTGAAACTAAAAGGTACAAAGCGAGAATGTTCTACTAAACAGATACTGTTCTGAGCAGGCATTGTAATGAAAACTTATAAGTGCTGAGATATTTTAAAGTACTGTAAATAAACCAGTTGGTGACTTAATACAAGTGTGATATCTGCATTGGTCTGTGATAAATCAGATACATAAAAATCCAGCAACCTGGCGTAAACATAACAAAACGTGGCAACGAGGATGATTCAGCAAAATTTAATTTTACCAGCTGCAGAACTATTTCTTTCAACACCAGGCAATTTTCCCTTGTGCTGGGAGAGATGGATTTCGGGGTTCAAGACTTACTTGCTCGCTATGAGGACGGACAGCCCAGATGTAGCAGCAAACCATAAGAAAGCAATACGCATACATTGTCTCGGAGCAGAAGGCCAGCAAATATTCCAAATATTCGAGCAGCTCATAGAAGACATGTCTACGTTTGATACGGTAGTAAGTGCTCTGGAAAAATACTTAGGGCCAAAGAAAATGATAGAGTGATGATAGAGTGGTACACATTCCGCCAGAGATCCCAGGGACATGGTGAGCCCATTAAACAATAACGTGACAGCATTGCAGCAATTGGCGTCTACATGTAAATCTGGCACACTAACCAACAAACTCCACAAATTAGGGAATGTCTCCTCATGGGGGATGATGATTTATCCTTGGAAAAAGCCACAACCTTAGCAGTCCAGATTGAATCTGCCAAGAGGTTACACACACATGCACCTTTAGACTCGCCCGACCAGCTTCAGTGCAAAGGTTACAGACAAGTAGACATCAGCAACCTCAACAAAATGTGCCCCATCATGGTCAGTTATCTTCAAAACAGTGCCCAAATTGTGGAAATGCTTATCACAACACTATGTCCAGCTTAAGGGAAAAAGTGTAATTCATCTTTAAAGTGGAACTATTTTGCAAAGCTGTGCAGGTCATTGAAGAAAAAGACTTCATCGGTTCGACATGTGGGGGAGTCTCTTCCTGAGAGTGAGGTACAATATGTATTTACCATCACAAAAAGTAAAGCACCAGGTCACTTTAAGGTGTGCTCAGTTGAGATCACAGGTATCTCCGTGTCCCTTCTTATCGATGTTGGTGCAAAAGAAGCTATATTGAGTGGCAAACTCAACCATCGATATTTTTCGCAATTCTCTCTCACTCCTGCAAAAGACTGTCTTCAAGCTTATGACGACACCATCATTCCAGTTTTGGGGATGATCACAGTTCCAGTATGCTACAAAAATGTCATCCTAGACAGGTTCACTTTCTATGTAGCTAAAGGCCGAAGCCTTGTGGGGGTAAACCTTTTCAATAGGTTTGGATTAAAATTTGAAGACCCCACCAGAGCACCCATTAAAGGGATTGATGATGCAGATTATACATGCCAGTATCCATCCTTATTTACTGGATTTGGAGAGATCAAGGGTATTGTCACGCTCTTCACATTGACACATCAATTTGACCAGTTCCACAAAATGTGAGACAGTTGTCATTTGCAATTCGTGCCGAAGTGTCACAGGAGCTGAAACGCCTAGAAGCAAATGGTATCATTGAGTGAATTGACTCATCGCCGTCGATATCAAATCTAGTCATTGCATGACGGAAAAATGGCAAACTTAGACTATTCATTGACCTAAAGGCAGTTAACAAAGCTATCATACCAGACAAGTATTCACTTTCTACAATTCAAGAACTGATCAGCAACATTTCATGACTCCAAAGTCTTCACAAAGCTTGATATGCGATGGAGTTATCTTCAGATACCTCTAGAAGAACAAAGTCGATATCTTACAGCTTTTGATACCCATGAAGGTGTGTTTCAGTACCGCAGAATGCACTGTGGACTGAGTTCAGCACCTAGCGTATTCCAGAAGATCACTTCTTCAGACTTATCAGATTTTGAGGGGACGCTAAACCTACTTGATGACGTTGTTGTCCACAGAAGGGACAAAACTGAACATGATCAATGATTATCAGCAGTGCTCACTCGACACACAAAACATAATTTGACGCTAAACAAGGACAAATACACATATGCGGCACCCGAGATTGACTTTCTAGGGTGTAGAGTGACAGCAGCTGGAGTAAAGCCTATACACATGACAATGTCAAAGCCACCGTCTAATGTGAAAGAGTTGTCATCGTTTTTAGGTACAACCAACTTTTATGATAAATTCGTTCCTAAGTACTCAGAGATCGCGCAGCCTCTTCGGAAGCTACTGCATAAAGATGCTCAATGGAAATGGACTGTCGCACAGCAATCAGCATTTGAAACGTAAAAGGGGAAGATAGTACCTCCACCAGTCCTCATGCATTTCTGCCCACATGTGGAAACGTATGTCAGAACAGATGCGTTAGGAATTTCAATTGAAGCTAGACTCTCACAGTCCATTGACGGATGCGAACAACCAATAGCTTATGCATCACACCCACTGTCAGAAACTGAATGTAAATATTCTACTGGAAAGCGGAAAGCACTAGCCTGCACCTATGCATGTGAACATTGGCACATGTATCTTTTTGGTAGAAAGTTTAGTGTCTGCACGGATCACCAAGCATCGACTACACTGTTAGCTATGTCAGGATCAGGTCATTGACCTCTATGCATCTACAGATGGTCAGATAGTCTACATCAGTATAACTTCAAGGTCCAGTACCTTGCACGTTCAAGCCACCGAGTAGTGAATATGCTTAGCCGTAATACTAACTCAGATAGTGTTAGCGATATCAAAGCAACTTGCGACGTTGAAGACTATGTGATCACAGCGATTTCGCCTGTGAACGTGAATCTTGTTATGCGAGAGGAGTTGGAGGCACAGTTGGCAGCAGACAATGTACTGTAGCATTGTTTGGTGATAACTATATTGCACGCAGAACTCGAGCAGTTATCCCAAAAGCACTACAGAAACATGTATTGCATCTTGCCCATGAAGGACATCTGGGTGTTGTTAAGATGAAACAACAATCCCGTGAAGCAGTCTGGTGGCCAGGAATAGATCGTTGTATAGAAGAGTTCATTAGGAACTGTGCAGCTTGTACACTCAGTGAAAAATCTGTTAAACCATGTCCCGCATCTCTACAACAAAACCATGGCAACAACTCCAAGTTGATATTTTTGGAGAAGTGAAAGCAGCCACGAGGAATCAATGTTTTTTGCTTGTTGTTCATGATCTACATAGCAAATGGCCAGAAATCACTACAACAAATTCCATTACAACCTCTTCAATCATTGACATTCCGGATAAGCTGTTTACAAATGGGGTTTTCCAGAGACGATCACCACAGACAATGGACCACAGTTTGTTTCCAGTCGATTCACAGAGTTCCTTTCAAGTTACGGAATTCATCGCCATCTGACATCACGCTACTACCCGCGAACAAAAATGGTGGTGTTGAATAATTCAACAGGATGATAAGGGAAAGTCTAAAAGTTAATATGTTGGAGGGGAAAACATTCAAACAATCTGTTCACATTCTACTCCGCATATATCAATCCACGCCACACTCTCTGACCAGAAAGACACGAGCCAAATAGATGATAGGTCATAACATTCGCATGCCACTGACCATTCTTAAGCCAACACTACCAGTTATTGAAGATGTCAGAGCGAAAGCAGATGAAATCGCAAAACAACAAGGTAAAGCAAAAGCATACTTTGACAAACATACAGGTGCAAGGGAACCACAATTTAAAATTGAAGATTGGGTTGAATCAACTAAGAACATAAGAACTAGGAGCAGGTGTAGGCAATTCAGCCCCTCGAGCCTGCTCCGCCATTCAATACGATCATGGCTGATCTCATCTCGGCCTTAACTCCACTTTCCTGCCCGTTCTCCATAACCCTTCAACCCATTACTAATTAAAAATCTGTCTATCTCCTCCTTAAATTTACTCAATGTCCCAGCATCTACCGCACTCTGGGGTAGTGTATTCCACAGACTCACGACCCTTTGAGAGAAGTAATTTCTCCTCATCTCTGTTTTAAATCTGCTACACCTTATCCTAAAACTATGACCTCTCGTTCTAGATTGCCCCACAAGAGGAAAATCCACTCTACGTCTACTTTGTCAATCCCCTGAATCATCTTATATACCTCAATTAGATCTCCTCTTATTCTTCTAAACTCCAGAGAGTAAAGGCCTAAACTGCTCAATCTCTCTTCAGAAGACAAACTCCTCATCTCTGGGATCAATCTAGTGAACCTCCTCTGAACTGACTCCAAGGCAACTACATCCCTCCTCAAGTAAGGGGACCAAAACTGTACGCAATACTCCAGGTGCGGTCTCACTCATGCTTTGTACAGTTGCAGCAACACTTTGCTACTTTTATACTCTATTCCTTTAGCAATAAATGCCAAAATTCTATTTGCCTTCCTTATTACCTGCTGAACCTGCAAACTAGTTTTCTGCAATTCATGCATGAGGACATCCAGATCCCTCTCCACCGAAGCACTCTGAAGTTTCTCTCCATTTAGATAATAATTTGCCTTTCTATTCTTCTGACCAAAATGGATAACCTCACACTTATCCATATTAAATTCCATCTGCCAAATTTTGACCCATCCACCTAACCTATCCATATCCATTTATAAATTTCTTGTTTCTTTATTACAACTTACTATCCCATCTATTTTAGTATCATAAAAAGGAATGAAACCGGACGGACCACCCAGCATCAACCTAGGCACCGGAAACGACAACGGCAAACCCAGCCCTGTCGACCCTGCAAAGTCCTCCTTACTAACATCTGGGGGCTTGTACCAAAGTTGGGAGAGCTGTTCCACAGACTAGCCAAGCAACAGCCTGACATAGTCATACTCACGGAATCATACGTTACAGACAATGTCCCAGACACTGAAATCACTATCCCTGGGTATGTCCTGTCCCACCGGCAGGAGAGACCCAGCAGAAGTGGTGGCACAATGGTATACAGTAGGGAGGGAGTTGCCCTGGGAGTCCTCAACATCGACTCCGGACCCCATGAAATCTCATGGCATCAGGTCAAACATGGGAAAGGTAACCTCCTACTGATTACCACCTACTGCCCTCCCTCAGCTGATGACTCAGTACTCCACCATGTTGAAAACCACCTGGAGGAAGCACTGAGGGTGGCAAGGGCACAAAATGTACTCTGGGTGGGGGACTTCAATGTCCATCACCAAGAGTGGCTCGGCAGCACCACTACTGACCGAGCTGGCCGAGTCCTAAAGGACATAGCTGCTAGACTGGGTCTGCGGCAGGTGGTGGGGGAACCAACACGAGGGAAAAACATACTTGACCTCGTCCTCACCAATCTGCCTGCCGCAGATGCTTCTGTCCATGACTGTATTGGTAGGAGTGACCACCGCACAGTCCTTGTGGAGACGAAGTCCCGCCTTCACATTGAGTATACTGTCCATCATGTTGTGTGGCCCTATCACCGTGCTAAATGGGATAGATTTCGAACAATCCAGCAATGCAAAACTGGGCATCCATGAAGCGCTGTGGGCCATCAGCAGCAGCAGAATTGTACTCAACCACAATCTGTAACCTCATGCCCAGCATATCCCCCACTCTACCATGACCATCAAGCCAGGAGACCAACCCTGGTTCAATGAAGAGTGCAGGACGGCATGCCAGGAGCAGCACCAGGGATACCTCAAAATGAGGTGTCAACCTGGTGAAGCTACAACTCATCTGTGTGCCAAATTGCGTAAGCAGCATGCGATAGACAGAGCTAAGCGATCCCATAACCAACGGATCAGATCTAAGCTCTGCAGTCCTGCCACATCCAGTCGTGAATGGTGGTGGACAATTAAAGAACGAACTGGAGGAGGTGGCTCCACAAATATCCCCATCCTCAATGATGGGGGAGCCAAACACATCAGTGCGAAAGATAAGGATGAAGCATTTGCAACAATCCAGCCAGAAGTACCGAGTTGATGATCCATCTCAGCCTCCTCCTGAAGTCCCCAGCATCACAGATGCCAGGCTTCAGCCAATTCGATTCACTCCGCGTGATCAAGAAATGACTGAAGGCACTGGATACTGTAAAAGCTATGGGCCCTGACAATATTCCAGCAATAGTACTGAAGACCTGTGCTCCAGAACTTGCCGCGCTCCTAGCCAAGCTGTTCCAGTACAGCTACAACACTGGCATCTACCCTGCAATGTGGAAAATTGCCCAGGTATGTCCTGTACACAAAAAGCAGGACAAATCCAACCCAGCCAATTACCACCCCATCAGCCTACTCTCTATCATCAGTAAAGTGATGGAAGGTGTCATCAACAGTGACATCAAGCAGCATTTGCTTAGCAATAACCTGCTCAGTGATGCTCAGTTTGGGTTCCGCCAGGGCCACTCAGCTCCTGACCTCATTACAGCATTACCATCGCTGAATCCCCCATTATCAACATCCTAGGGGTTACCATTGACCAGAAACTGAACTGGAGTAGCCATATAAATACCATGGCTACAAGAGCAGGTCAGAGGCTAGGAATCCTGAGGCGAGTAACTCACCTCCTGACTCCCCAAAGCCTGTCCACCATTTACAAGGCACAAGTCAGGAGTGTGACGGAATACTGTCCACTTGCCTGGATGGGTGCAGCTCCAACAACACTCAAGAAGCTTGACACCATCCAGGACAAAGCAGCCTGCTTGATTGGCACCCCATCTACAAACATTCACTCCCTCCACCTCCGACGCACAGTGGCAGCAGTATGTACCATCTACAAGATGCACTGCAGCAATGCACCAAGGCTCCTTAGACAGCACCTTCCAAACCCACGACCTCTACCAACTAGAAGGACAAGGGCAGCAAATACATGGGAACACCACCACCTGCAAGTTCCCCTCCAAGTCACACACCACCCTAACTTGGAACTATATCGGCGTTACTTCACTGTCGCTGAGTCAAAATCCTGGAACTCCTTTCCTAACAGCACTGTGGGTATACCTACCCCAAATGGACTGCAGCGGTTCAAGAAGGCAGCTCACCACCACCTTCTCAAGGGCAATTAGGGATGGGCAATAAATGCTGGCCTGGCCAGCGTCGCCCACATCCCATGAATGAATTTTTAAAAAATCTGCAAATTTGGCTATAGTACCTTCTATCCCTGCATCCAAGTCATTTATATAGATTGTAAATAGTTGGGGCCCGAGGACCGAACCCTGCGGCATCCCACTAGTTACATCTTGCCAACCAGAAAATACCCATTTATCCCAATTCTCTGTTTTCTGTTGGATAGCCAGTCCTCTATCCAAGCTAATAAACTGCCCCTAACCCCATGTGATCTTACCTTGTGTATTAATCTTTTGTGTGGCATCTTATCAAATGTCTTCTGGAAGTCCAGATATACTACATCGCCAGGATCCCCATTATCCACTTTGCTTGTTACATCTTCAAAGAACTCTAGCAAATTAGTCAAGCACGATTTACCCTTCATAAAACCATGCTGATTCTGATGAATTGCGTTTTTGACTTTCTAAATGTCCTATTATTACTTCTTTAATAATGGATTCTAACAATTTCCCAATGACAGATGTTAAACTAACTGGTCTATAGTTTCCTACTTACTGCCTCCCTTCCTTTTTGAATAAGGGCGTTATATTAGCTGTATTCCAATCCACTGGAACCTTTCCCGCATCCAGGGAATTTTGGAATATTATAACCAATGGATCCACTATCTCCGCTGCCACTTCCTTTAAAACACTGGAATGTAGGCCATCAGGCCCTGGGGACTTGACTGCATTCAATCCCACTAGTTTGCTCAATACTTTTTCCCTCGTGATGATGATTATTTTAAGTTCCTCCCTTTCTATAACCTCTACATTACCTGGTATTGGGATGGTACTAATGTCCTCCACCGTGAAAACTGAGGCAAAATACTGATTTAGTGTCTCCGACATTTCTGTGTTCCCCTCTATTAACTCCCCAGCCTCATCCTCCAAGGGACTAACATTCACTTTAGCCACACACCATCCTGACTTGGAAGAAATTGCCATTCCTTCACTGTTGCTGAGTCAAAATTCTGGAACTCCTTTCCTAACAGCACTGTGGATGTACCTCCCACACATGGACTGCAGCGGTTCAAGAAGGCAGCTCACCACCACATTCTCAAGGGTAATTAGGGATGGGCAATCAATGCTGGCCCAGCAAGCGACGCCCACATCCAGAAACGAATAAAAAAAAAATTTGTAAATTTAATCGCAGAGCTAAGAGACCTTCCTATCTCAAAGATTATTTCTATACTTAGAGAAAACAGACAAGTTGAACACTAAGAAATAATTTGATGCATATATGTTTGATGTTTAGAATACTTTAATTCAAAAATAATGTCTTTAGTTAAAAGGGGGAAAAATGTAATGTTCGATTAATCTGGGCTTGATTGTATTTGTCTGTCCATTGATTAGTGTTCACTGTATTTGATTGTTTAAGCCTAAGTTGAACCTGAAACTAAATGACACAGGGCTTGAATGTTCTACTAAACAGAGACTGTTCTGAGAAGGCATTGTACTGAAATCTTGTAAGTGCTGAGATATTTTAAAGTACTATAAATAAGCCAGTTGGTGATTTGATACAAGTGTGATATCTGCATTGCTCTGTGAAAAATCAGATGTATAAATACATATCAACCTGGTGTAAACATAATACGTGGCAGGCAGGCAGGCAGGCAGGCAGGCATTTCGCATTACGGAGACGGCCGTCCCTCTAACCATGTTGTGGGGCTGGCAGTGGAGGCACTGTTCACAGTGCCACCTGATGTTGGAGCAGGTATTGGCACCATATTTAAAAGGCTGACAGCCACGCATATGCCATCTTTATTCTGCTTGGACCTTTGTCATCCTTCAAAAGCTAAAGTAAACCTGTCTGGGCGAAGAAGTGTGTAAATTTTGGTTCTGCAGGATGTCTGCAGTGGCTCAATAGTATGGATTAATGTTGGTCTGACAACTTTTCAGTAATGCGAGCGATCATTACCATACCAAAACTCTTTAAACTACCCTGTAATGACCACCCCCCGACATACACAACCTATACGTTCTCAGAGATTCCCCCTTCAAACACAATCTCCTTGCAGACCTCCCTCCCCACTTCACACACAATCTGCTTCGATTGTTCCAACAGCTCCCACTTCAAACACAATGCACTTGCAAAGATCCCCCATCACCTTGATAAACAATCCCGTTGCAGAGTCACCATAGCAGCAATGTCCACTGCAAAACCCACTTCCCCTACATAACTCTGGTGAAGTTACCTTCCCTCTCGAGGCACTGAAGAGTGTCATCTTAGTGGCACCAGCTTTTGAAAGATGTAAAACAGAAGGCACATTAGTGCTGCATGTCAAACACAAAATTGAGAACACCTTGTTGAATCATGGTGAATGACAATCAAATATATGCAAAACAGTATGTAAAATATTTAAATGATGATGTCATCAAATCAGGGTGGAGTGCCAACACAGCATGTTGCTGCTTCTGACAAAATCGGAAACAAGCATTATGGTACCAGGTTCCGTGGCAGACGGCTTCACAGCAACTCTTTGGCATCCCCCGCCCCCACCAACAATCCCACCTTCAACGGGAGCGTAAAATCCAGCCCTAGTCTCCAGCTTTGCAGTGGTAGAAAGCATGAGAAAACTGTTGTATGATGTACAGCACAGAAGGAGGCTATTTGGCCTGTTGTGTCCATGCCGGCTCTCTACAAGAGCAACTCAGCTAGTCTCACTTCCCTGCCTTTTCCCTGTAGCCTTGCAAATTTTTTCTCTTCAGGTGCTTATTCAAATTTCCTTTTGAAAGCCACAATTGAATCTTCCTGCTCCACACAACCAGGCAGTGAATTCCAGATCATAGGAACATAGAAAATAGGAGCAGGAGTAGGCCACTCGGCCCCTAGAGCCTGCTCCACCATTCAATTAGATCATGGCTGGTTTGCTACCTCAACGCCATTTTCCCACATTATCCCCATATCCTTTGATATCTTTAATATCTAGAATCCAGCAATCTCTGTCTTGATAATATTAAATGACAGAGCCTCCACAGCCCTCTGGGAAGAGAATTCCACAGATTCATCGCCCTCTGAGTGAAGAAATTCCTCCTCGTCTCAGGCCTAACTGGCCTGTCTGTTATTCTGAACCTGTATCCCCTGGTTCTAGACGCCCCCAGCCAGGGGAAAAATCATTCCTGTATGCACACTGTCAGGCTGTGTAAGAATTTTGCACGCTTCAATGAGATCACCTCTCATTCTTCTAAACTCTACAGAATATAGGCCCAGTCTCCTCAATCTCTCCTAATAGGACAATCCCACCATCCCAGGAATCAGTCCGTGAACATTTGTTGCATTCCCTCTATGGCAAGTATATCCTTCCTTAGTTAAGGAGACCAAAACTGCACACAATACTCCAGGTGTGGTCTTACCAAGGCTCTTTACAATTGCAACAAGACTTCTTTACTCCTGTACTCAAATCTTCTTGCAGTAAAGGCCAACATGCCATTTGCCTTCCTAATTGCTTGCTGCACCTGCTTGTTAGCTTTCAGTGACTTATGAACAAGGACACTCTGGTCCCTTTGGACATCAACACTTCCCGATCTCTCACCATTTAAGAAATACTCTGCATTTCTGTTTTTGCTACCAAAGTGGATAACTTCACATTTTTCCACATTATATTCCATCTGTTATGTTCTTGCCCATTCACTGAGCTTGTCTAAATCCCCTTGAAGCCTCTTTGCATCCTCCTCACAACTCACATTCCCACCTAGTTTTGTGTCATCAGCAAAAATTGGAAATATTACTTTTGGTCCAAATCATTGATATAGATTGTGAATAGCTGGGGCCCAAGTACTGATTCTAGCAGTACCCCACTAGTCACAGCCTGCCAACTTGAGAATGGCCCATTTATTCCTATTCTCTGTTTTCTATCTGTTAACCAATTCTCCATCCATGCCAGTTTTTTATCCCCAGTCCCATGTGCTCTAATTTTGCTTACTAACCTCCTGTGTGGAAAACCTTCTGAAAATCCAAATACACCATATCCACTGATTTCCCCCTTATCTGTGCTACAAGTAACATGCTCAAAAAACTCCAACAGGTTGATCAAATATTATTTCCCTTTCATACATCTATGTTGACTCTGCCCAATCCTACTATTATTTTCTAAGTGTCCAGTTATCACATCCTTTATAACAGATTCTAGCATTTTCCCTACTACTGATGTCAGGCTGACAGGTCTGTAGTTCCCCGTTTTCTCTCTCCCTCCTTTCTTAAATAATGGGACACTATTTCTTAAATAGTACTACCTTCCAGTCTGCAGAAACTGTTACAGAATCTATAGGCTTTTAGAAGATGACCACCAACGCATCCACTATCTCTACAGCCACCTCTTTCAACACTCTGGGATGTAGATCATCAGGTCCAGGAGTTTATCAACTTTCAGTCCCATTAATTTCTCCAGTACTACTTTTTTACTCATACTAATTTCTTACAGTTCTTCATTCTCGCTAGTTCCTTAGTTCTCCAGTATTCCTGAGAGGTTTTTTGTATCTTCCTCCATGAAGACAGCCTCAAAAGGCTAGATTTTGTACAGGAGGCGGGACTCCCAGCACCAAGCTGAAAAGGCAGGGGGAACCCCGCCTCTGCATATTTTTGCCCCCCCCAGAACAATCCTCCAGTCTTTTGGGGTCAATGTTTAAGGAGACGGGATCCCCGCCCCCAACAGCTGTTAGCCAATCACAGGACCAGCAGCTCAGCAGTATTGGCAGCGCCACCAGGAGCAGTGGTGGAACCCCAAAGAAGAGGTAGGTGAGGTGGGGTCACTGGAGCCAGTCTGGAAGGCCCCAGCAAGGGGAGTGGGCATTTGGTCCAGGAGAAGGGGGATCCCAGGACGTACAGTGGTTCCTGGAGTGGGGGAGGTGTGTTCCTCCATGGACCACAAATTTCCCATGAAGGAGGGCCTCCCAAATCCTGCAGGGAGGGCACTTCGTTTTACAAGGTGTCCTCCCTGCCGGCGGAGGCTCCTGCTTCCCCGCCACTGGTCATATCCCAGCGTTGGCAGGAATAGGCCCTTATTTGTCCTCTGAGTGGGAAGGTTGCTGTCAGCCTATCCCGCCCCCGGGTGAATCGAAACCGGGATTCCAGGTGTTGGGTTCCGTGGTGGCATTTCTGCTTCAATTCTCCGGTAACCCCCCACCCCCACCCCAAATCCCACCGTTAGGACGAGAACAAAATACGGCCCAAAGAATTTGTTTAGTTTCTCGACCATTTCCTTATTCCCCATTATAAATTCCCCTGTCTCTGCCTGTAATAGGCCCACATTTGTCTTTGCTAATCAAATCCTTTTTACATATCTATAGAAGCTTTTACAGTCCGTCATGTTTCTTGCTAGTGTCTGTTGTGAGGAAGGTGTTAGAATCGATCATTAAGGAAGCTATAGCTGGGCGCTGAGAAAAACTCAAAGTTTAGTTTAGTTTAGAGATACAGCACTGAAACAGGCCCTTCGGCCCACCGAGTCTGTGTCGACCATCAACCACCCATTTATACTAATCCTACACTAACCCCATATTCCTACCACATCCCTACCTGTCCCTATATTTGCCTACCACCTACCTATACTAGGGACAATTTATAATGGCCAATTTACCAACCAACCTGCAAGTCTTTTGGCTGTGGGAGGAAACTGGAGCACCCGGAGAAAACCCACGCAGACACAGGGAGAACTTGCAAACTCCACACAGGCAGTACCCAGAATTGAACCCGGGTCGCTGGAGCTGTGAGGCTGCGGTGCTAACCACTGCGCCACTGTGCCGGTAATCAGGAATAGTCAGCATGGTTTTGTGAAAGGGAAATTATGTTTAACTGACTTATTGGTTCTTTGAAGGAGTAACATGTGCTGTGGATAAAGGGGAGCCAGTTGATGTACCTTACTTGGATTTCCAGAAGGCATTTGACAAGGTGTCACATAAAAGGTTATTGCGCAAAGTAGGAGCTCATGGTATAGGGGGTAACATAATGGAAAGAAGTTTGGCTGGCTGGCAGAAAACAGAGTATGCATAAATGGGTCCTTTTCTGATTGGCAGGATGTGACAACTGGAGTCCTGCAGGGCTCTAGGCTGGGGCCTCAACTTTTTCAAATTTATATCAATGACTTAGATGAGGGGAGCGATGGCATGGTAGCTAAATTTGTAGATGACACAAAGATAGGTAGGAAAGTATGCTGTGAAGAGACATTAGGAGCTTGCAGATCGAAATAGGTAGGATGAGTGAGTGGACAAAAATCTGGTAGATGAAGTATCATGGGGGAAAATGTGAAGTTGTTCACTTTGGCAGGAAGAATAAAAAAGCAGAGTATTACTTAAAC
This sequence comes from Heterodontus francisci, assembly GCF_036365525.1. Taxonomy (NCBI): domain Eukaryota; kingdom Metazoa; phylum Chordata; class Chondrichthyes; order Heterodontiformes; family Heterodontidae; genus Heterodontus; species Heterodontus francisci. The sequence goes on along the minus strand of NC_090375.1, from coordinate 113,820,202 downwards.
GGAGAACTCTGAGGTACAGAGGGATTTAGATGTTCTAGAGCATGAGTCACAAAACATTAGTATACAGGTACAACAAGTAATAAGGAAGGCTAATGGAATGCTATCCTTTATTACAAGAGGAATTGAAAATAAAAGTAAGGATGTTATGCTTCAGGACATTGGTGAGACCACATCTCGAATACTGTGTAGTTTTGTCTCCTTATTTAAGGAAGGATGTGAATGTGTTGGAGGCGTTTCAGAGGAGGTTTACTAGATTGATACCTGGAATGAGTGGGTTGTCTTATGAGGAAAGTTTGGACAGACTGGGCTTGTTTTCACTGGAGTTTAGAAGAGTGAGGGGAGAGTTGATATAAGATCCTGAATGGTCTTATCAAGGTGGATGTGGAAAGGATGTTTCCTCTTGTGGGGGGAGTCCAGAACTAGGGGACACTGTTTTAAAATTAGAAGTCTCCCTTTTAGGAAAGAGATGAGGAGAAATTTTTTTCTCTCAGAGGATTGTGCGACTTTGGAACTCTCTGCCTCAGAAGGTGGTGGAGGCGGGGCCATTGAATAATTTTAAGTGAGGGGGGTAGATAAATTAAAGGCTTGCTACCCAATCCGAACCCGACGGGACCCGATGACATGTGTCGGGTTCGGTTTGGGTCAGGTTGGGCCCCTCTTCCAGGTGCGGCTTTTGGGCTCGGCTCGGATCGGGTCAGGCTGAGTCCAGGTAGGGCAGGATCCGGGTCGGGCCGGACACACATGTTAAGTGCTCTGCTGGTAAGTATTGAAATTAAAAAACTTACCTGAGCTGGGAGTCCGGGATGAAACTGTGTCTGCGCAGTGAGCGAGTGAGGTCACTATGACATCATCGCGCATGCGCTGCAGCTTTCTGCAGGTTCCGTGTTAGGAAGGTAAGTAAAGGGATGGTCGGATCGAGTCGGGCTCGGGTCGGGCGCGGGGCAAAATCAGAGAGACTCGGGCCGGGTCGGTCTCGGGTCTGCTGTGGTTCGGTCAGGTTCGGGTCGGGTTCTTGATCTCAAGCTGCAGGCCTTTAAGATAAATTCTTGTTAGGCAAGGGAATCAAAGGTTATCGGGGTAGATGCGAGTGTGGAATTCAAGACACACAGATCAGCCATGATCTTATTGAATGGCGGAGCAGGCTAGAGGGGCGAATGGCCTACTTCTGCTTCTAATTTGTATGTTTGTATGTCTGTTTGTTCATATGCTCCATTTTCTCTTTCTTTTCTCTACCTAACCACTCTCTATGTAAAAATGTTTTTCCTCATGTCTCCATTGCTTCTTTTACCGATCACTTTAAATCAGTGTCCTCTGGTTCTTGGCCCTTCTGCCAATGGGAACAATTTTTCTGTATCTATTTTGTCCAGACCCCTCATGATTTTGAACACCTCTATCAAATCTCCTCTCAACCTTCTCTTCTTTAAGAATGAACCCAGATACTCCAATCCATCCACATAACTGAAGTCTCTCATCCCCAGAACCATTCTCGTAAATCTTTTCTGCACCCAATGCCTTCACATCCTTCCCAAAGTGTGCTGCCCAGAATTGGTCACAATACTCCAGTTGAGGTCAAACCTGTGTTTTATAAAGGCTCATCATAATTTGCTTGCTTTTGTAGTCTATGTCTCGATTTATAAAGCCCAGAATCCCTTATGCGATATTATCCGCTGTCTCAACCTGCCCTGCCACATTCAATGATTTGTGCACATATTACCCTTAGGTCTCTCCGTTCCTGCACCCCCTTTATAATTGTACACTTCAGTTTATATTGCCTCTCCTTGTTCTTCCTACCAATATGTATCACTTCACACTTCTCCGCATTAAATTTCATCTGTCATTTTTTTTTTAATTCATTCATGGGAAGTGGGCGTCACTGGCTATGCCAGCATTTATTGCCCATCCCTAATTGCCCTCGAGAAGGTGGTGGTGAGCTGCCTTCTTGAACCGCTGCAGTCCATTTGGGGTAGGTATACCCACAGTGCTGTTAGGAAGGGAGTTCCAGGATTTTGACCCAGCGACAGTGAAGGAACAGCGATATAGTTCCAAGTCAGGATGGTGTGCGACTTGGACGGAAACTTGCAGGTGGTTATGTTCCCATGCATTTGCTGCTCTTGTCCTTCAAGGTGGTAGAGGTCGCGGGTTTGGAAGATGCTGTCAAAGGAGCCTTGGTGCGTTGCTGCACTGCATCTTGTAGATGGTACACACTGCTGCCACTGTGCGTCAGAGGTGGAGGGAGTTAATGTTTGTGGATGGTGTGCCAATTAAATGGGCTGCTTTATCCTGGATGGTGTCGAGCTTCTTCAGTGTTGTTGGAGCTGCACCCATCCAGGCAAGTGGAGAGTATTCCATCACACTCCTGACTTGTAGATGGTGGACAGGATTTGGGGAGTCAGGAGGTGAGTTACTCACTGCAGGATTCCTAGCCTCTGACCTGCTCTTGTAGCCAAGGTATTTATATGGCTACTCCAGTTCAGTTTCTGGTTAATGGTAGCCCCTAGGATGTTGATAATGGGGGATTCAGTGATGATAATGCCATTGAATGTCAAGGGGAGATGGTTAGATTCTCTCTTGTTGGAGATGGTCATTGCCTGGCACTTGTGTGGCGCAAATGTTACTTGCCACTTATCAGCCCAAGCCTGGATATTGTCCAGGTCTTGTTGCTTTTCTACAGGGACTGCTTCAATATTTGAGGAGTCGCAAATGGTGCTGAACATTGTGCAATCATCAGCGAACATCCCCACTTCTGACCTTATGATTGAAGGAAGGTCATTAATGAAGCAGCTGAAGATGGTTGGTCCTAGGACACAACCCTGAGGAACTCCTGCAGTGATGTCCTGGAGCTCAAATGATTGACCTCCAACAACCACAGCCATCTTCCTTTGCGCTAGGGATGACTCCAACCAGCAGAGAGCTTTCCCCCGATTCCCATTGACTCCAGTTTTGCTAGGGCTCCTTGATGCCATACTCAGCCAAATGCTGCCTTGATGTCAAGGGCAGTCACTTTCACCTCACCTCTTGAGTTCAGCTCTTCTGTCCATGTTTGAACCAAGGCTGTAATGAGGTCAGGAGCTGAGTGGCCCTGTCGGAACCCAAACTGGGTATCACTGAGCAGGTTATTGCTAAGCAGGTGCTGCTTGATGGCACTGTTGATAACACCTTCCATCACTTTGCTGATGATTGAGAGTAGACTGATGGGGCGGTAATTGGCCGGGTTGGACTTGTCCTGCTTTTTGTGTACAGGACATACCTGGGCAATTTTCCACATTGACGGGTGGATGCCAGTGTTGGAGCTATACTGGAACAGCCTGGCTAGGAGTGCGGCAAGTTCTGGAGCACAGGTCTTCAGTACTATTGCTGGAATATTGTCAGGACCCATAGCCTTTGTAGTATCCAATGCCTTCAGTCGTTTCTTGATATCATGCGGAGTGAATCGAATTGGCTGAAGTCTGGCATCTGTAATGCTGGGGACTTCAGGAGAAGGCCGAGATGGATCATCAACTCGGCACTTCTGGCTGAAGAGTGTTGCAAATGCTTCAGCTTTATTTTTTGCACTGATGTGCTGGGCTCCCCCATCATTGAGGATGGGGATATTTGTGGAGCCACTTCCTCCAGTTAGTTCTTTAATTGTCCACCACCATTCACGGCTGGATGTGGCAGGACTGTTGAGCTTAGATCTGATCCGTTGGTTATGGGATCGCTTAGCTCTGTCTATTGCATGCTGCTTATGCAGTTTGGCATGCAAGTAGTCCTGGGTTGTAGCTTCACCAGGTTGACACCTCATTTTGAGGTATGCCTGGTGCTGCTCCTGGCATGCCCTCCTGCACTCTTCATTGGACCAGGGTTGGTCTCCTGGCTTGATGGTAATGGTAGAGTGGGGGATATGCCGGGCCATGAGGTTACAGATTGTGGCTGAGTACAATTCTGCTGCTGCTGATGGCCCACAGCGCCTCATGGATGCCCAGTTTTGCATTGCTAGAACTGTTCAAAATCTATCCCATTTAGCACGGTGATAGAGCCACACAACACGATGGTATCCTCAATGTAAAGGCGGGACTTCGTCTCCACAAGGACTGTGCGGTGGTCATTCCTACCAATACAGTCATGGACAGAAGCATCTGCGGCAGGTAGATTGGTGAGAACAAGGTCAAGTATGTTTTTCCCTCGTGTTGGTTCCCCCACCACCTGCCGCAGACCCAGTCTAGCAGCTATGTCCTTTAGGACTCAGCCAGCTCGATCAGTAGTGGTGCTACCGAGCCACTCTTGGTGATGGACATTGAAGTCCCCCACCCAGAGTACATTTTGTGCCCTTGCCACCCTCAGTGCTTCCTCCAAGTGCTGTTCAACATGATGGAGTACTGAGTCATCAGCTGAGGGAGGGCGGTACGTGGTAATCAGTAGGAGGTTACCTTGCCCATGTTTGACCTGATGCCATGAGACTTCATGGGGTCCAGACTCGATGTTGAGGACTCCCAGGGCAACTCCCTCCCTACTGTAGACCACTGTCCCACCACCTCTGCTGGGTCTGTCCTGCCGGTGGGATAGGACATACCGTGGGATAGGACATACCCAGGGATAGTGATTGTAGTGTCTAGGACATTGTCTGTCAGGTATGATTCCGTGAGTATGACTATGTCAGGCTGTTGCTTGACTAGTCTGTGGGACAGCTCTCCCAACTTTGGTACAAGCCCCCAGATGTTAGTAAGGAGGACTTTGCAGGGTCGACAGGGCTGGGTTTGCCGTTGTCGTTTCCGGTGCCTAGGGCGATGCCGGGTGGTCTGTCCGGTTTCATTCCTTTTTATTGACTTCATAGCGGTTAGGTACAACTGAGTGGTTTGCTAGGCAATTTCAGAGGGCATGTAAGAGTCAACCATATTGCTGTGGGTCTGGAGTCGCACGAAGGCCAGACCAGGTAAGGAGAACAGATTTCCTTCCCAAAAGGACATTAGTGAACCAGTTGTGTTTTTACAACAATCGACAATGGTTTCATGGCCATCATTAGACTAGCTTTTAATTCCAGATTTATTAATTAAATTCAAATTCTACCTTCTGCTGTGGTGGGATTCGAACACATGTCTCCAGATCAATACCCTGGGTCTCTGGGTTACTAGTCCAGTGATAATACCACTATGCCACCGCCTCCCCATTTGTGTACCTTTTGAATATGGTCAGCCATATGAGGGATGTTGTATCCTACATTCCTGTCACTTCAGATCAAAAAAAATCTCAGAAATCGAAAGTCTTTTAGAAGTCAATGGAATGATTCCCTCCCCATTTTCTGCCCTTGCCCGCTTCAGCCAATGGAACTCCAGCAGATATTCCCACTATGAAGGACAAACTCTGAATGATCTTGTAGAAAGATGCTTGAATCAGGGATGGGGAGATAGCTGCAGAACAACAATCAAATGTGGGGCTTTTGAAACCATGGGGGAGAGATTGGTAGGCTGGCATGAACTGGGCACAAGGAATGATTCCTGCTCTGCAGCAGGTATGCCCAAATCGATATTGGGCCTCGGGTCTCATTTAAATAAAACTAGCAACTTGTGGGTGCCTACTGCCTTTCTAGTAGCAGCCCACAATAGTGATAAGTATCTACAAGGGGCATTCCTGCTCCTCATTGATCCGCAGTAAGAATTTTTGTTGTAAAAAACTTAATTTTTTTGGGTGCAGACTCCAGCAGTCCCCTTAAGGACCGATGGTTAAGCCTCATGTGACCAAGTAACCCTGGTCAGAGAAAGCCCAAAATCTGCTCTGCTCAGGGCAAAATAATTTCTGGAATGGGACCTAAAATGGTGCTACACCCCTTATTAGCATATTTAAGGAACAGATGCCTGTTTTAGGCTACTGTTAGGACACCTCTACAGCACCAGAACTAATGTGGACATTGGACAAGCCAAGGCTTTTCTTTACAAAAAAAAAATTTTAAAGGGTATGGGGAAAATGCAAAGGGGTGGGATAGTTCTTTCAGTGCCCAATGGCCTTCTGCTGCCCTGTGTATTCTGTATAGTTCTGGTCCACTAGAGAGCACTAGAGTACTTAGGCCAGGAATTTCCTCCAGAGCTGTTCTCAATGTCAAAGTGCAGCAGAATTCCATTTGCATGTAAATAGAATTTCCATTGCACATATATGGCAAAGTTTCAGTGTCGGAGCAGCTGCAGCCCCAGGCAATTGCCAAGCCTAGACTTTGCATTGTTCTGTAAAATACTTGAATTCAAGAGGCCGGGGAGTTAGGTTCAATGTTGCTGCCGTGAAAGTTGAACTATCAAAAATTACTCTCCACATATGACTTATAGAGTCCTTAGAGTCATAGAATATGACTGCATAGGTTTTGAAAGAAGCCCCCAGCGAGTTAACATCCATAGCACTTAAAGCAGCCAGAAGCGCTGCACAAAGAACAGCCAGGCGCTGCGCAAATGACTACTGGCAACACCTATGCAGTCATATTCAGCTGGCCTCTGACACCGGAAACATCAGAGGAATGTATGATGGCATTAAGAGTGCTTTTGGGCCAACCATCAAGAAGATCGCCCCCCTCAAATCTAAATCAGGGGACACAATCACTGACCAATGCAAGCAAATGGACCGCTGGGTGGAGCACTACCTAGAACTGTACTCCAGGGAAAATGTTATCACTGAGACCGCCCTCAATGCAACCCAGTCTCTGCCAGTCATGGATGAGCTGGACGTACAGCCAACAAAATAAGAACTCAGTGATGCCATTGATTCTCTAGCCAGTGGAAAAGCCCCTGGGAAGGACAGCATTACCCCTGAAATAATCAAGAGTGCCAAGCCTGCTATACTTTCAGCACTCTACGAACTGCTTTGCCTGTGCTGGGTCGAGGGAGCAGCACCACAGGACATGCGCGATGCCAATATCATCACCCTCTATAAGAACAAGGGTGACCGCGGTGACTGCAACAACTACCGTGGAATCTCCCTGCTCAGCATAGTAGGGAAAGTCTTCGCTCGAGTCGCTCTAAACAGGCTCCAGAAGCTGGCCGAGCGCGTCTACCCTGAGGCACAGTGTGGCTTTCGAGCAGAGAGATCCACCATTGACATGCTGTTCTCCCTTTGCCAGCTACAGGAGAAATGCCGTGAACAACAGATGCCCCTCTACGTTGCTTTCATTGATCTCACCAAAGCCTTTGACCTCGTCAGCAGACGTGGTCTCTTCAGACTACTAGAAAAGATCGGATGTCCACCAAAGCTACTAAGTATCATCACCTCATTCCATGACAATATGAAAGGCACAATTCAACATGGTGGCGCCTCATCAGACTCCTTTCCTATCCTGAGTGGCGTGAAACAGGACTGCGTTCTCGCACCGACACTGTTTGGGATCTTCTTCTCCCTGCTGCTCTCACATGCGTTCAAGTCTTCAGAAGAAGGAATTTTCCTCCACACAAGATCCGATGGCAGGTTGTTCAACCTTGCCCGTCTAAGAGCGAAGTCCAAAGTACGGAAAGTCCTCATCAGGGAACGCCTCTTTGCTGACTATGCTGCATTAACATCTCACACTGAAGAGTGTCTGCAGAGACTCATCAACAGGATTGCGGCTGCTTGCAATGAATTTGGCCTCACCAACAGCCTCAAGAAAACGAACATCATGGGACAGGACGTCAGAAATGCTCCATCCATCAATATCAGCGACCACGCTCTAGAAGTGGTTCAAGAGTTCACCTACCTAGACTCAACTATCACCAGTAACCTGTCTCTCGATGCAGAAATCAACAAGCGCATGGGAAAGGCTTCCACTGCTATGTCCAGACTGGCCAAGAGAGTGTGGGCAAATGGAGCACTGACACAGTACACAAAAGTCCGAGTGGATCAAGCCTGTGTCCTCAGTACCTTGCTCTACGACAGCGAGGCCTGGACAACGTACGTCAGCCAAGAGCGACGTCTCAATTCATTCCATCTTCGCTGCCTCCGGAGAATCCTTGGCATCAGGTGGCAGGATCATATCTCCAACATAGAAGTCCTCGAGGTGGCCAACATCCCCAGCATATACTGAGCCAGCGGCGCTTGAGATGGCTTGGCCGTGTGAGCCGCATGGAAGATGACAGGATCCCCAAGGACACATTGTACAGCGAGCTCGTCACTGGTATCAGACCCACCGGCCGTCCATGTCTCCGCTTTAAAGACGTCTGCAAACGCGACATGAAGTCCTGTGACATTGATCACAAGTTGTGGGAGACAGTTGCCAGCGATCGCCAGAGCTGGCGGGCAGCCATAAAGGCGGGGCTAAAGTGTGGCAAGTCGAAGAGACTTAGCAGTTGGCAGGAAAAAATACAGAAGCGCAAGGAGAGAGCCAACTGTGTAACAGCCTCGACAGCCAATTTTATCTGCAGCACCTGTGGAAGAGTCTGTCACTCTAGAATTGGCCTTTATAGCCACTCCAGGCGCTGCTTCACAAACCACTGACCACCTCCAGGCGCTTATCCATTGTCTCTCAAGACAAGGAGGCCAAAGAAGAGTCATAGAATCATTTACGGCACAGAAGGAGGTCTTTCAGCCCATTGAGTCCATGCCGGCTCTTCACAGAGCTATGCAGTCAGTCCCACTCCCCAGCTCGACACCCACAGCCCTGCAAGTCTATTTCTCTCAAGTGGCCATACAACTTCCTCTTGAAATCATTGATCATCTCTGCTTCCACCACCCTTGTGGACAGTGAGCTTCAGGTCATTACTATCCGCTGCGTAAAAAAGTGCTTCCTCATATTCCCCCTGTATCTTTTCCCCCAAACATTCAATCTGTGTCCCCTAGTCCTGGTACCATTTGTTAATGGGAACAGTTTTTCTTTGTCTAACTTATCTAAACCTGTCATAATCTTGTACACTTCTAATAAATCTCCCCTCAATCTCCTTTGCTCTGAGGAGAACAAACCTAGTTTTTCCAACCTAACCTTGTAACTAAAATCTCCCATCCCAGGAACCATTCTAGTAAATCTCCTCTTTACCTTCTCAAGGGCCCTCACATCCTTCCAAAGGTGTGGTGACCAGACTGGACACAATACTCCAGTGGAGGCCTAACTGGAGCTTTATAAAGGTTCAGCATAACGTCCCTGTTTTTGTACTCAAGGCCCAAGATTCCATTCATATGCCCTGCCACTTTCAAAGATTGATGCACATGCACCCCCTGGCCCCTCTGTGCCTGCACACTCTTTAGAACTGTGCCATTAAGTATACATTGCCTCTCCCTATTCCTTCTGCCAAAATACATTACCTCACACTTGTCCATATTAAATTCCATCTGCCACCTCTCTGCCCATTCTGCTGGCCTATCTATGTCCTGTTGCAGGCGGTTCATATCATCCTCACTGTTTGCCTCACCTCCAAGTTTGGTGTCATCAGCAAATTTTGAGATTCTACTATGTATTCCGAGATCCAAGTCACTTATATATAGCAAAAAAAAGGCAGTGGTCCCAGCACTGATCCTTGGGGAACACCACTGTCTACCATCCTCCAGTATGAAAAGCAACCATTTACCATGACTCTCTGTTTTCTGTCCTTAAACAAATTTTTTATCCAATTGGATGCTGATCTTCCTATTCCATGAGCCTCAATTTTGTTAACCAGCCTCTTATGTGGTACCTTATCAAATGCCTTTTTAAAATCCATATAAACAACATCTACCACATTCCCTTCATCAACCTTCTCTGTTACTTCATCAAAGAATTCAATTAGATTAGTCAAGCACGATGTGCCTTTTACAAATCTATGCTGGCTATCCTTAATTAACTTGAACCTCTCTAAGTGTCCATTGATATTTTCCCTTGTTATTGTTTTCAAAACCTTACCCACCACTGATGTTACATCAGTACAGTAAGCGGGCAGCATTACTGGGCAGCTTTTAGTAAATCCGATCAAAGAGCTCTGTGTGATCTAGTTTAAGTAGATTACCATCCAGTGGGTAGTGTCATTGATAACTGGAATGTTGCTCACCCACTTCCTCTCAATGTTTGAAAAGTTTCTTAATTTACAACCATGTAGCTCTGGGGTTTGGTAATCACCACTGATGTACGCAGAGGTTAAAAAAAATGACTGAAAACATAACAGAAGAATTGGAATGCTCAAAAAAGCCACAGCTGGCGTAGATGGAAGGCATTGCATTTATACAGCACCTTTTCTGTCTTCAGGACTTTACAAAGTGCTTTACAACCAGTTAAGTATCTTTGAAGTATAGGGAATGCAGCAGCCAACGGGCATACTGCAAAGTTCCACAAACAGCAATGCCCAGGTAATCTGTTTCCATGATGTTGATTGAAGAATAATCAGCAAGAACTCCGCAGCTCTTTTTGAATAATTCCACAAGATCTTTGATTCCCACCTGAAGGAACAGATGGGGCCTCAGTTTAATGCAGAACTCCCGAAGTGCTCCACTGGAGTGCCAGCCTATATTTCTGTGCTCAAGTCCCTGGAGTGGGACTTGAATCCATAACTTCCTAAATCAGAGGCAAGAACAACTTATTGCTACTGACTGAGCTTTGTGCAAAGGGAATGCATGGGAATGTGGGCACGTTATTCATCACACTCTGCACCATGTCCCATCCTTTATGGTGGGTAGTGTTTCCTGCATAATTTTCACCCTATAAATCTGATGTACATAGAGGTTAAAAACATGACTGAAAATATAACAGAAGTGTTGGAATCCTCAGAAAAAGTCACTGCTAGTGTGGAGGGAAGATATTGCATTTATATAGCACCTTTTATGTCTTCAGGACATCACAAAGTGCTTTACAGGCAGATAAGCTTGATGCTCTGTGCTTGGAGCACAAATTTGTAAAAATCTATCGGCCCATTTACCCCCCATTCTTTGCATGTCAACGTTTCAATGTAGGGCTAACTATCATTTATTGAAACAGTGTTACTGGAGCATACATTATACTCTGGGGAACCATGACTGCCCTGGTCTGTGCTCCCACTTGGATAATGTCTTTTTTTTATGTGGGTGTCTCTGACTAGGACAGCATTTATTGACCATCCCTAATTGCCTTTGAAGTGAGTGGCTTGCTAGGTCATTTCAGAGGGCATTTTAAGAATCAACCACATTGCTGTGGATCTGGAGTCACAAGTAGGACAGACCAGGTAAGGACATTAATGAATCAGATGTGTTTTTACAAAAAGTCGACAATGGTTTCATGGTCACCATTAGACTAGCTTTTAATTCCAGATTTATTAATTGAATTCAAATTTCATCATCTGCCATGGCAGGATTTGAACCCATGTCCCCAGAGCATTAGCCTGGGTTCTGGATTACTAGCCCAGTTCATTACCACTATGCCACCATCTCCCCTGGTCTTGCTACAGTGATTGTAGCTGGACTTTGTTCCAGCCCGAAGTCTGGTTCTCTGGTGGGCAGGCTGAAGCATCGGAGCAGCAGCAGTCACCACAGAACCCGACGCTGGGATTGCCAGGCGCGATCTTCCAAACGGAGGTGAAGCTCCGGGGAAGGCCCTCCGCCGGTCTGCGATGGACCCGGCTCTCCATATGCTAATTAGATGTTTGCATTAATTTTAATGTAACCCGCAGCGATCTTACCTTCAGTTCCCGATCTTCAATGCGACGTGAAGCACTCACACTCCTTCACTTTCCCTTCCAGGGAAAGCTGGTGCCACTGAGGTAGGGAAGGGGTCAACTCTGCAGTATCTGTATAGGGGAAGGGGGAAGGGATCAACCCTGCTGTATTTGTATAGGGGAAGGGGGAAGAGATCAACTCTGCACTATCTGTATAGGGAAAGGGGGAAGGAATCAACTGCAGCATTTGTATAGGGAAGTGGGTAATGGGTCAACACTGCACTATTTGCAGAGAGAAAGGGGGAAGGGATCAACTCTGCACTATTTGTAAAGGGAAGGGGGAAGGGGTCAACTCTGCACTATTTGTATAGGGGAAGGGGGAAGGGATCAACTCTGCTGTATTTGTATAGGGAAGGAGGAAGGGATCAACTCTGCACTATTTGTATAGGGAAGGAGGAAGGGGTCAACTCTGCACTATTTGTATAGGGAAAGGGGTAAGGGGTCAACTCTACTGTATTTGTACAGGGGAAGGGGGAAGGGATCAACTCTGTTGTATTTGTATAGGGAAGGAGGAAGGGGTCAACTCTTCTGTATTTGTATAGGGAAAGGGGTAAGGGGTCAACTCTACTGTATTTGTATAGGGAAGGAGGAAGGGATCAACTCTGCACTATTTGAATAGGGAAGGGGTAAGGGGTCAACTCTGCACTATTTGTACAGGGGAAGGGGGAAGGGATCAACTCTGTTGTATTTGTATAGAGAAGGAGGAAGGGGTCAACTCTGCACTATATGAATAGGGAAGGAGGAAGGAATCAACTCTATTGTATTTGTATAGGGAAAGAGGTAAGGGGTCAACTCTGCTGTATTTGTATAGGGGAAGGGGGAAGGGATCAACTCTGTTGTATTTGTATAGGGAAGGAGGAAGGGATCAACTCTATTGTATTTATATAGGGGAAGGGGTAAGGGGTCAACTCTGCACTATTTGTATAGGGGAAGGGGGAAGGGATCAACTAGATTAGATTAGAGATACAGCACTGAAACAGGCCCTTCGGCCCACCGAGTCTGTGCCGAACATCAACCACCCATTTATACTAATCCGACACTAATCCCATATTCCTACCAAACATCCCCACCTGTTCCTATATTTCCCTACCACCTACCTATACTAGTGACAATTTATAATGGCCAATTTACCTATTAACCTGCAAGTCTTTTTGGCTTGTGGGAGGAAACCGGAGCACCCGGAGAAAACCCACGCAGACACAGGGAGAACTTGCAAACTCCACAAAGGCAGTACCCGGAATCGAACCTGGGTCCCTGGAGCTGTGAGGCTGCGGTGCTAACCACTGCGCCACTGTGCCGCCCTAATACAACTCTGTTGTATTTGTATAGCGAAAGGGAAAGGGATAAGGGGTCAACTCTGTTGTATTTGTATAGGGAAAGGGGTCAACTCTGCACTATTTGTATAGGGAAGGAGGAAGGGATCAACTCTGCACTATTTGTATAGGGAAGGGGTAAGGGGTCAACTCTGTTGTATTTGTATAGGGATGGAGGAAGGGATCAACTCTGTTGTATTTGCATAGGGAAGGAGGAAGGGATCAACTCTGCTGTATTTATATATGGGGAAGGGGGAAGGGATCAACTCTGCAGTATTTGTAGAGGGGAAGGGGGAAGGGATCAACTCTGCAGTATTTGTATAGAGAAGGAGGAAGGGGTCAACTCTGCACTATTTGAATAGGGAAGGAGGAAGGGGTCAACTTTATTGTATTTGTATAGGGAAAGAGGTAAGGGGTCAACTCTGCTGTATTTGTATAGGGGAAGGGGGAAGGGATCAACTCTGTTGTATTTGTATAGGGAAGGAGGAAGGGATCAACTCTGCTGTATTTATATAGGGGAAGGGGGAAGGGGACAACTCTGCACTATTTGTATAGGGAAGGAGGAAGGGATCAACTCAGCACTATTTGTATACGGAAGGAGGAAGGGGTCAACTCTACTGTATTTGTATAGGGAAAGGGGTAAGGGGTCAACTCTGCTGTATTTGTATAGGGGAAGGGGGAAGGGATCAACTCTGCAGTATTTGTATCGGGAAGGAGGAAGGGATCAACTCTATTGTATTTGTATAGGGAAAGGGGGAAGAGATCAACTCTGCTGTATTTGTACAGGGAAGGAGGAAAGGATCAACTCTGCTGTATTTGTATAGGGAAGGAGGAAGCGGTCAACTCTATTGTATTTGTATATGTATAGGGAAAGGGATAAGGGGTCAACTCTGTTGTATTTGTATAGGGAAAGGGGTCAACTCTGCACTATTTGTATAGGGAAGGAGGAAGGGATCAACTCTGCACTATTTGTATAGGGAAGGGGTAAGGGGTCAACTCTGTTGTATTTATATAGGGATGGAGGAAGGGATCAACTCTGCTGTATTTGTATAGGGAAGGAGGAAGGGGTCAACTCTGCAGTATTTGTATAGGAAAGGGGGTAGGATCAACTCTGCAGTATTTGTTTGGGAAGGAGGAAGGGATCAGCTCTGCTGCATTTGTTTGGGAAGGAGGAAGGGATCAACTCTGCTGTATTTGTATAGGGAAGGAGGAAGGGATCAACTCTGCTGTATTTGTATAGGGAAGGAGGAAGGGGTCAACTCTGCAGTATTTGTATAGGGAAGGAGGAAGGAGTCAACTCTGCTGTATTTGTTTGGGAAGGAGGAAGGGATCAACTCTGCTGAATTTGTATCGGGAAGGAGGAAGGGATCAACTCTGCTGTATTTGTATAGGGAAGGAGAAAGGGATCAACTGTTCTGTATTTGTATAGGGAAGAAGGGATCAACTCAGCACTATTTGTATACGGAAGGAGGAAGGGGTCAACTCTACTGTATTTGTATAGGGAAAGGGGTAAGGGGTCAACTCTGCTGTATTTGTATAGGGGAAGGGGGAAGAGATCAACTCTGCAGTATTTGTATAGGGAAGGAGGAAGGGATCAACTCTATTGGATTTGTATAGGGAAAGGGGGAAGAGATCAACTCTGCTGTATTTGTACAGGGAAGGAGGAAAGGATCAACTCTGCTGTATTTGTATAGGGAAGGAGGAAGCGGTCAACTCTATTGTATTTGTAAATGTATAGGGAAAGGGATAAGGGGTCAACTCTGTTGTATTTGTATAGGGAAAGGGGTCAACTCTGCACTATTTGTATAGGGAAGGAGGAAGGGATCAACTCTGCACTATTTGTATAGGGAAGGGGTAAGGGGTCAACTCTGTTGTATTTGTATAGGGATGGAGGAAGGGATCAACTCTGCTGTATTTGTATAGGGAAGGAGGAAGGGGTCAACTCTGCAGTATTTGTATAGGAAAGGGGGGTAGGATCAACTCTGCAGTATTTGTTTGGGAAGGAGGAAGGGATCAGCTCTGCTGCATTTGTTTGGGAAGGAGGAAGGGATCAACTCTGCTGTTTTTGTATAGGGAAGGAGGAAGGGATCAACTCTGCTGTATTTGTATAGGGAAAGAGGAAGGGGTCAACTCTGCAGTATTTGTATAGGGAAGGAGGAAGGAGTCAACTCTGCTGTATTTGTTTGGGAAGGAGGAAGGGATCAACTCTGCTGAATTTGTATCAGGAAGGAGGAAGGGCTCAACTCTGCTGTATTTGTATAGGGTAGGAGGAAGGGATCAACTCTCCTGTATTTGTATAGGAAGGAGGAAGGGATCAACTCTGCTGTATTTGTATAGGGAAGGAGGAAGGGAGCAACTCTGCACTATTTGTATAGGGAAGGAGAAAGGGATCAACTGTTCTGTATTTGTATAGGGAAGGAGGATGGGATCAACTCTGCTGTATTTGTATCGGGAAGGAGGAAGGGATCAACTCTGCTGAATTTGTATAGGGAAGGAGGAAGGGATCAAATCTGCTGTATTTCTATAGGGAAGGAGGAAGGGATCAACTCTGCTGTATTTCTATAGGGAAGGAGAAAGGGATCAACTCTGCTGTATTTGTATAGGGAAGGAGAAAGGGATCAACTCTGCTGAATTTGTATAGGGAAGGAGAAAGGGATCAACTCTGCTGAATTTGTATAGGGAAGGAGGAAGGAATCAACTCTGCACTATTTGTATAGGGGAGGAGAAAGGGATCAACTGTTCTGTATTTGGATAGGGAAGGAGGATGGGATCAACTCTGCTGTATTTGTATCGGGAAGGAGGAAGGGATCAACTCTGCTGAATTTGTATAGGGAAGGAGGAAGGGATCAAATCTGCTGTATTTCTATAGGGAAGGAGGAAGGGATCAACTCTGCTGTATTTGTATAGGGAAGGAGAAAGGGATCAACTCTGCTGTATTTGTATAGGGAAGGAGGAAGGAATCAACTCTGCTGTATTTGTATAGGAAGGAGGAAGGGATCAACTCTGCTGTATTTGTATAGGGAAGGAGGAAGGGAGCAACTCTGCACTATTTGTATAGGGAAGGAGAAAGGGATCAACTGTTCTGTATTTGTATAGGGAAGGAGGAAGGGATCAACTCAGCACTATTTGTATACGGAAGGAGGAAGGGGTCAACTCTACTGTATTTGTATAGGGAAAGGGGTAAGGGGTCAACTCTGCTGTATTTGTATAGGGGAAGGGGGAAGGGATCAACTCTGCAGTATTTGTATCGGGAAGGAGGAAGGGATCAACTCTATTGGATTTGTATAGGGAAAGGGGGAAGAGATCAACTCTGCTGTATTTGTACAGGGAAGGAGGAAAGGATCAACTCTGCTGTATTTGTATAGGGAAGGAGGAAGCGGTCAACTCTATTGTATTTGTAAATGTATAGGGAAAGGGATAAGGGGTCAACTCTGTTGTATTTGTATAGGGAAAGGGGTCAACTCTGCACTATTTGTATAGGGAAGGAGGAAGGGATCAACTCTGCACTATTTGTATAGGGAAGGGGTAAGGGGTCAACTCTGTTGTATTTGTATAGGGATGGAGGAAGGGATCAACTCTGCTGTATTTGTATAGGGAAGGAGGAAGGGGTCAACTCTGCAGTATTTGTATAGGAAAGGGGGGTAGGATCAACTCTGCAGTATTTGTTTGGGAAGGAGGAAGTGATCAGCTCTGCTGCATTTGTTTGGGAAGGAGGAAGGGATCAACTCTGCTGTTTTTGTATAGGGAAGGAGGAAGGGATCAACTCTGCTGTATTTGTATAGGGAAGGAGGAAGGGGTCAACTCTGCAGTATTTGTATAGGGAAGGAGGAAGGAGTCAACTCTGCTGTATTTGTTTGGGAAGGAGGAAGGGATCAACTCTGCTGAATTTGTATCGGGAAGGAGGAAGGGCTCAACTCTGCTGTATTTGTATAGGGTAGGAGGAAGGGATCAACACTCCTGTATTTGTATAGGAAGGAGGAAGGGATCAACTCTGCTGTATTTGTATAGGGAAGGAGGAAGGGAGCAACTCTGCACTATTTGTATAGGGAAGGAGAAAGGGATCAACTGTTCTGTATTTGTATAGGGAAGGAGGATGGGATCAACTCTGCTGTATTTGTATCGGGAAGGAGGAAGGGATCAACTCTGCTGAATTTGTATAGGGAAGGAGGAAGGGATCAAATCTGCTGTATTTCTATAGGGAAGGAGGAAGGGATCAACTCTGCTGTATTTGTATAGGGAAGGAGAAAGGGATCAACTCTGCTGTATTTGTATAGGGAAGGAGAAAGGGATCAACTCTGCTGAATTTGTATAGGGAAGGAGAAAGGGATCAACTCTGCTGAATTTGTATAGGGAAGGAGGAAGGAATCAACTCTGCACTATTTGTATAGGGAAGGAGAAAGGGATCAACTGTTCTGTATTTGTATAGGGAAGGAGGATGGGATCAACTCTGCTGTATTTGTATCGGGAAGGAGGAAGGGATCAACTCTGCTGAATTTGTATAGGGAAGGAGGAAGGGATCAAATCTACTGTATTTCTATAGGGAAGGAGGAAGGGATCAACTCTGCTGTATTTGTATAGGGAAGGAGAAAGGGATCAACTCTGCTGTATTTGTATAGGGAAGGAGGAAGGAATCAACTCTGCTGTATTTGTATAGGGAAGGAGGAAGGAGTCAACTCTGCTGTATTTGTATAGGGAAGGAGAAAGGGGTCAACTCTGCTGTATTTGTATAGGGAAGGAGGAAGGGGTCAACTCTGCTGTATTTGTATAGGGAAAGAGGTAAGGAATCAACTCTGCTGTATTTGTATAGGGGAAGGGGGAAGGGAGCATCTCTGTTGTATTTGTATAGGGAAGGAGGAAGGGATCAACTCTGCACTATTTGAATAGGGAAGGGGTAAGGGGTCAACTCTGCACTATTTGTACAGGGGAAGGGGGAAGGGATCAACTCTGTTGTATTTGTATGGAGAAGGAGGAAGGGGTCAACTCTGCACTATTTGAATAGGCAAGGAGGAAGGGGTCAACTCTATTGTATTTGTACAGGGAAAGAGGTAAGGGGTCAACTCTGCTGTATTTGTATAGGGGAAGGGGGAAGGGATCAGCTCTGTTGTATTTGTATAGAGAAGGAGGAAGGGGTCAACTCTGCACTATTTGAATAGGGAAGGAGGAAGGGATCAACTCTGCTGTATTTATATAGGGGAAGGGGTAAGGGGTCAACTCTGCACTTTTTGTATAGGGAAGGAGGAAGGGATCAACTCTGCTGTATTTATATAGGGGAAGGGGTAATGGGTCAACTCTGCACTTTTTGTATAGGGAAGGAAGAAGGATCAACTCAGCACTATTTGAATACGGAAGAAGGAAAGGGTCAACTCTACTGTATTTGTACAGGGAAAGAGGTAAGGGGTCAACTCTGCTGTATTTGTATAGGGGAAGGGGGAAGGGATCAACTCTGCACTATTTGAATAGGGAAGGAGGAAGGGATCAACTCTATTGTATTTGTATAGGGAAAGGGGTAAGGGGTCAACTCTGCTGTATTTGTATAGGAGAAGGGGGAAGGGATCAACTCTGCAGTATTTGTATAGGGAAGGAGGAAGCGGTCAACTCTATTGTATTTGTATATGTATAGGGAAAGGGATAAGGGGTCAACTCTGTTGTATTTGTATAGGGAAAGGGGTCAACTCTGCACTATTTGTATAGGGAAGGAGGAAGGGATCAACTCTGCAGTATTTGTATAGGAAAGGAGGAAGGGATCAACTCTGCTGAATTTGTATAGGGAAAGAGGTAAGGGGTCAACTCTGCTGTATTTGTATAGGGGAAGGGGGAAGGGATCAACTCTGTTGTATTTGTATAGGGAAGGAGGAAGGGATCAACTCTATTGTATTTATATAGGGGAAGGGCTAAGGGGTCAACTCTGCACTCTTTGTATAGGGGAAGGGCGAAGGGATCAACTAGATTAGATTAGAGATACAGCACTGAAACAGGCCCTTCGGCCCACCGAGTCTGTGCCGAACATCAACCACCCATTTATACTAATCCTACACTAATCCCATATTCCTACCAAACATCCCCACCTGTCCCTATATTTCCCTACCACCTACCTATACTAGTGACAATTTATAATGGCCAATTTACCTATCAACCTGTAAGTCTTTTTGGCTTGTGGGAGGAAACCGGAGCACCCGGAGAAAACCCACGCAGACACAGGGAGAACTTGCAAACTCCACACAGGCAGTACCCGGAATCGAACCCGGGTCCCTGGAGCTGTGAGGCTGCGGTGCTAACCACTGCGCCACTGTGCCACCCGAATACAACTTTATTGTATTTGTATAGGGAAAGAGGTAAGGGGTCAACTCTGCTGTATTTGTATAGGGGAAGGGGGAAGGGATCAACTCTGTTGTATTTGTATAGGGAAGGAGGAAGGAGTCAACTCTGTTGTATTTGTATAGGGAAGGAGGAAGGGATCAACTCTGCTGTATTTGTATAGGGTAGGAGGAAGGGATCAACTCTGCTGTATTTGTATAGGAAGGAGGAAGGGATCAACTCTGCTGTATTTATATAGGGGAAGGGGGAAGGGGACAACTCTGCACTATTTGTATAGGGAAGGAGGAAGGGATCAACTCAGCACTATTTGTATACGGAAGGAGGAAGGGGTCAACTCTACTGTATTTGTATAGGGAAAGGGGTAAGGGGTCAACTCTGCTGTATTTGTATAGGGGAAGGGGGAAGGGATCAACTCTGCAGTATTTGTATCGGGAAGGAGGAAGGGATCAACTCTATTGTATTTGTATAGGGAAAGGGGGAAGAGATCAACTCTGCTGTATTTGTACAGGGAAGGAGGAAAGGATCAACTCTGCTGTATTTGTATAGGGAAGGAGGAAGGGATCAACTGTTCTGTATTTGTATAGGGAAGAAGGGATCAACTCAGCACTATTTGTATACGGAAGGAGGAAGGGGTCAACTCTACTGTATTTGTATAGGGAAAGGGGTAAGGGGTCAACTCTGCTGTATTTGTATAGGGGAAGGGGGAAGAGATCAACTCTGCAGTATTTGTATAGGGAAGGAGGAAGGGATCAGCTCTGTTGTATTTGTATAGAGAAGGAGGAAGGGGTCAACTCTGCACTATTTGAATAGGGAAGGAGGAAGGGATCAACTCTGCTGTATTTATATAGGGGAAGGGGTAAGGGGTCAACTCTGCACTTTTTGTATAGGGAAGGAGGAAGGGATCAACTCTGCTGTATTTATATAGGGGAAGGGGTAATGGGTCAACTCTGCACTTTTTGTATAGGGAAGGAAGAAGGATCAACTCAGCACTATTTGAATACGGAAGAAGGAAAGGGTCAACTCTACTGTATTTGTACAGGGAAAGAGGTAAGGGGTCAACTCTGCTGTATTTGTATAGGGGAAGGGGGAAGGGATCAACTCTGCACTATTTGAATAGGGAAGGAGGAAGGGATCAACTCTATTGTATTTGTATAGGGAAAGGGGTAAGGGGTCAACTCTGCTGTATTTGTATAGGAGAAGGGGGAAGGGATCAACTCTGCAGTATTTGTATAGGGAAGGAGGAAGCGGTCAACTCTATTGTATTTGTATATGTATAGGGAAAGGGATAAGGGGTCAACTCTGTTGTATTTGTATAGGGAAAGGGGTCAACTCTGCACTATTTGTATAGGGAAGGAGGAAGGGATCAACTCTGCAGTATTTGTATAGGAAAGGAGGAAGGGATCAACTCTGCTGAATTTGTATAGGGAAAGAGGTAAGGGGTCAACTCTGCTGTATTTGTATAGGGGAAGGGGGAAGGGATCAACTCTGTTGTATTTGTATAGGGAAGGAGGAAGGGATCAACTCTATTGTATTTATATAGGGGAAGGGCTAAGGGGTCAACTCTGCACTCTTTGTATAGGGGAAGGGCGAAGGGATCAACTAGATTAGATTAGAGATACAGCACTGAAACAGGCCCTTCGGCCCACCGAGTCTGTGCCGAACATCAACCACCCATTTATACTAATCCTACACTAATCCCATATTCCTACCAAACATCCCCACCTGTCCCTATATTTCCCTACCACCTACCTATACTAGTGACAATTTATAATGGCCAATTTACCTATCAACCTGTAAGTCTTTTTGGCTTGTGGGAGGAAACCGGAGCACCCGGAGAAAACCCACGCAGACACAGGGAGAACTTGCAAACTCCACACAGGCAGTACCCGGAATCGAACCCGGGTCCCTGGAGCTGTGAGGCTGCGGTGCTAACCACTGCGCCACTGTGCCACCCGAATACAACTTTATTGTATTTGTATAGGGAAAGAGGTAAGGGGTCAACTCTGCTGTATTTGTATAGGGGAAGGGGGAAGGGATCAACTCTGTTGTATTTGTATAGGGAAGGAGGAAGGAGTCAACTCTGTTGTATTTGTATAGGGAAGGAGGAAGGGATCAACTCTGCTGTATTTGTATAGGGTAGGAGGAAGGGATCAACTCTGCTGTATTTGTATAGGAAGGAGGAAGGGATCAACTCTGCTGTATTTATATAGGGAAGGAGGAAGGGAGCAACTCTGCACTATTTGTATAGGGAAGGAGAAAGGGATCAACTGTTCTGTATTTGTATAGGGAAGGAGGATGGGATCAACTCTGCTGTATTTGTATCAGGAAGGAGAAAGGGGTCAACTCTGCTGTATTTGTATAGGGAAGGAGAAAGGGGTCAACTCTGCAGTATTTGTATAGGGAAGGAGGAAGGAGTCAACTCTGCAGTATTTCTATACGGAAGGAGGAAGGGATCAACTCTGCTGTATTTGTATAGGGAAGGAGAAAGGGATCAACTCTGCTGAATTTGTATAGGGAAGGAGGAAGGGATCAACTCTGCTGTATTTCTATAGGGAAGGAGGAAGGGATCAACTCTGCTGTATTTGTATAGGGAAGGAGGAAGGGGTCAACTCTGCTGTATTTGTATAGGGAAGGAGAAAGGGGTCAACTCTGCTGTATTTGTATAGGGGAAGGGGGAAGGGAGCATCTCTGTTGTATTTGTATAGGGAAGGAGGAAGGGATCAACTCTGCACTATTTGAATAGGGAAGGGGTAAGGGGTCAACTCTGGACTATTGTACAGGGGAAGGGGGAAGGGATCAACTCTGTTGTATTTGTATAGAGAAGGAGGAAGGGGTCAACTCTGCACTATTTGAATAGGGAAGGAGGAAGGGGTCAACTCTATTGTATTTGTACAGGGAAAGAGGTAAGGGGTCAACTCTGCTGTATTTGTATAGGGGAAGGGGGAAGGGATCAACTCTGTTGTATTTGTATAGGGAAGGAGGAAGGGATCAACTCTGCTGTATTTATATATGGGAAAGGGGGAAGGGATCAACTCTGCAGTATTTGTATAGGGGAAGGAGGAAGGGATCAGCTCTGTTGTATTTGTATAGAGAAGGAGGAAGGGGTCAACTGCACTATTTGAATAGGGAAGGAGGAAGGGGTCAACTCTATTGTATTTGAACAGGGAAAGAGGTAAGGGGTCAACTCTGCTGTATTTGTATAGGGGAAGGGGGAAGGAATCAACTCTGTTGTATTTGTATAGGGAAGGAGGAAGGGATCAACTCTGCTGTATTTATATCGGGGAAGGGGTAAGGGGTCAACTCTGCACTTTTTGTATAGGGAAGGAGGAAGGGATCAACTCAGCACTATTTGAATACGGAAGGAGGAAGGGGTCAACTCTACTGTATTTGTACAGGGAAAGAGGTAAGGGGTCAACTCTGCTGTATTTGTATAGGGGAAGGGGGAAGGGATCAACTCTGCTGTATTTGTATAGGGAAGGAGGAAGGGATCAACTCTATTGTATTTGTATAGGGAAAGGGGTAAGGGGTCAACTCTGCTGTATTTGTATAGGGGAAGGGGGAAGAGATCAACTCTGCAGTATTTGTATAGGGAAGGAGGAAGCGGTCAACTCTATTGTATTTGTATATGTATAGGGAAAGGGATAAGGGGTCAACTCTGTTGTATTTGTATAGGGAAGGAGGAAGGGATCAACTCTGCTGTATTTCTATACGGAAGGAGGAAGGAATCAACTCTGCTGTATTTCTATACGGAAGGAGGAAGGGATCAACTCTGCTGAATTTGTATAGGGAAGGAGGAAGGGATCAACTCTGCTGTATTTGTATAGGGAAGGAGGAAGGAATCAACTCTGCTGTATTTCTATACGGAAGGAGGAAGGGATCAACTCTGCTGAATTTGTATAGGGAAGGAGGAAGGGATCAACTCTGCTGTATTTGTATAGGAAGAAGGAAGGGATCAACTCTGCTGTATTTGTAAAGGAAGGAGGAAGGGATCAACTCTGCTGTATTTGTATTGGGAAGGAGGAAGGGAGCAACTCTGCTGTATTTGTATAGGGAAAGAGGTAAGGGGTCAACTCTGCTGTATTTGTATAGGGAAGGAGAAAGGGATCAACGCTGCTGTATTTGTATAGGGAAGGAGAAAGGGATCAACGCTGCTGTATTTGTATAGGGAAGGAGGAAGGAGTCAACTCTGCAGTATTTCTATACGGAAGGAGGAAGGGATCAACTCTGCTGAATTTGTATAGGGAAGGAGGAAGGGATCAAATCTGCTGTATTTCGATAGGGAAGGAGAAAGGGATCAACTGTTCTGTATTTGTTTTGGGAAGGAGGATGGGATCAACTCTGCTGTATTTGTATAGGGAAGGAGAAAGGGATCAACGCTGCTGAATTTGTATAGGGAAGGAGGAAGGGATCAAATCTCCTGTATTTCTATAGGGAAGGAGAAAGGGATCAACTCTGCACTATTTGTATAGGGAAGGAGGAAGGGATCAACTCTATTGTATTTGTATAGGGAAAGGGGTAAGGGGTCAACTCTGCTGTATTTGTATCGGGGAAGGGGGAAGGGATCAACTCTGCTGTATTTGTACAGGGAAGGAGGAAAGGATCAACTCTGCTGTATTTGTATAGGGAAGGAGGAAGGGATCAACTCTGCAGTATTTGTATAGGGAAGGAGGAAGGAGTCAACTCTGCTGTATTTGTATAGGGAAGGAGGAAGGGATCAACTCAGCACTATTTGAATACGGAAGGAGGAAAGGGTCAACTTTACTGTATTTGTACAGGGAAAGAGGTAAGGGGTCAACTCTGCTGTATTTGTATAGGGGAAGGGGGAAGGGATCAACTCTGCTGTATTTGTATAGGGAAGGAGGAAGGGATCAACTCTATTGTATTTGTATAGGGAAAGGGGTAAGGGGTCAACTCTGCTGTATTTGTATAGGGGAAGGGGGAAGGGATCAACTCTGCACTATTTGTATAGGGAAGGAGGAAGGGATCAACTCTATTGTATTTGTATAGGGAAAGGGGTAAGGGGTCAACTCTGCTGTATTTGTCTCGGGGAAGGGGGAAGAGATCAACTCTGCAGTATTTGTATAGGGAAGGAGGAAGCGGTCAACTCTATTGTATTTGTATATGTATAGGGAAAGGGATAAGGGGTCAACTCTGTTGTATTTGTATAGGGAAAGGGGTCAACTCTGCAGTATTTGTATAGGGAAGGAGGAAGGGATCAACTCTGCTGTATTTGTATACGGAAGGAGGAAGGAGTCAACTCTGCTGTATTTCTATACGGAAGGAGGAAGGGATCAACTCTGCTGAATTTGTACAGGGAAGGAGGAAAGGATCAACTCTGCTGTATTTGTATAGGGAAGGAGGAAGGGATCTACTCTGCAGTATTTGTATAGGGAAGGAGGAAGGAGTCAACTCTGCTGTATTTGTATAGGGAAGGAGGAAGGGATCAACTCAGCACTATTTGAATACGGAAGGAGGAAGGAGTCAACTCTGCTGTATTTCTATACGGAAGGAGGAAGGGATCAACTCTGCTGAATTTGTATAGGGAAGGAGGAAGGGATCAACTCTGCTGTATTTGTATAGGGAAGGAGGAAGGAATCAACTCTGCTGTATTTGTCTAGGAAGGAGGAAGGAGTCAACTCTGCTGTATTTCTATACGGAAGGAGGAAGGGATCAACTCTGCTGTATTTCTATAGGGAAGGAGAAAGGGATCAACTCTGCACTATTTGTATAGGGAAGGAGGAAGGGATCAACTCTATTGTATTTGTATCGGGAAAGGGGTAAGGGGTCAACTCTGCTGTATTTGTATCGGGGAAGGGGAAAGGGATCAACTCTGCAGTTTTTGTATAGGGGAAGGGGGAAGAGATCAACTCTGCTGTATTTGTACAGGGAAGGAGGAAAGGATCAACTCTGCTGTATTTGTATAGGGAAGGAGGAAGGGATCAACTCTGCAGTATTTGTACAGGAAAGGGGGGTAGGATCAACTCTGCAGTATTTGTATAGGGAAGGAGGAAGGGTTCAACTCTGCTGTATTTATATAGGGGAAGGGGTAAGGGGTCAACTCTGCACTATTTGCATAGGGAAGGAGGAAGGGATCAATTCTGCGCTATTTGTATACGGAAGGAGGAAGGGGTCAACTCTACTGTATTTGTATAGGGAAAGAGGTAAGGGGTCAACTCTGCTGTATTTGTATAGGGGAAGAGGGAAGGGATCAACTCTGCACTATTTGTATAGGGAAGGAGGAAGGGATCAACTCTATTGTATTTGTATAGGGAAAGGGGTAAGGGGTCAACTCTGCTGTATTTGTATAGGGGAAGGGGGAAGGGATCAACTCTGCACTATTTGTATAGGGGAAGGGGGAAGAGATCAACTCTGCTGTATTTGTACAGGGAAGGAGGAAAGGATCAACTCTGCTGTATTTCTATAGGGAAGGAGGAAGGGGTCAACTCTGCTGTACTTGTATTGGGAAGGAGGAAGGGGTCAACTGTGCTGTATTTGTATAGGGAAGGAGTCAACTCTGCTGTATTTGTATAGGGAAGGAGAAAGGGATCAACTGTTCTGTATTTGTTTTGGGAAGGAGGATGGGATCCACTCTGCTGTATTTGAATCGGGAAGGAGAAAGGGGTCAACTCTGCTGTATTTGTATAGGGAAGGAGAAAGGGGTCAACTCTGCAGTATTTGTATAGGGAAGGAGGAAGGAGTCAACTCTGCAGTATTTCTATACAGAAGGAGGAAGGGATCAACTCTGCTGAATTTGTATAGGGAAGGAGGAAGGGATCAAATCTGCTGTATTTCTATAGGGAAGGAGAAAGGGATCAACTCTGCACTATTTGTATAGGGAAGGAGGAAGGGATCAACTCTATTGTATTTGTATCGGGAAAGGGGTAAGGGGTCAACTCTGCTGTATTTGTATCGGGGAAGGGGGAAGGGATCAACTCTGCAGTTTTTGTATAGGGGAAGGGGGAAGAGATCAACTCTGCTGTATTTGTACAGGGAAGGAGGAAAGGATCAACTCTGCTGTATTTGTATAGGGAAGGAGGAAGGGATCAACTCTGCAGTATTTGTACAGGAAAGGGGGGTAGGATCAACTCTGCAGTATTTGTATAGGGAAGGAGGAAGGGATCAACTCTGCTGTATTTGTATAGGGAAGGAGGAAGGGATCAACTCTGTTGTATTTGTAAAGGGAAGGAGGAAGGAATCAACTCTGCTGTATTTGTATAGGGAAAGAGGTAAGGGGTCAACTCTGCTGTATTTGTATCGGGAAGGAGGAAGGAATCAATTCTGCTGTATTTGTATAGGGAAAGAGGTAAGGGGTCAACTCTGCTGTATTTGTATAGGGGAAGGGGGAAGGGATCAACTCTGCTGTATTTGTATCGGGAAGGAGGAAGGAATCAATTCTGCTGTATTTGTATAGGGAAAGAGGTAAGGGGTCAACTCTGCTGTATTTGTATAGGGGAAGGGGGAAGGGATCAACTCTGTTGTATTTGTATAGGGAAGGAGGAAGGGTTCAACTCTGCTGTATTTATATAGGGGAAGGGGTAAGGGGTCAACTCTGCACTATTTGCATAGGGAAGGAGGAAGGGATCAATTCTGCGCTATTTGTATACGGAAGGAGGAAGGGGTCAACTCTACTGTATTTGTATAGGGGAAGAGGGAAGGGATCAACTCTGCACTATTTGTATCGGGAAGGAGGAAGGGATCAACTCTATTGTATTTGTATAGGGAAAGGGGTAAGGGGTCAACTCTGCTGTATTTGTATAGGGGAAGGGGGAAGGGATCAACTCTGCACTATTTGTATAGGGGAAGGGGGAAGAGATCAACTCTGCTGTATTTGTACAGGGAAGGAGGAAAGGATCAACTCTGTTGTATTTGTATAGGGAAGGAGGAAGGGGTCAACTCTGCTGTACTTGTATTGGGAAGGAGGAAGGGGTCAACTGTGCTGTATTTGTATAGGGAAGGAGGAAGGAGTCAACTCTGCTGTATTTGTATAGGGAAGGAGAAAGGGATCAACTCTGCTGTATTTGTATTGGGAAGGACAAAGGGGTCAACTCTGCAGTATTTGTATAGGGAAGGAGGAAGGAGTCAACTCTGCAGTATTTCTATACAGAAGGAGGAAGGGATCAACTCTGCTGAATTTGTATAGGGAAGGAGGAAGGGATCAAATCTGCTGTATTTCTATAGGGAAGGAGAAAGGGATCAACTCTGCACTATTTGTATAGGGAAGGAGGAAGGGATCAACTCTATTGTATTTGTATCGGGAAAGGGGTAAGGGGTCAACTCTGCTGTATTTGTATCGGGGAAGGGGGAAGGGATCAACTCTGCAGTTTTTGTATAGGGGAAGGGGGAAGAGATCAACTCTGCTGTATTTGTACAGGGAAGGAGGAAAGGATCAACTCTGCTGTATTTGTATAGGGAAGGAGGAAGGGATCAACTCCGCAGTATTTGTACAGGAAAGGGGGGTAGGATCAACTCTGCAGTATTTGTATAGGGAAGGAGGAAGGGATCAACTCTGCTGTATTTATATAGGGAAGGAGGAAGGGATCAACTCTGTTGTATTTGTAAAGGGAAGGAGGTAAGGGGTCAACTCTGCTGTATTTGTATCGGGAAGGAGGAAGGAATCAATTCTGCTGTATTTGTATAGGGAAAGAGGTAAGGGGTCAACTCTGCTGTATTTGTATAGGGAAGGAGGAAGGGATCAACTCTGCTGTATTTG
Source organism: Heterodontus francisci (assembly GCF_036365525.1). Classification (NCBI taxonomy): domain Eukaryota; kingdom Metazoa; phylum Chordata; class Chondrichthyes; order Heterodontiformes; family Heterodontidae; genus Heterodontus; species Heterodontus francisci. The sequence continues at coordinate 113,792,294 of NC_090375.1, read as the reverse complement.
TATAGGGAAGGAGGAAGGGATCAACTCTGTTGTATTTGTAAAGGGAAGGAGGAAGGAATCAACTCTGCTGTATTTGTATAGGGAAAGAGGTAAGGGGTCAACTCTGCTGTATTTGTATCGGGAAGGAGGAAGGAATCAATTCTGCTGTATTTGTATAGGGAAAGAGGTAAGGGGTCAACTCTGCTGTATTTGTATAGGGGAAGGGGGAAGGGATCAACTCTGCTGTATTTGTATCGGGAAGGAGGAAGGAATCAATTCTGCTGTATTTGTATAGGGAAAGAGGTAAGGGGTCAACTCTGCTGTATTTGTGTAGGGGAAGGGGGAAGGGATCAACTCTGTTGTATTTGTATAGGGAAGGAGGAAGGGTTCAACTCTGCTGTATTTATATAGGGGAAGGGGTAAGGGGTCAACTCTGCACTATTTGCATAGGGAAGGAGGAAGGGATCAATTCTGCGCTATTTGTATACGGAAGGAGGAAGGGGTCAACTCTACTGTATTTGTATAGGGGAAGAGGGAAGGGATCAACTCTGCACTATTTGTATCGGGAAGGAGGAAGGGATCAACTCTATTGTATTTGTATAGGGAAAGGGGTAAGGGGTCAACTCTGCTGTATTTGTATAGGGGAAGGGGGAAGGGATCAACTCTGCACTATTTGTATAGGGGAAGGGGGAAGAGATCAACTCTGCTGTATTTGTACAGGGAAGGAGGAAAGGATCAACTCTGTTGTATTTGTATAGGGAAGGAGGAAGGGGTCAACTCTGCTGTACTTGTATTGGGAAGGAGGAAGGGGTCAACTGTGCTGTATTTGTATAGGGAAGGAGGAAGGAGTCAACTCTGCTGTATTTGTATAGGGAAGGAGAAAGGGATCAACTCTGCTGTATTTGTATTGGGAAGGACAAAGGGGTCAACTCTGCAGTATTTGTATAGGGAAGGAGGAAGGAGTCAACTCTGCAGTATTTCTATACAGAAGGAGGAAGGGATCAACTCTGCTGAATTTGTATAGGGAAGGAGGAAGGGATCAAATCTGCTGTATTTCTATAGGGAAGGAGAAAGGGATCAACTCTGCACTATTTGTATAGGGAAGGAGGAAGGGATCAACTCTATTGTATTTGTATCGGGAAAGGGGTAAGGGGTCAACTCTGCTGTATTTGTATCGGGGAAGGGGGAAGGGATCAACTCTGCAGTTTTTGTATAGGGGAAGGGGGAAGAGATCAACTCTGCTGTATTTGTACAGGGAAGGAGGAAAGGATCAACTCTGCTGTATTTGTATAGGGAAGGAGGAAGGGATCAACTCTGCAGTATTTGTACAGGAAAGGGGGGTAGGATCAACTCTGCAGTATTTGTATAGGGAAGGAGGAAGGGATCAACTCTGCTGTATTTATATAGGGAAGGAGGAAGGGATCAACTCTGTTGTATTTGTAAAGGGAAGGAGGTAAGGGGTCAACTCTGCTGTATTTGTATAGGGGAAGGGGGAAGGGATCAACTCTGTTGTATTTGTATAGGGAAGGAGGAAGGGTTCAACTCTGCTGTATTTATATAGGGGAAGGGGTAAGGGGTCAACTCTGCACTATTTGCATAGGGAAGGAGGAAGGGATCAATTCTGCGCTATTTGTATACGGAAGGAGGAAGGGGTCAACTCTACTGTATTTGTATAGGGGAAGAGGGAAGGGATCAACTCTGCACTATTTGTATCGGGAAGGAGGAAGGGATCAACTCTATTGTATTTGTATAGGGAAAGGGGTAAGGGGTCAACTCTGCTGTATTTGTATAGGGGAAGGGGGAAGGGATCAACTCTGCACTATTTGTAGAGGGGAAGGGGGAAGAGATCAACTCTGCTGTATTTGTACAGGGAAGGAGGAAAGGATCAACTCTGTTGTATTTGTATAGGGAAGGAGGAAGGGGTCAACTCTGCTGTACTTGTATTGGGAAGGAGGAAGGTGTCAACTGTGCTGTATTTGTATAGGGAAGGAGGAAGGAGTCAACTCTGCTGTATTTGTATAGGGAAGGAGAAAGGGATCAACTCTGCTGTATTTGTATTGGGAAGGACAAAGGGGTCAACTCTGCAGTATTTGTATAGGGAAGGAGGAAGGAGTCAACTCTGCAGTATTTCTATACAGAAGGAGGAAGGGATCAACTCTGCTGAATTTGTATAGGGAAGGAGGAAGGGATCAAATCTGCTGTATTTCTATAGGGAAGGAGAAAGGGATCAACTCTGCACTATTTGTATAGGGAAGGAGGAAGGGATCAACTCTATTGTATTTGTATCGGGAAAGGGGTAAGGGGTCAACTCTGCTGTATTTGTATCGGGGAAGGGGGAAGGGATCAACTCTGCAGTTTTTGTATAGGGGAAGGGGGAAGAGATCAACTCTGCTGTATTTTTACAGGGAAGGAGGAAAGGATCAACTCTGCTGTATTTGTATAGGGAAGGAGGAAGGGATCAACTCTGCAGTATTTGTACAGGAAAGGGGGGTAGGATCAACTCTGCAGTATTTGTATAGGGAAGGAGGAAGGGATCAACTCTGCTGTATTTGTATAGGGAAGGAGGAAGGGATCAACTCTGTTGTATTTGTAAAGGGAAGGAGGAAGGAATCAACTCTGCTGTATTTGTATAGGGAAAGAGGTAAGGGGTCAACTCTGCTGTATTTGTATCGGGAAGGAGGAAGGAATCAATTCTGCTGTATTTGTATAGGGAAAGAGGTAAGGGGTCAACTCTGCTGTATTTGTATAGGGGAAGGGGGAAGGGATCAACTCTGCTGTATTTGTATCGGGAAGGAGGAAGGAATCAATTCTGCTGTATTTGTATAGGGAAAGAGGTAAGGGGTCAACTCTGCTGTATTTGTATAGGGGAAGGGGGAAGGAATCAACTGCAGTATTTGTATAGGGAAGTGGGTAAGGGGTCAACACTGCACTATTTGCAGAGAGAAAGGGGGAAGGGATCAACTCTGCACTATTTGTAAAGGGAAGGGGGAAGGGATCAACTCTGCACTATTTGTATTGGGGAAGGGGGAAGGGATCAACTCTTCTGTATTTGTATAGGGAAAGGGGTAAGGGATCAACTCTGTTGTATTTGTATAGGGAAGGAGGAAGGGATCAACTCTACTGTATTTGTATAGGGAAGGAGAAAGGGGTCAACTCTGCAGTATTTGTATAGGGAAGGAGGAAGGAGTCAACTCTGCAGTATTTCTATACAGAAGGAGGAAGGGATCAACTCTGCTGAATTTGTATAGGGAAGGAGGAAGGGATCAAATCTGCTGTATTTCTATAGGGAAAGAGAAAGGGATCAACTCTGCACTATTTGTATAGGGAAGGAGGAAGGGATCAACTCTATTGTATTTGTATCGGGAAAGGGGTAAGGGGTCAACTCTGCTGTATTTGTATAGGGAAGGAGAAAGGGATCAACTGTTCTGCATTTGTTTTGGGAAGGAGGATGGGATCAACTCTGCTGTATTTGTATAGGGAAGGAGAAAGGGGTCAACTCTGCAGTATTTGTATAGGGAAGGAGGAAGGAGTCAACTCTGCAGTATTTCTATACGGAAGGAGGAAGGGATCAACTCTGCTGAATTTGTATAGGGAAGGAGGAAGGGATCAAATCTGCTGTATTTCTACAGGGAAGGAGAAAGGGATCAACTCTGCACTATTTGTATAGGGAAGGAGGAAGGGATCAACTCTATTGTATTTGTATAGGGAAAGGGGCAAGGGGTCAACTCTGCTGTATTTGTATAGGGGAAGGGGGAAGGGATCAACTCTGCAGTTTTTGTATAGGGGAAGGGGGAAGAGATCAACTCTGCTGTATTTGTACAGGGAAGGAGGAAGGGATCAACTCTGCAGTATTTGTACAGGAAAGGGGGGTAGGATCAACTCTGCAGTATTTGTATAGGGAAGGAGGAAGGGATCAACTCTGCTGTATTTGTATAGGGAAGGAGGAAGGGATCAACTCTGTTGTATTTGTAAAGGGAAGGAGGAAGGAATCAACTCTGCTGTATTTATATAGGGGAAGGGGGAAGGGGGAAGGGGTCAACTCTGCACTATTTGTATAGGGAAGGAGGAAGGGATCAATTCTGCACTATTTGTATACGGAAGGAGGAAGGGGTCAACTCTACTGTATTTATATAGGGAAAGAGGTAAGGGGTTCACTCTGCTGTATTTGTCTAGGGGAAGAACGAAGGGATCAACTCTGCACTATTTGTATAGGGAAGGAGGAAGGGATCAACTCTTTTGTATTTGTATAGGGAAAGGGGTAAGGGGTCAACTCTGCTGTATTTGTATAGGGGAAGGGGGAAGGGATCAACTGTGCACTATTTGTATCGGGGAAGGGGGAAGAGATCAACTCTGCTGTATTTGTACAGGGAAGGAGGAAAGGATCAACTCTGCTGTATTTCGATAGGGAAGGAGGAAGGGGTCAACTCTGCTGTACTTGTATTGGGAAGGAGGAAGGGGTCAACTGTGCTGTATTTGTATAGGGAAGGAGGAAGGAGTCAACTCTGCTGTATTTGTATAGGGAAGGAGGAAGGGGTCAACTCTGCACTATTTGTACAGGGAAGGAGGAAGGAGTCAACTCTGCTGTATTTCTATACGGAAGGAGGAAGGGATCAACTCTGCTGAATGTGTATAGGGAAGGAGGAAGGGATCAATGCTGTATTTCTATAGGGAAGGAGGAAGGGATCAACTCTGCACTATTTGAATAGGGAAGGAGGAAGAGATCAACTCTGCTGTATTTGTATAGGGAAAGAGGTAAGGGGTCAACTCTGCTGTATTTGTATAGGGGAAGGGGGAAGGGATCAATTCTGTTGTATTTGTATTGGGAAGGAGGAAGGGATCAACTCTATTGTATTTATATAGGGGAAGGGGGAAGGGATCAACTCTGCTGTATTTGTATAGGGAAGGAGGAAGGGATCAACTCTGCACTATTTGTATAGGGAAGGAGGAAGGGGTCAACTCTTCTGTATTTGTATCGGGAAGGAGGAAGGGATCAACTCTGCACTATTTGAATAGGGAAGGGGTAAGGGGTCAACTCTGCACTATTTGTACAGGGGAAGGGGGAAGGGATCAACTCTGTTGTATTTGTATAGAGAAGGAGGAAGGGGTCAACTCTGCACTATTTGAATAGGGAAGGAGGAAGGGGTCAACTGTATTGTATTTGTATAGGGAAAGAGGTAAGGGGTCAACTCTGCTGTATTTGTATAGGGGAAGGGGGAAGGGATCAGCTCTGTTGTATTTGTATAGGGAAGGAGGAAGGGATCAACTCTATTGTATTTATATAGGGGAAGGGGTAAGGGGTCAACTCTGCACTCTTTGTGTAGGGGAAGGGGGAAGGGATCAACTAGATTAGATTAGAGATACAGCACTGAAACAGGCCCTTCGGCCCACCGGGTCTGTGCCGAACATCAACCACCCATTTATACTAATCCTACACTAATCCCATATTCCTACCAAACATCCCCACCTGTCCCTATATTTCCCCACCACCTACCTATACTAGTGACAATTTATAATGGCCAATTTACCTATCAACCTGCAAGTCTTTTTGGCTTGTGGGAGGAAACCGGAGCACCCGGAGAAAACCCACGCAGACACAGGGAGAACTTGCAAACTCCACACAGGCAGTACCCGGAATCGAACCCGGGTCCCTGGAGCTGTGAGGCTGCGGTGCTAACCACTGCGCCACTGTGCCGCCCTAATACAACTCTGTTGTATTTGTATAGGGAAGGAGGAAGGGATCAACTCTGCTGTATTTATATATGGGGAAGGGGGAAGGGATCAACTCTGCAGTATTTGTATAGGGGAAGGGGGAAGGGATCAGCTCTGTTGTATTTGTATAGAGAAGGAGGAAGGGGTCAACTCTGCACTATTTGAATAGGGAAGGAGGAAGGGGTCAACTTTATTGTATTTGTATAGGGAAAGAGGTAAGGGGTCAACTCTGCTGTATTTGTATAGGGGAAGGGGGAAGGGATCAACTCTGTTGTTTTTGTATAGGGAAGGAGGAAGGGATCAACTCTGTTGTATTTGTGTAGGGAAGGAGGAAGGGATCAACTCTGCTGTATTTATATAGGGGAAGGGGTAAGGGGTCAACTCTGCACTATTTGTATAGGGAAGGAGGAAGGGATCAACTCAGCACTATTTGTATACGGAAGGAGGAAGGGTTCAACTCTACTGTATTTGTACAGGGAAAGAGGTAAGGGGTCAACTCTGCTGTATTTGTATAGGGGAAGGGGGAAGGGATCAACTCTGCACTATTTGTATAGGGAAAGGGGGAAGGAATCAACTGCAGTATTTGTATAGGGAAGTGGGTAAGGGGTCAACACTGCACTATTTGCAGAGAGAAAGGGGGAAGGGATCAACTCTGCACTATTTGTAAAGGGAAGGGGGAAGGGGTCAACTCTGCACTATTTGTATAGGGGAAGGGGTAAGGGATCAACTCTTCTGTATTTGTATAGGGAAGGAGGAAGGGATCAACTCTACTGTATTTGTACAGGGGAAGGGGGAAGGGACCAACTCTGTTGTATTTGTATAGGGAAGGAGGAAGGGACCAACTCTGCACTATTTGAATAGGGAAGGGGTAAGGAGTCAACTCTGCACTATTTGTACAGGGGAAGGGGGAAGGGATCAACTCTGTTGTATTTGTATAGAGAAGGAGGAAGGGGTCAACTCTGCACTATTTGAATAGGGAAGGAGTAAGGGGTCAACTCTATTGTATTTGTATAGGGAAAGAGGTAAGGGGTCAACTCTGCTGTATTTGTATAGGGGAAGGGGGAAGGAATCAACTGCAGTATTTGTATAGGGAAGTGGGTAAGGGGTCAACACTGCACTATTTGCAGAGAGAAAGGGGGAAGGGATCAACTCTGCACTATTTGTAAAGGGAAGGGGGAAGGGATCAACTCTGCACTATTTGTATTGGGGAAGGGGGAAGGGATCAACTCTTCTGTATTTGTATAGGGAAAGGGGTAAGGGATCAACTCTGTTGTATTTGTATAGGGAAGGAGGAAGGGATCAACTCTACTGTATTTGTCCAGGGGAAGGGGGAAGGGATCAACTCTGTTGTATATGTATAGGGAAGGAGGAAGGGATCAACTCTGCACTATTTGAATAGGGAAGGGGTAAGGGGTCAACTCTGCACTATTTGTAAAGGGAAGGGGGAAGGGATCAACTCTGCACTATTTGTATTGGGGAAGGGGGAAGGGATCAACTCTTCTGTATTTGTATAGGGAAAGGGGTAAGGGATCAACTCTGTTGTATTTGTATAGGGAAGGAGGAAGGGATCAACTCTACTGTATTTGTATAGGGAAGGAGAAAGGGGTCAACTCTGCAGTATTTGTATAGGGAAGGAGGAAGGAGTCAACTCTGCAGTATTTCTATACAGAAGGAGGAAGGGATCAACTCTGCTGAATTTGTATAGGGAAGGAGGAAGGGATCAAATCTGCTGTATTTCTATAGGGAAAGAGAAAGGGATCAACTCTGCACTATTTGTATAGGGAAGGAGGAAGGGATCAACTCTATTGTATTTGTATCGGGAAAGGGGTAAGGGGTCAACTCTGCTGTATTTGTATAGGGAAGGAGAAAGGGATCAACTGTTCTGTATTTGTTTTGGGAAGGAGGATGGGATCAACTCTGCTGTATTTGTATAGGGAAGGAGAAAGGGGTCAACTCTGCAGTATTTGTATAGGGAAGGAGGAAGGAGTCAACTCTGCAGTATTTCTATACGGAAGGAGGAAGGGATCAACTCTGCTGAATTTGTATAGGGAAGGAGGAAGGGATCAAATCTGCTGTATTTCTACAGGGAAGGAGAAAGGGATCAACTCTGCTGTATTTGTATAGGGGAAGGGGGAAGGGATCAACTCTGCAGTTTTTGTATAGGGGAAGGGGGAAGAGATCAACTCTGCTGTATTTGTACAGGGAAGGAGGAAGGGATCAACTCTGCAGTATTTGTACAGGAAAGGGGGGTAGGATCAACTCTGCAGTATTTGTATAGGGAAGGAGGAAGGGATCAACTCTGCTGTATTTGTAAAGGGAAGGAGGAAGGATTCAACTCTGCTGTATTTATATAGGGGAAGGGGGAAGGGGTCAACTCTGCACTATTTGTATAGGGAAGGAGGAAGGGATCAATTCTGCACTATTTGTATACGGAAGGAGGAAGGGGTCAACTCTACTGTATTTATATAGGGAAAGAGGTAAGGGGTCAACTCTGCTGTATTTGTCTAGGGGAAGAACGAAGGGATCAACTCTGCACTATTTGTATAGGGAAGGAGGAAGGGATCAACTCTTTTGTATTTGTATAGGGAAAGGGGTAAGGGGTCAACTCTGCTGTATTTGTATAGGGGAAGGGGGAAGGGATCAACTGTGCACTATTTGTATCGGGGAAGGGGGAAGAGATCAACTCTGCTGTATTTGTACAGGGAAGGAGGAAAGGATCAACTCTGCTGTATTTCGATAGGGAAGGAGGAAGGGGTCAACTCTGCTGTACTTGTATTGGGAAGGAGGAAGGGGTCAACTGTGCTGTATTTGTATAGGGAAGGAGGAAGGAGTCAACTCTGCTGTATTTGTATAGGGAAGGAGGAAGGGGTCAACTCTGCACTATTTGTACAGGGAAGGAGGAAGGAGTCAACTCTGCTGTATTTCTATACGGAAGGAGGAAGGGATCAACTCTGCTGAATGTGTATAGGGAAGGAGGAAGGGATCAATGCTGTATTTCTATAGGGAAGGAGGAAGGGATCAACTCTGCACTATTTGAATAGGGAAGGAGGAAGAGATCAACTCTGCTGTATTTGTATAGGGAAAGAGGTAAGGGGTCAACTCTGCTGTATTTGTATAGGGGAAGGGGGAAGGGATCAATTCTGTTGTATTTGTATTGGGAAGGAGGAAGGGATCAACTCTATTGTATTTATATAGGGGAAGGGGGAAGGGATCAACTCTGCTGTATTTGTATAGGGAAGGAGGAAGGGATCAACTCTGCACTATTTGTATAGGGAAGGAGGAAGGGGTCAACTCTTCTGTATTTGTATCGGGAAGGAGGAAGGGATCAACTCTGCACTATTTGAATAGGGAAGGGGTAAGGGGTCAACTCTGCACTATTTGTACAGGGGAAGGGGGAAGGGATCAACTCTGTTGTATTTGTATAGAGAAGGAGGAAGGGGTCAACTCTGCACTATTTGAATAGGGAAGGAGGAAGGGGTCAACTGTATTGTATTTGTATAGGGAAAGAGGTAAGGGGTCAACTCTGCTGTATTTGTATAGGGGAAGGGGGAAGGGATCAGCTCTGTTGTATTTGTATAGGGAAGGAGGAAGGGATCAACTCTATTGTATTTATATAGGGGAAGGGGTAAGGGGTCAACTCTGCACTCTTTGTGTAGGGGAAGGGGGAAGGGATCAACTAGATTAGATTAGAGATACAGCACTGAAACAGGCCCTTCGGCCCACCGGGTCTGTGCCGAACATCAACCACCCATTTATACTAATCCTACACTAATCCCATATTCCTACCAAACATCCCCACCTGTCCCTATATTTCCCCACCACCTACCTATACTAGTGACAATTTATAATGGCCAATTTACCTATCAACCTGCAAGTCTTTTTGGCTTGTGGGAGGAAACCGGAGCACCCGGAGAAAACCCACGCAGACACAGGGAGAACTTGCAAACTCCACACAGGCAGTACCCGGAATCGAACCCGGGTCCCTGGAGCTGTGAGGCTGCGGTGCTAACCACTGCGCCACTGTGCCGCCCTAATACAACTCTGTTGTATTTGTATAGGGAAGGAGGAAGGGATCAACTCTGCTGTATTTATATATGGGGAAGGGGGAAGGGATCAACTCTGCAGTATTTGTATAGGGGAAGGGGGAAGGGATCAGCTCTGTTGTATTTGTATAGAGAAGGAGGAAGGGGTCAACTCTGCACTATTTGAATAGGGAAGGAGGAAGGGGTCAACTTTATTGTATTTGTATAGGCGAAGGGGGAAGGGATCAACTCTGTTGTTTTTGTATAGGGAAGGAGGAAGGGATCAACTCTGTTGTATTTGTGTAGGGAAGGAGGAAGGGATCAACTCTGCTGTATTTATATAGGGGAAGGGGTAAGGGGTCAACTCTGCACTATTTGTATAGGGAAGGAGGAAGGGATCAACTCAGCACTATTTGTATACGGAAGGAGGAAGGGTTCAACTCTACTGTATTTGTACAGGGAAAGAGGTAAGGGGTCAACTCTGCTGTATTTGTATAGGGGAAGGGAGAAGGGATCAACGCTGCACTATTTGTATAGGGAAAGGGGGAAGGAATCAACTGCAGTATTTGTATAGGGAAGTGGGTAAGGGGTCAACACTGCACTATTTGCAGAGAGAAAGGGGGAAGGGATCAACTCTGCACTATTTGTAAAGGGAAGGGGTCAACTCTGCACTATTTGTATAGGGGAAGGGGGAAGGGATCAACTCTTCTGTATTTGTATAGGGAAAGGGGTAAGGGATCAACTCTGTTGTATTTGTATAGGGAAGGAGGAAGGGATCAACTCTACTGTATTTGTACAGGGGAAGGGGGAAGGGATCAACTCTGTTGTATTTGTATAGGGAAGGATAAAGGGATCAACTCTGCACTATTTGAATAGGGAAGGGGTAAGGGGTCAACTCTGCACTATTTGTACAGGGGAAGGGGGAAGGGATCAACTCTGTTGTATTTGTATAGAGAAGGAGGAAGGGGTCAACTCTGCACTATTTGAATAGGGAAGGAGGAAGGGGTCAACTGTATTGTATTTGTATAGGGAAAGAGGTAAGGGGTCAACTCTGCTGTATTTGTATAGGGGAAGGGGGAAGGAATCAACTGCAGTATTTGTATAGGGAAGTGGGTAAGGGGTCAACACTGCACTATTTGCAGAGAGAAAGGGGGAAGGGATCAACTCTGCACTATTTGTAAAGGGAAGGGGGAAGGGATCAACTCTGCACTATTTGTATTGGGGAAGGGGGAAGGGATCAACTCTTCTGTATTTGTATAGGGAAAGGGGTAAGGGATCAACTCTGTTGTATTTGTATAGGGAAGGAGGAAGGGATCAACTCTACTGTATTTGTATAGGGAAAGGGGTAAGGGATCAACTCTGTTGTATTTGTATAGGGAAGGAGGAAGGGATCAACTCTACTGTATTTGTCCAGGGGAAGGGGGGAGGGATCAACTCTGTTGTATATGTATAGGGAAGGAGGAAGGGATCAACTCTGCACTATTTGAATAGGGAAGGGGTAAGGGGTCAACTCTGCACTATTTGTAAAGGGAAGGGGGAAGGGATCAACTCTGCACTATTTGTATTGGGGAAGGGGGAAGGGATCAACTCTTCTGTATTTGTATAGGGAAAGGGGTAAGGGATCAACTCTGTTGTATTTGTATAGGGAAGGAGGAAGGGATCAACTCTACTGTATTTGTATAGGGAAGGAGAAAGGGGTCAACTCTGCAGTATTTGTATAGGGAAGGAGGAAGGAGTCAACTCTGCTGTATTTCTATACAGAAGGAGGAAGGGATCAACTCTGCTGAATTTGTATAGGGAAGGAGGAAGGGATCAAATCTGCTGTATTTCTATAGGGAAAGAGAAAGGGATCAACTCTGCACTATTTGTATAGGGAAGGAGGAAGGGATCAACTCTATTGTATTTGTATCGGGAAAGGGGTAAGGGGTCAACTCTGCTGTATTTGTATAGGGAAGGAGAAAGGGATCAACTGTTCTGTATTTGTTTTGGGAAGGAGGATGGGATCAACTCTGCTGTATTTGTATAGGGAAGGAGAAAGGGGTCAACTCTGCAGTATTTGTATAGGGAAGGAGGAAGGAGTCAACTCTGCAGTATTTCTATACGGAAGGAGGAAGGGATCAACTCTGCTGAATTTGTATAGGGAAGGAGGAAGGGATCAAATCTGCTGTATTTCTACAGGGAAGGAGGAAGGGATCAACTCTATTGTATTTGTATCGGGAAAGGGGTAAGGGGTCAACTCTGCTGTATTTGTATAGGGAAGGAGAAAGGGATCAACTGTTCTGCATTTGTTTTGGGAAGGAGGATGGGATCAACTCTGCTGTATTTGTATACGGAAGGAGGAAGGGTTCAACTCTACTGTATTTGTACAGGGAAAGAGGTAAGGGGTCAACTCTGCTGTATTTGTATAGGGGAAGGGGGAAGGGATCAACTCTGCACTATTTGTATAGGGAAAGGGGGAAGGAATCAACTGCAGTATTTGTATAGGGAAGTGGGTAAGGGGTCAACACTGCACTATTTGCAGAGAGAAAGGGGGAAGGGATCAACTCTGCACTATTTGTAAAGGGAAGGGGGAAGGGGTCAACTCTGCACTATTTGTATAGGGGAAGGGGGAAGGGATCAACTCTTCTGTATTTGTATAGGGAAAGGGGTAAGGGATCAACTCTGTTGTATTTGTATAGGGAAGGAGGAAGGGATCAACTCTACTGTATTTGTACAGGGGAAGGGGGAAGGGATCAACTCTGTTGTATTTGTATAGGGAAGGAGGGAGGGATCAACTCTGCACTATTTGAATAGGGAAGGGGTAAGGGGTCAACTCTGCACTATTTGTACAGGGGAAGGGGGAAGGGATCAACTCTGTTGTATTTGTATAGAGAAGGAGGAAGGGGTCAACTCTGCACTATTTGAATAGGGAAGGAGTAAGGGGTCAACTCTATTGTATTTATATAGGGAAAGAGGTAAGGGGTCAACTCTGCTGTATTTGTATAGGGGAAGGGGGAAGGAATCAACTGCAGTATTTGTATAGGGAAGTGGGTAAGGGGTCAACACTGCACTATTTGCAGAGAGAAAGGGGGAAGGGATCAACTCTGCACTATTTGTAAAGGGAAGGGGGAAGGGATCAACTCTGCACTATTTGTATTGGGGAAGGGGGAAGGGATCAACTCTTCTGTATTTGTATAGGGAAAGGGGTAAGGGATCAACTCTGTTGTATTTGTATAGGGAAGGAGGAAGGGATCAACTCTACTGTATTTGTCCAGGGGAAGGGGGAAGGGATCAACTCTGTTGTATATGTATAGGGAAGGAGGAAGGGATCAACTCTGCACTATTTGAATAGGGAAGGGGTAAGGGGTCAACTCTGCACTATTTGTAAAGGGAAGGGGGAAGGGATCAACTCTGCACTATTTGTATTGGGGAAGGGGGAAGGGATCAACTCTTCTGTATTTGTATAGGGAAAGGGGTAAGGGATCAACTCTGTTGTATTTGTATAGGGAAGGGGGAAGGGATCAACTCTACTGTATTTCTATAGGGAAGGAGAAAGGGGTCAACTCTGCAGTATTTGTATAGGGAAGGAGGAAGGAGTCAACTCTGCAGTATTTCTATACAGAAGGAGGAAGGGATCAACTCTGCTGAATTTGTATAGGGAAGGAGAAAGGGATCAAATCTGCTGTATTTCTATAGGGAAAGAGAAAGGGATCAACTCTGCACTATTTGTATAGGGAAGGAGGAAGGGATCAACTCTATTGTATTTGTATCGGGAAAGGGGTAAGGGGTCAACTCTGCTGTATTTGTATAGGGAAGGAGAAAGGGATCAACTGTTCTGTATTTGTTTTGGGAAGGAGGATGGGATCAACTCTGCTGTATTTGTATAGGGAAGGAGAAAGGGGTCAACTCTGCAGTATTTGTATAGGGAAGGAGGAAGGAGTCAACTCTGCAGTATTTCTATACGGAAGGAGGAAGGGATCAACTCTGCTGAATTTGTATAGGGAAGGAGGAAGGGATCAAATCTGCTGTATTTCTACAGGGAAGGAGAAAGGGATCAACTCTGCACTATTTGTATAGGGAAGGAGGAAGGGATCAACTCTATTGTATTTGTATAGGGAAAGGGGCAAGGGGTCAACTCTGCTGTATTTGTATAGGGGAAGGGGGAAGGGATCAACTCTGCAGTTTTTGTATAGGGGAAGGGGGAAGAGATCAACTCTGCTGTATTTGTACAGGGAAGGAGGAAGGGATCAACTCTGCAGTATTTGTACAGGAAAGGGGGGTAGGATCAACTCTGCAGTATTTGTATAGGGAAGGAGGAAGGGATCATCTCTGCTGTATTTGTATAGGGAAGGAGGAAGGGATCAACTCTGTTGTATTTGTAAAGGGAAGGAGGAAGGAATCAACTCTGCTGTATTTATATAGGGGAAGGGGGAAGGGGTCAACTCTGCACTATTTGTATAGGGAAGGAGGAAGGGATCAATTCTGCACTATTTGTATACGGAAGGAGGAAGGGGTCAACTCTACTGTATTTATATAGGGAAAGAGGTAAGGGGTCAACTCTGCTGTATTTGTCTAGGGGAAGAACGAAGGGATCAACTCTGCACTATTTGTATAGGGAAGGAGGAAGGGATCAACTCTTTTGTATTTGTATAGGGAAAGGGGTAAGGGGTCAACTCTGCTGTATTTGTATAGGGGAAGGGGGAAGGGATCAACTGTGCACTATTTGTATCGGGGAAGGGGGAAGAGATCAACTCTGCTGTATTTGTACAGGGAAGGAGGAAAGGATCAACTCTGCTGTATTTCGATAGGGAAGGAGGAAGGGGTCAACTCTGCTGTACTTGTATTGGGAAGGAGGAAGGGGTCAACTGTGCTGTATTTGTATAGGGAAGGAGGAAGGAGTCAACTCTGCTGTATTTGTATAGGGAAGGAGGAAGGGGTCAACTCTGCACTATTTGTACAGGGAAGGAGGAAGGAGTCAACTCTGCTGTATTTCTATACGGAAGGAGGAAGGGATCAACTCTGCTGAATGTGTATAGGGAAGGAGGAAGGGATCAATGCTGTATTTCTATAGGGAAGGAGGAAGGGATCAACTCTGCACTATTTGAATAGGGAAGGAGGAAGAGATCAACTCTGCTGTATTTGTATAGGGAAAGAGGTAAGGGGTCAACTCTGCTGTATTTGTATAGGGGAAGGGGGAAGGGATCAATTCTGTTGTATTTGTATTGGGAAGGAGGAAGGGATCAACTCTATTGTATTTATATAGGGGAAGGGGGAAGGGATCAACTCTGCTGTATTTGTATAGGGAAGGAGGAAGGGATCAACTCTGCACTATTTGTATAGGGAAGGAGGAAGGGGTCAACTCTTCTGTATTTGTATCGGGAAGGAGGAAGGGATCAACTCTGCACTATTTGAATAGGGAAGGGGTAAGGGGTCAACTCTGCACTATTTGTACAGGGGAAGGGGGAAGGGATCAACTCTGTTGTATTTGTATAGAGAAGGAGGAAGGGGTCAACTCTGCACTATTTGAATAGGGAAGGAGGAAGGGGTCAACTGTATTGTATTTGTATAGGGAAAGAGGTAAGGGGTCAACTCTGCTGTATTTGTATAGGGGAAGGGGGAAGGGATCAGCTCTGTTGTATTTGTATAGGGAAGGAGGAAGGGATCAACTCTATTGTATTTATATAGGGGAAGGGGTAAGGGGTCAACTCTGCACTCTTTGTGTAGGGGAAGGGGGAAGGGATCAACTAGATTAGATTAGAGATACAGCACTGAAACAGGCCCTTCGGCCCACCGGGTCTGTGCCGAACATCAACCACCCATTTATACTAATCCTACACTAATCCCATATTCCTACCAAACATCCCCACCTGTCCCTATATTTCCCCACCACCTACCTATACTAGTGACAATTTATAATGGCCAATTTACCTATCAACCTGCAAGTCTTTTTGGCTTGTGGGAGGAAACCGGAGCACCCGGAGAAAACCCACGCAGACACAGGGAGAACTTGCAAACTCCACACAGGCAGTACCCGGAATCGAACCCGGGTCCCTGGAGCTGTGAGGCTGCGGTGCTAACCACTGCGCCACTGTGCCGCCCTAATACAACTCTGTTGTATTTGTATAGGGAAGGAGGAAGGGATCAACTCTGCTGTATTTATATATGGGGAAGGGGGAAGGGATCAACTCTGCAGTATTTGTATAGGGGAAGGGGGAAGGGATCAGCTCTGTTGTATTTGTATAGAGAAGGAGGAAGGGGTCAACTCTGCACTATTTGAATAGGGAAGGAGGAAGGGGTCAACTTTATTGTATTTGTATAGGGAAAGAGGTAAGGGGTCAACTCTGCTGTATTTGTATAGGGGAAGGGGGAAGGGATCAACTCTGTTGTTTTTGTATAGGGAAGGAGGAAGGGATCAACTCTGTTGTATTTGTGTAGGGAAGGAGGAAGGGATCAACTCTGCTGTATTTATATAGGGGAAGGGGTAAGGGGTCAACTCTGCACTATTTGTATAGGGAAGGAGGAAGGGATCAACTCAGCACTATTTGTATACGGAAGGAGGAAGGGTTCAACTCTACTGTATTTGTACAGGGAAAGAGGTAAGGGGTCAACTCTGCTGTATTTGTATAGGGGAAGGGGGAAGGGATCAACTCTGCACTATTTGTATAGGGAAAGGGGGAAGGAATCAACTGCAGTATTTGTATAGGGAAGTGGGTAAGGGGTCAACACTGCACTATTTGCAGAGAGAAAGGGGGAAGGGATCAACTCTGCACTATTTGTAAAGGGAAGGGGGAAGGGGTCAACTCTGCACTATTTGTATAGGGGAAGGGGGAAGGGATCAACTCTTCTGTATTTGTATAGGGAAAGGGGTAAGGGATCAACTCTGTTGTATTTGTATAGGGAAGGAGGAAGGGATCAACTCTACTGTATTTGTACAGGGGAAGGGGGAAGGGATCAACTCTGTTGTATTTGTATAGGGAAGGAGGAAGGGATCAACTCTGCACTATTTGAATAGGGAAGGGGTAAGGGGTCAACTCTGCACTATTTGTACAGGGGAAGGGGGAAGGGATCAACTCTGTTGTATTTGTATAGAGAAGGAGGAAGGGGTCAACTCTGCACTATTTGAATAGGGAAGGAGTAAGGGGTCAACTCTATTGTATTTGTATAGGGAAAGAGGTAAGGGGTCAACTCTGCTGTATTTGTATAGGGGAAGGGGGAAGGAATCAACTGCAGTATTTGTATAGGGAAGTGGGTAAGGGGTCAACACTGCACTATTTGCAGAGAGAAAGGGGGAAGGGATCAACTCTGCACTATTTGTAAAGGGAAGGGGGAAGGGATCAACTCTGCACTATTTGTATTGGGGAAGGGGGAAGGGATCAACTCTTCTGTATTTGTATAGGGAAAGGGGTAAGGGATCAACTCTGTTGTATTTGTATAGGGAAGGAGGAAGGGATCAACTCTACTGTATTTGTCCAGGGGAAGGTGGAAGGGATCAACTCTGTTGTATATGTATAGGGAAGGAGGAAGGGATCAACATTGCACTATTTGAATAGGGAAGGGGTAAGGGGTCAACTCTGCACTATTTGTACAGGGGAAGGGGGAAGGGATCAACTCTGTTGTATTTGTATAGAGAAGGAGGAAGGGGTCAACTCTATTGTATTTGTATAGGGAAAGAGGTAAGGGGTCAACTCTGCTGTATTTGTATAGGGGAAGGGGAAGGGATCAACTCTGTTGTATTTATATAGGGGAAGGGGTAAGGGGTCAACTCTGCACTATTTGTATCGGGGAAGGGGGAAGGGATCAACTCTGTTGTATTTGTATAGGGTAGGAGGAAGGGATCAACTCTGCTGTATTTATATATGGGGAAGGGGGAAGGGATCAGCTCTGTTGTATTTGTGTAGAGAAGGAGGAAGGGGTCATCTCTGCACTATTTGAATAGGGAAGGAGGAAGGGGTCAACTTTATTGTATTTGTATAGGGAAAGAGGTAAGGGGTCAACTCTGCTTTATTTGTATAGGGGAAGGGGGAAGGAATCAACTCTGTTGTATTTGTATAGGAAGGAGGAAGGGATCAAC
Organism: Heterodontus francisci; assembly: GCF_036365525.1. Lineage (NCBI taxonomy): Eukaryota > Metazoa > Chordata > Chondrichthyes > Heterodontiformes > Heterodontidae > Heterodontus > Heterodontus francisci. The sequence goes on along the minus strand of NC_090375.1, from coordinate 113,774,534 downwards.
TCTGCTGTATTTATATATGGGGAAGGGGGAAGGGATCAACTCTGCAGTATTTGTATAGGGGAAGGGGGAAGGGAGCATCTCTGTTGTATTTGTATAGGGAAGGAGGAAGGGGTCAACTCTGCACTATTTGAATAGGGAAGGAGGAAGGGGTCAACTTTATTGTATTTGTATAGGCGAAGGGGGAAGGGATCAACTCTGTTGTTTTTGTATAGGGAAGGAGGAAGGGATCAACTCTGTTGTATTTGTGTAGGGAAGGAGGAAGGGATCAACTCTGCTGTATTTATATAGGGGAAGGGGTAAGGGGTCAACTCTGCACTATTTGTATAGGGAAGGAGGAAGGGATCAACTCAGCACTATTTGTATACGGAAGGAGGAAGGGTTCAACTCTACTGTATTTGTACAGGGAAAGAGGTAAGGGGTCAACTCTGCTGTATTTGTATAGGGGAAGGGGGAAGGGATCAACGCTGCACTATTTGTATAGGGAAAGGGGGAAGGAATCAACTGCAGTATTTGTATAGGGAAGTGGGTAAGGGGTCAACACTGCACTATTTGCAGAGAGAAAGGGGGAAGGGATCAACTCTGCACTATTTGTAAAGGGAAGGGGTCAACTCTGCTGTATTTCGATAGGGAAGGAGGAAGGGGTCAACTCTGCTGTACTTGTATTGGGAAGGAGGAAGGGGTCAACTGTGCTGTATTTGTATAGGGAAGGAGGAAGGAGTCAACTCTGCTGTATTTGTATAGGGAAGGAGGAAGGGGTCAACTCTGCACTATTTGTACAGGGAAGGAGGAAGGAGTCAACTCTGCTGTATTTCTATACGGAAGGAGGAAGGGATCAACTCTGCTGAATGTGTATAGGGAAGGAGGAAGGGATCAATGCTGTATTTCTATAGGGAAGGAGGAAGGGATCAACTCTGCACTATTTGAATAGGGAAGGAGGAAGAGATCAACTCTGCTGTATTTGTATAGGGAAAGAGGTAAGGGGTCAACTCTGCTGTATTTGTATAGGGGAAGGGGGAAGGGATCAATTCTGTTGTATTTGTATTGGGAAGGAGGAAGGGATCAACTCTATTGTATTTATATAGGGGAAGGGGGAAGGGATCAACTCTGCTGTATTTGTATAGGGAAGGAGGAAGGGATCAACTCTGCACTATTTGTATAGGGAAGGAGGAAGGGGTCAACTCTTCTGTATTTGTATCGGGAAGGAGGAAGGGATCAACTCTGCACTATTTGAATAGGGAAGGGGTAAGGGGTCAACTCTGCACTATTTGTACAGGGGAAGGGGGAAGGGATCAACTCTGTTGTATTTGTATAGAGAAGGAGGAAGGGGTCAACTCTGCACTATTTGAATAGGGAAGGAGGAAGGGGTCAACTGTATTGTATTTGTATAGGGAAAGAGGTAAGGGGTCAACTCTGCTGTATTTGTATAGGGGAAGGGGGAAGGGATCAGCTCTGTTGTATTTGTATAGGGAAGGAGGAAGGGATCAACTCTATTGTATTTATATAGGGGAAGGGGTAAGGGGTCAACTCTGCACTCTTTGTGTAGGGGAAGGGGGAAGGGATCAACTAGATTAGATTAGAGATACAGCACTGAAACAGGCCCTTCGGCCCACCGGGTCTGTGCCGAACATCAACCACCCATTTATACTAATCCTACACTAATCCCATATTCCTACCAAACATCCCCACCTGTCCCTATATTTCCCCACCACCTACCTATACTAGTGACAATTTATAATGGCCAATTTACCTATCAACCTGCAAGTCTTTTTGGCTTGTGGGAGGAAACCGGAGCACCCGGAGAAAACCCACGCAGACACAGGGAGAACTTGCAAACTCCACACAGGCAGTACCCGGAATCGAACCCGGGTCCCTGGAGCTGTGAGGCTGCGGTGCTAACCACTGCGCCACTGTGCCGCCCTAATACAACTCTGTTGTATTTGTATAGGGAAGGAGGAAGGGATCAACTCTGCTGTATTTATATATGGGGAAGGGGGAAGGGATCAACTCTGCAGTATTTGTATAGGGGAAGGGGGAAGGGATCAGCTCTGTTGTATTTGTATAGAGAAGGAGGAAGGGGTCAACTCTGCACTATTTGAATAGGGAAGGAGGAAGGGGTCAACTTTATTGTATTTGTATAGGGAAAGAGGTAAGGGGTCAACTCTGCTGTATTTGTATAGGGGAAGGGGGAAGGGATCAACTCTGTTGTTTTTGTATAGGGAAGGAGGAAGGGATCAACTCTGTTGTATTTGTGTAGGGAAGGAGGAAGGGATCAACTCTGCTGTATTTATATAGGGGAAGGGGTAAGGGGTCAACTCTGCACTATTTGTATAGGGAAGGAGGAAGGGATCAACTCAGCACTATTTGTATACGGAAGGAGGAAGGGTTCAACTCTACTGTATTTGTACAGGGAAAGAGGTAAGGGGTCAACTCTGCTGTATTTGTATAGGGGAAGGGGGAAGGGATCAACTCTGCACTATTTGTATAGGGAAAGGGGGAAGGAATCAACTGCAGTATTTGTATAGGGAAGTGGGTAAGGGGTCAACACTGCACTATTTGCAGAGAGAAAGGGGGAAGGGATCAACTCTGCACTATTTGTAAAGGGAAGGGGGAAGGGGTCAACTCTGCACTATTTGTATAGGGGAAGGGGGAAGGGATCAACTCTTCTGTATTTGTATAGGGAAAGGGGTAAGGGATCAACTCTGTTGTATTTGTATAGGGAAGGAGGAAGGGATCAACTCTGCACTATTTGAATAGGGAAGGGGTAAGGGGTCAACTCTGCACTATTTGTACAGGGGAAGGGGGAAGGGATCAACTCTGTTGTATTTGTATAGAGAAGGAGGAAGGGGTCAACTCTGCACTATTTGAATAGGGAAGGAGTAAGGGGTCAACTCTATTGTATTTGTATAGGGAAAGAGGAAGGGATCAACTCTACTGTATTTGTACAGGGGAAGGGGGAAGGGATCAACTCTGTTGTATTTGTATAGGGAAGGAGGAAGGGATCAACTCTGCACTATTTGAATAGGGAAGGGGTAAGGGGTCAACTCTGCACTATTTGTACAGGGGAAGGGGGAAGGGATCAACTCTGTTGTATTTGTATAGAGAAGGAGGAAGGGGTCAACTCTGCACTATTTGAATAGGGAAGGAGTAAGGGGTCAACTCTATTGTATTTGTATAGGGAAAGAGGTAAGGGGTCAACTCTGCTGTATTTGTATAGGGGAAGGGGGAAGGAATCAACTGCAGTATTTGTATAGGGAAGTGGGTAAGGGGTCAACACTGCACTATTTGCAGAGAGAAAGGGGGAAGGGATCAACTCTGCACTATTTGTAAAGGGAAGGGGGAAGGGATCAACTCTGCACTATTTGTATTGGGGAAGGGGGAAGGGATCAACTCTTCTGTATTTGTATAGGGAAAGGGGTAAGGGATCAACTCTGTTGTATTTGTATAGGGAAGGAGGAAGGGATCAACTCTACTGTATTTGTCCAGGGGAAGGTGGAAGGGATCAACTCTGTTGTATATGTATAGGGAAGGAGGAAGGGATCAACATTGCACTATTTGAATAGGGAAGGGGTAAGGGGTCAACTCTGCACTATTTGTACAGGGGAAGGGGGAAGGGATCAACTCTGTTGTATTTGTATAGAGAAGGAGGAAGGGGTCAACTCTATTGTATTTGTATAGGGAAAGAGGTAAGGGGTCAACTCTGCTGTATTTGTATAGGGGAAGGGGAAGGGATCAACTCTGTTGTATTTATATAGGGGAAGGGGTAAGGGGTCAACTCTGCACTATTTGTATCGGGGAAGGGGGAAGGGATCAACTCTGTTGTATTTGTATAGGGTAGGAGGAAGGGATCAACTCTGCTGTATTTATATATGGGGAAGGGGGAAGGGATCAGCTCTGTTGTATTTGTGTAGAGAAGGAGGAAGGGGTCATCTCTGCACTATTTGAATAGGGAAGGAGGAAGGGGTCAACTTTATTGTATTTGTATAGGGAAAGAGGTAAGGGGTCAACTCTGCTTTATTTGTATAGGGGAAGGGGGAAGGAATCAACTCTGTTGTATTTGTATAGGAAGGAGGAAGGGATCAACTCTGCTGTATTTATATATGGGGAAGGGGGAAGGGATCAACTCTGCAGTATTTGTATAGGGGAAGGGGGAAGGGAGCATCTCTGTTGTATTTGTATAGGGAAGGAGGAAGGGGTCAACTCTGCACTATTTGAATAGGGAAGGAGGAAGGGGTCAACTTTATTGTATTTGTATAGGCGAAGGGGGAAGGGATCAACTCTGTTGTTTTTGTATAGGGAAGGAGGAAGGGATCAACTCTGTTGTATTTGTGTAGGGAAGGAGGAAGGGATCAACTCTGCTGTATTTATATAGGGGAAGGGGTAAGGGGTCAACTCTGCACTATTTGTATAGGGAAGGAGGAAGGGATCAACTCAGCACTATTTGTATACGGAAGGAGGAAGGGTTCAACTCTACTGTATTTGTACAGGGAAAGAGGTAAGGGGTCAACTCTGCTGTATTTGTATAGGGGAAGGGGGAAGGGATCAACGCTGCACTATTTGTATAGGGAAAGGGGGAAGGAATCAACTGCAGTATTTGTATAGGGAAGTGGGTAAGGGGTCAACACTGCACTATTTGCAGAGAGAAAGGGGGAAGGGATCAACTCTGCACTATTTGTAAAGGGAAGGGGTCAACTCTGCTGTATTTCGATAGGGAAGGAGGAAGGGGTCAACTCTGCTGTACTTGTATTGGGAAGGAGGAAGGGGTCAACTGTGCTGTATTTGTATAGGGAAGGAGGAAGGAGTCAACTCTGCTGTATTTGTATAGGGAAGGAGGAAGGGGTCAACTCTGCACTATTTGTACAGGGAAGGAGGAAGGAGTCAACTCTGCTGTATTTCTATACGGAAGGAGGAAGGGATCAACTCTGCTGAATGTGTATAGGGAAGGAGGAAGGGATCAATGCTGTATTTCTATAGGGAAGGAGGAAGGGATCAACTCTGCACTATTTGAATAGGGAAGGAGGAAGAGATCAACTCTGCTGTATTTGTATAGGGAAAGAGGTAAGGGGTCAACTCTGCTGTATTTGTATAGGGGAAGGGGGAAGGGATCAATTCTGTTGTATTTGTATTGGGAAGGAGGAAGGGATCAACTCTATTGTATTTATATAGGGGAAGGGGGAAGGGATCAACTCTGCTGTATTTGTATAGGGAAGGAGGAAGGGATCAACTCTGCACTATTTGTATAGGGAAGGAGGAAGGGGTCAACTCTTCTGTATTTGTATCGGGAAGGAGGAAGGGATCAACTCTGCACTATTTGAATAGGGAAGGGGTAAGGGGTCAACTCTGCACTATTTGTACAGGGGAAGGGGGAAGGGATCAACTCTGTTGTATTTGTATGGAGAAGGAGGAAGGGGTCAACTCTGCACTATTTGAATAAGGGAAGGAGGAAGGGGTCAACTGTATTGTATTTGTATAGGGAAAGAGGTAAGGGGTCAACTCTGCTGTATTTGTATAGGGGAAGGGGGAAGGGATCAGCTCTGTTGTATTTGTATAGGGAAGGAGGAAGGGATCAACTCTATTGTATTTATATAGGGGAAGGGGTAAGGGGTCAACTCTGCACTCTTTGTGTAGGGGAAGGGGGAAGGGATCAACTAGATTAGATTAGAGATACAGCACTGAAACAGGCCCTTCGGCCCACCGGGTCTGTGCCGAACATCAACCACCCATTTATACTAATCCTACACTAATCCCATATTCCTACCAAACATCCCCACCTGTCCCTATATTTCCCCACCACCTACCTATACTAGTGACAATTTATAATGGCCAATTTACCTATCAACCTGCAAGTCTTTTTGGCTTGTGGGAGGAAACCGGAGCACCCGGAGAAAACCCACGCAGACACAGGGAGAACTTGCAAACTCCACACAGGCAGTACCCGGAATCGAACCCGGGTCCCTGGAGCTGTGAGGCTGCGGTGCTAACCACTGCGCCACTGTGCCGCCCTAATACAACTCTGTTGTATTTGTATAGGGAAGGAGGAAGGGATCAACTCTGCTGTATTTATATATGGGGAAGGGGGAAGGGATCAACTCTGCAGTATTTGTATAGGGGAAGGGGGAAGGGATCAGCTCTGTTGTATTTGTATAGAGAAGGAGGAAGGGGTCAACTCTGCACTATTTGAATAGGGAAGGAGGAAGGGGTCAACTTTATTGTATTTGTATAGGGAAAGAGGTAAGGGGTCAACTCTGCTGTATTTGTATAGGGGAAGGGGGAAGGGATCAACTCTGTTGTTTTTGTATAGGGAAGGAGGAAGGGATCAACTCTATTGTATTTATATAGGGGAAGGGGTAAGGGGTCAACTCTGCACTCTTTGTGTAGGGGAAGGGGGAAGGGATCAACTAGATTAGATTAGAGATACAGCACTGAAACAGGCCCTTCGGCCCACCGGGTCTGTGCCGAACATCAACCACCCATTTATACTAATCCTACACTAATCCCATATTCCTACCAAACATCCCCACCTGTCCCTATATTTCCCCACCACCTACCTATACTAGTGACAATTTATAATGGCCAATTTACCTATCAACCTGCAAGTCTTTTTGGCTTGTGGGAGGAAACCGGAGCACCCGGAGAAAACCCACGCAGACACAGGGAGAACTTGCAAACTCCACACAGGCAGTACCCGGAATCGAACCCGGGTCCCTGGAGCTGTGAGGCTGCGGTGCTAACCACTGCGCCACTGTGCCGCCCTAATACAACTCTGTTGTATTTGTATAGGGAAGGAGGAAGGGATCAACTCTGCTGTATTTATATATGGGGAAGGGGGAAGGGATCAACTCTGCAGTATTTGTATAGGGGAAGGGGGAAGGGATCAGCTCTGTTGTATTTGTATAGAGAAGGAGGAAGGGGTCAACTCTGCACTATTTGAATAGGGAAGGAGGAAGGGGTCAACTTTATTGTATTTGTATAGGGAAAGAGGTAAGGGGTCAACTCTGCTGTATTTGTATAGGGGAAGGGGGAAGGGATCAACTCTGTTGTTTTTGTATAGGGAAGGAGGAAGGGATCAACTCTGTTGTATTTGTGTAGGGAAGGAGGAAGGGATCAACTCTGCTGTATTTATATAGGGGAAGGGGTAAGGGGTCAACTCTGCACTATTTGTATAGGGAAGGAGGAAGGGATCAACTCAGCACTATTTGTATACGGAAGGAGGAAGGGTTCAACTCTACTGTATTTGTACAGGGAAAGAGGTAAGGGGTCAACTCTGCTGTATTTGTATAGGGGAAGGGGGAAGGGATCAACTCTGCACTATTTGTATAGGGAAAGGGGGAAGGAATCAACTGCAGTATTTGTATAGGGAAGTGGGTAAGGGGTCAACACTGCACTATTTGCAGAGAGAAAGGGGGAAGGGATCAACTCTGCACTATTTGTAAAGGGAAGGGGGAAGGGGTCAACTCTGCACTATTTGTATAGGGGAAGGGGGAAGGGATCAACTCTTCTGTATTTGTATAGGGAAAGGGGTAAGGGATCAACTCTGTTGTATTTGTATAGGGAAGGAGGAAGGGATCAACTCTACTGTATTTGTACAGGGGAAGGGGGAAGGGATCAACTCTGTTGTATTTGTATAGGGAAGGAGGAAGGGATCAACTCTGCACTATTTGAATAGGGAAGGGGTAAGGGGTCAACTCTGCACTATTTGTACAGGGGAAGGGGGAAGGGATCAACTCTGTTGTATTTGTATAGAGAAGGAGGAAGGGGTCAACTCTGCACTATTTGAATAGGGAAGGAGTAAGGGGTCAACTCTATTGTATTTGTATAGGGAAAGAGGTAAGGGGTCAACTCTGCTGTATTTGTATAGGGGAAGGGGGAAGGGATCAACTCTGTTGTATTTATATAGGGGAAGGGGTAAGGGGTCAACTCTGCACTATTTGTATCGGGGAAGGGGGAAGGGATCAACTCTGTTGTATTTGTATAGGGTAGGAGGAAGGGATCAACTCTGCTGTATTTATATATGGGGAAGGGGGAAGGGATCAGCTCTGTTGTATTTGTGTAGAGAAGGAGGAAGGGGTCATCTCTGCACTATTTGAATAGGGAAGGAGGAAGGGGTCAACTTTATTGTATTTGTATAGGGAAAGAGGTAAGGGGTCAACTCTGCTGTATTTGTATAGGGGAAGGGGGAAGGAATCAACTCTGTTGTATTTGTATAGGAAGGAGGAAGGGATCAACTCTGCTGTATTTGCATAGGGAAGGAGGAAGGGATCAACTCAGCACTATTTCTATTCGGAAGGAGGAAGGGGTCAACTCTACTGTATTTGTACAGGGAAAGAGGTAAGGGGTCAACTCTGCTGTATTTGTATAGGGGAAGGCGGAAGGGATCAACTCTGCACTATTTGTATAGGGAAGGAGGAAGGGATCAACTCTGCACTATTTGTATAGGGAAGGAGGAAGGGATCAACTCTGCTGTATTTGTATAGGGAAGGAGGAAGGGATCAACTCTGCTGTATTTGTATAGGGAAGGAGGAAGGGGTCAACTCTGCTGTATTTGTATAGGGAAGGAGGAGGGGATCAACTCTGCTGTATTTGTATAGGGAAGGAGGAAGGGATTAACTCTGCTGTATTTGTATAGGGAAGGAGGAAGTAGTCAACTCTGCTGTATTTCTATACGGAAGGAGGAAGGGATCAACTCTGCTGAATTTGTATAGGGAAGGAGGAAGGGATCAACTCTGCACTTTTTGTATAGGGAAGGAGAAAGGGATCAACTGTTCTGTATTTGTATAGGGAAGGAGAAAGGGATCAACTCTGCTGTATTTGTATAGGGAAGGAGGAAGGGATCACCTCTGCTGTATTTGTATAGGGAAGGAGAAAGGGATCAACTCTGCTGTATTTGTATAGGGAAGGAGGAAGGAATCAACACTGCTGTATTTGTATAGGGAAGGAGGAAGGAATCAACTCTGCTGTATTTGTATAGGGAAGGAGGAAGGAATTAACTCTGCTGTATTTGTATAGGGAAGGAGGAAGGAATCAACTCTGCAGTATTTGTATAGGGAAGGAGGAAGGAATCAACTCTGCTGTATTTGTATAGGGAAGGAGGAAGGAATTAACTCTGCTGTATTTGTATTGGGAAGGAGAAAGGGATCAAATCTGCTGTATTTGTATAGGGAAGGAGGAAGGAGTCAACTCTGCTGTATTTCTATACGGAAGGAGGAAGGGATCAACTCTGCTGTATTTGTGTAGGAAGGAGGAAGGGATCAACTCTGCTGTATTTGTATAGGGAAGGAGGATGGGATCAAATCTGCTGTATTTGTATCGGGAAGGAGAAAGGGGTCAACTCTGCTGTATATGTATAGGGAAGGAGAAAGGGGTCAACTCTGCAGTATTTGTATCGGGAAGGAGGAAGGGATCAACTCTGCTGTATTTGTATAGGGAAGGAGGAAGGAATCAACTCTGCTGTATTTGTATAGGGAAGGAGGAAGGAATCAACTCTGCTGTATTTGTATAGGGAAGGAGGACGGAATCAACTCTGCTGTATTTGTATAGGGAAGGAGAAAGGGATCAACTCTGCTGTATTTGTATAGGGAAGGAGGAAGGAATCAACTCTGCTGTATTTGTGTCGGGAAGGAGAAAGGGGTCAACTCTGCTGTATATGTATAGGGAAGGAGAAAGGGGTCAACTCTGCAGTATTTGTATCGGGAAGGAGGAAGGGATCAACTCTGCTGTATTTGTATAGGGAAGGAGGAAGGAATCAACTCTGCTGTATTTGTATAGGGAAGGAGGAAGGAATCAACTCTGCTGTATTTGTATAGGGAAGGAGGACGGAATCAACTCTGCTGTATTTGTATAGGGAAGGAGAAAGGGATCAACTCTGCTGTATTTGTATAGGGAAGGAGGAAGGAATCAACTCTGCTGTATTTGTGTCGGGAAGGAGGAAGGAATCAACTCTGCTGTATTTGTATAGGGAAGGAGGAAGGGGTCAACTCTGCTGTATTTGTATAGGGAAGGAGAAAGGGGTCAACTCTGCTGTATTTGTATAGGGAAGGAGGAAGGGATCAACTCTGCTGTATTTGTATAGGGAAGGAGAAAGGGGTCAACTCTGCTGTATTTGTATAAGGAAGGGGTCAACTCTGCTGTATTTGTATAGGGAAGGAGGAAGGGGTCATCTCTGCTGTATTTGTATAGGGAAAGAGGTAAGGGGTCAACTCTGCTGTATTTGTATAGGGAAGGAGGAAGGGATCAACTCTATTGTATTTGTATAGGGAAAGGGGTAAGGGGTCAACTCTGCTGTATTTGTATAGGGGAAGGGGGAAGGGATCAACTCTGCAGTTTTTGTATAGGGGAAGTGGGAAGAGATCAACTCTGCTGTATTTGTACATGGAAGGAGGAAAGGATCAACTCTGCTGTATTTGTATAGGGAAGGAGGAAGGGATCAACTCTGCAGTATTTGTACAGGAAAGGGGGTAGGATCAACTCTGCAGTATTTGTATGGGGAAGGAGGAAGGGGTCAACTCTGCTGTATTTCTATAGGGAAGGAGGAAGGGGTCAACTCTGCTGTACTTGTATTGGGAAGGAGGAAGGGGTCAACTCTGCTGTATTTGTATAGGGAAGGAGGAAGGAGTCAACTCTGCTGTATTTGTATCGGGAAGGAGGAAGGGGTCAACTCTGCTGTATTTGTATAGGGAAGGAGGAAGGAGTCAACTCTGCTCTATTTCTATACGGAAGGAGGAAGGGATCAACTCTGCTGAATTTGTATAGGGAAGGAGGAAGGGATCAACTCTGCTGTATTTGTATAGGGAAGGAGGAAGGGATCAACTCTGCTGTATTTGTACAGGAAGGAGGAAGGGATCAACTCTGCTGTATTTGTATTGGGAAGGAGAAAGGGATCAAATCTGCTGTATTTGTATAGGGAAGGAGGAAGGAGTCAACTCTGCTGTATTTCTATACGGAAGGAGGAAGGGATCAACTCTGCTGTATTTGTGTAGGAAGGAGGAAGGGATCAACTCTGCTGTATTTGTATAGGGAAGGAGGATGGGATCAAATCTGCTGTATTTGTATCGGGAAGGAGAAAGGGGTCAACTCTGCTGTATATGTATAGGGAAGGAGAAAGGGGTCAACTCTGCAGTATTTGTATCGGGAAGGAGGAAGGGATCAACTCTGCTGTATTTGTATAGGGAAGGAGGAAGGAATCAACTCTGCTGTATTTGTATAGGGAAGGAGGAAGGAATCAACTCTGCTGTATTTGTATAGGGAAGGAGGACGGAATCAACTCTGCTGTATTTGTATAGGGAAGGAGAAAGGGATCAACTCTGCTGTATTTGTATAGGGAAGGAGGAAGGAATCAACTCTGCTGTATTTGTGTCGGGAAGGAGAAAGGGGTCAACTCTGCTGTATATGTATAGGGAAGGAGAAAGGGGTCAACTCTGCAGTATTTGTATCGGGAAGGAGGAAGGGATCAACTCTGCTGTATTTGTATAGGGAAGGAGGAAGGAATCAACTCTGCTGTATTTGTATAGGGAAGGAGGAAGGAATCAACTCTGCTGTATTTGTATAGGGAAGGAGGACGGAATCAACTCTGCTGTATTTGTATAGGGAAGGAGAAAGGGATCAACTCTGCTGTATTTGTATAGGGAAGGAGGAAGGAATCAACTCTGCTGTATTTGTGTCGGGAAGGAGGAAGGAATCAACTCTGCTGTATTTGTATAGGGAAGGAGGAAGGGGTCAACTCTGCTGTATTTGTATAGGGAAGGAGAAAGGGGTCAACTCTGCTGTATTTGTATAGGGAAGGAGGAAGGGATCAACTCTGCTGTATTTGTATAGGGAAGGAGAAAGGGGTCAACTCTGCTGTATTTGTATAAGGAAGGGGTCAACTCTGCTGTATTTGTATAGGGAAGGAGGAAGGGGTCATCTCTGCTGTATTTGTATAGGGAAAGAGGTAAGGGGTCAACTCTGCTGTATTTGTATAGGGAAGGAGGAAGGGATCAACTCTATTGTATTTGTATAGGGAAAGGGGTAAGGGGTCAACTCTGCTGTATTTGTATAGGGGAAGGGGGAAGGGATCAACTCTGCAGTTTTTGTATAGGGGAAGTGGGAAGAGATCAACTCTGCTGTATTTGTACATGGAAGGAGGAAAGGATCAACTCTGCTGTATTTGTATAGGGAAGGAGGAAGGGATCAACTCTGCAGTATTTGTACAGGAAAGGGGGTAGGATCAACTCTGCAGTATTTGTATGGGGAAGGAGGAAGGGGTCAACTCTGCTGTATTTCTATAGGGAAGGAGGAAGGGGTCAACTCTGCTGTACTTGTATTGGGAAGGAGGAAGGGGTCAACTCTGCTGTATTTGTATAGGGAAGGAGGAAGGAGTCAACTCTGCTGTATTTGTATCGGGAAGGAGGAAGGGGTCAACTCTGCTGTATTTGTATAGGGAAGGAGGAAGGAGTCAACTCTGCTCTATTTCTATACGGAAGGAGGAAGGGATCAACTCTGCTGAATTTGTATAGGGAAGGAGGAAGGGATCAACTCTGCTGTATTTGTATAGGGAAGGAGGAAGGGATCAACTCTGCTGTATTTGTACAGGAAGGAGGAAGGGATCAACTCTGCTGTATTTGTATGGGGAAGGAGGGGAAGGGATCAACTCTGCTGTATTTGTATAGGGAAGGAGCGGAAGGGATCAACTCTGCTGTATTTGTATAGGGAAGGGGGAAAGGGATTAACTCTGCAGAATTTGAATAGGGAAGGGGGAAAGGGGTCAACTCCTCATTTTGTTAAACTGTCTGCAAGGCTGGCAGCCTTTTCAAAATGGTGCCAGCACCTCCTTCCACATGAGTTGACGCCATAAATGGCGTCACCAGTGCCACCTCTGCCAATTGATTGGGGTGGTGACGGCCGTAGTCAATATGTAAAGTTGCTGCCCGTCGTAGAATCGCGGCGGTGCGCTGACGCGGGTTCCGTGGGGGACGACCGCCATTTTCCATGCCCGTCGCCCCTCCAGGTGGCAGGACTTCAAAAGCCAATGCTTTGTTTACCCTGGAATATTTATTTCCCAACCTTGGTCACCTTGTAACCATGTCTCTGTAATGGTAATTTGATCTTAACCATTTACCTCTGTTTGTGCCATTAGTTCATAAGAACATAAGAAATAAGAGCAGGAGCAGGCCATTCAGCCATTCAAGTCTGCTCCGCCATTCCGTGACATCTTGGCTGATCTTCTATTTCAACACCATTTTCATGCAATATCCCCCTATCTCTTGATTTTTTATTATGTAGAAATCTGTCGATCTCAGTCTTGAACATACTCAATGGCTGAGACTCCACAGCCCTCTGGGGCAAAGAATTCCAAAGATTCACTACCCTCTGAGTGAAGAAATGTCTCCTAATCTCAGTCCTAAATGGCCTGCCCCTTATTCTGAGTTCATCTATCCTATTTCAAAAGCTTCATGCATTCAGATAAAGAGCCTTTAGTTTTATTTTTTACTATTATTATTTGCAGGGACCTTACTCACCGATGCATTATTATCATTAAACTCTGCTTGCTTGACTCAAATCTGTATACTGTTCTATTGTCGCAACATTTTTCTTTCGATTTCTAAATCTCCCTTCACCTTCCCCACTGTGGGCGGCACCCTGGTGCAGCGGTTAGCACCGCAGCCTCACAGCTCCAGCAACCCGGATTCAATTCTGGGTACTGCCTGTGTGGAGTTTGCAAGTTCTCCCTGTATCTGCGTGGGTTTTCTCCGGGTGCTCCGGTTTCCTCCCACAAGCCAAAAGACTTGCAGGTTGGTAGGTAAATTGGTCATTATAAATTGCCCCTACTATAGTTAGGTTGTAGGAAAATATAGGGACAGGTGGGGATGTGGTAGGAATATGGGATTAGTGTCGAATTAGTGTAAATGGGAGGTTGATGGTCGGCACAGACTCTGTGGGCCGAAGGGCCTGTTTCAGTGCTGTATCTCTAAAACTAAAACTAAAAAACAGTTTTAATTTAAAGCTCCAGCCACAGCACTAGTTCTACGATTCTCCAGGATATTGATTATAACCCAGTCAAAGTGGAGCCATCCCAATGGAACAGCATCCTCCTTCCCGTACTGGTGCCAGTGCCTATGAAGCGAAACCCCCTTCTCCTCTCACACCACTGTTTTCATTTAATTCTCTAATCTGTCTGACTCTACATTACACTGCCAGGCAGTTTCTGTTAACTAGGTATCTTAACTAGCTGGCAGTTTCTTTTGCATTTTTAAGTTCTGAGCATGAGTGATGGATTCTTAACCCAACCTTACCTATAAATGCCAATAATGGCCTCATCTACAGGCTTAGCAGACAATGCAGGTAAATGTTAGCACTTTTAAAAGTGGACTTTGCTATAGACAGAGACTGATATAGGACTTTTCAATGCATTTTGAAATAATATGTTTGACTCACTCATTGATTTTAATATACAAATAATAGACTCCCAAGGTGCTGCTCACAGGAAGTCAGAACAAATAGTCCCTCTTTCACCCTTCTGTTATTTTTATGTTGTTTCTTCCTTGTGTATTTGTCTATCTCATCTTCTGCTTCCCAGTGTATTTCTGTCCTGCTTCTATTTTGCTCTTTTTGTTAGTTTGCTCCAAGCTCTATGTCACTTTCTGTTTCCACTGGTTTCTTTGAAGGTGAAGTGATCAAAAGGAACCACCGAGGAGGAGCAGGTCTAATTTTTTGGTTGTATTAGAAAGCAACATGGAAATGGTCGAATCACCTTGCTTCATATCTGCTTCCCAAACTCCAAATTCTCACTTTCCCTGTCCCAACTATCCCCGACTTATCCCTTCTCTTCTCCCTTCCTTTTGGGGGTGGGAAGTGGAAGGATATTTCAGGGAGTGAGGGACTTTAGGATATGGAAGGAGGTAGAATGGAGCTGAGTGTGATTGGAGTAAGGAAGAGACAGTGGAGAAACAGGAAGGAACGGCAACAGGTCTGTCCTCCTAATTCATTATGGCTGCTCCTTTATCACCTACCCATATCCCTGATGCTCCAACACTCTCTTCTGACTGACTTTGCTGCCTAACAAAGAACAAAGAACAAAGAAAATTACAGCACAGGAACAGGCCCTTCGGCCCTCCAAGCCTGCGCCGATCCAGATCCTCTATCTAAACATGTCGCCTATTTTCTAAGGGTCTGTATCTCTTTTCTTCCTGCCCATTCATGTATCTGTCTAGATACATCTTAAAAGACGCCATCGTGCCCGCATCTACCACCTCCGCTGGCAACGCGTTCCAGGCACCCACCACCCTCTGCGTAAAGAACTTTCCACGCATATCCCCCCTAAACTTTTCCCCTTTCACTTTGAACTCGTGTCCTCTAGTAATTGAATCCCCCACTCTGGGAAAAAGCCTCTTGCTATCCACCCTGTCTATACCTCTCATGATTTTGTACACCTCAATCAGGTCCCCCCTCAACCTCCGTCTTTCTAATGAAAATAATCCTAATCTACTCAACCTCTCTTCATAGCTAGCGCCCTCCATACCAGGCAACATCCTGGTGAACCTCCTCTGCACCCTCTCCAAAGCATCCACATCCTTTTGGTAATGTGGCGACCAGAACTGCACGCAGTATTCCAAATGTGGCCGAACCAAAGTCCTATACAACTGTAACATGACCTGCCAACTCTTGTACTCAATACCCCGTCCGATGAAGGAAAGCATGCCGTATGCCTTCTTGACCACTCTATTTACCTGCGTTGCCACCTTCAGGGAACAGTGGACCTGAACACCCAAATCTCTCTGGACATCAATTTTCCCCAGGACTTTTCCATTTACTGTATAGTTCACTCTTGAATTGGATCTTCCAAAATGCATCACCTCGCATTTGCCCTGATTGAACTCCATCTGCCATTTCTCTGCCCAACTCTCCAATCTATCTATATTCTGCTGTATTCTCTGACAGTCCCCTTCACTATCTGCTACTCCACCAATCTTAGTGTCGTCTGCAAACTTGCTAATCAGT
Organism: Heterodontus francisci; assembly: GCF_036365525.1. NCBI lineage: Eukaryota > Metazoa > Chordata > Chondrichthyes > Heterodontiformes > Heterodontidae > Heterodontus > Heterodontus francisci. The sequence goes on along the minus strand of NC_090375.1, from coordinate 113,758,565 downwards.
CCACCTATACTTTCCTCCAAATCATTAATGTATATCACAAACAACAGTGGTCCCAGCACGGATCCCTGTGGAACACCACTGGTCACACGTCTCCATTTTGAGAAACTCCCTTCTACTGCTACTCTCTGTCTCCTGTTGCCCAGCCAGTTCTTTATCCATCTAGCTAGTACACCTTGGACCCCATGCGCCTTCACTTTCTCCATCAGCCTGCCATGGGGAACCTTATCAAACGCCTTACTGAAGTCCATGTATATGACATCGACAGCCCTTCCCTCATCAATCAACTTTGTCACTTCCTCAAAAAATTCTATTAAGTTGGTAAGACATGACCTTCCCTGCACAAAACCATGTTGCCTATCACTGATAAGCCCATTTTCTTCCAAATGGGAATAGATCCTATCCCTCAGTATCTTCTCCAGCAGCTTCCCTACCACTGACGTCAGGCTCACCGGTCTATAATTACCTGGATTATCCCTGCTACCCTTCTTAAACAAGGGGACAACATTAGCAATTCTCCAGTCCTCCGGGACCTCACCCGTGTTTAAGGATGCTGCAAAGATATCTGTTAAGGCCCCAGCTATTTCCTCTCTCACTTCCCTCAGTAACCTGGGATAGATCCCATCCGGACCTGGGGACTTGTCCACCTTAATGCCCTTTAGAATACCCAACACTTCCTCCCTCCTTATGCCGACTTGACCTAGAGTAATCAAACATCTGTTCCTAACCTCAACATCCGTCATGTCCCTCTCCTCGGTGAATACCGATGCAAAGTACTCGTTTAGAATCTCACCCATTTTCTCTGAGTCCAAGCATAACATTCCTCCTTTGTCCTTTAGTGGGCCAATCCTTTCTCTAGTTACCCTCTTTCTCCTTATATATGAATAAAAGGCTTTGGGATTTTCTTTAACCCTGTTTGCTAAAGATATTTCATGACCCCTTTTAGCCCTCTTAATTCCTCGTTTCAGATTGGTCCTACATTCCCGATATTCTTTCAAAGCTTCGTCTTTCTTCAGCCACCTAGACCTTATGTATGCTTCCTTTTTCCTCTTAGCTAGTCTCACAATTCCACCTGTCATCCATGGTTCCCTAATCTTGCCATTTCTATCCCTCATTTTCACAGGAACATGTCTCTCCTGCACGCTAATCAACCTCTCTTTAAAAGCCGACCACATATCACATGTGGATTTACCTTCAAACAGCTGCTCCCAATCTACATTCCCCAGCTCCTGCCGAATTTTGGTATAGTTGGCCTTCCCCCAATTTAGCACTCTTCCTTTAGGACCACTCTCGTCTTTGTCCATGAGTATTTTAAAGCTTACGGAATTGTGATCACTATTCCCAAAGTAGTCCCCCACTGAAACTTCAAACACCTGGCCGGGCTCATTCCCCAACACCAGGTCCAGTATGGCCCCTTCCCAAGTTGGACTATTTACATACTGCTCTAGAAAACCCTCCTGGATGCTCCTTACAAATTCTGCTCCATCTAGACCTCTAACACTAAGTGAATCCCAGTCAATGTTGGGAAAATTAAAATCTCCTATCACCACCACCCTGTTGCTCCTACATCTTTCCATAATCTGTTTACATATTTGTACCTCTATCTCACGCTCGCTGTTGGGAGGCCTGTAGTACAGCCCCAACATTGTTATCGCACCCTTCCTATTTCTGAGTTCTGTCCATATTGCCTCACTGCTCGAGTCCTCCATAGTGCCCTCCTTCAGCACAGCTGTGATATCCTCTTTGACCAGTAATGCAACTCCTCCACCCCTTTTACCTCCCTCTCTATCCCGCCTGAGGCATCGATATCCTGGGATATTTAGTTGCCAATCATGCCCTTCCCTTAACCAAGTCTCAGTAATAGCAATAACATCATACTCCCAGGTACTAATCCAAGCCCTAAGTTCATCTGCCTTACCTACTACACTTCTTGCATTAAAACAAATGCACCTCAGACCACCAGTCCCTTTACATTCATCAACTGCTCCCTGCCTGCTCTTCCCCTTAGTCACACTGACTTCATTATCTAGTTCCTTACAGGCTTTTGTTACTACCTCCTTACTGTCAACTGACCTCCTCAATTGGTTCCCATCCCCCTGCCACATTAGTTTAAACCCTCCCCAACAGCGTTAGCAAAAGCACCCCCAAGGACATTGGTTCCAGTCCGGCCCAGGTGTAGACCATCCAATTTGTAATAGTCCCACCTCCCCCAGAACCGGTCCCAATGTCCCAAAAATCTGAACCCCTCCTTCCTGCACCATCTCTCAAGCCACGCATTCATCCTGACTATTCTTTCATTTTTACTCTGACTATCACGTGGCACTGGTAGCAATCCTGAGATTACTACCTCTGAGGTCCTACTTTTTAACTTGGCTCCTAACTCCCTAAACTCAGCTTGTCGGACCTCATCCCGTTTTTTACCTATATCATTGGTGCCTATGTGCACAACGACAACTGGCTGTTCACCCTCCCCCTTTAGAATGTTCTGCAGCCGATCTGAGACATCCCTGACCCGTGCACCTGGGAGGCAACATACCATTCGGGAGCCTCGTTTTCGACCACAGAACCGCCTATCTACTCCCCTTACAATCGAATCCCCTACGACTATAACCTTCAGCTTGTGCTCCTTAACATGCCCCAAGAACCACCTGATAATCCCTTCAAGTGCTCACAAAGTCACTGGTCAATAGCACCGATATCAGGGGTCCTGCAGGTCAGCCTAATGCCAGGCTTTGGGATTCACCAATGGGAACTTACAAATGGGCCAGCAAGAAAAAATCCATAGATCTCAACTTTAGAAATGTACTCATGGAGAAAACAAGAGGCAATATTTTGATTTCAGTGAAGCTGCACCAGCATGAGATATATACCTATGACAATCTATAAAACATTCAGAAATAACAGATACATTCAAACATGGTGCTTACAGCAAATATATTGCTGCCGCCCAGGTAATTTCTGTTTGCCGAAGAACCATTCTTCCCTTTGTTATCAAGACACCGTTAATCTACTGAGAACTGAAGAAAATCTGACATGGAGCTGCCACAACAGTATGGACAAACTGAACTCTTGGGGGAGGGGTGGAATTTTATGCAGTCCGCTGCAGCTGATTTGGTGGCGTGCAGGGTGATATAATTAGGCGAGAGGTGTTTTTTTCAGATTCCCGACGGCGGGATATTTCAGAGGAATTAAGTCGGCGGCAGGTTTGGGGCGTTCCAGGGTTCCCCCAGCACGGTGGTGGATTGCAGCTTTGTATTCATTTAAATAACATGAATACTCATTACCCTATGCATAGTTATGATTCAGTCCTACCTGCCAGATTAAGTGAATGGCGAGCAATATTCCCATGCCATCCAGTTCACGAATCTTTCAACGTGGCGTGCAACAGTCGGATTTGTGCAATTGAGTCTCAGGACTGTGCTCTGCTCTCTTTAACTCAGCCGCTAAACTAACGCCAGGATTAGAATGGATGTTTGCCTCCAGGCTCGGCACCAGCAAGGGTGAATCATCTCAGAGAATGGCGGTGACAGCATGGGTAGGGGCTACATGGAGGAGCAGAGGAGGGTGGAGTGGGGGGGGTGGTGTGGTTCGGGTTGTTGGATGGTTGATGTTAATGGTGAAGATGCATTTTGTCGACTGAGGGGGTGGTAGGTGGATTAGATCAGTACAGTGTGAAGATATTTGGCAAGGGCCTAAAGGGAGGGATGAGTGTTGTCAATGTCGGGGAGCTATGGGGCAAATTGAGGGTACTGGCTGACAACTGCCTCACTTTTGCTGCGGGGAAAATAAATGATGTGAAGTTGGTGCCGACTTTCTCAAAATAAAGGAGGCAAAAACATTTTGATTTAAGTGAAAGCTTCAACTAAGTTATTCTGAAGATACTTACATGAAAGGAAGCCTGCAGCTCCCTGAGGCTGCAAGCACAGAATGTTTTATATCTCTGGCGATCATGGTGCTTGGGGCAGTGACGGCGGGTTCCACCAATGAAAGGCTGCCCCCACCTCATGATCCCACATGTTCCCTGTGCCTGTCACTGCATGGCTAATTTAAATACAAAATCACGTGGGAAAACAGGATTTGCAGCAAGAACGTAAGTTTTGACAACTTCCTGTCCCGCCATCAGGAACACGGTGGCAATGATAAGATTCCACCCTTGATGCCCATATGACTGAGGCGCCTTCGAGCCATTTTTATATTTTTACTGTAATGACATGCTTTAAGTATACAGCTCACATTAAAATCTCACAACATGAATTTGTCCAATGCTGATAGAATTAGTAGAGATAAGCCACGAGACTGGATAATGCAATCCAACTAAAATACAGATGGAACTAAGTAACGAAGAGCACTAGGGACTACATAAAGGTGAATAAGTAGCTGCGATGCTATGAAAGGTATTTATTGAACAAAAAAAAAACTCAAATAAAACACCAAGATGATCTTGTGGAACCCCATGGGCTCCAAATTCTGGGGAAGTAAGCAAAGTGAAAAGATCAAAATGATATAAGTTATACCTGTAAAACCAGGACAGAAAACAGAAAAACATTGAAGAGCCATGGTCAGGCCAGGAAGCTGGAATCCATTTAAAAAAAAGCTGGAGGTTAGCCTTTGTCAAATGAAATAGTAGTTCACTTCAGGACAGATCTATAGTATTACCTTACACATTAGTATTTCTACTGCTTACTCTATTGGCAGGTAGAAACAAAATAATCCTGAAAGTGGCTAAAGTCTAGATAGAAACTGATGTAAGTATCTGCGACTATTAACAATTAATGCAATCCTGAAAAATGGAAATGTCTATACCAAGAGCCAACTCCTATGAAAGGCATAGCCACTTAGTCATGGCAAGCATGTGTCAAAGATGATACAATGATCATATAAAGATGGAGGAAAATTGAGATTTGTTCTAGCACACATACTACTTTAGTATAATATATTTTTTTTAAGTTACAGTATATCACAGTCACATCGTAAATCCTCACACATTTCATTGCAAGAGAAAAGTCAGTAATTCCTCAAACTTGAGTTGCCAAATTGAACCTCACACATTCAAAACATCCTTCAGTTCATTTGATGTAACCAAACTCTCCCACACAGTCAGCTGTAACTAACACATGGTCAAATAATTGCTTGTTGTGCAGTCTTCCAGCTATACACAGACATTATATTTGTAATACTGTTATACATTGATCTGTGAAGTACATTTATGGCAAGAGCTTCAGACTACCAAAATAATGAGATAAGCTATATATTATTATAGTGTCTACCTGCGGTGAAGATACAGCGGCTGCTCTCAGATCTCAGTGCAGAGGTAAACAGGTCACTGGGATTGTATTCCCTATTTTGTTCAAGTAGGTATTTGATTGGCCTTCCAATCATAAAACCTAGAACAGAATGAATAAAACATTCATAGTCAGTCTACCTGGAAACCAATGAGACTGAAAAGCAGTATTATGTTTCACCCACTGACAGTTAATAGTCATTCTGCACTCCTCCAGGCCATCTGGCTGATTGATAAAGTAAGGTGTTTGGAAAAGTAACATTTTCCTATACATCTATTTAAATAGCTATGTTTTTGTGAAAAATATGAATGGTCACTACCCTTTATTTTGCTATTGTTTTTCATGTTTGACACAGGAGAAAGTGCTAATCACCTTTAGGACCTGGATCAGTTTGGGACAGCCAGAACTAAAGATTTTGTCCGAAAGTGTTAACTATCTGACTGGAATTCATCTATATCTGAAACATATGGAACTTGATAGAATCTTAGTGTTAATTGTATTTGTTAATCCAACAAAGTGCTTTGACAGGTTAGATCTGGCAGTAAAATAAAGACTATTGCATGATTTTATAACTATTAAAATATAGTTAACTTAACAAAATCCACAATTCTAAATTTAAGTACTAAAATCTGAAAATGAACATTTCTAATTTTTGATGCCAAACGTGGCAGAGCTCTGATCCTCTGCCCTGAAGCCAGGCTGACAAACTAAACTTCATGTTTTGATACTCTAGTTTTGAATGATTAATAGCCAGTCTAGGATCACAGGCCTACATTTAGTTTTAGATATGGGCCTAAGTTCTACCTCCTTGTGCATAGGTCAATTTATTATGTGCGATGTGCTTTGGAGCACATTTTGCAGATTTGTTTTGACTCGTTGGCAGCAATTTTCTTGTACATACTGCCCCATTTGTACTTAAAAACAGGGAAGTGGCAGACCAAAGTTGTGTACAGAATGGAACTGCTAATTTATCATCGAGTCTCTGTCTATCACTATTTTCATGCAGACCTCAATTTAGCTCCTGCCTGAAACAGGTAGGAGCCTCATGCATGTATGTTAATCGAGGACAGAGACACAGTTGGAACCCCCAATGCTATCCTAACTTCCTTGCCCCGCCCACAAATTGTGGGCAGTACAATTCTGCTGTTGGCTTTTGCGTAACTAATGAGATCCTCAGCTGCAGTGAGGGAAAGCTGGAGGAGGCAGTCCTGCTGTATTTTGAGGCTGTAGGTTATGCAAAAATGTCGCCTGTTGCTCTGATGTGCTTTTTTATCCAGTCCTGACAGGTCTAATCCTCTTCTTTAAAAAGGCATTGTTGCAGGCTTTTCTTATTCTGCCACCCCACCCAATTTCTCACCTCCAGATTGGCGAGCTGCTTATTGGGGAGCGTATTCCACTTTGGTAGCTTGCCGAACAGATAACAAGGGCCTCAAACCAAAATGGAATAAGTGGCTGCTACATGCGCCCTGCCTATCACCTGCCTGAATAGTTCTTCAAATAAAATGGCACTGTTGTATCCAAAGCAGCACAGAGTACTGGTGTATAATTTCAATGTTGCCACATTGTGGAAATTAACTATTTCATCACATTTTGTGCAGAAGCTGCAATTCCATCATGGGTGTAAAGCCCTTGGGGGTAATCTTTGTCACATCAACAAGCAGCAAGACTTTTTTCCAATAGATGTGTTTTGAATTAAAAAGGAATGGTCCAGAGTAAATAGAAACAAACTGTTTCCAGCGGTTGCGTTTAGAATGAGAAGACATAGATATAAGATAAAAGACATTTATAATGGAGAATAAGTGAGGGTTGTGAGGCTGTGCAACATACTACTGGAATTAGTGATTGAAGCAGAGACCATGTCAAAATTTTATAAAAGGTTAGATAGGTGGAAGGAAAGGGGGATAAAAGAATATGGGAACAGAGCAGCCACATGGTTATTGGATGACCACTTGGTTGGAGAATAAACACTAAAACGGAATGGTTAGGTCAAACAGCTTCCTTCTATGGCCCCAAGGTTAAACTTCAACCACGTGGAAGAAAGCAGGATGGGAGATAGTTAAAATAATGGCAGCAACTTATCCTGTGATCCTGCTGCCTACTCGCCAGGTTCTGATATCAACCTGCTCTTTTGAGCAGGAAGGCAGCAGCGTCTCTTTAAATAAACAAATTGGGACCCAACTGCAATTTTAATTGGAGCAGGGGAGTAGTGATGGTTTCCTCGTCAGGCCAAACCTGTGACAGAAGAGACCTAGGCCCAGTCGTGTTTTTTTTAAAATTTCATGTTCTCTTATGGTCCAGGAGAAGCAGTGTTCCTTTTCTCCTTCCCCATCATAACTTACCTGTTACTGTTCCTGTGGGACCCAGGTGGCAGCCTCCTGCTGGCAGAATTCCTGCTCCCGCCCACTGGCTAGGTAGTGGATCTTGTTGGATTATTTTGGGAGTCTGAGGAAATTTGTTGAAATGACACCTGCCAGTTAAAAATCAGCTGGGCCTTGATGTCTTAGTTGCTTCCGAGCAACCTGCCTGCTTCGGTGCTTGTGCGCACGATCATAAAAACATTAGAAGTAGGAACAGGAGCAGGAACAGGCCATTTACCCCTTCGAGCTCGCTCTGTCATTCAATAAGATCATGGCTGATCTTCAACTCCACCTTCCCGCACTATCCCCATATCCCTTCATTAATTCCCTTCGTACTCAAAAATTTCTCAATCTCTGTCTTGAACATATTCAATGACTGAGCATCCACAGCTCTCTGGGTAGAGAATTCCAAAGATTCACAACCTTTTGAATGAAGAAATTTCTCTTCATTTCAGTCCTAAATGGCCGACCCCTTATTCTGAGACTGTGACCCTGTGTTCTAGTTTCCCCAACCAGGAGAAACATTTTCTCAGCATCTACCCTGTCAAGTCTCTTAAGAATGTTATATGTTTCAATTAGATCGCCTCTCATTCATCAAAACTCCAGGAAATATTGGCCTAGTCTACTCAATCTCTCCTCATCGGACAATCTCCTCATCCCAGAAGCCAGTCTAGTGAACCTTCATTGCACCCCCTCTAAGTCAACTATGTACTTTCTTAGGTAAGGAGACCAAAACTGAACACAGTACTCCAGGTGTGCCCTCACCAATACCCTGTATAAATATAGTAAGATATCTTTATTCTTATACTTCAATTCCTTTGTAACAAAAGCTGACATAGCATTTGCCTTCCTAAATGTTTGCTATATCTGCATGTTAATTCTGTGATTCATGCACAGGGACACCCAGGTCCCTCTGAATGATACATTTCCCAGTCACTCACCATTCAAAAAATATTCTGCTTTTTCCTTTTTCCTACAAAACTGGACAAATTTGCACTTCGCCACATTGTATTCCATCTGCCATGTCCTTAGCCACTCACCCAACCCTCTGCAGCCTCTTGGTATCCTTCTCATCACTTACTTTCCCATTTAACATTGTATCGTCAGAAAACTTGGATATGTTACACTCAGTCCCCTCACTGAAGTCATTAATACAGATTGTAAATAGCTGAGGCCCAAGTACTGATCCTTGTGGTACCCCACTAGTTACAACCTGCCAACCCAAAAAGTGCGCTTTATTCCTAATCTCTGTTTTTTATCCATTAACCAATCCTGAATTCATGCTAATATATTGCACCCAATCCCATGAGTGCTAATTGTGTGGCACCTTATCAAATGCTTTTTGAAAATCCAAATACACTACATCTACTGGTTCTTCCTTATCTATCTATCAAGTTATATCCTCAAAATCCTGCAACAAATCACCAAGGCTCTTTTAACAGCACCTTCGAAACCTGTGACCTCTACCACCTAGAAGGATAAGGGCAGCATATACATGGGAACATCACCACTTGCAAGTTCCCCTCCAAGTCACACACCATCCTGACTTGGAACTATATCGCCATTCCTTCATGGTTGCTGGGTCAAAATTCTGGAACTCCCTCCCTAACACCACTGTGGGTTTACCTATACCACATGGACTGCAGCAGATCAAGAAGGTGGCTCACCATCTCCTTCTCAAGGGCAATTAGGGATGGACAATAAATGCTAGCCTTTCCGGCAATGCCCACTTCTCATGAATAAATAAAAAAAACTTAACAGATTTGACAAACAAAATTTCCCTTTTTTAAATCCATGTTAGCTCTTCTTAAACATTTTATGATTTTCTAATTGCCATGTAACCACATCCCTAATAATAGATTCTAGCATTTTACCTGTTATTGAGGATAGGCAAACCTGTTTTCCCTCTTCCTCCTTGCTGAAAAAAAGATTGGTCAAGACGATGCCACGGAGAATGCACCAGGGAACTATTGTCCCCCACGCTTTTGTTTAATTCAAAAGAGGCACAACATCTGGACATGTTCCTTTTGCCTGCAGAGGACTGTTAACTGCATATGAATACAAGTAGCTTCTAGTACTGAACAATCCCGAATGTGCTAAAAATGATACTAACAGACAATTTAAGATTTCAGTCAGGCTCGCAATGTGGCTCACTTGTGCTTGCTGGTAGCTACACATATTCAAATGCAGGGACCTTCCATCTGTTCAAGACAAAAAGCTTCAACAGCACGTCTCTTTTTTCAGCAGTACTTAAGTTCTGTAGCAGGGTTATGTTTGCTACCTTCTAATCCTTGTGAACTGTTTTAGAATATAAGGAATTCTGGAAGATCAGAACCAATGCATCCACTATCTCTGCAGCTACCTCTTTTAAATCCCTAGAATGCAGGTCATTAGGTCTAGGGGATTTGTTGCTATTAATTTCTCCAGTACTATTTCTTTACTTATACTGATATCTTTTAAGTTCCGCATTCTCGCTTGACTCTTTGTTTCCTATTATTTCCAGATCGTTTTTGTGTCTTTGAAGACAGATACAAAGTAGTTGTTTAATGTCTGCCATTTCCTTATTCACCATTATAATTTCACTGGTCTCTGCCTCTAATGAGCCCATGTTTACTTTCTCTAATCTCTTCCTAGTTGCATACCTATAGAAATATTTATATTTGTTTTTATGTCTTTTGCTAGTCTACTCTCATATTATCTTATCAATTTCTTCCTCCTTTGCTGAATTTGAAAATCCTCCCAATCCTCAGGCTTATTGCTCTTTTTGGCAATATTATAACCCTCTTCCTTTGATCTAATACCAACTTTAACTTCTTTTGTTAGCCATGGTTGGACCATTTTTTCTGTGGAGTTTTTGTTCCTTTAAGGAATGTATATTTGTTGCAAATCATGTATTATTAATTCTTTAAATGCTAGCCTTTGCTTGAATGCCATCATATTTTTTGGTGTAGTTTCCCAATCTACCTTAGCCAACTCACCCCTCATAACTACATAGTTTGTTTTGTTTAGATTTACGACTCTAGTTTCGTACTTAACTAAATCAGTCTTAGACAGCACCTTCCAAACCCGCGACCTCTACCACCTAGATGGACAAGGGCAGCAGCTGCATGGGAACACCATCACCTGCAAGTTCCCCTCCAAGCCACACACCATCCTGGCTTGGAACAATATCGCCTTTCCTTCACTGTCACTGGGTCAAAATCCTGAAACTCCCCTCCTAACAGCACTGTAGGTGAATCTACCCCACATGGACTGCAGCGGTTCAAGAAGGCAGCTCACCACCACCTTCTCAAGGGCAATTAGGGATGTGCAACAAATGCTGGCCCAGCCAGTGACGCCCAAATCCCAGGAACGAATAATAAAAAGAATTTCTCAAACTCAGTATAAAATTCTATTATATTATGGCACTCATCCCTAGGGGTCCCTTTACTGTAAGGTTATTAATTAACCTTTCTTATTGCGCAACACTAGATCCAAAATAGCTGTTCTCTAGTTAGTTCCTCCACATACTGATCTAGAAAACTATCTTGTATAAATTCCGTGAACTCATCCTCCACACTATTACTGCAAATTTGGTTTTCTCAGTCTATATGACGGTTAAAGATCCTGATGATTGGGGTATCACCCTTATTACTTTCAGCCCTGAACAGCACACCCAGCAGCTGCACTCAATCCTCTCTCGGTAGGCACCTCACATCCTCATCTGAACATCCAACACTCACACTCACTCTCAGCCTATTGCCCTCTCATGCCCATGTCTCACAGTGATCCTCCACAAATAGTGTCCTTCCCTTGTCTCCACACAAGCCATTACAAGCACTCACACCTCTCTGCTTTCTCTCCCTGCAGAAGAGTGCCCACAACTTGGTGAGAGGCAGAGGCCCGGCAGTTGGGTGAGGAGTGACCTTCCAGTGACAGACGCCTTGTCGACCACTGACAATGCATGACCCCCTGCTCCACTGGGAAGGAAGTCTTCTTCCAGGAGGCTGCAGATGTCAGCAGTGACCTGCCATGGGAGCCTGAGGTACTGGTGCTCAGACATATTGAAAGAGCTAATGTGCTGCCTGTGGATCCTGTATTGGGGATCTCACCTCCTTCCAGCTAGCTCTCGGCATTCATCCACTCTGCACTGTGGAGGAGCATGTGGCTGTGGAGAAGACAGCTAATGCTGCTGCTGCTGGTGTTCCTGCTGCTGCTGTTGGAGCTATTGGCATTGGTGTGTCCTTTGCTCTTACCCATCAGCAGAGGTGGAAGGTGGAGCAACATAAGCTGCTCCCAAGCTGTGTTGAAGGCTGGCAGCAGGGGAGTGCAGCTGAAGCTGAGTGAAGTGCTAGACAGATGAAGAGTCTTCCAAGAAGTTAGCAATCTTCTGTCAAATAGTGATAGCACTCCCTCAGAGAAGTGCTTTGAATAGCAGTCTCTCAATGACCATGGCTGGAGCTCTTCAATTTAACTGATCAAAGCCTTCCCAGCGTCATTTTCACTGAAGAAGCTCTTCCTGATGTGCACTCACCTTGGTGATCCTGATGAGTTGCTGACAGGTCAGGAAACAGCTTCCATGGCTGGGAAATCCAGGATTCAGGGCTAAAACAGCTCATAATTGGCCTCTTAACAACCTCAACAACTTCTGAATTACTTACGCAACAGATCCAAGAGGATTCCCCGCTTGCCTTCAATGTCACCCCAAGGAAAGCCAGAAGAGAGCAGGATCACATCAGGATTGCAACCCAATGTCAATTTCCAGGACTTTCCCATCCCGCTCACCCTTGAACCCACCTCTAACAGCCTGGGAAAATTCTGCCCAATGTCTCTGTAATGGCTATAAGATCACACGCATTGACTTCTATCTGTGCATTAATTCAACTAATTTGTTGAAAAAAGTTTTGTGCATTCAAATATAGTGTGTTTAGCTTTGACTTTTTTCTAACTTTCCCTCATGTCACCTTAGTCATTAAAGTACTATTACCTTTGTTACTCTCACTGTCCCTTCCTGACGCACTCTGCTTATTTTTACCCAAAGCACTGCTTTGCTCTACAGCCTTGACATTTCCCTTGCTGCTTTTGAATTCACCCTTTCCTGAATCCTCCACTGCCCCCTCCCCCACTTTATTAGTTTAAAGTCCTGTCTACCATCCTAGTTATTCGATTTGCCAGGACACTAGTCTCAGCCTGGTTTAAGTCGAGCCTGAGAGAACAGATCCCTCTTTCCCCAGTTCTGGTGCAAGTGGCCCATGAAGCAAAATCCCTGCCTCCCACACTATTCCTTCAGCCATGCATTTAACCATATGATCTGTTTATCCCTATGTCAATTGGTGCATGGCTCAGGTAACAATTCCGAGATTATTACCTATGAGGTTATCCTTTTTAATTTGGGCCCTAACTTCTCGAACTCTCTCAGCAGAACATCATTCCTAGTTCTACTTATTTCATTGGTTCCTACGTGGAACAAGAGAACTGGATCCTTCCCCTCCAACTCCAAAGTTCATCTCCAGCCATGAGGAGATGTCCTTAGTCCTGGCACTAGGCAGGCAACACAACCTTCGGAACTCCTGGTCACAGCTGCAGAGAATAGAATCTATTCCCCAGACTATAGTGTCCGCTACCACTAACATATTCCTTTTCACTCCCACCCCTCAACTTGAATGGCCTCCTGCACCATAGTATTAGTTGCCCATCCACCCTGCAGTCCTATTCTCATCCACACAGGCAGCAGGAATCTCGTACCTGTGGGTCAAAGTCAAGGGCTGAGGCTCCTCCATCTCTATACCCTGGATCCCCATACCTGCCTGATTCACAGTCACACTCTCCTGTCCCTTACCATTGGCCAAATATAAAGTTCTACATTACCTAAGAGGTGTGACTGCCTCCTAGATCAAAGTGTCTGGGTAACTCTCTCCCTCTCTGATGCCCTGCAACATCTGCAGTTCGGACTCCAGCTCAACAACTCTTGAAGCAAAGTTCCTGGAGCTGCAGACACACCACCAATATGGTTGTCCAGGATTTCTAAATATGCTGCAGTTATGGCACACCACCTGCCTTGCCATGTCTATCTCACCTAATTTATATGATTAATTTTTTTTTATTATTTTAGTTTTATTAATTAACTGGTTTATCTGGTTAGAGTTACTAATTTAGTAAAGTAATAGCAAGTTACAGTTTCCTAGTTTACAGGCATAAGAAAAACACCAGCTACTGCAAGTAAAAACAAAAATACAAAGCAACAGCTCTTTCCCCCTCTGCACCAACTTCTGACTTGCACCAAGTTCCCAATTTTAGCACACTTACACACACCCTCTGTGCACTAACAAATACTGTCTACTTACATCGGGCTTATGGCTCACATCCAAGTTACAACTGTTAATTCAGCTTCCGGCTTCAGTAATTAGCACCTATTCAAGCAATCACTTTCAGCTGATTGGCAGTTAACTACCAATGACAGGCAGTTTCCGTTAACTCGGTATCTTAACTAGCTCGGAGTTTCTTTTACAGTTTTTTAAGATTCTACGTCTAATTCTAAATGTTGAATTTAATTTCAGCTTGAGAAATATTTACCAGAAATTCCTATTCGCACCAAATTCCCAACTTTAGCACTCTTGTTAACAAAGCTCTCTTTCACAACCACACTGTGCTCCACTCGCTCGTTCACCACCCCACAAGTAAAGTCAAGCCCTATGCTGTAATTTCTATGTTATCTCCAGAACCCTGCTGCAGTCCCCACAATCTACATAGGTTTATGGAAGAACGGGTGATTGGCTGCTAGGAAAAGGAATAACCTATGAATTCAACATCATTGCTCTGCACACAAAATGCTACTTATTTTCATATGAGACACATAGTCATAACTCCAGCATCAAATTTACAACATTGAAACACTAGATATATCTTGGAACTAGTACACAAGAACACAAGAAATAGGAGCAGAAGTAGACCATATGGCCCATCGAGCCTGCTCCCCCATTCAATACGATCATGGCTGATCTTGGGCTTCAATTCCACTTTGCCGCCCGCTCCCTATATCCATTGATTCCTGTGAGACCAAAAATCTATCTATCCCAGCCTTAAATGTATTCAATGATGGAGCATCCACAACCCTCTGGGGTAGAGAATTCCAAAGATTCACAACCCTTTGAGTGTAGTAATTTCTCCTCATCTCAGTCCTGAATGATTGATCCCTTATCCTGAGACTGTGTCCCCATGTTCTGGATTCCCTGACCAGTGGAAACAATCTCGCAGCTTCTACCCTATCAAGCCCTTTCAGAATCTTGTATGTCTCAATTAGATCACCTCTCATTCTTCTAAACTCCAGAGAATATAGGCCCAATTTACTCAGCCTCTCATCATAGGACAACCCCCTCATCCCAGGGACCAATTTAGTAAATCTTCACTGCACTGCCTCCAGTGCAAGTATATCCTTTCTTAAATGTGGAGACCACAACTGCACACAGTATTCCAGTATTCCGAAGCCCTGTAGTAGATTTAGGGAAGCCCAGGAATGACGCAGAGAAGCCCTCAAATTGCTCCACTCGTGCAACATAATAAAGTACCCATCCCCTCCACAGCATGCTTAGCTAAGCTTCTTCCAGCTTCTGTCCCAAATTGTGGTTTCCCACATCCCTGCCACAATTAAGGCAGAATTATGGTTCTACCCCCATTCACCCCTCACCCCATTCACCCCTCACTCCCCATTTACTCCCCCACTCCCCATTCACGCCCCACCCCATTCACCAACCCCCCCACTCCCCACTCCCCAATCACTGCCAACTCCCCATTCACCCCTCCACTCCCCATTCTCACCCCACTCCCCTTGCACCCGCACACTACCATTCACCCCACCCCCATTCACTCCCCCACTCCTCATTCATCCCACTCCCCATTTACACCTCCACTCCCCATTCACATCCCACCTCCATTCACACCCCACTCCCCCTTCATGCCCCACCCCCATTCATGCCCAACTCCCCATTCACTCCCCACCCCCATGCACACCCCACTCCCCATTCACACCCACTCCCCATTCACGCCCCACTCCCCATTCACCCCTCACCCCCATTCGCTCCCCCAGTCTCCATTCAACCCCTACTTCCCATTCAATCCCAATCCCCATTCAACACCAATCCCCATTCATTCCCAACTCCCCATTCATCCCCATCCCCATTCACCTCCGACTCTCCATTCACCCCCAACCCCTCCATTTGCCCCCAACTCCCCATTCAACCCCCCCCCACTCCCCATTCATCCCCAACTCTCCATTGACACCCATACCCCCACCCGCACCCATCCCCAACTCCCCATTCAGCCCCCACTCCCAATTTAGCCCCCAACTCATTCACTCCCGACATCCCATTCACTTCCCTCTCCCCATTCATCCCCCCCAACTCCCCATTCTCTCTGACTTCACATTCACCACCACACTCCCATTCTCTCCCACCCCCCCATTTAACCCCACTCCGCATTCTCCCCCCACTCCCCATTCACCTCCCACTCCCTAATCTCCCCCAACTCCCCATTCTCCCCATCCCCCCATTCATCCCACATTTTCCCCGACTCCCCATTAATCCCACATTCATCCCCCCACTTCCCATTCAATCCCCACTCTCCATTCTCCCCCAGACTCCCCATTCATCCCCACTTCCCATTCTCCTGACTCCCCATTCACCCCCTTCCACTCCCCATTCACCCCCCTCCACTCCCCATTCACCCCCAACTTTCCTCTCTCACCCTGATCCCCACTCCCTTCCCAACTCTCCCCCACTACCCCTCCACTTTTGCCCCTTTCCCCCATCCACTCCCCATTCCACTCCCACTCACCACCCCCATCCCCCCTACTCTCCACCACCATCCTCTCTCCTCCCACCCACCCATTATTCCCTCGCCCCCACTCCTCCACCACCCCCACCCCATCCCTCGAGTAGGAGAAGAATCAACCTTTATTTAGCAATTTAGAAATAATTGCAAAAATAAATTAAGGCTTTATGAACCAATGCAATTGCAGGAGTTGGGGATGGGATTTGGAGCTTTGATTCTGACCAACTATCCAGCTGCAATTTTGGTGTTAATTCAAGAATATATCCAAAGTGAGATCAACACATGTCCAATTTTTGTTGAAAGTTTACGCAGTCAATCCAGATTATTAATAGTTTATTATGATTGTTTAAAAACTGGAATGTTCTTTTAGTCAGGGCGTATCTAGGTTCAAATTAGACTTGGAACTTATGTTAAATGGGTCAGGAAAAGAGGAACTGTGACCTTACCCCATCTGTAATGCGTCCAATTTTCTGATGGGCAAATTTAAGACTTTAAGCTTGGCCACTCATCAGGTTTACAAAACCTGGTTTTTGCTAACAAATTAATATATTCAAAATGGAAAATGTCTTGATGCCAGGGAATGCTTCATCCTCTGTGTCATCCTTAGCCAAAAAGCTGAAGTCAGTTATTTGAAATGAATTTGAATAAGCATTTACATCTTGGGCTTTTTCTGTTTGGTAAACTGGGAATTTCTGTGCTGCATTTAACATTTTGCATGTTTGTAGATGCCTCCATCATTGCTATTTTCAATGTAGACAACAAGGTCAGTACTCACAGACTTCCTCATTAATGCAGGAAAAGCATGGTAGGAAGATTGGTGTCCCCAGGAATACTTCAATAATGCTGCACAACCTAGATGAAGAGAATGAATTCATGAGGGGACATCACCTTCAGGTGCAAAGGCATTTCAGCAGCCGTACATGCTCCAAGTGATAACTCAAGACTCTAATGTGTTGACCAATATGACATCTCCAATATGACTGCTTCACTAGAGGGACAGTGACAAAACTGTGCCACCTTGCTGCAAGTGGATCTGCAGACTGGATCATTCATGACTAGTATCATAAAAGTGTGAGTGAGATTACCTTTTTATCCAAAACTAGGCTATTGCAGG
This sequence comes from Heterodontus francisci, assembly GCF_036365525.1. Classification (NCBI taxonomy): domain Eukaryota; kingdom Metazoa; phylum Chordata; class Chondrichthyes; order Heterodontiformes; family Heterodontidae; genus Heterodontus; species Heterodontus francisci. The sequence goes on along the minus strand of NC_090375.1, from coordinate 113,741,010 downwards.
GGACATCAGTTGAATCCGACAATTTGTTGTGCATAGATATTAAGATATTTCCCTGGCAAATATGGTATCTGGTCACATAAAGCAAATTACATATGTCAGATTTGCTCAGAAAATGTCTTCATAATTTTCCCAGTGGAAAGGACCCAGCTACTAGTGAATGGTACAGTTTCCAAGAGGCCATGGCATCACTGATGGAAGGTATGGCCTGTGGTGTACATGCCGTGAAGTACTTGAGACTGAGCTGCTCCCTTCCCATGCCCCATCATCGAGAGCAAAACCAACTGGAATAGAATAAAAATGCAGTAGCTTCAAAGACTAGTAACAGCATACAACTTTAGTGCATTATGTGACAAATTAGAAATAGTAGTCTATGCTACCTGGATTTCCAAAAAAACTATCAAAATGAAGGATTATAGCAAATGAAGAATACTTGCGGAATGGTGGCACCACACTGCAAACCTGACTTCACCACTACCTTCCAAGGTTTCATGGCCAGATAAGATGAGTATCATCCTCTCAAAATGTGGTGAGCAGTATAATTAATAATGGGTCTCCTTCTCTCCTGATTCTCTCTCAATGACTGTGGGCAACCTTGGCCTTTAAGCAGAATGCACTTATGAAGATGTTAGCATTTGATAGAGCATATGAAACCACCTTGAGCACTTCTTTCAATTTAGTATACTGTATTCACTGCTCAAAATGTTGTCTCCTCTACAGTGGGGAGACCAAACACAGATTGGGTTACTGCTTTGTGGAGCACCTTTCTTCAGTCTGCAAGCGTGACCCTGAGCTCCCAGTTTCCTGTCATTTTAAGTCTCCACCTTGCTCTCGCTCTGACCTTGCTGTTCTCAGCTATCTGCAGTGTTCCAATGAAGCTCAACACAAGCTCAAGGAACAGCTCATCTTTCAAATGTGCACTTTACAGCCTTCCAGACTCAACATTGAGTTGAACGATTTTAGATTGGAACCTCTGCCCCCTTTTTGCTTCTTTTTCTTTGCTGATTTTGTTTCTTTTTTAACCTTATTTTTGATCTTGGATGGCAGCTGTTCATGATTCTGCCATCCACACCTCCTCTGGGCACAAATTTTGTTTCTTTACTTGTTCCAATACCACTCCCTTTAGCCTAGTACTATCAACTCTTTTGCCATTTAATCTTTCCCATCTTCCACAATATCACAGACCTTCTCTTTTGATCTTTTTCCCATTGTCCCCATTTTCACTTGCTTAAAATCTATTACATTTCGAACTTCTGCCAGCTCTTTTGAAAGGGATCGATCTGAAACGTTAGTGTTATTTTTTCTCTCCACAGATGTTGCGAGACCTGCTGAGCATTTCCAACATTTTCTGTATTTATATCTGAGCACTTCTCCCCCAGCTATCGGCCAATTCCATGAATTCACACAGTGGTTTTCCTGGCATGACTCTGGTGGGTGATCTTTGAAGAGTTCTGTGTATTGAAGTTATTGACCCTTACTGATAATATGGCACACAACTTCTGTTGAATGAAGATCTTTTGCAAAAAAGAAACAATATTGTATGCTATCCTTAGATAATTTCTTTGAGCATTGGGGAATGGTAGTGATGTATACAAAGTGGTCTATGTATATCTCAATATCATTGAACTTCATTTCTCACAACACTGTGCCCAGAAGATCTGATAGATTGTATTGGCCAATGTTGTTCTCTCCTTCCTTGCAGGTTGAGCCTTTGCCTTCAGACCAAGTGGCACTCTACTCCAATCATTGCCATCTTCCTTTCTTCTGTCCTGCCATTTTCCGGTGGTGGGGGCTAGGGGCAGTTCTACTGCCTGCACCCTTTCACGGCAGGGGGAATTGTTTTAAAACACCTGACGTTCAGTTTAGAAAAACAAGCTGAATTTCAGAATATGTTCATAAAGCACAAATAAATATCCTGAAATCGAATGTAATAAAAAATAATTTAATTTATTCTGTCTCCTTGAAGCAGTGGCCTTGGTCATAGCTCTTTAACCTATTTTATCACTGAATGTTGTTTCTCACGTTATCAGCTTTTTAGAATTGTGTCAACATTTTTGAGTTTTTTTATTTTGGCCTGTTTGGAAGGTCTGGCTATTAAATGGAGAAACCATTGTCACTTGTCTTTCATTGTCTGCTTTTCAGTGTTTCACACCATAGCCATTGAGCAACAAGTAACAAACAGAATATAGAGTTAAAGAAAATCATTGTTATAAATGGTTCACAAGAGTTCCTCCTTAACATATTCTGACAGCTTTCTGGCTTCCTTTTTACTGAGAGTAAGATAGTCCAGCTCCATATATGTACTCTAACCATTAACTTCAATAAATGCAGTATATCACTTTGCAATAAGTGACTCTCTTCCATCAGATAGGGTTTCTTTCAAAGTAAGAACAGTCCCATTTCTGCATTTCTAAATATTTATTTATTTATTTAGAGATACAGCACTGAAACAGGCCCTTCGGCCCACCAAGTCTGTGCCGACCATCAACCACCCATTGATACTAATCCTACATTAATCCCATATTCCTACCACATCCCCACCTTCCCTCAATTCCCCTACCACCTACTTCAATAAACACAGTAAAACACATTTGAGAAGTGACCTAGAAAGGGAAGCTTGCTGGAAACCTTCAGCATATCTGACCATATGCCAACAAATTGGATAGAATTTTCAACCCTTAGTCATTGCCAGAACGGCAGGACCAGTAGTGAGTTAGGAAACCGAATGGTGAAAGAGTGGACTTTTCCAAAGCTCTTTAACTGACCCATGGCCTTAACATCCCACTTCTGGATCCCCTGGCCAATCAGAGAGGGTGGGCAGAATGTCACACCAGATCTGTCAAGTGAAGGATTTCTCATTAAAGGGACCCCACAAGGGTCAGAAAGGCTCAACTGCACATGGATGTTTGAGGTTACAAAAAACACAGGAATGGAGAGGAAGGCTGCTCTCCGGTCTCTCACTCTTACCTGGAGGTTCTGCTGTGCGATCTGAGGGAGTGCAGTAAAGTGATCTTTCCCAAGGACAGGAGCAAGAAGCCAGCCTCTCCAACCATGCAGGCATGCATAGAAGTGGCCAAGGAAATCAGCAGCAGGAATATGGTCCCTCCAACCTGGAGACAGTGCATCAAAAGGATCCAGGGCCTCAGGAGGACTGTTAAGATGAGTGGCATAACACATTCAGATGTCAAGCCCCATACTGACTTTCACAGCATTCTCCTGTGCAGAACTCCTCGGGACAACACACCTTGTTGCTCCACTCATTCCTCTCTCGCCAGGCATTTTACAACCCCATCTGAACAGCCAACACTCACACACCCTCATCGTATTGCCCTCTGACACCCATACCTCACAATCATTCTCCACAGATGTTCTTCTTCCCTCCTATCCACACAAGCCATTACTAACATGCATAATTCTCTGCTTCTTACGGAAGAGAGCACACAATTTCAGGGAACGGCGGGGTCAGGGTGAGGGTGTCCCTCCAGTGACAGGCACCTTGATGGCCATTGGCAATGCATACCGACCTTGCCCAGTGTTCTAGAAGGCCGCAGATGTCAGCAACAACCTGCCGTGAAAACCTGAGCCTCCTGAGGCACTGGTGCTCAGACATTTCAAGAGAGCTGATCCTCTGCCTGTAGACCTTATGTTGCAGGTCTCGCCTCCTTTAAGATGGATCTCAGTATCCATTCCCTTTGCCCTGTGGAGCACTATGTGGCTGAGGAGAAGGCAGCAAGTGCTGCTGCTGGTCTTGCTTTTGGTGTTGCTGCTTCTCTTGCTCTTCATCAAAGAGGCAAGGTAGAACTGCATAAGCTGCTCCCATGCAGTAGTGAAGACTGGCAGCAGGGAAGTGAATGAAATGTAAGACAGGTGAAGTGACTTCAAAGAAGTTGGCAATCACCTGGCAAGCACTGAAAGCAGTCACCAAGAAGAAGTGCTGTGAACAGTAGTATCTCACCTCTCCACAACTGGAGCTCTTCAGTTTCATTGATCAAAGGCAACGCAGCCTGTCAGTTTCACTGAAGTAACACTCCCTGCTGTGCACTCACCTGGTTGCTGACAGCTCGGGAAGTAGATCTGCTGTCTATTAAAGCCAGAATGCACGGTTAAAGAGACACTTAATTGCCTGTTTGTGTAATCTAATTACCTTCTCGACAGCTCCAAGTGAGTACCCCGCTCGTCTTCAAACCCACCCAGGTGAAACCTGGAAAAGGGTGGGATCCCACCCCAACGTCAATTTTAGAAGATTTAATTCCCTGCACGCACCCAAACCCTCCTCCCCTTGCCTGTGAAATTTCAACCTCCATTGTTCTTGACAATTAAATTGCTTTTTAATCTCAATGACTTTTTAAAATTGAATTTTCACTAAGCATTCCCTTATTGGTTCCTTTTGAAAACAACTTGTTGAAAACTTTAACTCAGACAATAATGTACAGCAGGTTGAAAATGATGGGGTAAAAACTGTGTCCAAATTAGCTCTTACAATGAAGACCAATGTTCTTCTTGGAATAGGCTCGGGCCATTTTTCAGCATTTGGGGAGGCTGGCTAAAACAGGCACTGGGTGCCCTGCATATGTTAATGAGAAGCTGAATGCCTGTTTAAAGATCTTCATAAGAAATTGAGCTGCCCTTGGAGGGGTGGGCCTTGAACCTGCTTCTTTCAGGTTTTTGTGGATGTGGCTGTGGTGAGTGATTTTTTAAAATTCTGTGGACCCTGGAGGTGCAGCAATACTTCCACAGGCCACTGCCATTAGTAATCAGCTCCCCACTTTATGATGCCCCCCCCACCCCCAACCTGGGATCTCTCTAGGGTTACTGTCATCAAGGCAGGTGGCTTGAAATTGAAAGCTTCTGTTGGGCAAACTAATTGTGGTGGTTGAATGGGTGTTGGCAGCCACTCCTGAATATTTAGATGAGGTCTGAAGACCAACGTTTTGCAATCCACAGGCAAGATCTTTTCCTGAGTCTGTGTTACATTGAAAACAGTCTAAAGGAATTTCCAGCTGATGTCTTGTTGCCAATTGAAAATGGATGCGGAATTGAAATCAGGTTATTTAAAATAACTCAAAAACTCTTCAGCATATTATCAAACTTTGTATGTAACATTAAAATATTAGTTGTTGAATAGGGGTATATTGTATACCTATAGCAGATATCAAAGGAGTGTTATCTTAAATAGATGCACAATATTTTATTATGAGATGTAAAAAGGAAATCTTTTTTTTAAGTTTAGACCAAACTTATTATTTTACTGTTTTTATTGACCTCATAAGCTTTTAATGTTTTAATCAGAAGTCAGTGGAGAACTAATGGAAAAAGATTCAATTCTCCTGGTCTTTGCTGCCCCTTCTCAGTGCTGTAATTGCATATATTCTTTAATTAATTATAGAATCATAGAATGGTTACAACACGGAAGGAGGCCATTCAGCCCATTGTTTCTGTGCTGGCTCTCTGAAGGAGTAATTCACCGGGGTGCCATTCCCTCGCCTTCTCCTTCTCTTCCTTTCCAGGTAATAATCCAATTCCGTCTTGAATGCTTTGATTGAACCAGTCTCCACCACACTGTCAGGCAGTGCATTCCAGATCCTAACCACTTACTGCGAGAAAAAGTTTTTCCTCATGTCGCCAATTTTTTTAAATCTGCAGACACAATGGGCCAAGTGACCTCTTTCTGTGCTGCAAACTTTCTATGATCTGTGCCCTCTGGTTCTCATTCCTTCCACCAATAGGAACAGTTTCTCCCTATCTACTCTGTCCAGACCCCTCATGATTTTGAATACCCTGTCAGGCAGGCCCCCACCTGCCAAGAATGAGGCCTATTAATTTCACCACATGGATATTAAATTTCAAACTGTTGTTGAAGTGAAGAAAGGACTTGCTTGAAAAATAATTGCCAGATTTTGGCTGGAAAGTCATTTGCATATTAACAGACAGTGTTTGGAAGGACAAAGCAGCCATTCCCTGACACAGTCAACCCACAATGGACTTTTGATCACCAGACGTTGAAGGTGGAGGAGCTAACATTCCAGGTTGACTGCTAAGATGGCCGAATACACAAATGGACATGGTCAAACCAGCAAGACACATGACTAACCTGCTGGGCAATCTGAGTTTTTTGAATTTGTACAAACAGTTTGGGCAGAAAGCAGAATGCTCCTGGACTGAGAAGATCTCTCCTGGCTGGCACGCCACAGCCTCTCCTGTCTGCGTGCTCCCATCTCTTTCTCATGGAACTCCAAATCCACTGAAGACACATGAACCGTAAGATAGAAACGTCTCCTACAGTGAACAAATTTTAAGAAGAATACTGGGCCCCACGAAAAGCAAGATCTACCTACAATAAAGGACACTACAGTGAGCTCAAAGAACCGTAACACAAGTAACCTCCTCAGATATAGCCTCAAACTTTTCCACTTTATTTCTTCTGTTTTCTTTCTGTCTCTATCTGCATGTGTATATCGCATGTGCATGCTAGCGTGGGCGTGTCATGTATCCGTAGGTGTTAACCGAATTAGAGTTTAAGTTTAATAAAATTTCACTTTTCTTCTTTAAATCTGTGAAAACCTGTGCACTGGTTTCTTTGTCATATAAATGGAGAGTAGTGAAAAAAGATTCACCAAGGGGGAGCTGACAGTGCGTTTAAAAACTAAACCCTGTTACAGTAAGACCAGGTGAAGGCTAAAAGGGAACACTAGACCTCTTTCTCACCTGGTCGTAACAACCTCTATCTCCTCTCAATTTTCTCTTTTCCATGAAAAACAGTCCCAACTTCTGCAATCTATCCTCGTAAATGAAGTTCCTCATCCCTGGAACCATTCTTGTGAATCTTTTCTGCACTCTCTAATGCCTTCTCATCTTTCCTAAAGTGTGGCGCCCAGAACTGGACACAATACTCCAGTTGAGGCTGAACCAGCATTCAATATAAGTTTAACATAACTTCCTTGCTTGTGTACTTGTCCTGCCACCTTCAATGATTTATGCACATATACACCAAAGTACCCTCTGCTCCTGCGGCCCCCTTTAGAATTGTACTGTTTATTTTATATTGTCTCTCCGTGTTCTTTCTACCAAAATGACTCACTCCACACTTCACTGCAATAAATTTCATCTGCCACTTATAAGCCCATTCCATCAACTTGTTTTTTGAAGTTCTACACTATCCTCTTCACAGTTCACAATACTTCCATGCTTTGTATACAGAGATGAGAAGAATTTTTTTCCCTCAGAGGGTCGTGAGGCTTTGGAATTCTCTTCCTTAAAAGGTAGTGGAAGCAGAGTCTTTGAATATTTTTAAGGCAGAGGTAGATAGATTCTTGATAAACAAGGGGGTGGAAGGTTGTCGGGGGCAGGTGGAAATGTGAAATGATCATTTCAACCATGAACTTATTGAATGGTGGAGCAAGCTTGAAGGGCTGAGTGACCTACTCCTGCTCCTAATTTATATGTTCGTATCATCCAAAAATTTTGAAATTGTGCCCTGTATACCAATGTCTAGGTCATTAATATATATCAGGAAGAGCAGCAGTACCAACACTGACACCTGGGGAACTCCACTATAAATTTCCCTTTTGTCTGAAAAACAAACATTAATCACTACTGTCTGTTTCCTGTCACTCAATTTTGTATCCATGTTGCTACTTTCCCTTTTATTTCATGAGCTCTAACTTTGCTCACAAGTCTGTCGTGCAGCACTTTATCAAATGCTTTTGTAAGTCCATGGTACGCAACATCTACAGCATTACCCTCATCAATCCTCTCTGTTATCTCATCAAAAAAGTCAAGCAAGTTATTTAAACACAATTTGCCCTTAACAAATTTGTGCTGGCTTTCCTTAATTAACTCACATTTGCCCAAGCGATGATTAATTTTGTCCTGATTTATCATTTCTAGAAGCTTCCCCACCACCGAGGTTAAATTGGCTGGCCTGCATTTGCTGGGCTTATCTTTGCACCCTTTTTGGACAAGAGTGTTACATTTGCAATTCTCCAATCCTCTGGCACCATCCCTGAGTCTAAGGAATATTGGAAAATTATGGCCAGTGCCTTCACAATTTCCACTCTCACTTCCCTCAATATCCTTTGATGCATCTCATCTGGACTTGGTGACTTATCAACTTTAAGTACAGCTAGCCTATCCAATATCTCCTCCTTATAAATTTTAAACCCTTCAAGTGTCTGAACTACCTCATCTTTCACCATTACCTGCACAGCATCTTCTTTCTTGGTAAAGACAGATGCAAAGCATTCACTTAATACCTCAGCTATACCTCCTGCTCCATGTGTAATTCCCCTTTTTGGTCCTCAATCAGCCCCACTTCTCCTTTTACCACCCTTTTGCTATTTAGATGCCAATGGAAGACTTTTGGATTCCCTTTTATGTTAGCTGCCAGTCTCTTCTCTTGCTCTCTCTTTGCTACTTTTATTTGCTTTTTCAACTCGCCTCTGAATGTCTACATTTAACCTGGTTCTCGGTTGTATTATCCACCTGACATCTGTCATAAGCACAATTTTGCTTCTTCATCTTCATCTCTATCTCTTTTGTCATCCAGAGAGCTCTGGATTTATTTGCCCTACCTTTGCCCTTCGTGGGAATATACCTTGACAATGCCTAAACTATCTCTTCTTTAAAGGTAGCCCATTGTTCAGTTACAGTTTTGCCTGTTAACCTTTGATTCCAATTTACCTGGGTCAGATCCATTCTTACCATATTGAAGTTGGCTTTCCCCAGTTAATTATTCTTACTCCAGATTGTTCTTTGTCCTTTTTCATAGCCAACCTAAACCTTGTGATACAATGATCACTGTCCCCTAAATGTTCTCTGACTGACACTTGGTCCATCTCATTCCCAAAAAACAGGTCTGGCAGTACCTCCGTTTTTGTTGGACTGGAAACATACTGCTGTAGAAAGTTTTCCTGAACACACTCTAGGAACTCTTGCTGCTTTCTGCCCTTTATGCTACTACTATCCCAGTCTATATTCATTTAATTAAAGCATCCCATTATAACTACTCTAGATTGGCTTCCCTTTGAAGAAGAAACATGCTGGAAAATGTCAGCATGGTTCGAAGCACTAATTTTCCTTCCCTCCATGTGGGGAACCTTGGATTCTGCTTGGTGCTTCTGCATCATGACCCTGTCAAGATCAGGAACTTGGAGTAGAATTTTATGCTTTCGCCTGCGGTGGGTTTGGAGGTGGGGAGATCATAAAATTGTGTGGGATGGTGGCAGGGAGGGCCCCGCCACCATCCCGCCTCCACCGGAATTAAGTCTGGTGCGGGAATGCCGATGAATGGCCTCCCTGCCCCGTTGCCAATTGAGGCTCTTAACTGGGAAATTAATGCCCAATTAAGGGCCTCATCCCATTGCCACAATTAGCTGTGCGATGGGCGGGGCCTATCACTGCACGGGAAGCATGGCACATAAAACCGTGCGGGCTGCTTTCCAACTCGGGTGGGGTCCGTTGTTTTAAGGCACTTTGTGCCTGAATGAGGGACCCAGCTTCAGGGGGTAGGAGGCCCGCAGAGAGACACACCATGTAGCCCTTGCTACCAGCTCCCTACATCCCCTCCTCTGCAATCCCCAACCCGCAAGACCCCTCCTGCCCTGACTTACCTGTGGTCTGAGTGCAGGGCCACTCCTGGGCTTTGTTAGGTGCTCCACTGGCAACAGACACTGCCTCTGCGGTGATGCTGCTCAGTGAAAGAGCTGTTGGCCTCTGATTGGCCGGCAGCTCTCCAAGGGCAGGATTTCTGTTGCCGGGGTCCTTGATCCCTAATTGGCACTAATTCGGCAGGCCTCCCACAGAAGAGGCAATGCTCGGTTCTCAGCATTGCTTTTTCCAGATGTCGAGACCCGGCCTTGATGTTTGGACCATGATACAAATCCATGTCTTAAAAAGTATATTGGAACACATGGTGAAATAGACTTTTCTTGCATATGCCATATTGCAGTGAAGGCTATCGTTAAAAGTAAATTGGGCTTTGTGCATTCTGCTCTCCCTTCAGCCCCAGGCAGAGCCTTCAACTTATATTCTGAAATTCACTGCTTAAGCCCATCTGCCTCTCCACCTCTAAAATAAAAGCAAGATACTGCGGATGCTGGAAATCTGAAATAAAAACAAGAAATGCTGGAACCACTCAGCAGGTCTGGCAGCATCTGTGAAAAGAGAAGCAGAGTTAACGTTTCGGGTCAGTGACCCTTCTTCGGAACTGACAAATATTAGAAAAGTCACAGGTTATAAGCAAGTGAAGTGGGGGTGGAGCAAGAGATAACAAAGGAGGTGTCGATTAGACCAGGCCACATAGCTGACCAAAAGGTCATGGAGCAAAGGCAAACAATATGTTAATGGTGTGTTGAAAGACAAAGCATTAGTACAGATTAGGTGTTAATTCAATGAATATTGAACAGCAGCGAGTGCAAACCTGAAAAAAAACAGTGGGTAAGCAAACTGAACAAACTAAGATGAAATGAAATAAATGCAAAAAATGCTATGGGTACCCGCATGGGTCCTAGTTATGCCTGTCTTTTTGTGGGATATGTCGAGCATTCTTTGTTCAATATTCAGTGTATTTACACCTAATCTGCACTAATGCTTTGTCTTTCAACACACCATTAACATATTGTTTGCCTTTGCTCCGTGACCTTTTGGTCAGCTATGTGGCCTGGTCCAATCTGCACCTTCTCCTTTGTTATCTCTTGCCCCACCCCCACCTCACTTGCTTATAATCTGTGACTTTTCTAATATTTGTCAGTTCCGAAGAAGGGTCACTGACCCGAAACGTTAACTCTGCTTCTCTTTTCACAGATGCTGCCAGACCTGCTGAGTGATTCCAGCATTTCCTGTTTTTGATTCTTTGTTCCAGTCCTACTCAGGCCCCCTCCCCCAACTCTTTTTCCAGCACATTGATGACTGTATCGGTGCCGTTTCCTGCTCCAGCCCCGAACTGGAAAACTTTATCAACTTTGCTTCCAATTTCCACCCTTCTCTCACCTTTACATGGTCCATCTCTGACACTTCCCTTTCCTTCCTCGACTTCTCTGTCTCCATCTCTGGGGATAGGTTGTCTACTAATATCCATTATAAGCCCACCGCCTCCCACAGCTACCTCGACTACACTTCTTCACACCCTACCTCCTGTAAGGACTCCATTCCATTCTCCCAGTTTCTCCGTCTCCGACGCATCTGCTCTGATGATGCTACCTTCCATGACGGTGCTTCTGATATGACCTCCTTTTTCCTCAACCGAGGATTTCCCCCCACTCTAGTTGACAGGGCCCTCAACCGTGTCCGGCCCATTCCCCGCACCTCTACCCTCACCCCTTCCCCTCCCTCCCAGAACCGTGACAGGGTTCCCCTTGTCCTCACTTTCCACCCCATCAGCCTCCATATCCAAAGGATCATCCTCCGCCATTTCTGCCACCTCCAGCGCGATGCCACTACCAGTCGCATCTTCCCCTCCCTTCCCCTGTCAGCATTCCGAAGGGATCGTTCCCTCCGCGACACCCTGGTCCACTCCTCCATTACACCCACCACCTCGTCCCCGTCCCATGGCACCTTCCCCTGCAATCGCAGGAGGTGTAATACCTGCTCATTTACCTCCTCTCTCCTCACTATCGCAGGCCCCAAACCCTCCTTTCAGGTGAAGCAGCGATTTACTTGTACTTCTTTCAATGTAGAATACTGTATTCGCTGCTCACAGTGTGGTCTCCTCTACATTGGGGAGACCAAGCGCAGACTGGGTGACCGCTTTGCGGAACATCTCCGCTCAGTCCGGAAGCAGGACCCTGAGCTTCTGGTTGCTTGCCATTTCAACACTCCCCCCTGCTCTCATGCTCACATCTCTGTCCTGGGATTGCTGCAGTGTTCCAGTGAACATCAACGCAAGCTCGAGGAACAGCATCTCATCTACTGATTAGGCACACTACAGCCTGCCGGACTGAACATTGAGTTCAATAATTTCAGAGCATGACAGCCCCCCATTTTACTTTCAATTTTAGTTATTTTTTTCTTCTTTTTTTTAAACATTTTTTTTTACATTTTTTACAATCTTTTTTTTGCATTTATTTCATTTCATCTTAGTTTGTTCAGTTTGCTTACCCACTGTTTTTCTTCAGGTTTGCACTTGCTGCTGTTCAATATTCAGTGCCTTAACACCTAATCTGTACTAATGCTTTGTCTTTCAACACACCATTAACATATTGTTTGCCTTTGCTCCATGACCTTTTGGTCAGCTATGTAGCCTGGTCCAATCAACACCTCCTTTGTTATCTCTTGCCCCACCCCCACCTCACTTGCTTATAACCTGTGACTTTTCTAATATTTGTCAGTTCCGAAGAAGGGTCACTGACCCGAAACGTTAACTCTGCTTCTCTTTTCACAGATGCTGCCAGACCTGCTGAGTGGTTCCAGCATTTCTTGTTGTTATGCCTCTCCACCTCCCTCTTCTCCTTTAAGTCTCTTTGACCAAGCTTTTGAGTACACCTCATATTTCTTTGGCTCGGCAGCCATTTATTTCTGATTATGCTTTTGTGAAACCTCTTGGGATGTTAAGTTAAAGGCATGATATAAATGCAAGTTATTGTTGTTGTAAACAATCTTGGTAGAAGTATCCTTTTCACTGCAGTACAAAGGATAGCAACTCATACATTATGTTGCCCTGTAGACACAGGCAGACGGGGTTCAAATGTATGTTGAGGACTACTCTCTGTCTACTTTTTTCTCGTATTAGAAAGTAGGAACATCACACTTAGCTCAAATGCACAGTTACAAAAAGAATTGCATTTCAGAATGTCAATGGTGGCAATAACAGTACATAGTCTGTTAATTATTTGAATAGTGAGGAACTGCTGATTAGAACTTAACTGCTTCCAGGTCATTCTGCATGTGTGCAGCCCCAGTATTTCTTCCACCTGCTGAAATTTTACTTTTCACACTTTCAGTGCAGGCCTTCAGCCAAGAATGTCAATTTAACATAAGTTTTATGCTTCAGACCCATGTCCACTGGGGATTAAAGCGAGCTTGTCATAATTTATTTTCAGATATAACTTACACAGGGAGATTTGTTTTGTCACCCATGCCTGGGCTGAATTTAATCTTGGCTCCCTAGAGGTAATAAACACTATATAAAGCCAATGTTTAGTTTGTTGTTTTACAGAGGCTTTAAAAATCATCTGAAATTTTTCAGAAAGCACTGCCAACATCAAGATGGCATTATAACCTGAAAATTGCTGTCAGCGTATTTACTTATGCCAGCAGCGATTGTACAGGCAGAGGCACCAATTTCATGAGTTTTGGAATTTTTTCAGGCAAGGGGAGGCGGGTTTGGGTGTGTGTGGAGAGTTAAATCCCCTAAAAGTGATGTTGGGTCAGGATCCCGACATCATCACGCCCACTTCCAGGTTTCACCCGAGCGGGTTTGCAGTGTCCAGGGGAAACACCTGTGCAGCTGTTGGGGAAATCATTAAAATATTCAGATAAGTTATTAAGTAATGATTAATCGTCAATTCTGCCTTTAATAGTCAGGGCACCTGTTTCCCGACCTGTTTGTAATTCGCCAGGGTCACCAAGGCAAGTGCACAGCGGGAAAACTTCTTCAATGAAACTAACAAGCTGGGAAGACTTTGATCAGTAAAACTGAAGAACTCCAGCCGTGGCCAGGTTGCTGTTCAAAGCACTTGGTCTCTCAGAGAGTGCTATCACTGCTTGACAGGGGATTGCCTACTTCTTGGAAGGCACTTTACCTATCTAGCACTTCACTCGCCTTCACCTGCACTTACCTATTGCCAGCCCTCACCACAGCATGGGAGGAGTTTACGCAGCTCTGCCTTGCACCTTTGATGAGGGGCAAGAGCTGAAGCAACACCACAGCCAACAGTATCAGCAGCGGCAGGAGGAACACCAGCAGCAGCATCTGCTGCCTTCTCCTCAGTCACATCCCTCTCCGCAGAGCAGAGGGGATTGACACTGAGATCCAGCTGAAAGGAGTCCAGACTGTAACACTGGGTCTATAGGCAGAGGATTAGCTCTCTCGACGGGCTGAATTTTTCTGCTCCCGTGGAAAGGAAATTAGAGTTTGGGGGCCCGGAAAAAGGGGGGAGCCTCATCGGGATGGCTCCCCATCACATTCCCGCTTCCAGGGCAGTTTGCCAGAGATGGTTGGGGAAGATGGCTGGCAACCCGCTCCAACAAGGCACACAGCCAATTAAGCTACTTTAAGGGTCCAGTTAAGGGCCATTTTCCAATGGAGACGGGATCTTCCTGCTTTTGGAGTAGACCCTCCCACTATGTGCAGAGCCTGCCAGCTCTCTAGAGGCAGGAGGCCAGGAAACCATCAAAGCCTCCTATAAATCCCCCACCCTGGAGCCGCAGGGATCACAGGGCCACAGCCACAGTGCATCCCGTCCACAATGATGGCCTGGCAGCTATGCACATACTTACTTTTAACAATTTTTGAAGTCTCAGAGGATGCCTCCATCTTGAGGTACACTCACATTCCCCCACCAACATCTGCAGTGCCTACCTCTCCCAGTGGGACTGCCGGCTGCCCACAGCCTCAGGCACTCTGATCGACCTTCCCACCTGCGCAGCTCACCCACCGTCCCTAATTGGACAGGGTTCCTGGAGGCAGCCTGCTAATGGCCGCCTCTGTCCAGGAAGATCGTGCAGGCGGCGGGACTCGGACACCACTGGGGTCAGGACCTGTATATGGTCCTGATGCCTGCTGTAAAATTTAGCCCAACTTCTCTAAGCACCAGTGTCTCAGAAGGCTCAGGATCTCACGACAGGTCACTGCTGACATCTACAGCCTTCTGGAACGACATCTCCTTCCCAGTGGAGTAGGTGGGTACGCATTGCCAGTGGCTGATAGGCGGCTGTCACTGGAGGGCCACCCCTTCCCCTGCCCCAACCCCTCCCAGTCTCTACTGTTTGCCAAGGTCCTCTATCCTGAAGAAGAGAAAGCAGGGAGGTGTCAAAGGTTGTCACGGCTTGTGTGGAGAGGAGGGAAGGACAACATTTCTGGAGGGTGACTGTGAGGCATGGGTGGGAGTGGCCAATAGGATGAGAGTGAGTGTTGGGTGCTCTGGTGGGGATGTGAGGTGTCTGGAAAGAGAGGAATGAGTGGAGCTGCAAGGTGGAATAAAAACAGAAAATTGCTGGACTACTCAGCAGATTATGCAGCATCTGTGGAGAGAAAAACAGAGTTAAAGTTTCAGGTCTGTGACCTTGATTTCTGGCACTGACTGCATTAACTTCATTATCAATTCTAATTATGTTTTTGAATATTACTTTGAGAAGGTGCCTATTTTCTATTTTGCACAGCCTGTAATGATATGATTAATGTAAGGGCACTCACAGGAGCAGACCCAGGTCTCAGCTGTCTGTGCTGCAGTATTCTTGAATGGCCTTCGAGCAAGATGGTTTGGGATTGTAGCGCTGAACAAAAAGTTAGTAATATTGAACTACAACAATAAGGCCCATCTCCTGAGGCTGATTTGATAGCCAACCACAAAGTAATGGGATTCAAATTGAATTCGTGTGAACTATCTTGATTTAAATCCTTGGTGACTTTTTCCCAGAGAGAAATAGCAGCACACTTATTGGAATGGTCAAGAGACTATCTGGAATATGCACAGTCTTCTGTAAATGCTGAAAAACTACATTTAGTGCAGATTAATAGGGTACTTTTTTGTATTGGTTATGATGCAGCCCTGGTGGTTATCTCCTGAATTACTTCCCATTAACTGGCTGTTAAATGACAGGAGAGAAAGGAGGCAGAAAACAGGGAATTATTTTTCCCCAGATAGCATTCTTGCAACATGTCGACATGACACACACATTCAATCTATAACAGTATCTACCCTGTTAATTTAGTATTCTAAGTAACTCAGTACCGTCCTTCTGGTATTTCCACCAAGACCTCCCCTCCCAACCAGGGACCAGAATTTTTATTATTCTAGCTAATTAAGGTGATACTTCGGAGATGATTTTTCTGAGTACATGTTGGTGGTTGGGAATCTCTCCTGCCAGAAAACATGCCTTTTCGTTTTCTGTTATGCTCTGCCAGGGCAAGAGGATCCCTGTTGGCACCAAGTACTCAGGACATTAGCTTCAATACTGCATTATATAATTTTTATGTAACTTTGTTTGATATCATATCAGAAGTTAAATTGGTTTCAAAACTGGATTAATTTTAAAATATGTTTAACATAATGCATTAGTTAAAAAAAAGTGCACCAATCAGTTCAACCAAGGGATTGAAGGTATTCTGTGTACTACAGTAACTGGTTTGCTAATGTAGTTAAAGTAGAATGCACACAGGAATTTGACACAAAAATGCATCAATTAATGTGCTAAAAGTCACATGAAGAGAAATTTCAATTTCAAAGAATCTTAGGTTTGATCCCTGGTCTGTCTGTGTTTGCTAATTTCAAGTTGGACAATATAAGGAGCTCTACAATTAGCCCTTGTGCACTTGAGCTGCGAAAAGGTGTAACAGCCATGATTCCCACTCTTGGCCACTATCTAGTGACCACTGCTGCAAATTGCTTTTTGAATGTAACCTGAGAACAGGATCAAGCTCGGTTGTGATGCCCTTTAGTTAAATAGCTTGCTGCCACTCACTGTTTGGGCTCACACTTAAGGAAGAGCTACTGAGGTGAAGTACCAGACAGCTGCTGGTACCTCTGGAACCAGAAGATAGTGATTCTCAAAATGATGGGAGAAAATTGGAGGGGGAAAAAAAAGTGATCATTGATCATTGAAGGAAAATCTAAATCAAACATGACAAAAACTGAAATCATAAATAGACTTGTTCAAGAAAGTGACAAATTTAATGACAAATCAGTGTCACAGAGCACCATCTGCTGGCTCAAAGTGGCTCTGCCTCATTGTGAGTTTTAACATGAATTGTGAAAACTCCTCATGTCAGATCCACCATTGACTTATGACAGATCAATATTCTGATTGGGATGTGAGAATAAATTTTATTTTAAGAGACAGTGTAGGCACATTAAGGGGTGTACCAGACAGAGTCAGTCCTGCTGCAGTTCATTCTAAACACTTGTCTGTGGGATCGTCATATCAAATCTATGTTACTGTGTCCGCCTCTGTAGATTGCTGGATTCTGTTCCACTCTACCAGCTTTTTCTGTTTCCATTTCAGTCCTGCTTGTCTGTTTTTGCCTACTTTGTCTCATCCCCTCATAATTTTTAACACTTCTATCAAATATCAGGAGGTGTTGCGTTCAAATGTTATTCCCTTGTTCAAGAAAGGGAATAGGGATAACCCTGGGAATTATAGACCAGTCAGTCTTATGTCGGTAGTGGGCAAATTATTGGAGAGGATTCTGAGAGACAGGATGTATGATTATTTGGAAAAGACAGTCAGCATGGCTTTGTGAGGGGCAGGTCATGCCTCACAAGCCTTATTGAATTATTTGAAGATGTGACAAAACACATTGATGAAGGATGTGGTGTATATGGATTTTAGCAAGGCATTTGATAAAGTTCCCCATGGTAGGCTCATTCAGAAAGTAAGGAGGCATGGGATACAGGGAAAGTTGGCTGTCTGGATACAGAATTGGCTGGCCCATAGAAGACAGAGGGTGGTAGCAGATGGAAAGTATTCAGCATGGAGCTCGGTGACCAGTGGTGTTCCGCAGGGATCTGTTCTGGGACCTCTGCTCTTTGTGATTTTTATAAATGACTTGGATGAGGAAGTGGAAGGCTGGGTTAGCAAGTTTGCCAATGACACGAAGGTTACTGGAGTTGTGGATAGTGTGGAAGGCTGTTGTAGGTTGCAACGGGACATTGAAAGGATGCAGAGCTGGGCTGAGAAGTGGCAGATGGAGTTCAACCTGGAAAAGTGTGAAGTGATTCATTTTGGAAGGTCGAATTTGAATGCAGAATACAGGCTTAAAGACAGGATTCTTGGTAGTGTGGAGGAACAGAGGGATCTTGGGGTCCATGTCCATAGATCGCTCAAAGTTGCCACCCAAGTTGATAGGGTTGTTAAGAAGGCGTATGGTGTGTTGGCTTTCATTAACAGGGGGATTGAGTTTAAGAGCCGCGAGGTTATGCTGCAGCTCTATAAGGCCCTGGTTCGACCACACTTGGAATATTGTGTTCAGTTCTGGTCCCCTCATTATAGGAAGGATGTGGAAGCTTTAGAGAGGGTGCAGAGGAGATTTACCAGGATGCTGCCTGGACTGGAGGGCATGTCTTATGAAGAAAGGTTGAGGGAGCTGGGGCTTTTCTCATTGGAGCGAAGAAGGATGAGAGGTGACTTGATAGAGGGGTACAAGATGATGAGAGGCATAGATAGAGTGGATAGCCAGAGACTTTTTCCCAGGGTGGAAAGGGCTATCACCAGGGGGCATAATTTTAAGGTGATTGGAGGAAGGTTTCAGGGAGATGTCAGAGGTAGGTTCTTTACACAGAGAGTGGTGGGTGCGTGGAATGCACTGCCAGCGGTGGTAGTAGAAGCAGATACATTAGGGACATTTAAGCGACTCTTGGATAGGTACATGGATGACAGTAGTATGAAGGGTATGCAGGTAGTTTGATCCTAGAGTAGGTTAAAGGTTCGGCACAACATCGTGGGCCGAAGGGCCTGTACTGTGCTGTACTGTTCTATGTTCTATCTATGTTCTATGTTCATCTCCCACTCCAGAGACTTGAGAGCAAAATCCAGGCAGACACTCCAATGCAGCAATAGGTAACTGTAATGAACAGCTAAGGTAAAAAAAAAAAATGCACTTTTAATACCTGCTCTGCGGAAGGAGGCAGAAAAGAAGAGCCCAAAATTTTAATGAGGCCAATTTACAGCCATTCCTGGTGAAAATGCAGCCAAACTGAGGAATAGACAGCTGGGTGCCTATGGGAGGAAACCTGAAAAAATCTTTCTGCTATAGGGAGCCAAGTGACAGTAGCTCTGAGTGGCACCGTTGTAACCCACAAACTACACAGAAATACCAGAAAAAAAAGGTTCAATGACCTGACAAGGGCACAAACACTTCACTGTCCCTTCCCCTCTTTCTTGAGCACCCTTTAAAATCAGTAGTTGCTCATGTTAGCTTTCACAATGCACTGTAATCTTACAAAGCATGTTATCTGCTCCCTAACTAGCAATTACTTGCATACAGAACATTGAAACCTCTTCCTCTATTTTTAACAGGGTGTTAACCAGCAGATCTATTACATTAGCTGTCTGATGCTACTTGAGAGACAGCCCTCCAATGCTAGCCTTATTCATTCAATCTCTATGCAAGAGAAGCTTGTGCACAGTTTGCACAAAAAGCAGGAGAATAGAGGGGCATACTGTAAACTTGTGAGATGACCCCCGCAAGGAGCAGGCTATAGAGCTACTGGGGAGCCACTCTGCTCCAGGCATGAGGGATGTCATGAAGACCCCCACCTGCCAAGAATGAGGCATATTAATTTTGTCATATGAATATTAATTTTAAACTGTTGCTGGACTGAAAAGATAACTTGTTTAAAGAAATCACGGCACTGGCTGGAAACATTTTTTGTATACTAAGCAACTGTTGCCTGAAAAGACAAGGGAACTGCTCCCTGATCCAATTAACCTAAATGGATTTTGATCACCAGACACTGAATTCGGAACAAACCAGCATTCCATTACCACCACCCCACTGCAGGTGTAAATACCAGAATGGTGGTAACTGGCATTGGAGAGCAGTCTATGCCTGTACATTTACATCGGGTGCACCTGGAATGCAGCCTTGTTTCGGGACCGGTGACCGTAGGGATTGTCCCTAGTTTGCTTGTGGACGTGGTTGACCTGCTCCTAGGTAATGATCTGGCGGGGATGAAGGTGGTAGCCCCCTCCCCCAGTAATGAAAGAGAGACTGCAGGAGGTCAGAGAGATAAGGCAGTGGTAGGAGACGGTCCCCTGCAGTTTCCCTGAATGTGTAGTGAATGAAGCCATGATCAAACCAGCTCCCCCAGAGGAGACTGCATTGACACTGCAGGCAGATGACCATGAGGTATGTCTGTCCGAGACTTTCTTTGGAAAGTTAGAAGACCCAGGGAATGAGTTAAATGAATCTTGCCTAGCTGAGTCTCAGTGAGCTGACCCAGTACTGAGAAAGTTAGCACAGGCTGTCCAGTCTGAAATTGAAGCCCTAACTGCTACTATTTGAAGAATAAGGTACTGATCAGGAAGTGGAGTTCTCCTTGCAGACGTGAGAACAAGGAGTGGACAGTGGTTCACCAGTTAATGGTGCCGCAGAGGTACCGGAGAGAAATATTAAGAATGGCCCACGAGATTACAATGGCTGTACATATCGGTATATGAAAACCAAAGCCAAAATAAGACAGCAGTTTGACTCCACAAAGATGTGGTGGAGTACTGTAGGAGTTGCCACATATGTCAGGTTGAGGGGAAACCCCAACCTACAGTGAAATATGCATCCCTAAGTCCTGTATCAGTGTTGGGAGCAGCCTGCAGCAGAGGGCTGGTGAACTGTAAGGGGCCCCTGCCGAGAACAAAAGGGGACAGACAAGCACAAGGCTGGCAAAAGGAAAGGGGAAAAAGGGACAAAGAGGACAGGTTAAAGGAAGTCCGGGAGGAATTCCAAATGGAAACCCCTACTGTCCAGTCAGCCAACCACAAAATGTTTGAAATGTCAGACCCCACATCCCCTGATGTAAATGCAGACACCAGAAGCACCCCACCAGAGTAGTTAACAGCATTTCCAGGAACCTGCAGAGACAAAGAAAGTCCTCAAGAGGGCAGTGAAACCATGAGGGTGATGCCTCACATAGTCAAAGTGCCTCAGGGGAGTGCAGTAGAATCTGGACAAATGCCTGAAAGCATGAGTGTCCTACAGGACAAAGGGAAGATTAGCAAGGAATCCTCCCCCACAGTCAGGAGAAGAGGGAACCAACCATCCCCTATGGTAAAAAGGTCTTGCATGACTCATCAAAGCACTGAAAGAGAGTTCAGAGTGGATCCATCCACTGCCGACGCCCATAAGCAGAACTCCACACCTAGAGCTAATTAAATCACCACTCCCCCTGCAGACCT
Organism: Heterodontus francisci; assembly: GCF_036365525.1. NCBI lineage: Eukaryota > Metazoa > Chordata > Chondrichthyes > Heterodontiformes > Heterodontidae > Heterodontus > Heterodontus francisci. The sequence goes on along the minus strand of NC_090375.1, from coordinate 113,719,968 downwards.
CCACAGGAATAAAGACACCCTCGGCAGTCATGGAAATGTGCAAACTGAAAAACTTCCCCAAAAATCACATATTTATTGGGATGCCAAAAAGGGCAGTTTAAAGCAGCACTGCTACCAAGAAATGACAGGCTGTAATAACTGTTAGGATTTCTGAATGAATGAGAGAGATGCATGTGTGTTTTCCTGTAATTATCTTCTCTCTAGTCCCTTTTAATGAAATGCTCTTCAAAAAAAAATCACATTTCATTCTGCTGGTGTGGAGGTGTCATAAAGACCTCCACCTGCCAAGAATGAGGCATATTAATTTCATCATATGAACATTAATTTTAAACTGTTGTTGGACTAAAAAGATAACTTGTTTAAAGAAATCACAGCAGTGGCTGTAAACATTTTTGCATACTAAGACAGTTGTCTGAAAAGACAAGGGAACTGCTCCCTGATCCAATTAACCCAAATGGATTTTGATCACCAGACATTGAATGTGGAACAAGCCAGCATTCCATCCCCGCACCGCACCCCCCCCCCACCACCACACAGCCACCACGCACCGCCCCCCCCCCCATCCTCCACCCACTGCGGGTGTCTACTAAGATGAAAGGAATCCACAAAAACGCAGGGGAGATTGTTAAATAACAACTAGTCACATGACTAACCTGCTGGCTCAGGTTTGGTTTTTAACTGTTCACAGAACAGTTTGGGTCAGACTGCAACTGAACTTGAAGAAAGAGCTTCTCTCCTGCCTGGCTCTCTCTCTCTCTCTCAGGAATTTCCAGATCCACTGAAGACACTTCAACCTCCAAGAGAGAAGACCCCTACATCGAAACAGGTTTGAAAGCGTGCACTGGGCCTCAACAAAATGGCAAGATTTAACTGCAGTCAAAAACTCTACATTGAACTCAAAGGGCAGTAAATAAACCCCAGCTATTGTTTAAAACTTTTTCCCTTTATTCTTTCTACTTTTCTGTCTCTATCTGCATGTGTTTTTATTGCGTAGGCATGCTAGCGTGGTCGCGGCGCATTTTTGTAGTAGTTTTAACAGAATTAGTGTTTTAATAAACTTACACCTTTCTTGTTTAAATCTAAGAAAACTAGTCTGGTTGATTTCTTTGCCACTACAATTGGAGAGCAGTGAAAAAGGATTCACTACGGGGGAGCTAAAAACACGGTGTTTTCAACATTAATCCCTGCTACGGTTAAATCAGGCAAAGGCTGAGAGGGAACCCCTAGACCCCTTTCTCACCTGGACATAACAGGGATATTTGGGAATGTGCTGGCAGCAGGTTAGTGGTTCTAGAACTAGATCATTGCATAGCATACCTGTGAAAGTGGAGGCAGCCAGAAACTTCCTCTGCCTTCAATGTCTTCTTAATCTCAAGGATGTTATACTCATCCTATCTTAGTTTATTCTTTCCTTTCCTGCAAATGCATCACAGCAACACAGTGCAGAAGATGATGAAGAGGGGAATATAATATGGAAGAGGAATATCTTCTTGGTGGTCTATGATAATGTTAATGATGGTGAGGATGAATCTTTGGAATCTGTGATGGTCCTCCACCAGTATGTGCTTCGTTCTCAGTGGAAGCGCTTACTGCAGTCCTTATGGCTGTGGCAACAAGTTAGATAGAACCCTGAGAACCATGTTTTAAGCACTTAGGGCTGGGGTGAAGGCTGCTGTCTATCAGGGCTTTCAGGATCTGATAGCAGCCACTAGTCAAGATTTCCTGCTAAAGTTGGACAAACAGATACAAGACCCAGTACGACAGTAACATTTAGAGGTAACCTGCTTGAGGTTGCCATTTCACCACAACTGAACCTCTTACCACAGTTGGAGGGGAATATTCTGGTGGCCTCACCAGCCCACAGGCTGTTAAAAGCAAGGACGGCTTTGGAGTATGCACACATTGGGCTGAATTTTATTAGCCCTCTAGGGAAGGGCAGGGTGGCGTGGAGGCCCATAAAATAGCAAGGGTAGGTGGGGGTGGAGTGCCTGTTCCAACACCATTCAATTTTGTCAGGGGTTGGGAAGGCCGAGAACAGCCTTCTTGCCCAGAGGCCAAATGAAGTTCTTAAGTGGCCAATTAATGGCCACTTAAGGACCTCTTCCTGCCATCGCTGGTATTTTACCAGTGGCTGATGGGAGCCACGTCATGTGAGGAGGCTGCCCAGTAACACCAGGCGGCCTCCCTGTGGGCTGGGTGGGGGGCCCTCCTACTTGGGCAATCTGAGGCTCACAGAGGTTCCCCAGTGGCAAAAGCCACCCCTGTGCCATAATCCTCCCCCCACCCCCCCACCTGACCCCTTACTGGGGCCTACTTGACTGGCCCCAGTGAACCTTCCCCTACTTAACTGCACTTTGAGACTCCATGGCTGCTCCTGATCCCGGACTCCTGCAGTACCAGCAGTGGCCGGTGGTGCTGCTAAGACTAATGAGCTGATTGGCCAGCAGCTCTTGGAAGTGGGACCCCATCTTTAAAGGGATGGGGACCCCGTCGCTGGGCAGCTAACTGCCCGAGTGCCATAAAATGCAGCCGGGAGTCCCTCAAAACAGCTGAGGTGTTCCCCTTGCCTTTCTTGCCCAATGTTGAGACTCCTGCTGTGTGCATAAAATCTATCCCTGTGTGCACTTATTTATGGGCTCTAACAGAGCAGGACATTTAGCAGAAATGTTCGGAAGTTTCTGCTAGATTTGTGCTAAGATTACACTCTGTACATGCTCCCAAATGTGCGGAGATTGCCAGCTAGATGTTTCCGTCCTCAAGGTTATATTAAAATGAAAGATTGGGTGGTGATATTTCAAGGTGCACCTCATTTCTGACAGTGGTGTGCATTTACACACAGTGCTCTTCACACCCATATACAATCGGCATCCAGGGTTGCTAGGCACTGAGCCTTACATAAAGGAAAGTTTAAAGGGCCAAGTAAGAAGATTAAATGAATATTTTTCTGCCCATTTCTGCACCATTTTTCTGTTTTTGTTTCTCTTAGTCACCTGATGAGGATAGAATCAAGTTCTGTGTGATGTCTAAGATAGTTTGTTATCACTGTCACTCAGACTCACGTAAGAATACTCGGCACTTAGGTAGATTCCAAGGGAACCTTAAATGAGAGGAAAAAAGAGAAAGATAGAATGGGGTGGGGTAGGCAAGGGGTAGTTGCCTAATTCTATGGATAACTTATTCAATTCCACATGTTAAAGTGGCTAAGAAAAACAACTTGCATTCCATAGAACCATAGAAAAGTTACAGCACAGAAGGAGGCCATTCAGCCCATCATGTCTGCTCCGGCTAAAAGAAATCTAGCCGCCCAATCTAATCCCACCTTCCAGCACCTGGCCCATAGCTTTGCAGGTTACAGCACTCCAGGTGCATGTCCAGCTACATTTTAAATGAGTTTCAACATGTTTTTAAAAACAAAATCAGAAACTGAAGATTCCACTTAATACATAATTATATTCTAACATGGTAAGGCATGTTACGAGTATAATATACACAAATATACCAAACATTTAAAGAGGCACAATCATCACAGTGAGAAGAGAGACAGCATGCAATGTATCATTTTCATCACAGTGATAGAGCTTGTATTCTTAAACCTACATTCCTTATTCCCAAATTTGATAAACAGATTAAATAAGTTACCTTCTGTCTGTCTATAGGCACAACTATACATGCCAATCATTCAAGCATAACGTACTACATTAGCTGCTTAAAAGATGCCATTGTAGTTACTGTGTTAATACAGTTATCTAGCATACCCAACCAGCCAAGTAACCAAAGGTCTGCACTAACTAGTTTATTATTTCATCATAATGATTCATCACTTTAGCCACTATTTCATCACAGATTAAAAGGTTAATCAAAGTTTAGAGCTTTGGCACAAGGTTAACCAGCTGAACCTGCAAGGCTATGGACCAAGTGCTGGAAGGTGGGATTAGATTGGGTGGCTAGTTTTTTCAGCTGGCACAAACATGATGGGCTGAATGGCCTCCTTCTGTGCTGTAATTTTTCTATGGTTCTATGCTTCCAACATGATTGGCAACTTTGGAAGAGGATCTGAAAATATTCAGGTCTCTGGAATAATGGAGACGTAAGTCAAGTGTGACTGACCCAGTGGGAATGGTAATTTGGGTAGAACCTGGAATGGGTGCCCCAACCATAGTCCATGACACCAGAGGAAGTGACACTGGGGGGGCAGGGTTACCCCACACTGGAAATCCCTTGGTTCTTGTCTCCAGTCACCCAGCAATTTGGACTATGGGTCGTACCCAGCGTATGGGATGCTGTATAGATGGAAGTGGGGTCCCCTGGATCACCAGGGTACGGTCATGGGCTGAAAGAAGTCAGAAATGCTTCTAAGAATTGATTTAATTGGACCTCCTATCAAGGTAGCCAATCAGCGAGATAGGCTGCACTTTTGAAGGCGGCCCACCTGTGGTCTGCACATTTCCCACCCTCCGCATTCTAGTGGGTTCCCAAAATGTGTCCTATCAATGATTTTAAAAGGAAATTGGACGGGAAATTGAAGGAAATAAATTTGCATGGCTATGGGGATCAAGCAAGGGATTGGGACTGACTGGATTGCTCTGCAGAGAACTGGAATGGACTCAATAGGCCAAATGGCCTCCTTCTATGTAAATGACTCAATGACTCTACTGATGGGGGTGCATGCCAAAGACATACAAATGAGCTGACCCTGCTCTGACCCCAGAAACTGTGACAGGTCAGTAGCAGAGGTTAGCAGTGCAGCTGCTCAGCACTTATTTGGGGGAAGGAACCTTGAGAATCTTCAGCCCCATCTCTTTAAGGGGCATTGCCTCAGGACAAAAATATCTTTAGCAAATCCCTTCTTGTTTATAGAGGGAGAAAAGCCATTCATCATTGTTGATACAATGATGTCATGTGCAAAAGATGCAATGTTGCAATTGAAAATAATTTACATCATGTGGTGTTGCTAACGAATGAGAAAAACATCAACAAACTCTTTAGGAACTGTTCATTTTGGGACATGTTATAGAGAAAGCATTTATCATTTCTGGTTGTATTATTATACAGGAGATATACACAATACATATTTGCAATGCAGGGAGAAATGGGATCGCCTCTGTGTATAGTGTGGGAAGGCTTGGGATGACAGCATGAGGAGCTGTCCTCACTAAATTCTGCAAAGGTAGCCCCCTCCCCTAATTTTAATAGCCTTCTTGTGTATGAAAAATGGAGAGAGAAACCTGACAGGCAGCATGACTAGCTGATAGACATAAAATCTGGCAAGGGAGCAGCTCTTAAAGAATTGTGAGCAGCTATTACAAAAAGAGCACTGTTTGTTTGAACAAACTGCTCTGTGGCATGGATAAAGTAGGCATGGAGAAATGCAGGTAAAACAACACCTTTTCATGAGATAGAAGTCCTGTTACAGGAGCTGAAAATGAAAGCGAGCCTTGTTTGAATGGGAATGTCACCCTTCTGTCAAAACAAAACCTAAGCTGAGTGGATGGAGATTGTGGAAAGAGATGAATGGGGGTCTCCCAGGTCCGATGGAACTGGGAACAAAAGAGAAAAAGTTTTGTGATATCAGGAGAAGAGTCGAAGTAAGAGCATCCAGTGCTGGTTATCTTATTTTATTGCTGGATCATAGATCACATGACACAAGCCAAAATTGTGAGCTGCAACACCCTCATGGTGGTTCTACACTTTGATGACAGAAAAGCTGAAGAACACGCTTCTTGTGGGGCTCACAAGTCTTGCATTATGACACACAATTGTTGTGCTGGTCTGCTGGTCAGCTAAACAGAACTTTAATAATAATGAGGTTAATTTTTTTTTAAATTTATTTAGAGATACAGCACTGAAACAGGCCCTTCGGCCTACCGAGTCTGCGCCGACCATCAACCACCCATTTACACTAATCCTACACTATTCCCATATTCCTACCACATCCCCACCTGTCCCTATATTTCCCTACCACCTACCTATACTAGGGGCAATTTGTAATGGCCAATTTACCTATCAACCTGCAAGTCTTTTGGCTGTGTATTTTGTTTTAAAATATTTCGAATGCAGAGTACCCACCATGTTGATGGAAAAGCTACTGGAGCAAAAAAGTAACCCACCACTAGGAACAACATGCTTGCAGCTTTGGCACAAACACGCATAAAGACAGATGAGAACTAGATACAGGCATTTTGTCAATCCCCAACATGTGGTTCTTCTGTGCATTTCCAGGGGTAGGATTCTCACAACCAGTGTGAACAGATGAGCACGATTAGAGGCCCTCCCAACGTCAAAAAGCTGTCCAGATTTGAGGAGATGGCCCCAGGCGTTTTCAGCCTGGAGTCTGTCAAAAGAGTTTGAAAGGGAGAATTTGGAAGCATGTTGTCACTGCTCAGCAGAGATTTTCCTTTTATTAGTCTCATACTGTCATGAAGACCCCCATCTCCCAGGAATGAGGCATATTAATGTCATCATATGAACATCAATTTTACAAACTGTTGCTGGAATGAACAGATGACTTGTTTGAAAAGACCAGCAGAGGCTAGAAGAACATTTGCATACTAAGAGACAGTGCTTGGAGAGACAAAAGAATTGCTCACTGATTCAATTAACAGAGATTGGGCTGGGCAATGGTGATTCACATCTTGTCGGGGTAAGCGACAGCACTACACCACCCCACTGAGAGCTTTGGAATCCACAAACGCAGAAGTGGTTAAACCAGCTGGTCACATGACTAACTGGCTGGTCCAGGCTTTTTGAACTAGACACAGTACAGTTTGAATTCAGACGGGAGTTTGCAACTGCACCTGGAACAAGAGAGTTCTCTCTCCTGGCTGGCTCTCTCTTGCTTTCTCACGAGCCTCCGGACCCACTGAGGACACGTAAACCTCAAGAGAGAAAAGGCTCCTACATCGAAACAAGTTAAAGCGTGCACTGGGCCCCACGAACAGCAAGACTTACTGGCAACCAAAGACTCAACATCAAACTCAAAGGACTGTAACTACAATCCAGATATTGCCTCAAACTTTTCCCCTTTATTCGTTCCACTGTTTCTGCCTCTATCTGCGTGTGCGTTTATCACGTATGCATGCTAGCGTGGTCACATCGCCTATTCGTAGTCGGTAACCGAATTAGAGTCTAAGAATACTAAACCTCCACCTTCCTTGATTAAATCTAAGAAAAGTCTGATTTCTTTCCCTTACAATTGGAAAGCAGTGAACAAGGATTCACTGAGGGGGGAGCTAAAACACGGTGTTTCTAAAGTTAAACCCTATTATAGTTAAACCAGGCAAAGGCTGAGAGGGAACCACTAGACCCCTATCTCACCTGGCCATAACAGAAATTTGGGGCTAGCGCCCAGGATTTGACTCACAGACAAACGAGGAAATTGTAAGTGGGAAGCCAAATTGATCCCAATCAATAAGAGAAAAGGTTTCAATACGGGTTATCTTGTGGTTGTGTGTGCTGGAATACTAACATGTCTGTGACCCATGCCAAAGTGAAGTAACTTGGGATAAATTAAAAGCGCTGTCTATGGAGGAGTTCAGGAAAATGGCTGAGCAGTGTGGGATCACTGTACATGGTAAGGCGAGGAAGTCTGAACTCCTAAGACTAGTGGCCAACCATTTTTCCCTTGAATCTGAAGCAGAGTTAGAAGTAGACCCCGACAGGATATTGCTAGCAAAGCTATAGTTGGAACAGAGGAAACTTGAATTAGAAGAGAGGGAAAGAGAAAGAGAGAGACAGGAGAAAGAAAGAGAGAGACAGGAGAAAGAGAAAGAGAAACAGGAGAGAGAGAAAGAAAGAATCTTCCAGGAGGAATGTGAAGAAAAAGAGATAAGGCGACTTGAGTTAACTAGGGGGCAACAGAGTAACCCCAGTGAAAGCATGGCCAATATGGAGCAGCGTAATTCAAGGCTGGGTACAGTATTGTTAAAATTTTCCCAACTGATCCCAAAATTCAATGAGGGAGACGTGGAGGCGTTTTTTGTGCCTTTTGAAAAACTGGCAAGGCAGGTAAAGTGGCCAGCTGAGGATTGGACTCTTGCTACAAAGTAAGCTAACGGGAACAGCCCATGAGGTTTATTCCATGGTGCTATATGAGGTTTCATCCAGTTATGAAATGACAAAAATGCTATCCTAGGGGCATATGAGCTATTGCCAAAAGTTCATAACCCTCAAGAAGCAAGCTGATCAAACTTATCTGGAGTTTGAGAGAAATAAGCAACTGGCTTTTGACCAGTGGCTGAGGGCTCTTAAAGTACAGCTCAGTTATGAAAATCTCAGAGAATTTTGCTAGAGGAATTTAAAAACTCTCTCCCACTCTCCATTAAGACACATGTAGAGGAATAGAAGGTTCATAGAGCCCAGCAAGCTGCAGTTCTGGCCAATGAGTTTGCTCTCATTTATAAGTCAGTTTCCCAGGGGAAACCCTTTCCTAATCACCCCAACAAATCTGAAAAGGACAAAGGGTGGGAAGGTGATAGAAGCCCAAGCAGTCCTGGGAGAGAAAGGAAAGCAGGAGACACAGGGGGCCCTCCACTAGCCAAAAAGGAAGGTGCTGTAAGTAGGACTGAGACCTGGAGACCTGTGTGCTTCCATTCTAATATAGCAGGACATTTAAGAGCTGACTGCTGGAAACTAATGGGAAAACTTGTAGGGTTAATCAGGGCACACCCGCTCAGTGAAAGAGAAAGGACCCTGCTGGAAAGCACAGCTGAACAAGAGTGAGACCCAGGAAGCTTACAGCTGCAAGTGCATGAAAATTTAATAGGATTCCTGAAGGTTAACAGGGTTTTGTGTCTGAAGGGAGAGTAACCCCATATCCCTCGAGTGGCGAAGCAAGCCAATAGTAATTCTCAGGGACACGGGGCGACTAGATCCTTTTTACTGGGAAACGGCCTGTCCTTTCCCCCAGAGAGTGCAGTGAACACCAGAATGGTGGTGAATGGTATTGGAGGGCAGTGTATGCCTGTACCTGTACACAGGTGCACCTGGAGTGTGACCTAGTTTCGAGACCGGTGACCGTAGGGATTGTCCTTAGTTTGCCTGTGGACGGTGTTGACCTGCTCCTAGGTAATGATCTGGCAGGAACGAAGGTGATGGCTTCCCCAGTAGTGAAAGTGAGACCACAGGAGGTCAGCGAGACAGGGCAGTGGCGGGGGATGGACCCCTGCAGTCTCCCTAAATGTGTAGTGGATCAGGCCATGATCAAACCAGCTCCCCAAGAGGAGACTGCATTAACACTGCAAGCAGATGACCATGAGGTCTGCCCGTCCGAGAATGTCTTTGGAAAGTTAGGAGACCCAGGGAATGAATTAAATGGATTTTCCCTAGCTGAGGCTCAGCGAGCTGACCACCAGTATTGTGAGAGTTAGCACAGGCTGCCCAGTCTGAAAGTGAAGCAGAGGGAGTCCCTGATTGCTACTATTTAAAGAATGAGGTACTGAAGAGGAAGTGAAGTTCTCCTCACAGATCTGAGAGCAAGGAGTGGGCAGTAGTTCACCAGTTAGTGGTACAGGCCTGCTCAGGTTGGGAAAAAGGAATCCGACCCGAACCCGACCGAACCATAACGGACCCAAGCCCGACCCGGCCCGAGTCCCTCCGATTTAGCCCCGGGCCCGACCCGACCCGAACCCAACCCAACTTGACCCGACCTGAGCCCGACCCGACCATCCATTTACTTACCTTCCTGACACCGAACCTGCAGCGCATGAATGATGACGTCATAGTGACTCCCAGCTCAGGTAAGTTTTTTTAATTTCGATACTTACTAGCAGAGCAGGCCTGACCTGACCCGACTCGACCTGGACTCGGCCCAACCCAACCCGAGCCCGAAAGCCAGATTCTGAAGATGGGCCCGACCCAACCCGACACAAGTTGTCAGGTCCCATTGGGTTCAGGTTGGCTAGCAGGCCTCTAGTTAGTGGTGCTGCAGAGGTACTGGAAAGAAATAGTAAGAATGGCCCACGAGGCTGTACATTTCGGTATACGAAAAACCAAAGCCCGCATAAGACAGCAGTTCGATTGGACAAAACTCCACAAAGCTGTGGTGGAGTACTGTAGGAGTTGCCACATGTGCCAGGTTGAGGGGAAACCCCAACCTACAGTGAAAACTCCACCCCTAATTCCTGTATCAGTGTTTAGAGCACCCTGCAGCAGAGGGCTAGTGAGCTGTCAGGGACCCCTGCCGAGAACAAAAGGGGATAGGCAGGCACATGGCTAGCAAAAGGTTAGAAAGGAAAGGGGAAAAAGGGACCAAGAGGGCAGGTTAAAGGAAGTCTGGGAGGAATTCCATATGGAAACCCCTACTGTCCAGTCAGCCAACCACGAAATATTTGAAAAGTTAGACCCCACATCCCCTGATGTAAATGCAGACACCAGAAGCACCCTACCAGAGTTGCTAATAGCATTTACAGGAGCCTGCAGAGACAAAGAAAGTCCTCAAGAGGGCAGAGAAACCGTGAGGGTGATGCCTCACCAAGTCAATGTGCCACAGGAAAGTGCAGCAGAATCTGGGCAAAAACCTGCAAGCAGGAGTGTCCCACAGGACAAAGGGAAGATTAGTAAGGAATCCTCTCCCACAGTCAGGAGAAAAGGGAACCAACCATCTCCTAAGGTGAAAAGCCCTTGTATGACTCATGAAAGCAGTTCAGAGTAGAACTGTCCCCCTGCAGACCTCAAAGAGAATAAAGACACCTTAGGCAGTCACGGAAATGTGCAAACTGAAAAACTTCCCCAAAAATCACATGTTTATTGGGATGCCAAAAACGGCAGTTTAAAGCAGCACTGCTACCAAGAAAAGACAGGCTGCAATAACTGTTAGGATTTCTGAATGAATGAGAGAGATGCATGTGTGTTTTCCTGTACTTATCTTCTCTCTAGTCCCTTTTGATGAAATGGTCTTTAAAAAAAATCGCATTTCATTCTGCTGGGTGTGGAGGTGTCATGAAGACCTCCGCCTACCAAGAAAGAGGCATATTAATTTCATCATATGAACATCAATTTTATAAACTGTTGCTGGAATGAAGAGATGACTTGTTTGAAGAGACCAGCAGTGGCTGAAAGAACATTTGCATACTAAGAGACAGTGCTTGGAGGGACAAAAGAATTGCTCACTGATTCAATTAACAGAGATTGGGCTGGGCAATGGTGATCCACATCTTGTCGGGGTAAGAGACAGCACTACACCCCCCCCCCCCACTGAGAGCTTTGGAATCCACAAACGCAGAAGTGGTTAAACCAGCTGGTCACATGACTAACTGGCTGGTCCAGTTTTTGAATTAGACACAGCACAGTTTGAATTCAGACAGGAGTTTGCAACTGAACCTGGAACAAGCCAGCCTCTCTCCTGGCTGGCTCTCTCTCGCTTTCTCACGAGCCTCCGGACCCACTGAAGACACGTAAACCTCAAGAGAGAAAAAGCTCCTACTTTGAAACAAGTTAAAGCATGCACTGGGCCCCAACGAACAGCAAGACTTACCAGCAACCAAAGACTCAACATCAAACTCAAAGGACTGTACCTACAATCCAGATAACGCCTCAAACTTTTCCCCTTTATTCCCTCTATTGTTTCTGTCTCTATCTGCACGTGTGTTTATCGTGTATGCATGCTAGCGTGGTCGCATATTCGTAGTCGGTAACCGAATTAAAATTTAAGATTAATAAACTTTCACCTTTCTTCTTTACATCTAAGAAAATCTGTCTTATTTCTTTGCCTTACAATTGGAAAGCGGTGAACTAGGATTCACTGAGGGGGGAGCTAAAACAGGGTGTTTTTAAAATTAAACCCTGTTACGGTTAAACCAGGCAAAGACTGAGAGGGAACCCTTAGACCCCTTCTCATCTAGTCGTAACACTACCCAGACTTTCTCATTCAGTAACACCAAAGAGTACCTTGCAAAACAATAGCAAGACACACAAATGTATTGGATCTTATTGAAAAACATTCCATTCTGAAACCCTTGCAACATATCTTCCTTTCATTTTCCTCTGCAGTCTCCCTAAGATGAAGCCACATCATTTGGAGGCAGAACAGATGGGGTTCTAAATCTGCCTATTTTGGGGTGGTAAACAGAGGAAATGTGTTCTTGAAGGCTACCAGATCAAATCCACCACAAAAAAACTGTACCTGAATTATCTTCCCAAAAAAAACGCCAACTCTCGTTAATGCCCTTTCAAAGCCCAGTCCACCTCATGTAAATAAGGTCAAACGGGCATGGCTAACCTTTTCATCCCTCCATTTCCACCCCAAATCTTCCCCAAATTATATCAGTGACAATAAGTGCTGCTGCAAGGGAACACTGTGGTGCATACCACAATAAACTGATATTCTTCTAACTGCTTAACTAATTAGTTATTTCGATTTGTCTTTCTCTGATCCAAAGTGATTAGGCTTAAACTTCCCCAAATGAACTCCACATGCTATAGTTTTATCCTACTCACTCTATCTGTCTATATCCCTTTATAACTTCATGCTCCCATCGAAACAACTTGCTAGGGGTAAAATTGGTCTGCACTAGTAGCACAAAATGGGATCATAATGAATTGGCAGCCCAGTTTACACCATTGGATTCAATGGAAAAGAAACGTGTGCAGCGTAAAATGAGTTGCTGATTCACTCTGAGTTTGTTTCTGGTCTACTGGTCTAGATCCGTTTTACCCCCATTGTGCCTCCTACCTTGAATATACTACTCTCTCTCCCGTCTGTAAAAATATGTCTCCTACCTCCCAATGAATTACCAACCTATGTCTCAAGGTATATCCTTTAGGCCTCCCACCTGGCCCCATCAGATCAAAGATGTTGCATGGAGTAGGTAGCAAGAACATAAAGGACCAGCAAGAACATAAAGGACCCAGTAATGTAAGTTACCTTTTAATTTATGGGTTATTCAGCCTGTGGGGTGGTTGGGGGGTGGGGGGGGGGGGGCGGGGTGGCAGGAAGCAGTGTTGGGGGCAACAGCTGCAAGACAACCAAACCAATGAGCCTAATCGCTACTGCAGACTTGAGGGTCCTACAGCACTTGTTTATTTATTCATTCACAGGATGTGAGTGTCGCTGGCAAGGCCAGTTTTTATTGCCTATCTCTAATTGTCCTTGAGAAGGTGAAGCTGAGCCAGCTCCTTGAACCACTGCAGTGAAGGTGTTCCGACAGTGCTGTTAGGGAGTTCCAGGAATTCGATGCATTGACAATGAAGGAACGGCGATATATTTCCAAGTCGGGTTGGTGTGTGACTGCTGACCTTGTCCTTCTAGGTGGTAGTGCTCACAGGTTCAGGAGAGGTGTTGTCGAAGAAGACTTGGCAAGTTGCTGCAGTCCATCTTGTAGATGGTAGACACTACAGTCACAGTGCGCTGGTACTGGAGGGAGTGAATGTTTAAGGTGGTGGATGGATGCCGATCAAGAGGGTTGCTTTGTCCTGGATGGTGTTGAGCTTCCTGAATGTTGTTGGAGTTGCAGTTATCCGGCCAAGTTGTCAGTATTCCATTACACTCCTGACTTGAGCCTTGTCGGTGGTGGAAAGGCTTTGGGGTGTCAGGAGGTGAGTCACTCACTGCAGAATACCCAACTTCTGACCTGCTCTTGTAGCCACATATTTATGTGACTGGTACAGTTAAGTTTCCGGTCAATGGTGACCCCCCAGGATGTTGATGATGGGGGAATTCCATGATGGTAATGCCATTGAATATCAAGGGGAGGTGGTTAGATTCTCTCTTGTTGGAGATGGTCACTGCCTGACATTTTTGTGGCACAAATGTTACTTGCCACCTATCAGCCCACGCCTGGATGTTGCTGTATGTGGGTGCAGACTGCTTCATTGTCTGATAAATTCTGAATGGAACTGAACAGTGCAGCATCCCCACTTCTGTCTTTATGATGGAGGGAAGGTCATTAATGAAGCAGCTGAAAATGGCTGGGCCTAAGACAGGGGTTGGCAACCCACGGCTCCAGAGCCACATGCGGCTCTTTAACACCACATTTTTGGCTCCCAACCTTTTCCCTATGATAAAAAAAGCCGAAAAAAATTAAGTCAAGAAAATGACAAATCGAAGAACAAGACGACAGCACAATTTTCCTTATTGAGTTATTCATTTGCTTAACCTAAAATTTAGTTTCTACAGTGTTGGGCATCAAAAGTGGTATGGCATTTGAATAACCTTAACAATCAATACCACAAGATGCAAAAAAAAAGCATATCTGTTTGAATGTGCATATATCTCCAATTTTCAAGAAAGTTCATCAAAAAATGTATGAAACAAAAAAGCTGTGCAGGGGAAAAATGAATTCAATCACAGAATGGCATTGAAGCAGAGAATCATCAAAGATGAAAATAGTGACTTTAGAGATAACTGGATCTTGTTTTGTCACCAAGTCGAACAGGACTCGTGTATGTCTGGTATGGGACGAAATGTTACGCGTTAACAGAAAAAAATGAATTCTGCCCGGCAATTGTTAGCAAAGCTCAAAACCTATGCTGAAAAATATCTACCTAGAAGAGAAAGAAAAAGTGCCGTTATGATTCTCCAGGAAAAGTCGATAAAGTCGAAAGCAACTTTCAGATTTGGGTAGCAGAAGATTCAGCTTTGAAAACAAAAATAACGGCTTTTACCTATTCCTGGGATATAGAAACTGGATTTTTGCCCGACCTATATACAAAATTGAAATTACATGAAATTCAGTAGTAATTGCGGTCATTCTTATCATGTCAGTGAGAAGTTAAAGAAAATGACTTTTTACAGCATCTAATAAGTGCATAATGTTCCGATAAACATTTTATCCTTGAGGTATGTTTATGTCTTTACTCCATTTGTTAATATTTTTTCATCTTGCAGCTCGACAAATTTTTTTAAAAAAGGTTCTTCAGCTAAAAAATATTGACGGGCCCCAGCCTAAGACATTGCCCTGAGAAACTCAGTCAGCAATATCCCGGGGCTGAGATGATTGGCCTCCAACAAACACAACCATCTTCCTTTGTGCTAAGTATGACTCCAACCACTGGAGAGTTTTTCCCCGATTCCCATTGACTTCAATTTTACAAGTGTTCCTTGGTGCTGCACTCTGTCAAATGTTGCCTTGTCAAGGACAGTCACCCTCACCTCACCTCTGGAATTCAACTCTTTATTTCATGTTTGGGTCATTCCTGTAATGAGGTCTAGAGCTGAGCTGTCCTGGCAGAACCCAACTGAGCATTGGTGAAAAGGTTATTGGTAAGTTTCGCTTGATATCACTGACTAACACCTTCCATCACTTTCTGATGATTGAAAGTAGACTGATGGGATGGTTATTGTCTTTATTTTTTTATTTATTTAGAGATACAGCACTGAAACAGGCCCTTCGGCCCACCGAGTCTGTGCCGACCATCAACCACCCATTTATACCAGTGCTACATTAATCCCATATTCCTACCACATCCCTTCAATTCCCCTAGCTACACTAGGGGTAATTTACAATAGCCAATTTACCTATCAACCTGCAAGTCTTTGGCTGTGGGAGGAAACCGGAGCACCCGGCGAAAACCCACGCGGTCACAGGGAGAACTTGCAAACTCCGCACAGGCAGTACCCGGAATCGAACCCGGGTCGCTGGAGCTGTGAGGCTGCGGTGCTAACCACTGCGCCACTGTGTCGCCCATCTTATTTGCTTTTTGTGGACAGGACAGGTAATTTTCCACGTTATTGGGGTAGATGCCTGTGGAAAGCATGGCTACAGGTTCCAGTTGTTCTAGAGAACAAGTCTTCAGCACTACAGCCAGGATGTTGCCAGGCCCCATAAATTTGCTGTATCCAGTGCGCTCAGCCATTTTTGGTATCACATGGAGTGACTCAAATTGACTGAAGACTGGCATCTGTATTGGAGGGTATCAAAGGAGGAGGCCAACATAGATCATCCACTCAGCACTTCTGGCTGTGAATGCCTTGTCTATTGCACTTGTGCACTGGGTTGGGTGTGCCTTTATCATGTTCAAATCTGATGCTTAGGTCGATGCTGAGAGGTCTGTCAAGTTTTATTCTTATTGTAACTTTCCGTAGCATTTTGATACAACTGAGGACTTGCTAGGCCATTTCATGGGGCAAATAAGAGTCAACCACATTGCTGTGGGTCTGGAGCCACATTAAGGTCAGATTGGGTGAGGGTGGTACCTTTCCTTCCCTAAAGAACATGAGTTGGGTTTTTTACAACAATCTGATAGCTTCATGGCCACCATCACTGATAATAGATTTTTATTCCAGATTTATCTTATATATTTATTATATCAGTCAGTCACAGATGTGGGCATTGCTGTTTAACTGAATTCAAATTCACAAACTGCCTTGGTAGGATTTGAACTCACGGCTCTGGGGTATTAGTTCAGGCGTCTGGAATACTAATCCATTAACCGAACCACTATGCTGATTGGTTGGATTTCTACCCAGTTACTCTTTTATGCTGAAGAATGGCCCTCATGATCTGTAATTATGCTGTGATCTTATTCAGCCTTTAGTAAGCAGCATTCCATTAAGTTAAATTAGCTACTTTGCAACACTGGATAAGAATTTTAAAAAACATGTATTTCTTTTAAAGGACAAGTTAAATGTGAGCAGGTTCTACATCATTAGAGTTGACTCAGGATTAGCACACAAGTCAAATAAATTCTTAGTAAACTGTTTTGAATACAATACTTTGTAATAGCAGATAGTTTGACCTCAGGGGGTTAAAGAATTTTCTGTCTTAGTCTACGAGCAGTGCATCTCCTGCACAAAGCCAACTCAGAGTGGTTTTTCAGAAATTTCTGCAGCATTGAGCCAACTGAAAAATGCAGAGAGAAAAATCTATCTGAGGGACCAGTTAAAAAGTTTAAGAAACGAATAACTATGGATTAAAAATGTGGCATAAACAAATGTTCTTTTAAAAGCACTTTTTATTTGAGGGAGATTATGCTTTGTTTGTCTTAATTTTGGACCAGAGCCAAGGGGATTTGCTTGTTAACTTAATGACATCATGTACACTACAAATATTTACCTTTGCTTTAGAGGACAAATACAGAGCCAAAAACTTCATGCAGAATGTGAGATTTCCCCGAGTTAAGGTGACAATTGTTAACCTTGTATTTTGCCCTTCATTGATTCTGTGTTAATAGTTGTTGCACATGCTCAACATATGTTTGGCAATACTGTACAGCTTACATTGTAATTTTGACGAGGAGCTTATGCTTTCCTTGGGTATTTTTAAGTGTTCAGATACAGATGTTATTTCAGGAGGCATCTGGGCAACAGTTTAAGATCATTCGAAGTTTCAGCCTGTATCGTTTTTTAAATGTACTTTGAGTGTAGTGTTGTGTTCTCAAGTTTTCTTTAAATGACAACCACAGGCTTTATATTCAAATTTAACACAAACACTATTATCTTACTTATTTACACTGCATGATTTCAGGTACAGGTCTTTTACTTGCTGGTGTGCATCTGTTCTCTCTGTAAAGCCATATGCTGAGTGAGTGTCTCAAAATTGTGTCTCCTTTAATATGTCTGATGATGTCATTAGTTGTATCAGTGGCCTGATCTCTTAAAAATATGGTTTCTTAAAAGGTGAAGTCACCACTGCACTACATGACATTACCCCCTTCTTTTAAAATTAAAGTTTCCTCCTTTCCTTTAAAAGATTTCAAATTGCAAAATTCTTCTTTTTTCTTTGGCCTCCTTGTCTCAAGAGACAATGGGTAAGTGCCTGGAGGTGGTCAGTGGTTTGTGCAGCAGTGCCTGGTGTGGCTATAAAGGCCAATTCTAGAGTGACAGACTCTTCCACAGGCACTGCAGATAAAATTGGTTGTCGGGGCTGTTACACAGTTGGCTCTCTCATGGCACCGCTGTCTCTTTTCCTGCCAACTGCTGAGTCTCTTCGACTCGTCACCCTTTAGTTCTGCCTTTATGACTGCCAGCTCTGGCAACTGACTCCCACGACTTGTGGTCAATGTCACAGGACTTCCTGTCGCATTTGCAGACGTCTTTAAAGCGGAGACATGGACGGCCGGTGGGTCTGATGCCAGTGACGAGCTCGCTGTACAATGCGTCCTTGGGGATCCTGCCATCTTCCATGCGGCTCACATGGCCAAGCCATCTCAAGTGTCGCTGGCTCAGTAGGGTGTATATTCTGGGGATGTTGGCCGCCTTGAGGACTTCTGCGTTGGAGATACGGTCCTGCCACCTGATGCCAAGGATTCTCCGGAGGCAGCAAAGATGGAATGAGTTGAGACGTCGCTCTTGGCTGACATATGATGTCCAGGCCTCGCTGCCGTAGAGCAAGGTGCTGAGGACACAGGCTTGAAACACTCGGATTTTTGTGTTCAGTGTCAGTGTGCCATTTTCTCACACCCTCTTGGCCAGTCTGGACATAGCAGCAGACGCCTTTCCCATGCGCTTGTTGATTTCTGCATCGAGATTCAGGTTACTGGTGATAGTTGAGCCTAGGTAGGTGAACTCTTGAACCACTTCCAGAACGTGGTCGCTGATATTGATGGATGGAGCATTTCTGACGTCCTGTCCCATGATTGTCGTTTTCTTGAGGCTGATGGTTAGGCCAAATTCGTTGCAGGCAGCCGCAATCCTGTCGATGAGTCTCTGCAGACACTCTTCTGTGTGGGATGTTAATGCAGCATCATCAGCAAAGAGGAGTAATTGCAAAATTGCATTGAAGAAAACTCAGTTGAAACTTGGAGGGGATAGGTTTCAGGCACATCACCTTCAATACCAGAGCTTTGTCTCCCGTTTTGCATTCATGGGAGGATCTGCATTCGAAATTGCCTTCGCCTTCTTAGAATCTGTAGATAGACCTTTTTCGTTAAATATGTGCCCACAGAACCTTCGTAGCTGGAAAATTGCACTTGTCTATTTAATCACAAATTATGCACTTGGAGTCGATCCAACATTGCTTGTAAGTGTTCGCCATGTTCTGCTTGTATTCTTCCATATACAATAATGTCATCTGAGACATTCTTGACTATTCAGGCCTGTAAGTACTTTTGCTACTGCTGATTGAAAGGTTTTGGAGGCTGGGTTTATTCCGAAGGAGGCCCAAAAGAAGAAAGAAGAAACACTTGTACCTTCCTAATCCAACGTGGGTACTGAAGGTAGTTACGTATCAACTGGATTTGTCTAGTTCAAATTGGTGATATCCAGCAGTCAAGTCGAGGGTACTGAAGATTGTTGACCCAGACATGTCTTCAGTTATCTCATCTAGCATTGGTATTGGGTGCCTTTCTCGTTTTATTGCTTTGTTTGCCAGTCTCATGTCGACATAAATGTGTACTTGTCCTGTGGGTTGATCCACTTCTGTCTTTTCAATGATGTCCAACTTCTCCAGTCCGTACAATTCCTTCTCTACGTCTTTTCTGGTATGGAATAGAATCCTCCTGTGTTTCCATTGTTTGGATTGGACTGACTCATCTATATGGAGCTTGATTTTCTTGTTTTTCACTTTGCCAATGTGGATATTTCTTCAGGATGTTTTCTTTCAACAGGGTTATCTGTCCTCCGATGGTGTTGAAAGTGATCAGTTTCAATTCGCTGGCAGTTTCGAAACCTGGCAGATTTGCCTTGGTTGAGTCTACTAAAATAAACTCAGTCTGAGGACCCATGGAAAGATTTGAGAGTAACTTGGATCATCTCTAGGACCAATAAAGGGGTATCTGATCCGTAGAAGATATCGGCTTGGTCAATTGCAGTTTCTGTTTTCTCTGTAACTTGTGGAATGTCGGAGCATCCATTATGTTGACTTGCGCCTGAGGCAATTACTGCAGAGATCGTCAAATTGTCTATGAACACATCACACATGGGCAGGCATTGGCACTTATGGTTGTGACCAACAAAAATCTTCTCTTGAGCTGTGAAGATGTAATCGTCCTTCTGACATTTAACTCTATTAATGTCTTGTGCAGGCTTCGATCGGCATCCTCTTGTGAAATGTCCCATTTTTCCGCAGGCGTTACACTGTTTCCTCTCGCTTGACACGTTTTGTGGTGAGGATATGCATCACCGCAATGAATGCATGTTTGTGTGTGGGGTGACTGCAATCTCTGTCTTGGTTTTCCTTGATGTGCCTCCGACATTCCTCTGGGTTTCCTCTGTGCCCTTGTGTTTGGTGTGTTTCTCTGGTGAAACCTTCCTCTTGTGGCATTCACAGATTTGGTTGATGATCTTGACCTGGCCTCAGGGGATTCTCATCTTACTTTATCTGCCTCTTTCCCTTCTAAGACTTCGGCTTGTATTTTTCTGGCTTCCAGCGTTCTGCCAACATCAAGTAGCCTTTGCAAGTTTATCAATACGCCCTCTCCAAGAGCTTGCCTTCTTAGACTTGGTGATTTGCAGGTCATAATAATCTAGGAGATAATTTCTTTGTGCATATCTGTGAAGTTGCAATTCTAGCTCAGACTTCTGAGTCTTGTCACATAGTGGTCAAGCGTCTAGTGCTTTTCTTGTTTTGCGTGCCTGAAGACCTAAATTTCAGAGTGAGGATTTGCCCTCAGTTGAAAATATCTTATTACAGCATTCTTCACTGAGTCATAATCATCATCGGTTCCGGTGTCTGTGAGGGTATCAAAGATAAGTCGACTTTTAGTCCAGAATGGTGTAGGAGTAACGCTCTCTTTCTACGGCGGGGTGTATTGATATCGAGTGGCACCATTAGGCATTCAAATCTTACTAGCCGTTTGCTCCAGTGTGACCCTGGGTTGCTGTCCGTCTCTGTAAAGGCTGGAAAGACTGGCAGTTGCCGCGCACACATGGTGGTTGCTTTTTTTTTGCTTAAATCTGGAGTCAGTAATGCAAGTCTTCTCGATGTTCCTGGGTTGTCTGTGTGGTTTGCCTTCTCATAAATCCTTTCTTTTTCTTAAAATGACTAGTGTGTTCAGGTTTGCACCCCTTTTAGTAATTCATTTAAGGCTACATAACATTTATTTTCCTTATTTCTGCATACCTGCAAAATGTTATTTTCTCCCTGTTCGACCCCACATTTTCTCTCTGATCCAGACCTGGTTTTCGCTCAACTTTGTTTGTCTGTGTTTACTTTCTTAACCCTGGAACCTTCAATACTTTTTCTTTTTTTCTCCTCGTCGCCAGAAATTGTAGTGTTGTGCTATGTCTTCTCTAAATGACAACCGCAGGCTATATATTACCATTCAACACAAACACAACTTATTGTCTTACTTATTTACAATGCATGATTTCAGGTACTGGCCTTTTCCTCCCTAGTGAATGCTGTTCTTTCCATAAAGCCATGTGCTGAATGAGTGTCTCAAAATGGTGTCTCCTCCGTAGATATGCCTGATGATGTCATCAGTTGCATCAGTGGCCTGATCTCTTACAGGTACGATTTCTCAAAGGTAAAGTCACCACTGAACTACATGACATACTTTATTTCCTACACCAATAGTTGCATGGAGTTTTGAGGCTGGTCATGACCTACTAACCATTGTTTTTAATGGTGTGCCTCAATGTGGCCTACATAAAGCTGTTGAACCTATGAGAGTACATGGGCATATTTTGAATTTTACCTATAACATGCTCTCCAGATCCAAGGTCCATGTAAGAATGAATCAGACATTAATGATCTAATTTCTCTTGACAAAAGATTATCCACTGTCACCCAATTTCTTGAATGTCTTCATCAAAAATGACCAGAAAATTTCTTGGAGCAGTTCCCTGTCAACCAGAGTTACCTCAGCATACTTGCAAAGAAAACCCAGCTTTCAGATGTGAATGGGGTTCCTGCCACACTTCAAGTGAAATAGCATCGGTGGAGTGGGAGCAGCTCTAAGGAATTTTCAGACTAAAGTGCCAGATGACGGAATGAATTTGGGGTGTCTGTTCTAGACGTTGTCATGCTAGGCCCCCACCTGCCAAGAATGAGGCACATTAATTTTGTCATGAATATTGATTTTAAACTGTTACTGGAGTGAAGAAAGAACTTGTTAAACATATCAGCTGTGGCTGGAAAAGATATTTTCATATTAACAGACAGTGACTGGAATGACAAAGGACCATTCCCTGACACATTCAACCCACAATGGACCTTGATCACCATGAATTGTGTGTAAGAGGAACATTCCAGAGACTGCTAAGGCGATATAATCCAAGACATGGTCAGACCAGTTAGTCACGTGACTAACCTGCTTGGCAAAATGAATTTTTCTGAATTGCGCGAACAGTTTGAACTCAGAGTGTCTGTTTGCTCCTGGACTGAGAAGATCTCTCCTGTCTGCTCCCAGCTCTCTCTCACAAGCCTCTGAATCCACTGATGATACATGAACCCCAAGAGAGAAAAGTCTCCTACAGTGAACAAGGTTTAAGAAGAATACTGGGCCCCAACGAAAAGCAATATCTACCTACAATCAAGGACTCTACAGTGAGCTCCAAGAACCGTAACAAAAACTCTTCAGATGTTGTCTCAAACATTTCCACTTTATGTTTCTTCTGCTCTTTTCTGTCTCTATTTGCATGTGTGTATCGCCTATGCATGCTAGCATGGGCGCATTGTGCATCAGTAGGTGTTAACCAAATTAGAGTTTAAGTTTAAGAAATTTCAACATTTCTTCTTTAAACCTAAGAAAGCCTGTTTGTGCTGGTTTCTTTGCCTTATAATTGGAAAGCGGTGAACAAGGATTCATCAAGGGGGAGCTAAAAACACAGTGTGTTTAAAATTAAACCCTGTTACAGTAAGACAAGGTGAAGGCTGTGGTGGTCCCCTAGATACCTTTCTCACCGGGTCGAACAGAAATGTGGGTGCTAGCATCTGGAATTGACCCACAGTTAAACGAGAGAAATTGGAAGTGGGGAGCCAAATTGTTCCCAATCAAAAAGAGCAAGATTTCAATACACGTTTTCTTGTGGTTGTATGTGATTGATTACTAACATGTCGGTGACTGAAGCTAGTAGCCCCCAAGCTAGGGTGAAGTAACTTAAGATAATTTAAAATCACTGTCTATGAAGGAGTTGAGGAAAATAGCTGAGCAGTGTAGGATCAATGTACGTGGCAAGGCTATTAAGTCTGAACTCCTAAGGCTAGTGGCCAATCATTTTTCCCTTGAATTTGAAGAAGCAGGATCAGGGTTAGAAGTAGACCCAGACAGGGTATTGTTAGCAAAGATACAATTGGAACAAAGGAAACTTGAATTAGAAGACAGGGAAAGAGAGAGACAGGAGAGGGAGAAAGAATGAGTCTTCCAGAAGGAACGTGAAGAAAAAGAAAGACAGGAGAAGGAACGAGAGAGAGAGGAGAGAGAGAGAGAGAGAAAGAATATCCGGAAGGAATGCAAAGAAAAGGAGCTAAGGTGGCTTGAGCTAACTAGGGGGCGACAGAGTAACCCCAGTGAAAACAGGGCCAATATGGAGGAGCATAGTTCAGTGCTGGGTACAAAATTGTTAAAACTAGCACAACTAATTCCAAGAATCAATGAGGAGGATGTAGAAGATTTTTTGTCCTTTGAGAAAACGGCAAGGCAATTAAAATGGCCAGCTGAGATGTAGTCTTTCTTACTGCAAAGCAAGCTAATTGGAAAAGCCCATGAGGTTTATTCCCTGTTGCCAGATGAGAGTTCATCAAGTAATGAACTGACCAAAAATGCTATCCTCGGGCATATGAAATAGTACCCGAAGCCTTTTGCCAAAAGCTTAGAAACCTCAAGAAGCAAGCGAATCAAACTTATCTGGAGTTTGAAAAAAGCAAGCAGCTGGATTTTGACCTGTGGCTGAGGGCTCTTGAAGTACAGCTTAGCTATGAGAATCTCAGGGAAATAATTCTGTTCGAGGAATTTAAACACTCTCTCCCACTCTCCATAAAGACCCATGTAGAGGACCAGCAGGTCCAGAGAGCCCGGCAAGTGGCAGTTCTGGCCAATGAGTTTGCTTTAATTTATAAGTCTGATTCCTGGGGAGAACCTTTCCTCGTCACCCCCATAAATCCAAAAAGGACAAAGGGTGGGAAGGTTATAGGAGCCCAAGCAGTCCTGGGAGAGAAAGGAAAGCAGGAGACATGGGGGCCCTCCTCTAGCCAAAAAGGAAGGTGCTGTGAGTAAGAGTGAGACCCAGAGACCTATGTGCTTCCATTATAATAAAGCAGGGCATTTAAAAGCTGACTGCTGGAAACTAAAGGGAAAACCAGTAGGGTTAATCAGGGCACACCCGCTGAATGAAGAAAGGAACCTGATCGAAAGCACAGCTGAACAAGCTGTGGCTTTAACTGCAGTAAGAGTGAGACCCAGGATGCTTACGGCTGCAAGTGCACAAAAATTTAATATGATTCCTGAAGGTTATCAGGGTTTTGTGTTTGAAGGGAAAGTAACCCCATACTCCTCGAGTGGGGCAAGCAAGCCCATAGTAATTCTCGGGGACACAGTGGTGACTAGATCCCTTTTACTGGGAAGAGGCCTGACCTTTCCCCCAGAGAGCACAGTGAGCAGCAGAAAGGTGATGAATGGTATTGGAGGACAGTGTATGCCTATACCTGTACACCGGGTGCACTTGGAGTGTGACCTAGTTTCAGGACCAGTGACAATAGGGATTGTCCCTAGTTTGCTCGTGGACAGGGTTGACCTGCTCCTAGGTAATGATTTGGCAGGGGTGAAGGTGGTAGCCACCCCCCCCACCCCGAGTCGTGAAAGAAAGACCGCAGGAGGTCAGAGAGATAGGGCCTTGGCAGGAGACGGACCCCTGCAATTCCCCTGAATGTGTTGTGGATCAGGCCATCATCAAACCAGCTCCCCCAGAGGAGGCTGAATTGGCACTGCAGGCAGATGACCATGAGGTCTGTCTGTCTGAGACTTTCTTTGGAAAGTTAGGTGACCCAGGGAATGAATTAAATGGATTTTCCCTAGCTGAGGCTCAGCGAGCCAACCCAGTATTGCAAGAGTTAGCATAGGCTGCCCAGTCTGAAAGTGAAGCAGAAGGAGTCCCAGACTGCTACAATTTAAAGAATGAGGCCCTTTTTCTTTTTGGCCTCTGTGTCTTGAGAGACAATGGGTAAGCGCCTAGAGGTGGTTAGTGGTTTGTGGAGCAGCACCTGGAGTGGCTAGAAAGGCCAATTCTAGAGTGACAAACTCTTCCACAGGCGCTGCAGGTGAAGTTGCTTGTTGGGACTGTTACACAGTTGGCTCTCTCTTTACACTTCTGTCTCTTTTCCTGCCAACTGCTGAGTCTCTTCGACTCGCCTCTCTTCAACCCCACCTTTATAGCTGTCCACCAGCTCTGGCGATCGCTGGCAACTGGCTCCCATGACTTGTGGTCAATGTCGCAGGACTTCATGTTGCTTTTGCAAACGTCTTTAAAGCGGAGACATGGACGGCCAGTGGGTCTGATGCCAGTGACGAGCTCACTGTACAATACATCCTTGGGGATCCTGCCATCGTCCAAGCAGCTCACATGGCCAAGCCATCTCAAGCGCCGCTGGCTCAGTAGGGCGTACATGCTGGGGATGTTGGCTACCTTGAGGATTTCTGTGTTGGAGATGCGGTCCTGCCACCTGATGCCGAGGATTCTCTGGAGACAACGGAGATGGAATGCATTGAGACGCCACTCTTGGCTGAAATACGTTGTCCAGGCCTCGCTGCCATAGAGCTAGGTACTGAGGACACAGGCTTAAAACACTCGGACTTTTGTGTTCCGTGTCAGTGCGCCATTTTCCCACACTCTCTTGGCCAGTCTGGACATAGCAGCAGACGCCTTTCCCATGCGCTTGTTGATTTCTGCATCGAGATTCAGGTTACTGGTGATAGTTGAGCCTAGGTAGGTGAACTCTTGAACCACTTCCAGAACGTGGTCGCTGATATTGATGGATGGAGCATTTCTGACGTCCTGTCCCATGATTGTCGTTTTCTTGAGGCTGATGGTTAGGCCAAATTCGTTGCAGGCAGCCGCAATCCTGTCGATGAGTCTCTGCAGACACTCTTCTGTGTGGGATGTTAATGCAGCATCATCAGCAAAGAGGAGTAATTGCAAAATTGCATTGAAGAAAACTCAGTTGAAACTTGGAGGGGATAGGTTTCAGGCACATCACCTTCAATACCAGAGCTTTGTCTCCCGTTTTGCATTCATGGGAGGATCTGCATTCGAAATTGCCTTCGCCTTCTTAGAATCTGTAGATAGACCTTTTTCGTTAAATATGTGCCCACAGAACCTTCGTAGCTGGAAAATTGCACTTGTCTATTTAATCACAAATTATGCACTTGGAGTCGATCCAACATTGCTTGTAAGTGTTCGCCATGTTCTGCTTGTATTCTTCCATATACAATAATGTCATCTGAGACATTCTTGACTATTCAGGCCTGTAAGTACTTTTGCTACTGCTGATTGAAAGGTTTTGGAGGCTGGGTTTATTCCGAAGGAGGCCCAAAAGAAGAAAGAAGAAACACTTGTACCTTCCTAATCCAACGTGGGTACTGAAGGTAGTTACGTATCAACTGGATTTGTCTAGTTCAAATTGGTGATATCCAGCAGTCAAGTCGAGGGTACTGAAGATTGTTGACCCAGACATGTCTTCAGTTATCTCATCTAGCATTGGTATTGGGTGCCTTTCTCGTTTTATTGCTTTGTTTGCCAGTCTCATGTCGACATAAATGTGTACTTGTCCTGTGGGTTGATCCACTTCTGTCTTTTCAATGATGTCCAACTTCTCCAGTCCGTACAATTCCTTCTCTACGTCTTTTCTGGTATGGAATAGAATCCTCCTGTGTTTCCATTGTTTGGATTGGACTGACTCATCTATATGGAGCTTGATTTTCTTGTTTTTCACTTTGCCAATGTGGATATTTCTTCAGGATGTTTTCTTTCAACAGGGTTATCTGTCCTCCGATGGTGTTGAAAGTGATCAGTTTCAATTCGCTGGCAGTTTCGAAACCTGGCAGATTTGCCTTGGTTGAGTCTACTAAAATAAACTCAGTCTGAGGACCCATGGAAAGATTTGAGAGTAACTTGGATCATCTCTAGGACCAATAAAGGGGTATCTGATCCGTAGAAGATATCGGCTTGGTCAATTGCAGTTTCTGTTTTCTCTGTAACTTGTGGAATGTCGGAGCATCCATTATGTTGACTTGCGCCTGAGGCAATTACTGCAGAGATCGTCAAATTGTCTATGAACACATCACACATGGGCAGGCATTGGCACTTATGGTTGTGACCAACAAAAATCTTCTCTTGAGCTGTGAAGATGTAATCGTCCTTCTGACATTTAACTCTATTAATGTCTTGTGCAGGCTTCGATCGGCATTCTCTTGTGAAATGTCCCATTTTTCCGCAGGCGTTACACTGTTTCCTCTCGCTTGACACGTTTTGTGGTGAGGATATGCATCACCGCAATGAATGCATGTTTGTGTGTGGGGTGACTGCAATCTCTGTCTTGGTTTTCCTTGATGTGCCTCCGACATTCCTCTGGGTTTCCTCTGTGCCCTTGTGTTTGGTGTGTTTCTCTGGTGAAACCTTCCTCTTGTGGCATTCACAGATTTGGTTGATGATCTTGACCTGGCCTCAGGGGATTCTCATCTTACTTTATCTGCCTCTTTCCCTTCTAAGACTTCGGCTTGTATTTTTCTGGCTTCCAGCGTTCTGCCAACATCAAGTAGCCTTTGCAAGTTTATCAATACGCCCTCTCCAAGAGCTTGCCTTCTTAGACTTGGTGATTTGCAGGTCATAATAATCTAGGAGATAATTTCTTTGTGCATATCTGTGAAGTTGCAATTCTAGCTCAGACTTCTGAGTCTTGTCACATAGTGGTCAAGCGTCTAGTGCTTTTCTTGTTTTGCGTGCCTGAAGACCTAAATTTCAGAGTGAGGATTTGCCCTCAGTTGAAAATATCTTATTACAGCATTCTTCACTGAGTCATAATCATCATCGGTTCCGGTGTCTGTGAGGGTATCAAAGATAAGTCGACTTTTAGTCCAGAATGGTGTAGGAGTAACGCTCTCTTTCTACGGCGGGGTGTATTGATATCGAGTGGCACCATTAGGCATTCAAATCTTACTAGCCGTTTGCTCCAGTGTGACCCTGGGTTGCTGTCCGTCTCTGTAAAGGCTGGAAAGACTGGCAGTTGCCGCGCACACATGGTGGTTGCTTTTTTTTTGCTTAAATCTGGAGTCAGTAATGCAAGTCTTCTCGATGTTCCTGGGTTGTCTGTGTGGTTTGCCTTCTCATAAATCCTTTCTTTTTCTTAAAATGACTAGTGTGTTCAGGTTTGCACCCCTTTTAGTAATTCATTTAAGGCTACATAACATTTATTTTCCTTATTTCTGCATACCTGCAAAATGTTATTTTCTCCCTGTTCGACCCCACATTTTCTCTCTGATCCAGACCTGGTTTTCGCTCAACTTTGTTTGTCTGTGTTTACTTTCTTAACCCTGGAACCTTCAATACTTTTTCTTTTTTTCTCCTCGTCGCCAGAAATTGTAGTGTTGTGCTATGTCTTCTCTAAATGACAACCGCAGGCTATATATTACCATTCAACACAAACACAACTTATTGTCTTACTTATTTACAATGCATGATTTCAGGTACTGGCCTTTTCCTCCCTAGTGAATGCTGTTCTTTCCATAAAGCCATGTGCTGAATGAGTGTCTCAAAATGGTGTCTCCTCCGTAGATATGCCTGATGATGTCATCAGTTGCATCAGTGGCCTGATCTCTTACAGGTACGATTTCTCAAAGGTAAAGTCACCACTGAACTACATGACATACTTTATTTCCTACACCAATAGTTGCATGGAGTTTTGAGGCTGGTCATGACCTACTAACCATTGTTTTTAATGGTGTGCCTCAATGTGGCCTACATAAAGCTGTTGAACCTATGAGAGTACATGGGCATATTTTGAATTTTACCTATAACATGCTCTCCAGATCCAAGGTCCATGTAAGAATGAATCAGACATTAATGATCTAATTTCTCTTGACAAAAGATTATCCACTGTCACCCAATTTCTTGAATGTCTTCATCAAAAATGACCAGAAAATTTCTTGGAGCAGTTCCCTGTCAACCAGAGTTACCTCAGCATACTTGCAAAGAAAACCCAGCTTTCAGATGTGAATGGGGTTCCTGCCACACTTCAAGTGAAATAGCATCGGTGGAGTGGGAGCAGCTCTAAGGAATTTTCAGACTAAAGTGCCAGATGACGGAATGAATTTGGGGTGCCTGTTCTAGACGTTGTCATGCTAGGCCCCCACCTGCCAAGAATGAGGCACATTAATTTTGTCATGAATATTGATTTTAAACTGTTACTGGAGTGAAGAAAGAACTTGTTAAACATATCAGCTGTGGCTGGAAAAGATATTTTCATATTAACAGACAGTGACTGGAATGACAAAGGACCATTCCCTGACACATTCAACCCACAATGGACCTTGATCACCATGAATTGTGTGTAAGAGGAACATTCCAGAGACTGCTAAGGCGATATAATCCAAGACATGGTCAGACCAGTTAGTCACGTGACTAACCTGCTTGGCAAAATGAATTTTTCTGAATTGCGCGAACAGTTTGAACTCAGAGTGTCTGTTTGCTCCTGGACTGAGAAGATCTCTCCTGTCTGCTCCCAGCTCTCTCTCACAAGCCTCTGAATCCACTGATGATACATGAACCCCAAGAGAGAAAAGTCTCCTACAGTGAACAAGGTTTAAGAAGAATACTGGGCCCCAACGAAAAGCAATATCTACCTACAATCAAGGACTCTACAGTGAGCTCCAAGAACCGTAACAAAAACTCTTCAGATGTTGTCTCAAACATTTCCACTTTATGTTTCTTCTGCTCTTTTCTGTCTCTATTTGCATGTGTGTATCGCCTATGCATGCTAGCATGGGCGCATTGTGCATCAGTAGGTGTTAACCAAATTAGAGTTTAAGTTTAAGAAATTTCAACATTTCTTCTTTAAACCTAAGAAAGCCTGTTTGTGCTGGTTTCTTTGCCTTATAATTGGAAAGCGGTGAACAAGGATTCACCAAGGGGGAGCTAAAAACACAGTGTGTTTAAAATTAAACCCTGTTACAGTAAGACAAGGTGAAGGCTGTGGTGGTCCCCTAGATACCTTTCTCACCGGGTCGAACAGAAATGTGGGTGCTAGCATCTGGAATTGACCCACAGTTAAACGAGAGAAATTGGAAGTGGGGAGCCAAATTGTTCCCAATCAAAAAGAGCAAGATTTCAACACACGTTTTCTTGTGGTTGTATGTGATTGATTACTAACATGTCGGTGACTGAAGCTAGTAGCCCCCAAGCTAGGGTGAAGTAACTTAAGATAATTTAAAATCACTGTCTATGAAGGAGTTGAGGAAAATAGCTGAGCAGTGTAGGATCAATGTACGTGGCAAGGCTATTAAGTCTGAACTCCTAAGGCTAGTGGCCAATCATTTTTCCCTTGAATTTGAAGAAGCAGGATCAGGGTTAGAAGTAGACCCAGACAGGGTATTGTTAGCAAAGATACAATTGGAACAAAGGAAACTTGAATTAGAAGACAGGGAAAGAGAGAGACAGGAGAGGGAGAAAGAATGAGTCTTCCAGAAGGAACGTGAAGAAAAAGAAAGACAGGAGAAGGAACGAGAGAGAGAGGAGAGAGAGAGAGAGAGAAAGAATATCCGGAAGGAATGCAAAGAAAAGGAGCTAAGGTGGCTTGAGCTAACTAGGGGGTGACAGAGTAACCCCAGTGAAAACAGGGCCAATATGGAGGAGCATAGTTCAGTGCTGGGTACAAAATTGTTAAAACTAGCACAACTAATTCCAAGAATCAATGAGGAGGATGTAGAAGATTTTTTGTCCTTTGAGAAAACGGCAAGGCAATTAAAATGGCCAGCTGAGATGTAGTCTTTCTTACTGCAAAGCAAGCTAATTGGAAAAGCCCATGAGGTTTATTCCCTGTTGCCAGATGAGAGTTCATCAAGTAATGAACTGACCAAAAATGCTATCCTCGGGCATATGAAATAGTACCCGAAGCCTTTTGCCAAAAGCTTAGAAACCTCAAGAAGCAAGCGAATCAAACTTATCTGGAGTTTGAAAAAAGCAAGCAGCTGGATTTTGACCTGTGGCTGAGGGCTCTTGAAGTACAGCTTAGCTATGAGAATCTCAGGGAAATAATTCTGTTCGAGGAATTTAAACACTCTCTCCCACTCTCCATAAAGACCCATGTAGAGGACCAGCAGGTCCAGAGAGCCCGGCAAGTGGCAGTTCTGGCCAATGAGTTTGCTTTAATTTATAAGTCTGATTCCTGGGGAGAACCTTTCCTCGTCACCCCCATAAATCCAAAAAGGACAAAGGGTGGGAAGGTTATAGGAGCCCAAGCAGTCCTGGGAGAGAAAGGAAAGCAGGAGACATGGGGGCCCTCCTCTAGCCAAAAAGGAAGGTGCTGTGAGTAAGAGTGAGACCCAGAGACCTATGTGCTTCCATTATAATAAAGCAGGGCATTTAAAAGCTGACTGCTGGAAACTAAAGGGAAAACCAGTAGGGTTAATCAGGGCACACCCGCTGAATGAAGAAAGGAACCTGATCGAAAGCACAGCTGAACAAGCTGTGGCTTTAACTGCAGTAAGAGTGAGACCCAGGATGCTTACGGCTGCAAGTGCACAAAAATTTAATATGATTCCTGAAGGTTATCAGGGTTTTGTGTTTGAAGGGAAAGTAACCCCATACTCCTCGAGTGGGGCAAGCAAGCCCATAGTAATTCTCGGGGACACAGTGGTGACTAGATCCCTTTTACTGGGAAGAGGCCTGACCTTTCCCCCAGAGAGCACAGTGAGCAGCAGAAAGGTGATGAATGGTATTGGAGGACAGTGTATGCCTATACCTGTACACCGGGTGCACTTGGAGTGTGACCTAGTTTCAGGACCAGTGACAATAGGGATTGTCCCTAGTTTGCTCGTGGACAGGGTTGACCTGCTCCTAGGTAATGATTTGGCAGGGGTGAAGGTGGTAGCCACCCCCCCCACCCCGAGTCGTGAAAGAAAGACCGCAGGAGGTCAGAGAGATAGGGCCTTGGCAGGAGACGGACCCCTGCAATTCCCCTGAATGTGTTGTGGATCAGGCCATCATCAAACCAGCTCCCCCAGAGGAGGCTGAATTGGCACTGCAGGCAGATGACCATGAGGTCTGTCTGTCTGAGACTTTCTTTGGAAAGTTAGGTGACCCAGGGAATGAATTAAATGGATTTTCCCTAGCTGAGGCTCAGCGAGCCAACCCAGTATTGCAAGAGTTAGCATAGGCTGCCCAGTCTGAAAGTGAAGCAGAAGGAGTCCCAGACTGCTACAATTTAAAGAATGAGGCCCTTTTTCTTTTTGGCCTCTGTGTCTTGAGAGACAATGGGTAAGCGCCTAGAGGTGGTTAGTGGTTTGTGGAGCAGCACCTGGAGTGGCTAGAAAGGCCAATTCTAGAGTGACAAACTCTTCCACAGGCGCTGCAGGTGAAGTTGCTTGTTGGGACTGTTACACAGTTGGCTCTCTCTTTACACTTCTGTCTCTTTTCCTGCCAACTGCTGAGTCTCTTCGACTCGCCTCTCTTCAACCCCACCTTTATAGCTGTCCACCAGCTCTGGCGATCGCTGGCAACTGGCTCCCATGACTTGTGGTCAATGTCGCAGGACTTCATGTTGCTTTTGCAAACGTCTTTAAAGCGGAGACATGGACGGCCAGTGGGTCTGATGCCAGTGACGAGCTCACTGTACAATACATCCTTGGGGATCCTGCCATCGTCCAAGCAGCTCACATGGCCAAGCCATCTCAAGCGCCGCTGGCTCAGTAGGGCGTACATGCTGGGGATGTTGGCTACCTTGAGGATTTCTGTGTTGGAGATGCGGTCCTGCCACCTGATGCCGAGGATTCTCTGGAGACAACGGAGATGGAATGCATTGAGACGCCACTCTTGGCTGAAATACGTTGTCCAGGCCTCGCTGCCATAGAGCTAGGTACTGAGGACACAGGCTTAAAACACTCGGACTTTTGTGTTCCGTGTCAGTGCGCCATTTTCCCACACTCTCTTGGCCAGTCTGGACATAGCAGCAGACACCTTTCCCATGCACTTGTCGATTTCTGCATCGAGAGACAGGCTACTGGTGATGGTTGAGCCTAGGTAGGTGAACGCTTGAACCACTTCCAGAGACAGTTGCCGATATTGATGGACGGAGCATTTCTGACGTCCTGTCCCATGATTGTTGTTTTCTTGAGGCTGATGGTTAGGCCAAATTCGTTGCAGGCAGCCGCAATCCTGTCGATGAGTCTCTGCAGACACTCTTCTGTGTGGGATGTTAATGCAGCATCGTCAGCAAAGAGGAGTAATTGCAAAATTACATTGAATAAAACTCAGTTGAAACTTGGAGGGGATAGGTTTCAGGCACAATCAAGGACTCCAGAGTAAGCTCCAAGAACCATAACAAAAACTCTTCAGGTATTGCCTCAAACATTTCCACTTTATGTTTCTTCTGCTCTTTTCTGTTTCTGTTTGCATGTGTGTTTTGCATATGCATGCTAGCGTGGGCGCGTTGTGTATCCGTAGGTGTTATCCAAATTAGAGTTTAAATTTAAGTTTAAGAAATTTCAACTTTTCTTCTTTAAACCTAAGAAAGCCTGTTTGTGCTGGTTTCTTTGCCTTATAATTGGAAAGCAGTGAACAAGGATTCACCAAAGGGGAGCTAAAAACACACAATGTGTTTAAAATTAAACCCTGTTATGGTAAGACCAGGTGAAGGCTGAGAGGGACCCCTAGACACCATTCTCACCTAGTCGTAAAAACATTCTTAATAGTATTGTGAGCTTTGCAGATGATATTGTATCATTAGTAGACTCACCTGAGGGGTGAGGGGGTTCTAGTGCATTTTGCCCACTATCTCGAACAGTGTGCTCACCAGTCGAATATGGAGGTGGCTACTTCCAAATGCAGTATATAGATTTGAGTGACTCACGAGGGGATCTCAAAGATATTAATTGATGTATACAAGGAGCATTTGTTTAACTGTTCATCTACATCAGTATCTGTGAGATTTTGTGCTATGAAGGGGCAAAACCAATTCTGAACTTGTTCTCACATTGAACAACTTCTCCTTCAACTTCACTCACTTCTTGAAGGTGTTGCGATGGGTACCCGCATGGGTTCTAGTTATGCCTGTCTTTTTGTGGGATATGTCAAACATTCCTTGTTCCAATCCTCCTCAGGCACCCCCCACCAACTCTTTTTCCGGTACATTGATGACCGTATCAGTGTCGTTTCCTGCTCCCGCCCAGAACTAGAAAACTTTATCAACTTTGCTTCTAATTTCCACCCTTCTCTCACCTTCACATGGTCCATCTCCGACACTTCCCTTCCCTTCCTCGACTTCTCTGTCTCCATCTCCGGGGATAGGCTGTCTACTAATATTCATTATAAGCCCACCGACTCCCACAGCTACCTCGACTACACTTCTTCACACCCTGCCTCCTGTAAGGACTCCATTCCATTCTCCCAGTTTCTCCATCTCCGATGCATCTGCTCTGATGATGCTACCTTCCACGACAGTGCTTCTGATATGTCTTCCTTTTTTCTCAACTGAGGATTCCCCCCCACTCTAGTTGACAGGGCCCTCAACCATGTCCAGCCCATTTCCCGCACCTCTACCCTCACCCCTTCCCTCCCTCCCAGAACTGCGACAGGGTTCCCCTTGTCCGCACTTTCCACCCCACCAGCCTCCAGGTCTAAAGGATCATCCTCCGCCATTTCTGCCACATCCAGTGTGATGCCACTACCAAACGTATCTTCCCCTCCCTTCCCGTCAGCATTCCGAAGGGATCATTCCCTCCACGACACCCTCGTCCACTCCTCCATTACCACCACCACCTCATCCCCTTCCCAAGGCACCTTCCCCTGCAATCGCAGGAGGTGTAATACCTGCCTATTTACCTCCTCTCTCCTCACTATCCAAGGCCCAAACACTCCTTTCAGGTGAAGCAGTGATTTACTTGTACTTCTTTCAATGTAGTATACTGTATTCACTGCTCACAATGTGTTCTCCTCGACATTGGGGAGACCAAACACAGATTGGGTGACAGCTTTGTGGAACACCTCCGCTCAGTCCGTAATCATGACCCCAAGCTCCCAGTTGTTGACCATTTCAACACTTGCCCCACTCTCATGCTCACATCTCTGTCCTGGGATCGCTGCCGTGTTCCAACAAACATCAATGCAAACTCGAGGAACAGCATCTCATTTACCGATTAGGCACACTACAGCCTGCCGGACTGAACATTAAATTCAATAATTTCAGAGCATGATGGGCCCCCCTTTTTATTTTTAGAATTAGAATTAGAACATTACAGCGCAGTACAGGCCTTCGGCCCTCGATGTTGCGCCGACCTGTGAATCCATCTGACCTACACTATTCCATTTTCATCCATATGTCTATCCAATGACCACTTAAATGCCCTTAAAGTTGGCGAGTCTACTACTGTTGCAGGCAGGGCGTTCCACGCCCCTACTACTCTCTGAGTAAAGAAACTACCTCTGACATCTGTCCTATATCTATCACCCCTCAACTTAAAGCTATGTCCCCTCGTGATTGCCATCACCATCCGAGGAAAAAGACTCTCACTATCCACCCTATCTAACCCTCTGATTATCTTATATGTCTCTATTAAGTCACCTCTCCTCCTCCTTCTCGCCAACGAAAACAACCTCAAGTCCCTCAGCCTTTCCTCGTAAGACCTTCCCTCCATACCAGGCAACATCCTAGTAAATCTCCTCTGCACCCTTTCCAAAGCTTCCACATCCTTCCTATCATGCGGTGACCAGAACTGCACGCAATACTCCAGGTGCGGCCTCACCAGAGTTTTGTACAGCTGCAGCATGACGTCGTGGCTCCGAAACTCGATCCCCCTACTAATAAAAGCTAACACACCAAATGCCTTCTTAACAGCCCTATTAACCTGGGTAGCAACCTTCAGGGATTTATGCACCTGGACACCAAGATCTCTCTGTTCATCTACACTACCAAGAATTTTCCCATTAGCCCAGTACTCTGCATTCCTGTTACTCCTTCCAAAGTGAATCACCTCGCACTTTTCCGCATTAAACTCCATTTGCCATCTCTCAGCCCAGCTCTGCAGCCTATCTATGTCCCTCTGTACCCTACAACATCCTTCGGCACTATCCACAACTCCACCGACCTTAGTGTCATCCGCAAATTTACTAACCCACCCTTCTACACCCTCTTCCAGGTCATTTATAAAAATGACAAACAGCAGTGGCCCCAAAACAGATCCTTGCGGTACACCACTAGTAACTAAACTCCAGGATGAACATTTGCCATCAACCACCACCCTCTGTCTTCTTTCAGCTAGCCAATTTCTGATCCAAAGCTCTAAATCACCTTCAACTCCATACTTCCGTATTTTCTGCAATAGCCTACCATGGGGAACCTTATCAAACGCCTTACTGAAATCCATATACACCACATCCACTGCTTTACCCTCATCCACCTGTTTGGTCACCTTCTCAAAAAACTCAATAAGGTTTGTGAGGCACGACCTACCCGTCACAAAACCGTGCTGACTATCGATAATGAACTTATTCTTTTCAAGATGATTATAAATCCTGTCTCTTATAACCTTTTCCAACATTTTACAACATTTTACTATGTTTAGTAATTTTTTCTTTATATTTTTTCCTTTGTCCTTTTTTCTTTTTTATTTGGTTATTTTATTTTAGTTTTTTTAGTTTGGTTTGTTTGTTTCTACTGTGCCTACCCACTGTTTATGTTTAAACATTTTTTTTTAATGTTTGTGCTTTTTGTGCTTTACAGTCAATTCACACCCTCTCTGTACTAACGCTTTGTTTTTCAGCACAACATTAACATACTGTTTGACTTTGTTCCATGACCTTCTGGTCAGTTATTCTCTGTGACTATGTCCTATCAACACTTTCTCTTTTGTTATCTCTTGCCCCACCCCTCACTTTACTTGCTTAAAACCTTTTACATTTCTAATATTTGTCAGTTCTGAAGAAGGGTGCTGGAAATACTTAGCAGGTCAGGCAGCATCTGTGGAGAGAGAAGCAGAGTTAACATTTCAGGTCTGTGACCTTTCATCTAGCTGTGTTTCAGTGAGGGCAGTGGTAAGGGCGATACGAGTGACCTTGATGACTCTGAATTAGGGGATAATACTTAAGGGTTCCTATACTGATTGCCGTCAGTAACCCTTACTGAATGTTTGCATGTGTGAATGTCTGGTGAGGAAAGGTTTAGGCTTAGCTGTGAAGCATTCAAATAGTTTGCTAAAATATGTTGCTTCGGCTCATATACATGCAGAATTGGATGTGTTAACTGGCGGCAAAAGCTTTTTCACTCAAATAGGGATAAACCTTTGGATGACTTGCCAGGAAGGATAGTAAAGACAAAAAAAGTTAGACTTCTGTACTCTACACTTTCTAAATATACATTTTTAAATGATTTTCATTTTTTTCTATCTAAACGCTCATAAGAATTGCTGAACTGTAGATGTAAATACAATGGTTACATCTGTTTAAAATGGGTCCATGTCATGAAACCAAAGTGCCATTTTGTCAATGCATTAAAAATGACCTGGCTACAGCCTTATGCAGTATACACATATCCTCCTTGTATTGTTTTACAATGTAATGCTCCCTTTTGAAAATCACTGCATTATGTTGATTAGCTATTAATTGGTATACTAGAAAACCCACTGTCTATTTTTCACCACCTTTGTTTTCAAATCTCTTCTTGGCCTGATTCTACTTCACCCTCGTGACCTCCTCCTGTCCTATAACCCCACACAATGGGGCGGCACAGTGGCGCAGTGGTTAGCACCGCAGCCTCACAGCTCCAGGGACCCGGGTTCGATTCTGGGTACTGCCTGTGCGGAGTTTGCAAGTTCTCCCTGTGTCTGCGTGGGTTTCCTCCGGGTGCTCCGGTTTCCTCCCACATGCCAAAGACTTGCAGGTTGATAGGTTAATTGGCCATTATAAATTGCCCCTAGTATAGGTAGGTGGTAGGGAAATATATAGGACAGGTGGGGATGTGATAGGAATATGGGATTAGTGTAGGATTAGTATAAATGGGTGGTTGATGGTCGGCACAGACTCGGTGGGCCGAAGGGCCTGTTTCAGTGCTGTATCTCTAAACTAAACTAAACTAAACAATCTTTCCTCTAATGGTGAACTTTGCCTCACTCCTTCTGCTCCAGCATCAGCAGCCATTCATTTAGTCATTACACTCCTGGCCTCTGGAATTCTCTGTTCAATTCACTCCATCTTACCATATTCCTCCTGTTTTCAGGAAATCCACAAAACCCTCCTCTTTACCCGAGCCTTCAATTCCTATCCTTCCCTCTCTATTTCCCTCCCCTTTCCACAAGTTCAGAATCCACCATATTCCTAATCTCCTCATTGTAAATTACTGAGTCCTCTTCCTGCACATGAGGAGTGCTATATGTAAGTACAAGTTGTTTTCTCTCATTTTCTCATTCACACACACACAGGGCTGAATTTAATGGCCACGGCGGTGGCCCTGTCCACTGGCCAGAAAGCCTGGTGGCAACCCCACTGCAGCTATTTTCAGAAGCCCCAATAAAATTCGATGTCAATCAGACAGTTAACTGCCCCCTGTCAGGGCTTCCATGACTTTAAAGGCGAAGAACCCGCCTCCAAGAGCTGCTGGCAAATCAGATGGTCAGCAGCTCTTCAGCCTCAGCTGCACCACTGGGAGCCATGGCCACTGCTACTAATGCAGGAAGCACAGAGCAGCAGCCATGGAGGAGGCCCCGGAATTGTTAAGTGGGGACTTGCTCACTGGGGCCATTCAGGCAGGCACCGATGAGTGGGGTTGGGGGTTGTTAGTGAAGGCAGTGGGTGGTCTCTGAGCGAGGGTAGCCCTTGCCACTGGGGCAGGGGGAGCCCTCCCTGGGCCACAGAGTGCACAATCAGGAGGGCCCCCACTCCAATCTCGCAGGAGGCAGCCAGCTTTTACAGGGCGGCCTCCCAATGTGGCGGAGGGACCGTCCCCCCCCACCCCCTGCCCTCCCACCTGTCACTGATAAAATACCAGCAGCAGAAGGAAGAGGCCCGTAAGCGGCCTTTAATTATCCTCTGGACAGGAAGGCTGCCCTTGACATTTCCCGCCCCTGGTAAAACTCCATGGCATCAGAAAGGCAAAGGGCACTCCATCCCCACCTTCACTCGCCATTATATGGGTGCCCCTACCCCCAGCCTGTCCCTAGGGGGCTGGGAAAATCCAGTCCACACATTCCTGTTAATTATCAGATTTATTTTTCTGTAATTGCACCGTAAATTTGCCTGATAAATATAAGAATTCATGTAGTTATGGGAGTACTCCTGATCAACATTAGTGGAACCTCGATCAACTTGTATGAAAGATAAAGCATAGTGCCAGAGTAAAGGCTTTAAACTGGTAATATGTGGTGAGGAATCTACAAGAAATGAAACAACCCTAAATATATACAAAACAGGAAAAGAAAGCATTGGAAAGGCTAAACTAAGGGAGGACATAAATAGTCAGGGAACAAATAGTTAAAGAACAAGAGTGCAAAAAGATGGTTAAAAAATAAAGTGTGAGGAACTGTTATTAAAAGTGAGTTAAACTGCTTGTACAACAATGTCTAATAAAACGGGGGAACGAGAGACTATAATATGTTTTGAGAAATCAGATAATGTAGGGATTACGGAAACAAGACCATGAAAAAATGAGGGCTGGGAATTAAACATTGCAGGGTATAACATATTTTGAAAAGACAGAAAGGGAAAAGAAGGCAGTGGAGTATCTGCACTTACTGGGCTGGATATTGTGTAGGAGGCGGGGCTCCTGACGCTGGGCTGAAAAGGTGGGGGGACCCCGCCTTTGCATTTTCGCGGCCCCCCAAAGCAATCCTCTGATGTTTTTAAATGTAAGTTTCAGGAGGTGGGATCCCAATCCCTTTAATGACGGGTATCCCGCCTCCATGAGCTTCCGGCCAATCAGAGGGCCAGCAGCTCAGCAGTATCAGCACCGTCACTGGCCCAGCAGTGGAACCCCGGAGTCAAGGTCAGTGAGGCGGGATCGCTGGGGCCAGAACAGAAGGCCCCAGCAAGGGGGGGCTGGAGGGTGGTTTTGTGGTCCAGGGGGAGGGGGGTTACCAGGGGGTGAATTGGTTCCCGGTGGGGGTCCTCCGTTGGCCACAAATTGCCCATGGAGGAGGGACACCCCTGTCCCAAACCTGCAGGGAGGGTGCCTCATTTTACAAGGCAGCCTCCCCACGCAGCAGAGGCCACCCCCCGCCATTGGTAAGATCCCAATGACGGCAGGACGAGGCCCTTAATTGGCCGTTAATAGGCCACTTAAGGGTTTCAATTGGCCTCTGGGCGGGAAGGCCGTCTTCGGCCTATCCCGCCCCCAGAAAGATTGCTGGATGTCAGGGAG
Organism: Heterodontus francisci; assembly: GCF_036365525.1. Classification (NCBI taxonomy): domain Eukaryota; kingdom Metazoa; phylum Chordata; class Chondrichthyes; order Heterodontiformes; family Heterodontidae; genus Heterodontus; species Heterodontus francisci. The sequence continues at coordinate 113,679,604 of NC_090375.1, read as the reverse complement.
ACAAGGGGCCCTCCACCCCATTGCTTCCCCCGCCACCCGTCGCGATATTCAGTGCTCCCCCCACCTCTGATCCTGTAAAATCTAGCCCACTAGAGATAACATAATGGCAGTAGAAAAAAGTGATGTAGACATCAGTAAGACAGAAATAGAATCCATGTGGATAGGAATAAAAGATAATAAAGGATCAATCACATGATTAGGGGTAATCGACAGATCACCAAATAGTGGAAGGAAAGTGGAGCAAGGTATATGTAAGCACATTAGGAAAATGAGTAAAAATACACAGATTTATAATTATGGGAGATTTCGACTACTCTGAAATTAATTGACCAGAAGAGATAGGTAAAGGGGATAAAGGAATGGAGTTCCTACAATGTGTACAAGACTACTTTCTAACCGTGTACGTAAGAAGTTCAACAAGGGAGGATTCACTACTGAATCTAGTAATGGGGAATGAACCACAGCAGATAAGGGAAGGAAAAGTAGGGGAACATTTAAGCAATAGTGACCATATTATAATAGGCTTTAAAATAATAATTAAGAAGGACATAAGGCCAACAAAGACTAGGTAATAGATTGGAGAAAAGCCGATTTTGAGGGGCTGAGAATAGAACTTGGGAAAATAAAATGGACAACAATATTGGCAAACAATGATGTAGATCAGCAGTGGGAAACATTTAAAACGGTATTCAGCAGGGTCCAGGGAAAATACATTCCGCTAAAAAAGAACAAACTAAACACAAATGTGACACCATAGATGAATAAAGATATAAGGGAAATATTGAGGGTAAGGAAAGAGATGTACATTAAGTACATGGACAGCTGGGAGGAGGACGACAAGGAGAATAAAAAGAGATTAGGAAAGGTCAAAAGATTAGGAAGGCAAAGAGGAAACTATGAAACTAAATCAACAAGGAACATAAAAAAAATTTTTTAATATTCTGCAGGCACATAAATTAAAAAAAGGAAAGTTTGGATGAGAATAGGGCCACGAAGGAATGGACAGGGTAAAATCATAGGCAGTAATAGCGAAATGGCAGAAATATTAAATAAATACTTTGCTTCAGTATTTACCAGGGAGACTGATCAGATCGACATGACACTGGAAGATGAAAATAGAAATTATATAACCAAATTTAAAACAAGGAGAAATATTAAATAAATTAATCACACTCAAAGTGGGCGGCACAGTGGCGCAGTGGTTAGCACCGCAGCCTCACAGCTCCAGCGACCCGGGTTCAATTCTGGGTACTGCCTGTGCGGAGTTTGCAAGTTCTCTCTGTGTCTGCGTGGGTTTCCTCCCACCACCAAAGACTTGCAGGTTGATAGGTAAATTGGCCATTATAAATTGCCCCTAGTATAGGTAGGTGGTAGGGGAATATAGGAACAGGTGGGGATATGGTAGGAATATGGGATTAGTGTAGGATTAGTATAAATGGGTGGTTGATGGTTGGCACAGACTCGGTGGGCCGAAGGGCCTGTTTCAGTGCTGTATCTCTAAATAAATAAATAAAACCCCTGGTCCTGGCGGATTTTTTATTTGTTTTTTTTTGTGGGATTGCATTTGTGCATTTTAAATGAATCTAGAGAAGCAACAGTTGAGGCACTATTACACATATTTAATAACTTGTTAGAAAAAAGGTGCAGTGCCAGAGGACTGGTGGATATCTAATGTTATATCTATAGTTAAAAAGGGAGATAGAACATATCCAGGGAACTATAGATGAGTCAGCTTAGCCTCAGTGGTAGGAAATATAATAAAATCCCTGCTAAAGAAAACAGAAAAACAGCTAGAAACCAAAAGTATGCTAATGAATAGCCAACATTGATTTCAAAAGAGAAAGTCTTGCTTGACCAACCTCAACTGAATTCTTTGAAGAAGTAACAGAGAAAGTAAACAAGATTAATGCAGTAGATATAATTTATCTAGATTTCTAAATGGACTTTGATAAAGTGACACGTAATAGACTAATGAAGAAGGTTCGAGCATGTGGAGTCAAGTAGCAGAATGGATAGCTAACCGGCTGGGCAAGACAGAAAGCAGAGAGTAGGATTAAAGGGTAGCTAATCAGGGTGGCAGAAGGTGGAAAGTGGGGGTCCCACAAGTATCAATGCGAGAACAACTGGTGTTCACAATTTATATAAACGATTCAGACTTTGGAATCAAAAACACAATATCTCAATTTGCGCATGACACCCATTTTTTCTTTGGAGGGGATAGTTGATAGTCAGGAAACATAGAAACATAGAAAATAGGAGCAGGATTAGGCCATTCGGCCCTTTGGGCCTGCTCCGCCAATCAAAAAAGATCATGGCTGATCGTCTAATTCAGTACCCTGTTTCCGCTTTCTCCCCATATCCCTTGATCCCTTTGGCATTAAGAAATATATCTATCTCCTTCTTGAATATATTTAATGACTTGGCCTCCACTGCCTTCTGCGGTAGAGAATTCCACAGGTTCACCACCCTCTGAGTGAAGGAATTTCTCCTCATCTTGGTTCTAAATGGCTTACCCTGTATCCTGAGACTGTGACTCCTGGTTCTGGACTCCCCAGCCATTGGGAACATCCTCCCTGCATCTCGCCTGTCTCATCCTGTTAGTATTTTAGAGGTTTCTATGAGATTCCCTCTCATTCTTCTAAACTCTAGTGAATAGAGGCCTAGTCAACCCAATCTCTCCTCATACGTCAATCCTGCCATCCAAGGAATCAGCCTAGTAAATCTTCTTTGTACTCCCTCCATGGTAAGAACATTCTTCCTCAGATAAGGAGACCAAAACTGCATACAATACTCCAGATGTGGTCTCACCAAGGCCCTGTAAAACTGCAGTAAGACATCCTTGCTCCTGTACTCAAATCCTCTTGCAATGAAGGCCAACATACCATTCGCCTTTCATACTGCTTACTGCACCTGAATGCTTGCTTTCAGCGACTGGAGTACAAGGACACGCAGTTCCCATTGCACTTTCCCCTTTCCCAATCTATCACCATTCAGATAATAATCTGCCTTCCTGTTTTTACAACCAGAGTGGATAACCTCACATTTATCCATGTTATACTGCATCTGCCATGCATTTGCCCACTCACCCAACTTGTCCAAATCACATTGGAGCCTCTTTGCATCCTCCTCACAGCTCACTGCAACAACTTACAAGAAGGCATTAATAAATTTGCAGAATAGGCAAATAATTGGCAAATGAATTTCAACACAGTTAAGTGTGAGATAATACATTTTGGTAAGAAAAATAAGTTCACATATTATTTGGAAACTAAGGGCCGGATTTTAATCAGAAGCTGCAAGTCCCGGCTTCAGGACTGGAAGTGGGTGCAGTTTCTGTCAGGGTCATGAGTGGCCAGCTGGAATCACCACCAGGTCCTCTACCCTCTCAGGTCAGCAGGGAGGCAGATGTCTACCTTGCAAGAGAAGAGGAATGGCTGTCTCCCACTGCTGGGGGCTCCTCTCAGAGTGTTCCTGGTGTGGGCAGCAGTTCCTCTTCTGCCAGATCCTCCTCCATATCTGAAGACAGAGGGTGGTACTTCTTCTGTGCAGGAGGACCCCAACATGCTGGGGCCCTCCAGGCTGAAGGCATCCAGAGGACAACTGCCAAAGACATCCCTAGCCAAGGGGCAGCAATGTCAGTGTGGAAGTGAGCAGAAAGGCATGGCACTATGCTTAATGGGAAGTATAGCCAAGTTAGGAATAGTAGCTTTGCTGAGCTTTGATTTTAAGTAGCGGAAACCACAATGAAATAGTTAAAAGTAAAGGCAAAGCGTGTGAGACAGTAAAGACTAGCCGACACTGGTAATTGCCAGGACATCTGTTCTTTATGGCCTGATTGTGTGACTCCCTGTGGTTTGGAACAAATGGACTCCTGTGAATCAAATGATGTCCATCCCTGTGTGAGTGATAAGGAGTGCTAGGCCCCTCTTATCTTTGTGAACTGCCACTACTTGAAGTAGCTGCAGACTGCACGAAACACTCAGGAATGTACACCTAATAGAGATAGCAGGATGCGCCGCAATTACTTGTCACAAGGTAGAGACAGACTCATGATCCATGTAGGGAGTGAGACCAGCATGGTTATTGATGATTCCTATGCTCTTGCTAATTAGCTTGCTTATCCGCTTTGTTTTATCTTGCTGGTACAAAACAATATTTTATTAGTAACAAGTATGTATTGAGAATGGACTGTATTGTTAACCTCAGTAACAGATGTACTGCATATCACCACGTGGGTGAAGTCGAATTGTACTGCACTGATTGGTTAAACAAGGGGGTGTAGCATGAATCTTAATGTATAAACAGTAGTACCTGTATCAAAAAACTTCACTTACTCTGGGGGGGGACCCGACAGACTCTGGTGGAGTCAGTGCTGCTGTTCTCAGAGTAAGTCCGCTGGCGACTGCGCAAATAAAGTAATTGATTTTACCTACACATCCGACTCGGTATATTTACTGAACCAGACTGAAGGCAAAAAGAACTCAGATTCACATCAGCAGCCTGCCTCCACTTCAGCTGACAATGCAAGGGGGGCACCACGTTGGAGTGCTCGAAAAAAGTAAAGAGCACCTAGAAGCACAGGGATTCACAGGTGAATGTGTAATGTAAATAGAAAGAGTAGCCTTTGGTGTCAGGGATAATAAACAGTAGTTTTTACCACACAGGATCTCTTTTCTTTTATTTATGGCCTTTAGTGCTTCATTTTAACCCTGCCTCTGTCAAGGGGCCCAAGGTGAGGAAACATGCTGCAAGGGGTCAAGTCTGGAGCCTTGCCAGCTGAGCGCTGCGCACCTGGGCACTAAGCAAATGCTACCTGAAGGAAGGAAGGCGACAACGGGGCTGCATAAAGGTAAGTCTTTATTGGTCAACCTACAACTGACAGTAAGGATCAAAGGAAACGTGAATGTATACGGGCATCACGAGCCTACCTTACATGTATCCCATGCTTCTCTCCTGTTGGCCCTGGAGTCCTTCATCTGGCGATGCTTGGCCAGCTTCCTCGTCTGCAGCCTCATTGTCTGAGGAGGCAGCACGCTCCTTGCTATCCTCATTGCTCAACATCTGTCCCCCTCTGTAGTGACAGGTTGTGCAGTGCATCACAGACCACCATGATATGCGAGGCCCTCGTCAGGGCATACTGAAGGGCTCCACTAGACCGATCTAGGCACCTGAATCCAATCTTGAGTTGACAATGCCTGCTCTATAGTCACTCATGTTGACCCACGGCAGGAGTTGTACCTCTCCTCTGCATCTGTGTGTGGGTTCCTCACAGGTGTCGGTAGCTATGTCTTCAGTTGGTAGCCCTTGCCACCAAGGATTCATCCCTGAAGGTGCATAGGAGGCTGGAAAAGCTCTAACACTTGGGACTGCCTTAAAATGTAGGCATCCATTTATGGTGGTCGCAGACCAGTTGTACATTGAGGGACTGGAAGCCCTTCCTGTTGGTGAAGGCCGCTGAGTAGTGTTCAAGAGCTTTGATGGCTGCTGACTGTGAGATCCCACGCATATACCCAGTGGATCCCTGGAATGATCCAGAAGTGTAGAAGTTCATTGTCACGGTGACATTCAGCACCACTGGCATTGAATTTCTACCAAGTCCCCTGGGGCTCAGTTCATCCTGCATCATAGTAACGAGCTCTCTAGAGAAGCAGAGTCTTCATTGGCACTGCCTCTTGGACAGCTTTTGGTAGTTGAGACTTGACCAGTAGACCCACTTTGGAGGGTAGCTTCTTCTCCGCAGAGGAGGCTGTTGGTTTTCACCTCTGTGCCTTTCTCCACTGACTGGAGGCCAATGCTGAGCCTCCTGTTGGCTCACAGGTCATTGCGGTGCTGCTGCCAGTGCCTGGACCTCTCTCACCCTCTGCTGCACCTCCTCTTCAATGGGGTCCCCAACGCCTGGATGAATGAGGCCCATGATAGGTGGCCTCTCCCTGAGTTCAAGACCTTCACTAACGCCCCCCCCACTTACCTCCACGTCACCTCTGACAAGGTGGCACTTGTCCATTTCCCCCTAGGATGGCACCCCCTGCAGTGATGGCACCTTTGCCCCCACTCCTTAGATGATGCCCACGCACCCCCCTTCTCTACCCTGCCTGGCAGGTGATGCTGCCTCTCCTGAGGGCTTCCCCTTTCAGCCAGCAATGAGCTCCTGCCTCCATGTCACCTCCATTAACCAGGCGAGGCTCTGAAGCCCCATGATACCCGAGCACCATTAATAAAACTTAAAACTAAGCATAAAATTGCTGTGAACCAACCTCTTAACTACCCGAATTGCCTGCCGCGAAGTCAATGTCTGCTTTCCGCTCACCATGTTTGGCACCAATGGGATGGGACGTCACGACGTTGGACTTCTGGTCCAACATCTTCCATCCCGATTTAATGCTGCCCCCCCCACCCCCCCGCCTCTGTTCCCATCCCCAAAGTCCGCATAGAATTCTGCCCTAAGAATCTAAATGGGGTAGAGGAGCAAAGGGATCTAGGAGTACAAATACAAAAATCACTAAAAGTGCGGTGTAGCTTAATAAGGCCTTAAAAAAGCAAACCGAGCACTAGGGTTCATTTCCAGATGGATAAAATTGAAAAGTGAAGGAATTATGCTAAACTTGTATTGAACCTTCTTGATTCTGGTCACCATATTATAAAATGATACAGAAGCACTGTAGAGGATGCAAAAAGATTTACAAGGATGATATCAGAACTGTGAGATTATACCTATTAGGAAAGAATGAACAGACTGGGTCTCTTTTCTCTTGAAAAGAGAAGACAGAGGGATGATCTAATAGAGGTGTTTAAGAACATAGAACATAGAACAGTACAGCACAGTACAGGCCCTTCGGCCCACGATGTTGTGCCGATCCTTTAACCTACTCTAAGATCAAACTACCTACATACCTTTCATTCTACTATCATCCATGTACCTATCCAAGAGTCGCTTAAATGTCCCTAATGTATCTGCTTCTACTACCACCGCTGGCAGCGCATTCCACACACCCACCACTCTCTGTGTAAAGAACCTACCTCTGACATCTCCCCGAAACCGTCCTCCAATCACCTTAAAATTATGCCCCCTGGTGATAGCCCTTTCCGCCCTGGGAAAAAGTCTCTGGCTATCCACTCTATCTATGCCTACAATTATGGAAAGTTTTGATGGAGTAGACACAGAGGGCGGAATCTTCTGCCCACAGCGGACGGAATTTTCTGCCCACAGTGGGATTCCTGGCGCCGGGCCTAAAAGAAGGGGGGGGGGTGGTCACAACACCTCGGCCAGTTGGAGCCCTCCCCAGAGCGATTATAAGACGCGAGGCCAATTAACAGCCCAGTGGCTGGGATTCCCGTCTCTTTAAAGACACGGATCCTGCCTTAGGAGACTAACAAGAGTGTTGCCAGGGCTTGAAAGTCGCAGATATGAGGAAAGATTGGATATTTTTAGGGTTGTTTTCCCTAGAACAGAGGAGGCTGAGGGATAACTTAACTGAGGTGTACAAAATTATGAGGGGCCTAGATAGAGTAAACAGGAACCACCTGTTTTCCCTAGCGGAGAGGTCAATTACCAGGTGATTGGTAGAAGGATTAAAGGGGACATGATGAAAAACTTTTTCACCCAGAGGGTAGTGGGTGTCTGGAACTCACTGCCAGGAATGGTAGTGGAGGCAGAAAGCCTCAATTCTTTTAAAAGGTACCCGGACATGCACCTGGACAATATCCAGGCTTGGGCTGATAAGTGGCAAGTAACATTTATGCCACACAAGTGCCAGGCAATGACCATCTCCAACAAGAGAGAATCTAACCATCTCCCCTTGACATTCAATGGCATTACCATCGCTGAATCCCCCACTATCAACATCCTAGGGGCTACCATTGACCAGAAACTGAACTGGAGTAGCCATATAAATACCATGGCTACAAAGAGCAGGTCAGAGGCTCGGATTCCTGTGGCGAGTAACTCACCTCCTGACTCCCCAAAGCCTGTCCACCATCTACAAGGCACAAGTCAGGAGTGTGATGGAATACTCTCCACTTTCCTGGATGGGTGCAGCTCCAATAACACTCAAGAAGCTCGACACCACTCAGGGCAAAGCAGCCCGCTTGATTGGCACACCATCCACAAACATTCACTCCCTCCACCACTGACGCACAGTGACAGCAGTGTGTACCATCTACAAGATGCACTGCAGCAACGCACCAAGGCTCCTTGGACAGCACCTTCCAAACCCGCGACCTCTACCACCTCGAAGGACAAGAGCAGCAAATGCATGGGAACATCACCACCTGCAAGTTCCCTTCCAAGTCACACACCATCCTGACTTGGAAATATATCGCCGTTCCTTCACTGTCGCTGGGTCGAAATCCTGGAACTCCCTTCCTAACAGCACTGTGGGTATACCTACCTCACATGGACTGCAGCGGTTCAAGAAGGCAGCTCACCACCACCTTCTCAAGTGCAATTAGGGATGGGCAATAAATGTTGGCATTGACAGTGGCGCCCACATCCCATGAATGAATGAAAAAAAAACCTGAAGTGCTGTAACCTGCAAGGCTATGGACCAGTTGCTGGAAGGTGGGATTAGATTGGGTGGCTAGTTTTTTCAGCTGGCACAGACACGATGGGCAGAATGGCCTCTTCTGTGCTGTAATTCTTCTATGATTCCAAGAGCTGCCAGACAATCACAGGGCCAGTAGCTCAGTAGTATCGGCAGTACCACTGGGAGCAGTGGCCACTGCCAGTACTGCAGAAGCCTGGACCCAGGCCCAGCGCTGGAGACCCAGACCTCAGGTAGGTGAGGCAGGGTCATCGGGGCTAGTCTGGAAGGCCATGGCAATGGGGGTGGGGGGAGTTGGGTACAGGGGGAGGGGGGTGCAGGGAGGTGTTTTGTTTTCTGGCTGGGCCCTCCGTGGGCCACAGATTGCCCTTGGAGGAGGACCCCACCTCCTGCCAAGCCCACAGGGAGGGTGCCTCGTTTTTACGAGGTGATTTCCCCATGTGAAGGGACCCCCCTTCCCCCACCGCTAGTTAAATCCCAGCCCCTGGGCGCGAAAGCCATCGTCAGCCTATCCCGCCCCCGACAAAATGGTGTTGTCATGGGGAGACGACAGGCCCTCTGCACCGCAACCCCCCCCCCCCCCCCCCACCATCCCAAACCCATCTCGGAGGGGGCCATAAAATTCCACCCAGAGAGTCTACTTGTGGGTAAGAGCAAAACCAGGGGCGATCGAAACTGAACGGTGAGAATGTGGAACTTCTTACCACAGGGACTGATTGAGATAAATAGTATAGATTTGTCTATAGATTTAAGGGCAGGCTAGATAAGCACATGAGGGAGAAGGGGCTAGAGCGTTATGCTGATGAAAGTTAAATGAGGAAGGATGCGAGGAGGCTCAAGTGGAGCAAAAACGTCAACGTGGACTGGTTGGGCTGAATGGCCTGTTTCTGGGCTGTATGCTATATGTACTAACGATCGGAAACAACAGTGAAAGACCTAAAAAAAATTTTAAGTGCAGAACACTTATCAATATGTTTACCAAATAAAAACTGTTCCACACTGAAGGTATTGTTGGAAAAGTAAACAAAGGAAGAAGAAATAAACTTAATGATGCAATATGTATTTCTTTGTAACTTGGGCTGCGAATATGATGAAATATTGAATGTGATCTCAAGATTATGGGGGAGAAATTCATCCACATAGCATCGTTTCAGGTCGATATCCTGGGGCAGGCAGCACAACGTACTGCTACCTGCACGGCCCATGCTGTGTTCCTCAATGATATCGATAAGGAACGTCACAGGGGTTGCACAGGTAGCAGTGTTGTCTGCCTCTGGAGAATTGACATAATTCTGTGTAGCGCCTCTAGAGTTCCTCCCCAAATAAGTTATTAATAATTTACAGCTAATATTTAGTTACAAGAAGGAATACAACAGATGTAAATGGATTAAAATACACAGGAAAGGCTAAAAATATGCAGTAGATTAGTCTGCTTCTAAAAGGGAAAGTTAAGTAAATGGGTAATGTAAAGGGTAATAGTCATGTCTCTTCAATTCCTATTAAATTGTTCAAACATTTCCTTATTTGCTTAAAATTGAATACATGATTGAATAGTAACTCCAAAACATTGTTTAAGACGATATATACAGTACACATGTGGTTGTTCCCTATAATAATGTTTGATTATTGAATTACTGTATATCCAGAATTTTACCATCTGGTGGCACTGTTTACAGAACATCTTGATAAACACCCTGAAATAAAAAGATTCTGCCCTATTTCTTTTTTCCACTTTATTGCATTGTATTAGCAAATTGTAGTCTATTTTTATTTTTCCTGCATAATAGTAAAGTTTGTATTTGTTCTATTTACATTCCTTAAATTTATTGAGAATACAGTATGACTGCTGGTATATTACTTTAAGAAAATTGAGAGATTCTGTGGATGTGGAAAAATAGTATCTTTTTTTGAAAACATCTATGCAGTGTAGATACACTGCTGTTTCAGAGCTTCCATTTCCTGCCATTATTACCAATTATCCTCATCAGTGAAGGAGGACAAAGGCCAATTTTTCAAAAATGTTTACTTTTTTCCTCAATTGGCAGTGTTGTTTGGCAAATGGGACCTAAAATGGCTGAAGCTCTGGATTGTGCTCCAAATTGCCTACTTTCACAATTTCTAACCCTCCAAAGCAGCTCACAGTTGCTCCAATTTTTTTTTGAAGTTATCCATTTCCACAGCTTGCTCTTCCTTTTCACCTTAATTTTTTTGTAGCACATACCTCCGTGTTTTCTTTGGCTCAGTTATTTTTCTTGTTGTTGACAGTTTGTTCTCTTGAGTATGGGGTTTCTCAATCAGGCATGAAATTTGTTCTCAGTGGAGTATAAGCATCTCCATTTCCAATCATTTGTTCTGTGCCTATTGTGCATTATTGAAGCTGACAAAAACACCATTTCAAAATCCCAGGCTGCAGAACTCAGGGCCTCAGTGGAAAGGGGTGAGGCACCCAGAGATGCAATAATAGCTGTAAATGGAAAGTAACTTCAGCAGCAACTGCATCTATTTAATTAGGAGAATTATTTTAATTATTTTTGAACTCAGTGCAAGTGCAGGGTTATTAATGCAATTGCTAACACCATTAACATTTAAAGTATACCTTGGGCTCAGACAGTCACATACTTCTGCTGAAGTGCCTGTTTTGGTGTCATATGCACACAGTTGAATCTGGTGCTTTCTTATTTGGATCTTTATAGATGGGCATTATGATAATACTGATGACTTTCTGTTGCATTATTCTGATTCCTTCATTCCACTGGTTTGTCCCTCTAATTACTCCTTTTATTTTGAGTCCAACTGAGGTGAATGAGAGACTGGTAGAAAAGATGAGCTGGAGCATAGTTGTTCACGTTCTTTCTATAGAAGCACAGAAAAATGACAGCACAAGAAGGCCATTCAGCCCATCTTGTCCATGCCGGTCAACAAAAACTAGCCACCCAATCTAATCCCACCTTCCAGCACCTGGTCCATAGCCTTGCCGGTTACAGCACTTCAGGTTCGTGTCCAGGTACCTTTCAAAAGAGTTGAGAGTTTCTGCCTCCACCAGCATTCCTAGCAATGAATTCCAGACACCCACCAGCCTCTGGGTGAAAACGTTTTTCCTCATGGCCCCTCTAATCCTTCTACCAATCACCTTCGATCTGTGCCCCCTGGTAATTGACCTCTCCACTAGGGGAAACAGGTCCCTCCACTCTACTCTATCTAGGCCCCTCATAATTTTGTACACCTCAATTAAGTCACCCTTAGCCTCCTCTGTTCTAAGGAAAACAACCCTAGCCTATCCAATCTTTCCTCATAGCTGCAACTTTCAGCCCTGGCAACATTCTTGTAAATCTCCTCTGAACTCTCTCCAGCGCAGTTATGTGCTTCCTGTAATGTGGTGACCAGAACTGCATGCAATACTGCAGTTGCAGCCTAACCAGCGTTTTATACAGTTTCAGCATTACATTCCTGCTTTCGTATTCTATATCTCGGACAATAAAGAAAAGCATTCCATATGCCTTCTTCACCACTCTATCTACCTGTCCTGCCACCTTCAGGGACCTCTGGACATGCACTCCAAGGTCTCTCACTTCTTCTATCCCTCTCAATATCCTCCTGTTTATTGTGTAATCCCTCACTTTGTTTGCCCTCCCCAAATGCCTTACCTCACACTTCTCCGAATTGAAGTCCATTTGCCACTTTTCCACCCACTCAACCAAACCATTGATATCATTCTGGAGTCTACAGCTATCCGCTTCACTACAAACTACACGCCAATTTTTGTGTCATCAGCAAATTTTCCAATCATGCCTCCCACATTTAAGTCCAGATCATTAATATATACTACAAACAGCAAGGGACCCAACACTGAGTCCTGTGGAACGCTACTGGAAACCACTTTCCATTTGCAAAAATATCCGTTGACCATTACCATTTGTTTCCTGTCACTGAGCCAATTTTGGATCCAACCTGCCAAATTCCCCTGTATCCTATGGGCTTTAGTTTTACTGACCAGTCTGCCTTGCGGACCTTGTCAAATGTCGGGGGAGATGGGGGAAGCAGGTACGATAGCGACGTTTAAGAGGCATCTTGACAAATACATGAATAGGATGGGAATAGAGGGATACGGTCCCCGTAAGTGCAGAAGGTTTTAGTTTAGACAGGCATCAAGATCGGCGCAGGCTTGGAGGGCTGAATGGCCTGTTCCTGTGCTGTACTGTTCTTTGTTCTTTGTCTTACAAAAATCCATATAGACAACATCCACTGCACTACCCTCATCAATCCTTCTTGTAACTTTCTCAAAAAACTCAATCAAGTTAGTAAGATACGACCGTCCCTTAACAAATCCATACTGACAATCCCTGATTAATCTGTGCTTTTCTAAGTGGCAGTGTTATGGCCAGGTGAGAAAGGTGTCGAGGAGTCCCTTTTCGCCTTCGCCTGGTCTTGTTGTAACAGGGTTTAATTTTTTTAACACACTATGTTTTGAGGTCCCCCTTGGTGAATCCTTGTTCACGACTTTCCAATTATAAGGCAAAGAAATGAGCATAAACAGGCTTTCTTAGGTTGCCAATAATCTTTCATCTCCTCTCTTTGTTTTTCTAATTTCCTTTTTTACTTCACCCTGCACTTTCTATAGTCGTCCAGGCTTTCTAAAGTATTACGTTTTTTGTGATCATCATAAACTTTCTTTTTCTGTTTTATCTTACCCTGTAAGCTTCTAGATAACGAGAGGGCTCTAGATTTGGTAGTACCACCCTTTATCTTTGTGGGGACATGCCTACACTGTGCCTGTAGTATCTCGCTTTTGAATGCCTCCCACTGGTTTGCCACTGATTTTCCTTCAAGTAGCTATATCCAGTCCACTTTCGCCAGATCACCTCTCAGCTTCGTAAAATTTGCCTTCCCCCAATTTAGAACTTCTACTCCTGTTTTATCCTTGTCCTTTTCCAAGATTATGCTAAAACTAACTCTATTATGATCACTATCTCCAAAATTATCACCCACTGTTACTTCATCCACTTGCCCAGCTTCAATACCAAAGACTAAATCTAGAATTGTGCCGCATTTCGTTGGGCTTGTTACGCTAAAACAGTTCTCTTGAATACGGTTCAAGAATTTTGTGCCCTTCACACTGTTTGTACCCTAGTTGGTGTGTAGTGTTGTGCTGTGTTTTTAAGTCTTCTTTAAAGATAACCACAGGTTTTATATTTGGATTCAACACAAACACTATTTATTGTCTTACTTATCTACATTGCATGATTTCAGGTACAGGTTTTTTCCTTGCTGGTGTGTATCTGCTCTCTGTCTCTCAACATGGTCTCCTCCTTATATATGTCTGATGATGTCACCAGTTGCATCAGTGGCCTGATCTCTTAAAGGTACAGTTTGTTAAAGGTGAAGTCACCACTGCACTATATGACACTTTGAAGAACCTCAGTGCAATTCTTCCTTCTTGTCATAAGGCTCTCTTGCTAGAGTATTCTGTTACAGGGCAGCCAGTTAGAACTCAAAAGCGTGGAACAGGACCATGGTATGAATATTTGTCTAACAATTAGAGCTTCATTTTTTGCTTATCGTAAGGGAGAAATAGGAAAATTAAATTGAATAGCTCTTAAGTGACTGGTTACATTGGCATTAGTGGAGGCAGTAGAGAGGTAGGAGATCTAAGTGACAACTTGACTCAATTGTATTGCCCTCACCTCCAAATTAGATGTTTGTAGGCTCAAGCCCAAGTTCAGGACTACAGCACATAACCCAGGCCAACACTTCAATGCAATGTTAAAGGAGTGCTACATTTTTTGAAATGCTGTCTTTCAGAAAATATGTGAAATAAACTCTGCATGTTCAGGTGGATCCCATGGCACTACTTCAAAAAAAAAGTAGAGGATTTTGCCCGTGTTATCCAGTCATTCATACAATTGCTGCTCATGGGACCTTGCAAATTCGCTGCAGTATCCTGACTTGGAAATATATCGCTGTTCCTTCACTGTCGCTGGGTCAAAATCCTGGAACTCCCTTCCCAACAGCACTGTGGGTGTACCTATCCGACATGGACAGCATTGGTTTAAGAAGGCAGCTCACCACCATCTTCTCAATGGCAATTAGAGATGTGCAATAAATGCTGGCCTAGCCAGCGACGCCCACATCCCATGAACGAATAAAAAAAAAGTATTTGCATATTAAACCACAGTCATAGTATTTCAATGGTGCTTCACTGACTGTGAAGGGCTTTGGAACATCCTGACAATGTGAAAGGCATTATATAATGCAAGTTCTTTCTCTTTCTGTCCAATCAGTATGATATTGGGGTGGGGATAAAAGAGAGGTCCAGAATAGGTGTTTTGAAAGGTTCTTTAGCTCTTTTGCCAGTATATTTACCTGATTTTAATCACCGTCAGTACACACCAAGCTGCTGGTTGCCGTTGATCAGCAGATCTCTTACAAATGTAATTTCTGTAACTCCTTTATTTCTGCCTGCCACATGAGAGGCAGGGCTGGAAATTCAGACAAACCATGTGAGCCGAAAGTCTACTATTAATAACTAAAAACATGCTTTGGATTCCAACAAGATCCTGTCCCATTTTTATATGGATTGCAAATAGGAAACAAGGCTTATTTTCTTCCCCGTCCCTAGTACAAGGGATGCTGAAGCCAGTTATAGTTTCCCACCATCACTACCATAGCTGAGATCAACTAATTTAGCACAGACCAATGACTGAACCTGGAATCTTTCTGTTCTGAATGGGCCAGTTCAACACAATATGGTGCTTAGATTTTCTACGATGAAGACTCCTGATAATGCACCTTTGGTCCATGATTAAGATCAGGATCGCTTACGGCAGGGTTAAGGTTATTGACTATGGTGTACCTGCTGACCTCTCTGCTGCTGAAACAAATGAGTGGCACAGTGGTGCAGTGGTTAGCACCATCGCCTCACAGCTCCAGTGACCCACATTCAGTTCTGGGTACTGCCTGTGTGGAGTTTGCAAGTCCTCCCTGTGACCGCGTGGGTTTCCGCCGGGTGCTCTGGTTTCCTCCCACAGCCAAAGACTTGCAGGTTGATAGGTAAATTGGCCGTTATAAATTGCCCCGAGTGTAGGTAGGAGAATGGTGGGGATGTGGAAGGGAACATGGGATTAATGTAGGATTAGTATAATGAATTTGGCCTAACCATCAGCCTCAAGAAAACGAACATCATGGGGCAGGATGTCAGAAATGCTCCATCCATCAATATTGGCGACCACGCTCTGGAAGTGGTTCAAGAGTTCACCTACCTAGGCTCAACTATCACCAGTAACCTGTCTCTAGATGCAGAAATCAACAAGCGCATGGGTAAGGCTTCCACTGCTATGTCCAGACTGGCCAAGAGAGTGTGGGAAAATGGCGCACTGACACGGAACACAAAAGTCCGAGTGTATCAGGCCTGTGTCCTCAGTACCTTGCTCTACGGCAGCGAGGCCTGGACAACGTATGCCAGCCAAGAGCGACGTCTCAATTCATTCCATCTTCGCTGCCTTCGGAGAATACTTGGCATCAGGTGGCAGGACTATATCTCCAACACAGAAGTCCTTGAAGCGGCCAACACCCCCAGCTTATACACACTACTGAGTCAGCGGCGCTTGAGATGGCTTGGCCATGTGAGCCGCATGGAAGATGGCAGGATCCCCAAAGACACATTGTACAGCGAGCTCGCCACTGGTATCAGACCCACCGGCCGTCCATGTCTCCGTTATAAAGACGTCTGCAAACGCGACATGAAATCGTGTGACATTGATCACAAGTCGTGGGAGTCAGTTGCCAGCATTCGCCAGAGCTGGCGGGCAGCCATAAAGACAGGGCTAAATTGTGGCGAGTCGAAGAGACTTAGTAGTTGGCAGGAAAAAAGACAGAGGCACAAGGGGAGAGCCTACTGTGCAACAGCCCCAACAAACAAATTTCGCTGCAGCACCTGTGGAAGAGCCTGTCACTCCAGAATTGGCCTTTATAGCCACTCCAGGCGCTGCTTCACAAACCACTGACCACCTCCAGGCGCGTATCCATTGTCTCTCGAGATAAGGAGGCCCAAAAGGAGTATAAATGGGTGGTTGTTGGTCGGCACAGACTTGGTGGGCCGAAGGGCCTGTTTCAGTGCTGTATCTTTAAATAAAATAAAAAATAAAATGTGAAATTAAAAAATCAACTGAACAGAATTTTAGGCTACTTAAATTAAAAGGGCCGCTCTCTGCCTACAGTAGCACTAGATGCTAGAGATGAACATTTCCGATTAAGATGACTGTTTAGTTTCAAGATTTTCCCATCTATAACTTCACAGAAACATGAATTTATTAATTGCTATTTTTTTTTAAAATTGACGTAAAGTAACACAATAAAAAAAGAAAAATTGGTACAATAAGGAAAAGTAGCCATTCATGGTCACAATATATTAGGTTTATCGAGGAGATGAATTATACAAAAATGTAACTATTCACTTGCTTTGCTTGTTTAAATTATTCACACTAAAACATTATAAAATAGATTAATTCAGAATAAGATCAACCACAAATCATCCTACAGGAAGAATATTTATTGTTGCTCTTACATCTGAAATATTTTGAAGTATAACATTCATCCCTACATTTGTCACATAAAAGCAAATGTATACTACTTTACTCAGACATTTACTCCAATAGCGTGAAAATCTACTTGACTTTATGAATTTTGCATTAAAAGTGAATTAAGCCAGTACTATGGAATGAAGCAGTACCCAATAAGGAACAATTGCATTGAACTCCTTGTGGTTTTGATGGTGAACTGGGAATTGCATTAACATTAACTAAAAACAACTTTCTGTAACTTATTTTAATATTTCCAGGGATGAGGGGTTTCAGTTATGAGGAGAGGTTGAAAAGGTTTGGGATGTTCTCTTTGGAACAGAGAAGGTTAAGAGGTGGCCCAATAGAGGTTTTCAAGACAATGAGAGGATTTCCTCTGGTGAGTGGGGCAATAACCAGAGGTTATAGATTTATTGTATTGGCAAAAGATCTAAAGGTGGGGTTGAGGAGAAATGTTTTCACTCGGAGATCTAGTCAGGATTTGGAACGCTTTACCTGACAAGGTGGTGGAAGCTGATTCCATAAATAATTTCAAAAGGGAGTTGGACAAGTACTTGAGGATGAGTAACTTAAGGGATGATGGACAAAAAGCAGTGATGTGGGACTGAGCGTGACTGCTGTTCCAAGGAGCCAGCACAGGCATGACTGGTCGAATGGCTGCCTCCTGTAATTTTCTATGATTATGCAGCCTACCCATTTCCCAGTTCCAAATACCAAATGTTCACTTAAAGATTAATAATTAGTTTGTTGAACTTACAGATTTTATGAACATTCTGTGTCTTCCATAACAACTACACCAGGCAAAACACTGTCACATATCATAGATCAGTTGCCTTCACTTAACCTTTACTCCACTGAATAAACAGGAACATATGGTTAGTAACACAAACATCTTGTAAGTGATGCAAAGATTAATGGACTCTGACATTAGAACTTGACAGAGATTAGATCACTGACAGTGCATGTACATTGGCCCTGTTTGCTTTATGCACGTTTTTCCTTTAAGTACCCTACATGTAATTTTGTCTGTACTTCTCCCTGTCACAGTTATATTGTTAGGCTTGTACATACTTCTACCTGCCATTATCGTATGTTTTGCTTCAGCCTGCAGAGGGGCAAGATATATAGACTTAACTTCTCCACAGGTGCTGTCCACACTGTGCTGTGGTCAGCTGACAGGATTTTTTCTTTTACAGTGTTCAACTGTCCAAATTAGCTTTTTCTTCACAGCACGGTGAAGCATTTCAATCTACCAATTGCCCCAAAACTGTCGAAAGTCATCTGATGGGGAAAGGTCAGTGAATCTCTGGTTTGGCTGAGGCTAACTGAGAATAAAAACTCAAGACTACAGACTGAAAACTTTAAAAAGTGCATCAAATTACTGGGTCCTACTAAAATTCCCCTTGTTTATTTTGTATTATTTAAATTTGACATATGAAAATGGTTGAAGTAAAAGTTGAGGCACACATTATTGAATGCATTTTGTTCTTACTATCTCAAACTTATTAATCAATAAAAATTATCAATAATGAAGATTGTCAGATCAGTCACAGATAACAAAGATGTGAAAATCTGTGAGCTTCTAGGCATGATGAACAGAAAAAAATAAGGATTGTATTGATTTTTTGCATTGGATTAATGATTTGTCTGATAACTTCCCCATCAGGAACTGGTTTTGGTGAATTATATTCTGTAATTTTTTTTGCCAGACACAAAATATTTCTCAGCAACATTTGATATTACTAGAAATCTGTAAATTCCACAAATGTCATATATTGCATTAAGCTTTGCCTATCAGACTTATGGGCCTGATTTTATCTTATTTGCACCAATGGTGAAATATTTAGATATGTTGCTAGATTAACTCTGGCAAGTTAAAATATATTTTTCTGTTATGTCAGATATTTTCCCCCTACCTGAATCTTGCAGTGCAGCACTTTTTCCAGAGAGAGAGAGCAGAGGTCGGGGTTCGTGTTTTAACACCACCAAATTGATATTTTGTGTTATTGAAGTTGGTACCTAACAGTGATTTTTATGAAAGTGCACTCCGGCTCAGAGTCTCAATCTCTGAGATCAAATATAAGCTCTCCCTAATTTTCCATCCATTCATATTATTCATAACTGCTGGGCACCCTGCGGCACAGTGGTTAGCACCGCAGCCTCACAGCTCCAGCGACCCGGGTTCAATTCTGGGTACTGCCTGTGTGGAGTTTGCAAGTTCTCCCTGTGTCTGCGTGGGTTTCCTCCGGGTGCTCCGGTTTCCTCCCACATGCCAAAGACTTGCAGGTTGATAGGTAAATTGGCCATTATAAATTGCCCCTAGTATAGGTAGGTGGTAGGGAAATATATAGGGACAGGTGGGGATGTGGTAGGAATATGGAATTAGTGTAGGATTAGTATAAATGGGTGGTTGATGGTCAGCACAGACTCGTTGGGCCGAAGGGCCTGTTTCAGTGCCGTATCTCTAAACTAAAAAACTAAACTAGGAGTGCAATTTATTAATATACCAGAGAATTGAGAGGATAAATTTTACAAGTTTGTGTTCCCAGCACAGAGCTTTGCCCATAATAGCCAGAACTTCTCAGGGCAGCTAGGGATTGACAACAAAACAGGCATTGCTATTGGCACCCGCATCCCAAAAACAAATAAATTTAAGAATGGTAAATCATGTGGAGTTACTGATCTCTGCCCTCTGCACTAGAATTGTAGATATGTGCTCCCCTATTTGGCTAAAGTATATATTTATCCCTGTTAAAGTATATATTTATCCCTGTTGTGTTCTGTTTTACAGGGCATAAAATCCCTTTATTATGTTTTCAGTTTTTGGTTTCCCAGACCATCCACAGACTGCAGTCAATATAGTGATCAGGCCTCTGCCATTGCAACTCTAAGCCAGCTATTAGAGGGCGTACAAAGCCAGCTCAGATTAATATTCCTTAAAATTTTGCCTTCCATTACCTCCCACCATCGATCCTTCTCAAAACCCCCCCTCCTCCCCCTGCCTCCATTGGTCTGCTTCCACTTCCATATAGGAATGCAGCTATTAAGAACTTGGCAATGGACCGCTCAAACTGCTGTCCCTCCATTTAATGCATCAAATGTGTTGAATTCAGAAACAAACTTTGTGTATGAGGAAATACCATAAATGTTTTCTAGTAAAATAAAGGATAGAACAATAGAAGCTATTGAAATAATATACACCGTACATTTATAATATTGAGTTTTAAAATAGCTTAGATAGAAAGTTGTTTAGGGATGCAATCCCAACAGTTACATCAGAATCATGTCAATGAGTGACCTTTGCCATTGGTGGGGGTCACTCTATTTAAGTATTGCCAGGGGGCACTTGCATCAATAAGAGTGTATCTGTTACCCAACAGCTCAAAAAAAGCTGGAAAGTCCAACAGTTATTGCCAGTGGGGGGAGGGTGTATCTGTTTCCCCCCCACCCAAGATGAATTTTGTACCCCTCCCCCTTTGTAAAGGGGCCTATACTATGATTAATCTTTTCAGTTTGTCTTGGGTCGTCCAGGTTCCCTCCTTGGTCGGACTCACTTGTGCCCTTCAGGAGACCAATACACTTCATCTCACTTAGCATATCAGCCTCTAAATTTATGCCAGATTACTTTGATGCAGAGGAAATGGGAACACCCAGTGTAGAAATTCGTCATCCTCAGCTCCAAACCCTCCTCATTAGTGGCTTTCATTTGGGTAGTCTGAGATGCTGCCCGCAAACAAACTAACTGGAAACCTCACTGTAAGCACTATTTAGGGCTACCTAGGTTCCAGCAGAGTTGTTACACTGGGAGTCTGCCAGAACAGCAGAGTCATTTCAGGGCAACAATTTCTAAAATCACTGTACTTCAAACTCAAGCCATTGCTTATTCTCATGTAATCTATTTTCTACATCTTTGCTCCCATTTGAACTTTCACTCAGGAAAAGGCCTTTTGTTTCATCATGCCACAGACATTCTTTCATGCCACCCCCCTCATTCCAGCTTTCTTTCATGCTGTCAATTTAAGCCAATTGCTACTATTGAAATAAGTTTGCTTCCAGCCCACGATAAATGAGTGAAGCAATACTAGTTAATTTCTCTCATACATTGCGAATGAGTGAAATGATAAGGATTTATCATAAAATCAATAATCATTTATATAATGCCTTTCATACCCTTAGGATATCTCAAAGCATTTCACGGCCAATTAAGTTATTTTGAATTGTAGTCACTGTTGTAATATTGAGAAATACAGCAGACAACTTGCACACAGCCAGGTCCCACATGGATCAATGAGATGAATAACTGGATAATCTGTTGACCAGGACATCTGGAGAATTTCCCTGCTCTTCTTCAAATGGCGCAACTGAATCTTTTATATTCACCTGAGAGGACAGAGAGGGCCTTGTTTTAATGTCTCATCTGAAAGACGGCACTTCTGACAGTGCAGCACTGCCTCAGTACTGCACAGATCTGTTCGCCTAGACAAAGTGCTCAAGCCTCTAGAGTGGCGCTTGAATCCCACAACCTTCTCACTCGGGCAAAGCGCTATAATTGAGCCAAAGCTGACACAAATAACATGGGGACAAATCCATTTTTTGAATTTTCTAAGTTACACTTATTGAATCCAAATGAAACATCAATTTGGTCAGGAGTACTTTCAAGGGGCGATTCAATTATGGATAATTCTTTTGAGTGTACCCCCGCGTTACAGGAGTAGATTTGTGCATCAGACAAGTGGGCCCAAGTGCCTGACGCATGAGGCATCAGAGTTGTATATGGCCGGAATTGTACGCCCCCCCCAAAGAGCAGGAAGGTAGTGGTGGGGGGGCAGGGTGTAAAATGGAGCGGGAGGCTTGGGGGATCCTTCCCGACCCGCTCCCGCCTCCACATTACACAGGGCAGCGGTGGCGGAAAATGGCCCGCCCACCCCACACTGATCAAGGCCCTTAAGTGGCCGTTAAGTGGCCACTTAAGGGCCTCCGCCTGCCTCCACGGGGATTTTACCTGTGTCAATCGGGCAGCCCAGGCCCCAGAAAAGCTGCCTGTTAAAAGCAAGAGGCTCTGTGATGGCCTGGGGGGGCCCTTATGATCGGGAACCCTGTGCCCAATGGAGGACCGGCCCCACTGCCCCAACCACCCCCAACATGCACCCCACCCCCCACCCCGTCCCCCCAATAGACCATCCTTGCCTCGCCGCAGCCCGACCGATCACCCCTGGTGAGTCAACAAAAACTTACCTTGGTTCCGGGCTCCCCGACATCTTCGTCTTGGAGCTGGGCTGCTGTCCCAGCAATGACTACCGCTGCTGGGATTAAGAGCTGCTGGCCCGCTGATTGGCCGGCAGCTCTGTTAGATGAGACTTCCTGACTCAAGCGGGTGGAAGTCCCACCTGAGAACAATTAAAGGCCGGGGACCCGCAAAATGGATCCTCAGGTGAGGTGGCAGTGGGTTCAGTCGGTGATCGGCTCCCATCCGCCAAGGGTAAAATTCCGGCCATCGAGTCAAATGAGTCATGGAGTCATTTACAGTGTAGAAGCAGGCATTTGGTCCATTGAGTCCATGCTGGTTCTACATGGAGCAATTCAGTTAGTCCCACTCCTGCGCTCGATCGCTGTAGCTCTGCAAGTTTATTTCCTCAAGTGCCCATCCAATCTGCTTTTGAAACATTGGGCTGAATTTTACCAGCTCCTCAACGCTGCGGGTCGTCGCTCCGGGGCTGGTAAATTTCTTCGGGCAGAGGCCCGCCTCAACCCCAGACGTCAAGACGGGCCCGCCGCATATTACCAGGGGCGGGAAACTCAGTCCGCCCCCCCCCCACCACTCGGCGGCGGCACCCCAATTACCATATTCAAAACTGTACTTACCTCCTCAGATTATGCAGCCCGCCACCTCTCAATGCACACTTCCGGATTTTACATTGAACGAGCGGACATCAAATGCCAAAGACTTGCAGGTTGATAGGTAAATTGGCCATTATAAATTGCCCCTAGTATAGGTAGGTGGTAGGGGAATGGAGGGAAGGTGGGGATGTGAGAGGGTCATGGGATTAATTTAGGATTAGTATAAATGGGTGGTTGATGGTCGGCACAGACTTGGTGGGCCGAAGGGCGTGTTTCAGTGCTATATCTCTAAATAAAAAAATAAATAAAAATAAATAATGCCGGTAAGGAAGGTAAATCCAGATATTCAGGGGTCTCACTCTGCAGACGTGTCGTGAGCCACTGCGATTCCGCCCTCCGTAATGGGTGGCAGCCATTGATTGCCTCTGTCAGTGATGAAGCAATGGCACTTGAGTTAACCTGTATGTGGGGAGAGTGCCAGAGACGGTAGGCGTGTGAAGCTTATATGTCTTGTGGGTCAATTGATGCAGCTTGTACAATCTTTATGTGGTCATGCAGTGCCACTCTTAGTGGGAGCTAAGATGGGCAATGCCACGCCATGCCATGCCACATAGTTGCTGCATGAAAGCACCTGATGTACCACTCAACATCAATCTCTGCCCTGTCAGAACCTTTGAAGAATTGAAATAACTGAGTTGAATCACAGCTTGAAGATGGGGATGGTTCACCCTATATTCATTGATGTGCTTCTTGAGAGGATCCATATGCGCCGCAGGCAAAACCGACAGACAGTTGCAGACCACATAGAGTCCCCCAGTCGTGAGCAAAAGCCCCCAAGGAGAGCTCGCCACTACAGATCGCCGTGCATCTACAGGTCCCACATGACATATCTGCAGATGTCAGAGCGCCAGTATCAGAGGTGACTGCAGATGTTGAGAGAGGCAGTGACATATCTCTGTGCCCTGCTGAATGATGACCTGCAGCCCAGAGGCTTCAGGGGATATCCTATGCCTGTGGCTCTCAAAGTGACAGCGGCTCTCAATTTTAACACCTCTGCATCATTTCAGGGGCTCGCCGGAGACCTTTGTGGGGTCACAGAGTTAGCAGTGCACCGCTGCATCAGGGACGTCACCGATGCCCTGTTCCGGAGGCTGGTGACTATATCCGCTTCACAACCGACCCTGAAAGCCAAGCCCAGAGGGCCACCAGTTTCGGCTCCATCGCGGGATTCCTACAGATGCAACGGTTCATAGACTGCACCCATGTGACCATCAAGGCTCCTGCTGGGCGACCAGCTGAATACGTAAACCGTAAGGGCTTCCACTCAATCAATGTGTAGCTCATATATGATCACTGGAAATGATTCATGCAAATCTATATCCGCTTTCCAGGCAGCTGCCATGATGCCTTCATCCTGCGCCAGCCGCAGTTGCCGTTGCTGTTCACTGAAATGGCTCAGTTGGAGGGGTGGATTCTTGGAGACAAGGGCTACCCCTTGCATACATGGCTCCTGACACTGGTCAGACACCCCAGCAGTGCTGCAGAAGAGCGATACAAGGCCAGCCACAGAGCTACAAGAGCCACCATTGAGCAGGCGATCAGAATGCTGAAAATGCGATTTTGCTGCCTGCATAGATCGGGTGGTGTTCTGCAGTATGTGCTGGAAAGGGTAGCTCACGTCATTGCTCTCTGCTGTGCTCTGCACACAACTACACGCTCAATAGGGGGGAGGCCTTGCAGGATGAGGAGAGACATGAGCAGGACTCATCCTCGGACAATGAGGATGCTGAGGACTTACAGCAGGGAAGGCACATGGGAGGATAGAGAGCATCCAGGCACTGCATGCAGGGTGAGCAGTGAGCTAGGGATGCACAGCAGTGCCTCATTGATCAAAGGTTCTCCATGCCATAGGAACCACCATGGGCTCTGCAAACCACACAGCATCCTCGTTCACCTGTTGTGTAGCAGTCTGCATCTGCAATATCTTTGCGTCCACCATTACTGGCAGCAGAATACTGAGCCATTGTCCATATTACTGCATCCGTGGAGAATGCACATGAGTGATACTGGCATGGCAATGATGTTATTCCATACATTGGCAGTTCTGAAAGGCCAATGATGTAATGGGAGAAGCCAAGAACAGTACATGCTGTCACACTTCATTCACCAGTAAAAGCAACGCACATATTATTGAAGATGATTTTGTTTTCGACCTTTCTATATTGTTGTGTCACCCATGCAGACCATTTGTGTCACGACGCTTTTTGGAAATGCTTGTGGATGCTCCTATGTGGTGCCACTTCTGCGCTAGCAGCCTGACTGTAGGAAGGCTGCTATGATTGCCCTTTGTGGCTGTGGGTGACTTTGGCAGTCGTACCCTGTGGGCACGAGGCCCAGAGGGCCCCAGCTGGCTGGGAGGGTGATTGTTCATCCCTTTGGACCCTTTGATGCTGGATGGCCCCACGGCTACTCAACTCCTCTGCCATCTTCAGCCAGGCTGCCTTGTTCAGGTGGAAGGGCCTCTTCTTGCCATTGCTGGTGAAAAGGATCTCCTGCCTTGCCTGCACAGCCTGGAGGAGAGTGACCAGGGTGGCTTCGCTGAACTGTGGGGCCACCGTAGAGTACCCCTCTGCCATCCTCGACCTTTGGTGTGGTCCTTTAAATGCAAAGGTGACTCCACCGTGTAACTGCTCTAACTTCTGGCTGCAAGGTTTGTCTCGCACATGTTTGAAAACCAATGCAGGACTAGTGAGAAAATCAGTGCTATTGTCCTGGTTTTTCAACTATTGTACATTGACACATGTTCACGAACACTTTGCTTCTGCAGCAACTGATCATAGTTATTGGTGTAATATTTCTAGTTGGCAATGTGGCTAGAATATGAACATATTTTCCTGTTTCTTTACAAAGATCATTTCATAGCAGTTACATGTATTTTCACATAACAGTTAGCAGAGAAATGAATACAGATTCTAAATACATATTAGTCTGCGGCTTTTCACAGTCAGATGATTAGAAGCCCATAGTATGTAAACATTCTTCAATTATGGTTTTATTTCTGTTGTGTATTTGCCTTTTATGGTACATTTAAGTCTCATGTCCTGGAATGTACAAAATTAAGATTATTCACCCAGGTGCGGCACACCTACAAGAAGCAATGTAACACTTGAGTGGAAGAAGAGGATCGCAACTTCACAGGACACCGAGACACAGCAGGGTAAGTATGTGGCAGCAAAGCAGAAAGTGCTGTGGAAAGTCAGCAGGTCAGGCAGCATTGGTGAAGCAGGGTTAACCTTCAGGTCACAACAAAAACAAGAAATGCTGGATTCACTCAGCAGGTCTGGCAGCATCTGTGGAAAGAGAAGCAGAGTTAACGTTTCGGGTCAGTGACCCTTCTTCGGAACTGACAAATATTAGAAAAGTCACAGATTATAAACAAGTGAGGTGGGGGTTGGGCAAGAGATAACAAAGGAGAAGGTGCAGATTGGACCAGGCCACATAGCTGACCAAAAGGTCACAGAGCAAAGGCTCTGTGACCTTTTGGTCAGCTATGTGGCCTGGTCCAATCTGCACCTTCTCCTTTGTTATCTCTTGCCCAACCCCCACCTCACTTGTTTATAATCTGTGACTTTTCTAATATTTGTCAGTTCCGAAGAAGGGTCACTGACCCGAAACGTTAACTCTGCTTCTCTTTCCACAGATGCTGCCAGACCTGCTGAGTGAATCCAGCATTTCTTGTTTTTGTTTCAGATTTCCAGCATCCGCAGTATTTTGCTTTTATTAACCTTCAGGTCTGTGAACTTGGTCAAGTTAACTCTGCTTCTCTCTCCACAGATGTCCTGCCACCTTCAAAGATTGATGCACATGTACCCCAAGGTCCCTCTGTTCCTGCCCACTCTTTAGAACTGTGCCATTAAGTCTATATTGCCTCTTCGTATCCCTTCTACCAAAATGCATCACCTCACACTGGCCTGTCTTAAATTTCATCTGCCATTTGTCTGCCCATTCTGCTAACCTATCTAATGCCCTGAAGCAGGCAGTTCGTATCATCCTCACTGTTTGCCACTCCTCCAAGTTTGCTATCATCGGCAAATTTTGAAATTCTACTCTGTATTCCAAGATCCACATATAGCAAAAAAGGCAGTGGTCCTAGCACTGACCCTTGGGGAACACCACTGTCTACCATCCTCCAGTCTGAAAAACAACCATTTACCATGACTCGCTGTTTTCTGTCCTGACGCCAATTGTTTATCCAATTGGACACTGACTCTCCTATTCCATGAGCCTCAATTTTGCTAACCAGCTAAACGTTTTCTTAGAATCCATATAGACAGCATCCACTGCATTCCCTTCATCAACCTTCTCTGTTACTTCATCAAAAAATTCAATTAGATTAGTCAAGCACGATCTGCCTTTTACAATTCCTTACTGGCTATCCTTAATTAACTCAAACTCAAAATGCTAGTTGATTTGTTTTCCCTAACTATTGTTTCTAAAACCTTACCCACCATTGATGTTAAACTAACTGGCCTGTAATTGCTAGGACTGTCCTGACACTCTTTCTTGTATCAGGATGTCACATTTACCATTCTCCAATCCTCTGGCACCTCCCCCATATCTAGTAAAGATTAGAAGATTATGCCAAGCCCTTCTGCTAGCTCCACCCCCACTTCCTTAAGCAATCTGGGATGTAAGCCATCTGAATCAGGTGACTTATCAACCCTAAGCATAACCAGCCTTTCCAGTAGGTCCTCCCTCTCAATTTTTACCCTATTCATTGCCTCTACTCCCTCCACTTCTACCGATATCTTGTCAGATTCGTCTTCATTAGTAAACATCGATTCAAAGTACACATTTAGTATTCTAGCCTTGCCCTGTACCTCTAAGCATATATTACCCTCTTTGTCCCTAATAGGCTCCACTCCACCTCTTGCCACCTGCTTACTATTTACATGCCGGTCGAAGATTTTTGAGTCCCCTTTTATGTTGACTGCCATTCTATTCTCATCTGCACTCTTTTGCCAGTCTTATTTTCCTCTTCACCTCCCCTCTCAACTTTATGTATTTGGCCTGGTTCTCAGTTGAAGAATTCACCTGATATGCATCGTACACCCTCTTTTTTTGTTTCATCATAATCTCTATCTCCTGCGTCATCCAAGGAGCCCTGTTTTTGGCTCCCCTACCTTTTGCCCATCATTAGAATGTACCTAGCAGGTACCTGAAGCATCTCTTCCTTAAAGATAACCCATTGTTCCATTACAGCTTTTCCTGTCAGTATTTAGTTCCATTTTATCCTGGTTAGACCCCTTCTCATCGTGTTGAAATTAGCCCTCTTCCATCTAGCCATTCTACCTTATATCTTTCCTTCCTTTTCTGCATTATGAATCTAAACTTATGATACAATGATCACTCTTACCCAAGTGCACCCCCACAGACACTTGGTCCACTTGGCCCATCTCATTTCCTAGAACCAGATCCAGCAATGCCTCCTTTCTAGTTGGGCCGAGAACATACTGATCAAGGAAGTTCTCCTGAAAACAACCTAGAAATTCTTCTCCCTCATTTTGCTTTACTCTAAAATTATTCTAATCGATATTTCGATAATTAAAATCCCCCAATATCACCACTCTATAGTTCTTGCACATCTCTGTGATATCCCTGCAGATTTGCTCCTCTATCTTCTCTCTCTCACTATTTGGAGGCCTAAAGAATACCCCTAGTAGGGTGATCATACCCTTTTTGCTTCACAACTCTAACCAAACCAATATATTCAAAGAAAGAAAGTGGTCAGTGACCTAATTTTTAAAAAAATTGGAAGTTTCACACTGATTGTTTATAAGCCTTGTTATAGCGCTTAATTGTAGTTTACAATATTGTTACGACCAGGTGAGAAAGAGGTCTAGGGTTCCCTTTCAGCCTTCACCTGGTCTTACTGTAACAAGGTTTTATTTTTTAAACACACTGTTTTTAGCTCCCCCTTGGTGAATCTTTGTTCGCCACTTTCCAATTATAAGGCAAAGAAACCAGCACAAACAGGCTTTCTCAGGTTTAAAAAAGAAAGGTGAAATTTTATTAAACTTAAACTCTAGTTCGGTTGATGCCTACGGATACACGACGCGCCCATGCTAGCATGCATATGCAATACATACATGCAAATAGAGACAGAAAAGAGCAGAAGAAAGATAAAGTGGAAAGGTTTGAGTCAATATTTGAAGAGTTTGTTACAGTCCTTCAAGCTCACTGTAGAGTCCTTTTGTAGGCTGATCTTGCTTTTTGTTGGGGCCCAGTATTCTTCTTAAAACTTGTTCACTGTAGGAGACTTTTCTCTCTTGGGGTTCGAGTGTCTTCAGTGGGTTTCAGTTCCATGAGAAAGAGATGGGAGCAGACAGGCAGACAGGAGGTCTTTTTCAGTCCAGGAACATTCTGCTTTCTCCCAGTTCAGATACTGTCTCTCCAATTTAAAACTCCCCAAGTTGGCCAGTAGGGTGGTCATATGACCAATTGGTTTGACCAGATCTGTTCCGTGTATTGTATAGGAGCAGGGGATAGCTCCTTTGTTCCAACACTGTGTATTAATATGCACAAATGTTTTTCTGGCCAGGGGCCTGGCAATTCCTTGTAACAGGCCTTCTCTTCTTCCCAGCAACAATTTGAAATTTAATGCTCGTGTGGCGAAATTAATATGCCGCATTTTTGCCAGGTGGGGGTCTGCATGACAATATGCAAATTGATTCATGCCAAAATCAGTGTTCTTTTCATCTGTTCAATCTTTCAATGCAGCTTTCATTTATAAAATGATTGCACATGGGATTTTCTGTTCTGGTCTTTTAAAGCTTGACTGTTAATGATGTAATTGACAGTTTAGGATTACATTTGTGTTTTGTGTTTCTCATTTGTTTTTCACCCAGCTCTACCTCATAACCACCTCTCTTGACTTCCCCACTGTTGCTAAATTATCAGACTGCTTATTTGGCATCCAATACTGGATGAGCAGAAATTTCCTCCAATTAAATATTGGGAAGATCATTTTCAGTCCCCGTTCCTAAGTCCATTTCCTAATTACTGACTCCAACCCGCTCCCTGGCATCAATGAGATTAAGCCAGTCTGTTCACAACCTTGGTGTCACATCTGACCCAGAAATGAGCTTTGACCACATATTCAGGCCATCACTAACACCGCCTATTTCCACTTCTATAACATTGCCCAACTTCACCCATCTCAGCTCATCTGCTGCTGAAATCCTCATTCATGCCTTTATTACCTCTGGACTTGACTATTCCAATGCACTCCTGGCTGGTCTCCCACATTCTACCCTCCCTAAACTCGAGGTCATCTAAAACTCTGCGCACCAAGTCCCATTCACCTATCACCCCTGTGCTCGCTGACCTACATTGGCTCCAGGTCAAGCAATGTCATAATTTTAAAATACTCATCTTTGTTTTGAAATCTTTCCATGGTCTCACGCCTTCCTGTTTCTGTAATCTCCTCCAGCCTCACAACCTTCCGAGACAGCTGCACTCCTCTAATTCAGGCCTCTTGACCATCCCCGATTTTAATTGCTTCATCATTGGTGGCCACGCCTTCAGTTGCCTAGGCCCCAAGCTCTGGAATACCCTTCCTACACCTTTTCACCTCTCTACCTTGCTTTCCTCCTTTAAGACACTCCTTAAAACCAAGCTTTTGATCATCTAACCTAATATCTTGTTATATGGCTTGGTTTCATATTTTGTTTTATAATACTCCAGTGAGTATCCACCTTGGGATGTTTCATTACATTAAAGGTACTATATAAATATAAGTTGCTGTTGTTGTATAGCTGCATCTGCATTGTCTGAGTATTAACTGTTGCTGATATTTGCAGTCGCAGTCACAAACATAAACAGTGGTGCATGCCATTTACATGGTTTTTCCAGGGTTTCTGCAACTTTTCCGCCAAAGTTACAGCAGATGAGGAGGAGAACCCCCATGGAAATTTATCCCAAGGTCATGTCTGACTAAGTTGACTGAATTTTTTGTGGCGGTAACAAGGAGGGTCAATAAGGTAGTGTGTTTGATGTAATCTACATGGATTTTAGCAAGTCTTTAGACAAGGTCCCTGTCAAGCTAGGCCCCCACCTGCCAAGAATGAGGCACATCAATTTTGTCATGAACATTGATTTTTAACTTTTGTTGGAGCGAGGAAATGACTTGTTAAACAGATCAGCCGTGGCTGAAAAAAAAGTACATTTACATGCTAACAGACATCGAAGGTGAGGAAGTGCATTCCAGGGCCTGCTAAGGAGGATACAATTCACAAGGGCCAGGACTGGTCACATGATTACCTGGCTGTTCCAGGGTTTTCTTTTGAACTGGCCACAGAAAGTTGGAAGTCAGAGTGTCTGTTTGCTCCTGGACTGAGAAGATCTCTCCTGTCTGCGTGCTCCCATATCTTTCTCACAAGCCTCGGAATCCACTGAAGACACATGATCTCCAAGAGAGAAAAGTCTCCTACAGTAAACAAGGTTTAAGAACAATACTGGGCCCCAACGAAAAGCAAGATCTACCTACAATCAAGGACTCTGCAGTGAGCGCGAAGAACCATAACAACTTTTCAGATATTGCCTCAAACTTTTCCAATTTATTTTTCTTCTGCTCTTTTCTGTCTCTATTTGCATGTGTGTATTGCGTTTGCATGCTAGCGTGGGGGTGTCGTGTATCTGTAGGCGTTAACCGAATTAGAGTTTAAGTTTAATAAATTTCAACTTTTCTTCTTTAAACCTGAGAAAGCCTGTTTGTGCTGGTTTCTTGGCCTTAGCATTGGAAAGCGGTGAACAAGGATTCACCAAGGGGTTCTGAAAACACGGTGTGTTTAAAATTAAACCCTGTTACAGTAAGACCAGGTGAAAGCTGAAAGGGAACCCTAGATCCCTTTCTCACCTGGTTGTAACAGTCCCACATAGCAGACTCGTCAGAAAATAAAAAGTTCATAGGATCCAAGGAAAAGTGGCAAGTGGATCCAAAATTGGCTCAGTGGCAGGAAGCAAAGGGTAATGGTTGACGTGTGTTTTTGTGATTGGAAGGCTTTTTCCATGGGGGTTGGGTAGGGCTCAATACTGGATACCTTGCTTTTTGTGGTATAGATCAATGATTTAGAATTAAATGTAGGGGAGATGATTAAAAAGTTTGCAGTTAATACAAAAATTGGTCGTGTGGTTGATACTGAGGAAGGAAACTGTAGCCTGAAGGGAGATATCAATGGAGGTCAGGCGGGCAGAAAAATGGCAAATGGAATTCAATTGGAGAACTGTGAAGTAATGCATTTAGGGAGGACAAACAAGGCAAGGAAATACACAATAAATGGTAGAATTCTGAGTAGAGGAACAGAGGGACCTTGGACTGTATGTTTACATATTCCTGAAGGTAGCAGGACAGGTAGATAAGGTGGTCAAGAAGGCATATGGGATATTGGCGGAGGCCTAGACTGTAAGAGCAGGGAGGTTATGCTAGAATTGTATAAAACAGTAGTTAGACCGCACCTACTGTACTGCATACAGTTCTGGTCACAGCATTACAGAAAGGATATGATCATACTCAAGAGGTTACAGAGGAGATATATGAGGATGTTGCCAATAATGGAGAATTTTAGCTATGAGGAAAGATTGGAAAGGCTATTTTCTTTAGAACAGAGGAAGCCTAGGGGAGATTTAATTGAAGTGTATAAAATTATGAGGCCTAGATAGAGTGGATAGGAAGGACCTATTTCCATTAGCAGAGAGGTCAATAACCAGGGTGCATAGATTTTAAGTGATTGGTAGAAGGAGTAGAGGGGAGTTGAGGAGCACTTTTATTACTCAGAGGGTGGTGAGTGTCTGGAACTCACTGACTGAAAGGATGGTAGAGGAAGAAACCCTCATCACATTTAAAAAATACTTGGTTATGCACTTGAGGTGCTGTCACTTACAGGGCTACAGACGAAGAGCTGGAAGGTGGGATTAGACTGGATAACTCTTTATCAGCCAGCATGGACAAAATGGGCTGAATGGCCTCCTTCTATGCCATAAATCTTTCTATGTTTCTAAACCAAATGCAATATAGAGAGGGGAACCCATGCAACAAACAGAGAAGAACCAGTCTGAAGACTTGGAATGGAGGAGGAAGAATAGAAAATGATTAATGGTGACTTGCAGCCAGGGATACTGGTGTATAAATCATTACATTCTACTTAACTCTGTAAATGTGCCCTGTCTGAAGAGTCCTATGATCATCAATATAATAAACTGCCTTAATGAACAGCAAGTTCTGCCGAATACTCCCTCTACAATAAAAGCAAGATAATGTAGATGCTGGAAATCTAAAATAAAAACAGAAATTGCTGGAAATACTCAGCAGGTCAGGCAGCATCTGTGGAGAGAAAAAACAGAGCTAATGTTTCAGGTCTTTGACCATTCATCAGAACTGGAAATGTTAGAGATATAACAGATTTTAAGCTGATACAGAGGCAGGGAAAGGAGTGAGGGGAGGGGGAGAAAAGAACAAAGGGAGGGTCTGTGATAGGATGCAAGGCAGGAGAGATTAAATGACAAAAGGGATGATGGTGCAAGGCAAAATGAGATGGTAAATGTGACAAATAAAGAAACAAAAGACGGGTCTAGAGGAGGTATAAATGGAATTAACAGGATCATCACCAACAGTTGCCGTCTGAAAAAATGGGGACAGGGGTTATGATCTGAAATTTCTGAACTCAGTGTTGAGTCTGGAAGGCTGTAAAGTGCCTAATCAAAAGATGAGGTGCTATTCCTTGAGCTTCTTTTGAACAGTGTAGGAGGCCAAGGAGACAGAGATCAGAGCAGGACTGTCGTGGAGGATTAAAATGAAAAGCGACTGAAGCTTGGGGTCATGTATGAACACTGAATGGAGCTGTTCTGCAAAGTGGCCACTAAATCTGAGTTTCATCTCCCCAATGTAGAAGAGACCACATTGTGAGTAGTGAGAACACCTGGAGGGAGGGTTTGGGGTCCTGGATGGTACCTCTATTTTCATGCTTGCCTAGATATAACCCATTACCTGCTGCATTAATAAGTTCCTTCTGAAAATTAATCTCCTCAATGCGTTTCAAACAAGGCACAACCACTTTATTTCTGTATCAGTCTTTTGCATATACATTCTTCCTGTTTGTTTTCCAGTGATTGCCTTTGGGAAGAGGAATTGTATATGTGTCATTTAATACCTATTATTATGCTCCCTTTGCCAAAGTAATAAGTGTTGGCAGCCTGCTGCTTCACAATCAGGCCTTCATGTTCACAGTCGTGCTACATCTCTTTCTGTAAAGTCAAGGGTGTCCCTACAGTTACAGCCAGCACTTTGGCCCTTACACTTCCTGGCTATTCCTTTATCAAGCCCCAGAACAGTGGTACAGAAATAAAGTGGTTGCCAGTTGAATGACTGGACTGAATGAATGTGGCATGACTCTGAGAGTCAGTTGTCTCATAGCTGCCTGCTCCGGCTCTGCCCCAGTTGTTTAGTTTCCATTAAGGATGATCAGAGATCTGTATGGGAATAGATCCTTGGCCACCAATTAGGAATGCAAAACTTGCCACCATGCTTCTCTTGAACAGATTTCCTAGTGTTTCCAAGCCAGAAAGGAGAGGTTCCTGTAAAATGAGTCCTAACATCTCAGTAGTGCGGTTTAGTTTAGTTTAGTTTAGTTTAGAGATACAGCACTGAAACAGGCCCTTCGGCCCACCGAGTCTGTGCCGACCATCAACCACCCATTTATACTAATCCTACACTAATCCCATATTCCTACCACATCCCCACCTGTCCCTATATTTCCCTACCACCTACCTATACTAGGGGCAATTTATAATGGCCAATTAACCTATCAACCTGCAAGTCTTTGGCATGTGGGAGGAAACCGGAGGAAACCCACGCAGACACAGGGAGAACTTGCAAACTCCACACAGGCAGTACCCAGAATTGAACCCGGGTCGCTGGAGCTGTGAGGCTGCAGTGCCGCCCCACTGTGTGTTCTCAAGGCTTCCCCTGCAAGTGTTAACATCATTCAGAGTGAACTGCAGGCTTCCCAATGCTTTCCTTCTCAAATTGCTACACAGTTCTCCAGAGCCTCCAATATTCTCAAAGAACTGCATGAAATACTTTTGCTCAATAATCAGTTGCCTTCTAAAGGTGGCCCCCATAAGACAAAAATCCAAAAGGCAGCAAATTGGAGAAACAACTGGCACTCTATTACCCTTGTTCCTGCTCATCAATGTCATCTCAGCTTCCTCTTCCTCGCTTGTGCTCAATAAAGCACTCTCTTTCTGAATCCCAAAGTGGAAGAATCTGAATTGGTGCCTGTTTAATCAAGAGCTTGTGACAGATGCTTGCGAAATGGTCCAAGTTTCCTGCTATGGGGTTGTATATAATTCA
Organism: Heterodontus francisci; assembly: GCF_036365525.1. NCBI lineage: Eukaryota > Metazoa > Chordata > Chondrichthyes > Heterodontiformes > Heterodontidae > Heterodontus > Heterodontus francisci. Next base: position 113,644,244 of record NC_090375.1, on the reverse strand, counting down.
TTTTGGGTAGCTTCTGCACAAACAGAAAAGCATGATGAATCTATGAAATGGTTCTGTACACAATATTAATGCTAATATATTGAAGAGGGATCTGCAATCACATGCTCCAATTGAGAATGTCGCTTTGAGATAGCATGACAAAAATGTAGCCTCAATTCTCTGAAACACAATCCCTGTGCGCACACTTCCAGGTAGGTACAGGATTCTGGTATTATCCCTCGAGAGCCATAGAAACATATAGAAACATAGAAACATAGAAAATAGGAGCAGGAGTAGGCTATTCGACCCTTCGAGCCTGCTCCGCCATTCATTATGATCATGGTTGATCATCCCACTCAGTAGCCTGTTCCCGCTTTTGCCCAATACCCTTTGATCTCTTTAGAACCAAAAGCTATATCTAACTCCTTCTTGAAAACATACAATGTTTTGGCCTGAACTGCTTTCTGTGCTAGCGAATTCCACAGGCTTGCCACTCTCTGGGTGAAGAAATTTCTCCTCATCTCAGTCCTGAAAGGTTTACCTCGTGTCCTTAGACTATGATCCCTTGTTCTGGTCTCCCCCACCATCGGGAACAACCTTCCTGCATCTACCCTGTCAAGTCCTGATAGAATTTTATAGGTTTCTATGAGATCCCCCTCACTCTTCTGAACTCCAGTGAATATAATCCTAACCGACTCAATCTCTCCTCATAGGTCAGTCCCGCCATCCCAGGAATCAGTCTGGTAAACCTTCGCTGCACTCCCTCTAGAGCAAGAACATCCTTCCTCAGATAAGGCCATATAGCTACTAGGCGGTTTTGCCCATGAGCGACTGAGTGAGTGAATTTTAAACGGAAGCAACAGGAAGTAATTACTTGCCACCAATCTATCCCTAGCACCTCTATTGCCTCAGCTCCCACAAAGTTTCTTTCCCCAGGGGTCAGTATTAGGACCACTGCTTTTCTTGATTAATATTAATGACCTAGACTTGGGTGTGCAGGGCACAATTTCAAAATTTGCAGATGACATAAAACTTGGAAGTATTGTATACGAATGTATACCCAACTACACCCACTCACACATTCATACAGATACACACACACTCAAGAAAAGATTGTGATTATAAAAGTAGCATGCTTTCAGGTCTATTGATATTAAGAGATCCTGGTTACACTTGCTTTTCTCTGGGCTGAAGACTTGAAATGATGCAGGCCGTAATCCTCTTTTGTACACTGAAGAAAAGCTCTGGAGTTTTAAGAGGACAGTTTCACTTTTGTTTTATTTTCGCAATAACAAATTTCTCTTGTTATACTCCAGTTAAGGGTCAATGGCAAAGCCTTGGAACTGTTCCTCAAGAGGGAAAGCTCAAGGCCAACTCCAGTCTCTACCCTAAATCTGGTAGTCTTAGGCAGGGTCCTTTCTCTTCGGATGGCATAGAAATTTCCTGTCTGTCTGCTCAGAATATGCCTTATTAAAATCCTTATCAGAAACCTAGTTTCTCTCATGTGACCACAGCATCTCTTTCCATTGTCCTCGTAAATAGTTTCTGATAGTTAGCTTATTGTCAGACAATGGAATCCTGGTATCACTCATCCATATCCATCTTGATAAAAATAGAACTTTTCACACCCATTCTCTGCATTTCAAGTTTAAAGTCGAAATGTCTGCAGCAGTACTGTTTTTAATTAGTTGGAGAAATGCCGCCATTACCACAGGAAGGGTCGTTTACATTTTAATGACTCCTCAAAGATATGTGGTATCGGAATTCCTCTCCCCACCACCCCCCCACCAAATTGATTTTAAAACTGGATTTTGTGGAGTATGGGGAAGGAACCCCAACCCCCACGGACATTAGTACTGTGAATAAGAGCCAAACCTCAACACAAAGCACACAGATGAGTCAAATTTCAAACATCCCAACATCACAACAGGACTGATACTGTTAAAGGACTGGAATTTGGGACATTATCATAACAGTGACACAGCATAACTGCCATCATGTTAAGTGATTGGGGAGACCATTGTTGCAACTAACTGGCCCCAGAGCACAGCATTCACTCCTGTCAAGACAGGAGATTAACCTCTTTCATGGATATTAGCTTTGGAGCCTGGGTTACCTCACCTTGGTGGAGTTCATTGTTTTCAGTCAGGGAAATCACATCAGCACTAAATGGATCTGTCTGGACCAGGCAGGTAACAGAGGAAAAGGATTAAAAGGTGCTAAGTGCTAACCATCCAGCAGGATGACTTCAGGAGATGTGATCATTATATTTCGATACTTCTTTGGCTTCCTTATCTCGAGAGACAATGGGTAAGTGCCTGGATGTGGTCAGTGGTGTGTGGAGCAGCGCCTGGACAGGCTATAAAGGCCAATTCTAGAGTGACAGGCTCTTCCACAGGTGCTGCAGAAAAATTTGTTTGTCGGGGCTGTTGCACAGTTGGCTCTCCCCTTGCGCTTCTGTCTTTTTTCCTGCCAACTGCTAAGTCTCTTCGACACGCCACACTTTAGACCCGCCTTTATGGCTCTGGCGAACGCTGGCAACTGACTCCCATGACTTTTGATCAATGTCACAGGACTTCATGTCGCGTTTGCAGACGTCTTTAAAGTGGAGACATGGACGGCCGGTGGGTCTGATACCAGTGGCGAGCTCACTGTACAATGTGTCTTTGGGGATCCTGCCATCTTCCATGCGGCTCACATGGCCAAGCCATATTTCGATAAGGAGCATCATAAAAGGGACAAGATCGAAGGGATTGGAGCTGCAGTTATGTGAAGAAGGACAGGGACTGGTCTTCTCAGGTCCAGGCCTACAATCAACATTGGTAACGACCAGCCGTGTGGGTGATTGTAAATTTTTCAGTCAAATCTTTAAGGGGTTTGTTCTGTGGGTGCTGCAATCGAGAAGGAGGGTCACGAACGGTCAACCTGGCTCGTGGACCTACAATTCGCACCAGTCGGACCAACTGCTTGGAGGGATTGTAAGTGATCAGCCAAATCCAAGGGGTATTTGGGGCTAAGAGTTTTAAAACAATTTTAAGTGTAGCAACCAAATCCTGGGAGGGTTTGGGTTTCGAATTGAGTGAATTTGGGGTTTTGCCTGTGGTTTTTCAAAAGGTTTATTTTATAAGTCATGGTGACTTGTGTTTGGTTGAGTGCCGAGGTTAAATCGTGGAGGGATTTAAATCGGACTAACCAATCAAGGTGTCGTGTGGTGTCCTTTAGATTAGTTAGAGATCTTTGTAACAGGGTTTTAAGAGGGGTTTTTTTTAAATAAAGAAATTTGTGTTTCAGCCCAACCCTGTGTCCATGCAATTTGTCCTTTGAAATCCTAAAGTCAAGAATCATCAGTAAGGGGGGGAGCAGACCTCTTACAGATATGTCCAGAAAGGTCGTTTTGCATTTTAATGACTTCGCCAAGCCTTACCCAGACATGAAAATTAGCTCACTAAAAAAAAAAGCAAAACACTGCAGATGCTGGAAATCTGAAATAAAAATAGAAATTGCTGGAAATACTCAGCAAGTCAGGCAGCATCTGTGGAGAGAGAAGCAGAGTTAACGTTTCAGGTCTGTGACCTTCTATCAGAACAGATTCAATCATGGCTTTCAAAAAGGTATTGGATAATTATCTGAACAGAAAAATTTGGCAGGGTTACGGTGAATAGGCAGAGGATTGAGACTAGCTGTGTAGCTCTTACAAATGGCTAGCACAGACATGACAGGCCGAATGACCTCCTTATGTGTTGTATTTTATGATTCTATGAACTGAAGAATTTCCTTCTCATAGGGATTCAAAATATAAAGATTGGCAGGCCAGCCAACAGTCCAATTTGACCTTTGGGGTTTCAGCAGCAGGAAATAACTTTGAACTCTACTTCATTGTGCAGTCTACATCCCATGTTGTGTGAATGGATGACCAAACTGCATGCAAATAGTTTGAAGTGGCATTCTGACCTGGTGATTTAACATGTCACGTTTAAGTATTACATTAGAACACACATAACTCTACTACAAGTAATACTTTGAAAGTAAGTATTCATACAACTTGGGAAGAAGGGGAAATTAGTGCACAGAGTCCTAAAATTGTCAGAAATGTAAATGAAGAATGGAACCTATGGGCCTGAATGTTAAGGTGCGAATTGTGCGGATGAGTTCCAAAGTGGCTGGCAAATCGTCTGACCTCCCACAGAATGAGGCCCAGGAGATTTTAATTAGTTCTGATGAAATGTCATCGATCTGAAATGTTAACTTGTTTCTCTCTCCACAGATGCTGCCAGACCTGTTGAGTATTTGCAACACTTGCTGATTTTATTTCAGATTTCCAGCATCCACAGTATTTTGCTTTTATTAAAACAGGCTTTATTGTTTTTGATTGATGGGATGGACAAACAAAGAGTTAGGATATGGGATTGGTGTATTCTAAGGCCCTGACATTAACTTTGAGGTGTGTTGGGAGCGGAAGGAGTCTGGTATTCCTTGGGAAGCCAGCATGCAACTAGATAACTTTACTCTCTCTAAACAGGAAGTGCTTTAATGACTTAACCAGATTAGGAAAAGTGAGTACAGTTGCACATTCACCTAACATCCTGTTGTGTGCATCACACCTGCCTCACTCTGCTTTGTCAAACCTACTCCATGACATCAGTCCTACCACCCAGTTACGTGGTAAGTGACATCCATCCTTCTTATTTTATGGATTTCCTCACATACCCATTTATACATCCATCACTGTAACTCACCCATATCCACTTTCATGCCTTTCCCTTATAGTCACCCTCACCAAATGCACTTTATCCATTAGGTGAGCACATGCAATTACACTCATGAATAGGTCTGTTCTTTTCTCTGTTGTAGGAGAAAAGAGTGCAAATCACAAGGAAGAGGGAGAGAAATGGAGGTGGTCCTCCACAGATCTCGCAGCTGGCAACTGCTCAGTGGCATCTTGGTGTCCCTGGTCATCAGAGACTTGGAGATTAGCACCTCCCAGCTATTCAGTGACAAAATTCAATATCATCCACCTACATGTCATACAACATTCAGTCATGTGGACTTGATTTCAGCAACAAGTGAAATATGATCATTTTCATAATTCTGATCTAGCCAGTACAGACTAATATCTTTACTCTCCACCAGAGCCTTTACATGTACAGCAGGGGAGATGGTGGTCTAGTGGTAATGTCACTGCACCAGTAATCCAGATACCCAGGCTAATACTTTGGGGACATTGGTTCAAATCCCACCAAGGCAGCTGGTGTTGATTAATAAATTCAATCAACTAATAAAAAAATCTGGAATTGAAAGCTTGTCTCAGTAATGGTAACCATGAAACTACCATCCATTATCATAAAAAAATATCTGGTTCATTAATGCCCTTTAGGGAAGGAAATCTGCTGTCTTTACCTGGTCTAGCTGGCATGTGACTCCAGAACCACAGCAATGTGGTTGACTCTTAACTGCCTGAAATAGCCTACAAAGCCATTCAGTTGTGCAAAACCACTACACAAAAGTTGAAAAGGAATAAAACCGGACGGAACACCCGACATCGACCCAGGCACCGGAAACGACAATGGCTAACTCTACCCTGCAAATTTCTTCTTACCAACATCTGAGGGTTTATGCCACAATTGAGAGAGCTGTCCCATAGACTAGTCAAGCAACAGCCTGACAGTGTCATATTCATGGAAACATACCTTACATCCAATGTCCCAGATACCACCATCACCATCCCTGGGTATCTTGTCTCACCAGCAGGAGAGACCCACCAGATGTGGTGGCAAAGTGGTACTCAGAAGGGAGGCTGTGGTCCTGGGAGTCCTCAACATTGACTCCGGACCCCATGAAGTCTCATGGCATCAGGCCAAACATGGGCAAGGAAACCTCCTGCTGATTACCACCTACTGCCCTCCCTCCGCTGATGAATCAGTACTCCTCCATGTCAAACATCACTTAGAACAAGCACTGAGGGTGACAAGGCCATAGAATGTAGTCTGGGTGGGGGATTTCAATGTCCATCACCAAGAGTGGCTCGGTAGCACCACTACTGACCGATCTGGCTGAGTCCTGAAGGACACAACTGCCAGACTGGGTCTGCGACAGGTGGTGAGGGAACAAACAAGAGGGAAAAACTTACTGGACCTTGTCCTCACCAATCTACCTGTTGTAGATGCATCTGTCCATGACAGTGTTGGTAGGAGTGACTACCACATAATCCTTGTGAAAACGAAGTCCCATCTTCACACTGATGATACCCTCCATCGTGTTGTGTGGCACTCCCATCATGCTAACTGGGATAGATTCAGAATAGATCTGGCAGCTCAAAACTGGGCATCCATGAGGTGGTGTGGGCCATCAGCAGCAGCAAAAATGTATTCAACCACAATCTGTAAACTCATGACCTGGTATATCCCTCACTCTACCATTACCATCAAGCCAGGGGATGAACCCTGGTTTGAGTAGGAGGGCATGCCAAGAGCAGCACCAGAACTACCTAAAAATGAGGTGTCAACTTGGTGAAGCTATAACACAGGACTACTTGCAAGCCAAACAGCAAAAGCAGCATCAGTAGACAGAGCTAAACGATTTCACAACCAAAGGATCAGTTCAAACTCTGCAGTCCTGCCACATCCAGTCATGAATTGTGGTGGACAACTAAACAACTAACAAGAGGAGGAGGCTCCACAAATATACCCATTCACAATGATGGGCGAGTCCAGCACATCAGTGCAAAAGATAAGGCTGAAGTATTTGCAACTATCTTCAGCCCGAGGTGCCAAGTGGATGATCCATGATGGCCTCCTCCTAAGGTCTCCAGCAGAACAGATCCTAGTTGCCAGCCAATTCTATTCACTCCATATGATATCAAGAAATGGCTGAAGGTACTGGATACAGCAAAGGCTACTGACTGTAGTAGTGAAGACGTGTGCTCCAGAACTCACTGCGCCTCTAGCCAAGCTGTTCTAGTACAACTACAACACAGGCAGCTACCCAACAATGTGGAAAATTTCCCAGGTATGTCCTGTCCACACAAAGCAGGACAAATCCAAGTTGGCCAATTACCGTCCCGTCAGTCTACTCTCGATCATCAGCAAAGTGATGGAAGGTATCCCCGACAGTACTATCAAGCTCCACTTAAACAGCAATAACCTGCTCACCAATGCTCAATTTGGGTTCCACCAGGGCCACTCGGCTCCTGTCGTCATCACAGCCTTGGTTCAAACATGGACAAAAGAACTGAACTCAAGAGGTGAGTTGAGAGTGATTGACCGAGTGTGGCATCAAGGAGCCCTAGCCAAATTGAAGTCACTGCGACTCACCGGGAAGACTCTCCACTGGTTGGAGTCATACTTGGCAGAAAGAAAGATGGTTGTGGCTGTTGGATGCCTATCATCTCAGCTCCTGGACATTGCTGCAGGAGTTCCTCAGGGTAGTGTCTTAGGACCAACCATCTTAAGTTGCTTCATCAATGATCTTCCCTCCATCATGTCAGAAGTGGGGATGTCCGCTGATGATTATACGATGTTCAGTAACTCCTCAGATACTGAAGCAGTCCATGTCCATATGCAGCAAGACCTGGACAACATTCAGGCTTGGGTGATAGGTGGCAAGTAACATTCGTGTCACACAAATGCCAGGCAAAGACGATCTCCAGCAAGAGTGAAGCTAATAATCTCCCCTTGACATTCAATAGCATTACCATTGCCGAATCCCCAACTATCAACATCCTGGAGGTTACCATTGACCAGAAACTGAATTGGAGTGGCCACATAAATACTGTGGCTGCAAGAGCAGGTCAGAGGCTGGGAATTCTGCGGCGAGTAATCCACCTCCTGACTCCTCAAAGCCTGTCCACCATCTACAAGGCACAAGTCAGGAGTGTGATGAAATACTCTCCACTTGCCTAGATGAGTGCGGCTCCAACAACACTCAGTAAGCTCAACACCATGGACAAGCAGCCTGCTTGATCGGCACCCGATACACCACCTTCAACATTCACTCCTTCTACTCCCGACGCACAGTGGCAGCATTGTGTACCATATGCAAGATGCACTGCAGCAACTCACTGTGCCTCCTTTGACAGCATCTTTCAAGCCCGTGACCTCTTCCACCTAGAAGGACAAGGGCAACAGACGTGTGGGAGCACCACCATCTGCAAGTTCCCCTCCAAGTCTCACATCCTGGAAATATATCATTGTCTCTTCACTGTCACTGGATCAAAATCCTGGAACTCCCTCCCTAACAGCACTGGAGGTCTACCCACATCAGACGGACTGCAGCAGTTCAAGATGGCAGCTCACCAACACCTTCTCAAGGGCAGTTAGGGACGGGCAAGAAATGCTGGCCTAACCAGCGATGCCCACATCCCATGAAATTAATTTTTTAAAAAGCACACTGGACCTTGCTGACAATACATCCTCAGAAGAACTGATTCCTTCTAAGGGTGCACAGGCAGAGAGCTGATGTTGGCCATGCACCAATTCAGATACTTGCACTTAAGTAGGTCAACTAGATTGGGTTTTCATCTGGTGACTCACAGTTCACAAGGGAATAAGAACATACAGTGGTGGCAGGGACAGCTGTGGAGTATCTGTATCAGACGGCACAGCCCACTCAAAGCTCTGCTCAGCTGAACCCAAATGCTGTACCTCGAGGGCTGTTGATGAAAAGGATAATCATTGAGGGGCAGCAGAAAATCTATGATACATTGGCAGGTGAAGTCCAGCTCTAGTATAACTGGGTTGATGTTCCATGGATAGAGTGGCCAACTCCATGGAACATCGATCCTAGCAATGAAATGAGTCCATATAGGTCTTGACTACGGCCATGTAGACTCTGGATGTCAATATGTCTGACACCTTAAATAGGATGACCGACACATTAGGCTTGGCCTAACAGTGCAACACTGATCTGCACCAAGCTGCTCTCTAGCAAAGTGGTGGAGTGAAGAAAGATTGACCCATTAGAGAGATGATAACGAAAGGTGACATGGGATTATGGACTCCATTCAAAGCACTCACACCTCTCATCCATTGCCCCCCCCCCCCACCCAGTTGATAGCCCACCTGCTGCCTCATCTCCCGATGGCCCAATCCGCCCCTGCACATGTGCAGGTGGAACAGTCTTTGGTGAGACCCTCATAGGCTCCTAAATCCAGAGGGCCTTAACCAAAAGCATTTCAGCAATGACAGCAGTGATAGCAGGGATCTCAGCACCCTGCCTCTACCTCTGCTGAAGACACAGAGGTTGCACCATGTAGGAGTGGTAGGGAAATGGAGAGTAAAGCTTTCTAGTTGCACAAAGATATAAACTTGGGTTTGTGACTAAATATTATGTTGTTAAGTTTTCGTTCTTTAGTGGAATCACATAAAAATTAGTAATTTGCACCACTTTCCTGTGTTGCCCATTCATGGTTGCTGGGTGGCAACCTGCCTTTTCAGTCATCTGTTGAAGAATGGGAAGACATGACGAGATATACAATGGGTGGCTGGTTGGTAGCAGGACTGCTTTGTATTAGTGGAATTGGGGGTGGGTCAGGGAAGTAGAGTGACTGTTGGATGTGGTTCTTATATTGATCCCGTGGATGGTAACTAACTGAACCTTACAGCTATAAGGGAATCCTGGTAGCTCAGGCAGCAATGTGAGTGACTGGTCATAGGCAAGGTCATCATCTTCTTCTCTTCCACTTCTACCTCTTGGGCATGCCCATCTCTTGTTCAGTGACACTTCTGGTGGTCATATGGCCTTCATGTTTTGCACTTGGGCTTCATTGGTTTGATTCCTCCTTTAGCCAAGTTTGAAGAGGACATCTTTGTTTCCTAGCAGCCACTCCTTAAGTCTGCTTGTAGGTCCAAAGAACTGAGGGAGCTTAGATTGCCACAGGAAGAATACATCATGGCTGCTCCCTGTGAATCAAGCATGTATCTGCATAAACCTTTTCCTGTGGTTGCACACGAGCTGCACATTGATGGAGTGGAAGCCCTTGTGGTTTACAAATACACCTGGTTAATCTGGAGGTCCATGGTTTGCCATGCGTGTGCAGTCAATTATACCCTGCAGCTGTGCCATTACAGGTGATGTTGACATAACTGACGGCCCTGGCAAAAAATCCCACCCATGACCTGCTTTATGCATTTGCATGCAGCTGACTAGGAGATCCTGGATATGATTCCGGCACAACCCTGGATGGATCCAAAGGCAAAAATGTTGAGGGCGGTGTGCACTTTCACAGCCATTGGTAACGCATGATCACCAGGTCCAGCAGGGAGCAGGTCTTCTTCTAGTAGGCTGCAGATGTCAGCCAGGACTTGATGTGACAACCTCAGCCTCCAGAAGAACTGCTCTTCCAAGAGGTTAAGGAAGCTGAGCTTCTGCCTATACATCTTGTTAAGTGGGTGGTGCCTCCTGCGAGCTCAACCTTTTTTTTTATTCCATCATGGGATGTGAGCATCACTGGCAAGGCCAACAGTTGTTGCCCATCCCTAATTCCCTAATTGCCCTTGAGAAAGTGGTGGTGAGCCACCTTCTTGAACTGCTGCAGTCCATGAGGTGTAGTTACACCCACAGTGCTGGAGTTCCAAGCTTTTGACCCAGCGACAGTGAAGGAATGGCGATTTAGTTTCAAGTCTGGATGTGTGAGCCTTGGAGGAAAACTTGCAGGTGGTGGTCCCATGCATCTGCTGCCCTTGTCCTTCTGGGTCGGGGTGGGCAAACTACAGCCCGAGGGACACGTCCGGCCAGCAGGAGCTTTTAATCCAAACCGCAGCCCACAGCCATGCCATGGGGGTCAAACAGTCAATGGAGGTAGGTTAGCCAATGATCAGCAGCTGAAAGTGGGCATTTCTCAAGGAATGTAAGCACCCGTCTTTGGGATTATGTGTTTGCTTAGCATCTCCATCAATTCTCACAGTTCAGAGACTGGGAACTTCTCAGGTAAGCACAAGCTTTCTCTCTCCAACCCTGCAACTCGGTAAAAGCCTTTCCACCTCCTCTCAGAAACTGAGTTTAGGGCTCTTTTGGTCCATCAACAGCAACTGGGTGGCTTCAGAGGAACTTGGTATGGTAGACCCCTCAGAGGGCAGTGTTCCCAGGATGAATTTAATCAGGGGACAGATTTTACTGGAAGAGAGAATAAAAGGTGCAAGGATTGGGGCAGAGACTCCCAGAGTTTTGGAAGTAGAACACAGTGGGGATCCCTTGTGATGATAGGGGGATACGAGCTTGGAATATTATCCAGGTAGGTTGTGCTCGTGGACTGCAAGGAAGGAAACTGCTTTGACTGCCCACAAAAGGTCCTAAATGAGAGGGAGAAAAGGTTAAATTATTTTTGAGCCATTGGCTGCACATAGGGCTGCAGCCCCAACCCATTCCCACAAGCTTCTCACTGTTTGCACAAAGTTTGGGGTTATGCGGGAATGGACTGCTTCAGTATCTGAGGAGTTACGAATGATATCGAACGTTGTGCAATCATCAGCGAACATCCCCACTTCTGACCTTATGATGGAGAGAAGATCATTGATGAAGGTTCTGAAGATGGTTGGGCCTAGAAGACTGGCCTGAGGAACTCCTGCAGTGATGTCCTGGGGCTGAGATGATTGGCTTCCAACAACCACAACCATCTTCCTTTATGCTAGGTATGACTCCAATCAGTGGAGAGTTTTCCCCCTGATTCCCAGTGATTTCAATTTTACTAGGGCTCCTTGACACCATACTCAGCAAATGCTGCCTTAGTGTCAAGGGCAGTCATTCTCACCTCATCTCTGGAATTCAGCTCTTTTGCCCCTATTTGGACCAAGGATGCAATGAGGTCTGGAGCCAAGTGGCCCTGGCGGAACCCAAACTGAGCATCAGTGAGCAGGTTATTGCTGTGTAAGAGCCACTTGATAGCAGTGTCAATGACACCTTCTATCACTTTGCTAATGATTGAGAGTAGACTGATGGGGCGGTAATTGGCGGTAATTCGTCCTGCTTTTTGTGGATAGGACATACCTGGGCAATTTTCCACATTGTCGGGTAGATGCCTGTGTTGTAGCTGTACTGAAACAGCTTGGCTAGGGGCGCACTAGTTTTGGAGCACAAGCCTTCAATACTACAGTCTGAATGTTGTCAGGACCCATATCATGTGGAGCAAATCGAATTGGCTGAAGAGTGGCATCTGTGATGCTGGAGATCTCAGGAGGAGGCCTAGATTCACTCAGCACTTCTGGCTGAAAATAGTTGTAAATGTTTCAGCCTTGTCTTTTGCATCATTGAGGATGGGGATGATTCTGGAGCCTTCTCCTCCTATTAGTTAATCACCTGCTGCTCTCCTCTTTGTTGCTTCCCTCTCTGCTCCCCATCTGCCGGTCGTTGCTACTGTTTCTCCCCTCTCTGCTCATCGCTTGCAGGTCTCTCAGCAGCAGCTGCAAGTCATTTTGAACCTTGTCCGAAGTCCAAACTAAGGCAGCCAAGGTGTCACATATTCTGATCTGAGTCTCAAAACATCCAAGGTGTAGAAACTCACCTCTCACAGCAAGTAATCTGAACAAACCCTTTCCCCGTCATCAGTAAGAAAGCAGCTCTGAGCACTGAATATTTATTGCAGTATTTTCCTGCATTTTAATGAGTCCTGTGAATTTGCTTTGTGTCTTTCCTTGGTTTCCATGGCAAGTTTTAGGAAGCCCGCAAAACACATGCATGCACTGTTAAGTTTGAAAGGATGTTAAAATATCACTGTAATGGAGCAATTTCCATACTTAAATTGATCCTTTCCCAAGGAGATAACGTGCAGCCTGCTGAACGTGGCCAAGTTAAACCCCAAAGTTGGTGGGTTGGAGCTGGCTTCCAGATATACTGGTATTTTCAGTGAACTTAACCCCCCACCCCTCCCCCCACCTCACCAGTCGTACCTAAATCCACACGCTCTTCAACGTTAAAATTCCCCCAAGAGTCAGTGATGGTTTCACTTTTGTTCTTGATAAATACAGATGATTTGGACTTGAGTACTGGGAATGCAGACTCAAAATTTATTGATGACACTGTCATGAAAACCTTACATGCCAAATGGGAAATATTAATTTCATCGGTTGGAACCTTGCTTGAGACTTTTACTGGAAATTCTTATAGATGACTTTTTTAAAGAGTACACTGGCAGCCAAGATGGCCACTGCAATTTACATTTGAAACACCAAGAGATCAGACTAGAAACAACACAGCTGACGCAACCTAGCCAGAACAATGGTGTGCTCTCTGATTAAATTACCTGAAATGGCCTTATCAGTATGGTCGTCAAGGACCATCGACACCCATCGACTTTGAAAGAGACAACCCCCTCCAACTGTGACTGGACAGTTTGAGGAGTAGATCCTTGAATATCAGAAAAGCTTCCAGAAGGACCTCATTAAAACACAAAGAGGTTTGGTAATGTCATGTGCCTGTTTGTGCAGCAGTGGAGAGACTGTAAGCTTTTTCAGACAGAAAGCAGACAGTGGTAACTGAAGAGCCATCCCGGGAGCAGCTCTCTCTCTCTTACACACATTCTCCCTCCAGTCAGACCATCACAGCCAGCAACTAGGGAACAAGGGTCAAAACCCCTCTTCTGCCTTCCGGAGCCTCAGAAGCAAGCCTGCAACCATGCACGTGGCCCAGCGAGGACATCAGGACTACAATTTCAACTAAAGACTCTGGGACTGATAAACTGGATTTAAATTTCATTTATTCTGGACTCTACTCCAACCACCAAAGCTGTTTTCCTTCTGTAATGTGTGTGTGTGTGTGTGTGTGTGTGTGTGTGTGTGTGTGTGTGTGTGTGTGTGTGTGTGTGTGTGTGTGTGACTCTTGTGTGAATGTATGCGTGCATGCATAGCATATTTTAGTAATTTTAACTGGTTTAGAGTGTGAAGAATAATAAACATCTCTTTCTTGTTTAAACTTAAGAAAATCTGTCTGATTGGTTCTTTGGTAATTATATTAGAGGAACAGGAGCAAGCACCCACTGAGTTGGTAAGTTCAATCAGTGTGTTAAAAAAAGATAAACCTCGTTGCAGTCAAAGCAGAGCCTGAGACCCCCTCCCCCCACAAACTGGCCATAACAACACAAAGAGGGAGATAATTGTAAAAGGCTTCAGGAAGACACATAGCTTAAAAAATGGGAAGACAAGTGGGATACACAATTTAATGCACATATGTTTAAGGAAATACATTTTGTGAGGAATACCAAGGAATTGAATTTATAATCAATGGAAAGATGCTGAAGGTTATGGATGAACAGAGAAGCCTAGCGGTTAAACAGAATTCCCTGAATGTCCAGATAGATAAAGCCATAAAAAAGGACAACATAATTTTAAATTTTATAAATAAGGCATAAAGAACAAGATTAATGAAGTAATGATGAATTTATACAAAACATTGGTTCTGCCACAACAGAGAACTAAGTACAGTTTTGGGCACCCAATATAGAAAGGGCATTAAAGCTATATGACGTATACAGCATAGATTTACCAGGGATGATAGTTATGAGGAGACTGCAGATACTGAAATTGTTTCCACTGGAGTAGGGAAGGTTGAGAGGAGACATGAGAGAAGTATTTTAAATTGTGAAGGGTTCTGATAAAGTGAATAGGGAAAGACTCTTTCCTCTGACTAGGGAGTCAGTAATAGGGGATCATCAAATTAAAATTGTCAGCGAGTATGAGATGAGAAGTTAAAAGAAATTCCTGAACATAGTGTTTTTGCAGTGTGGGATGTTTTGCCACGAAAATGGTTGAAGAAGAGAGCAATGCATCTTTTAAAGGAAAATTAAATAAATATTTGAAGTAGAGGCAGGTGCAAGTCTATAGGGAGTGCACAGAGCAGTGGAATTAGTTGTGGACTCCTCTAACAGTCCTGACACAGGACCGATAGGCTGAATGGCATCCTCTGTGCTATAAACTTCAATGGTACAAATGTACAATGCTTCTGTCATTTTTCAACTGGTCTGACAACTTCCCTCATTTTCTATGATGATAGTGATGTGTGTCAGCGACAAGATTTATCGTTAGTTCCCTGCTCCATTGATGATCACATGGCTTGGAACTGCTAGATATATGGAACTAATTGAAGTGGTTTGCACAATCTATCAAAACACAGTTCACAACAACACTGGTTGTTTGCAAGATTTTGAAATAAGAGTAAGCATTTACAGTAAATTTTCATTGTTTTTTATACTATGTCATCATACTTATTGTTAATAGATTATATTTCACTGACAATATCCTCATTTGAAGTGGTGATAGCATTTACGTTCTGTATCCTGTGATAATTTGCTTACTTATTTACATGCATTTTACTATATCTTTCACATGCATAAGCAGTTGTCACTGATGTTGGATTTATATATCATATCTCTCATTATGCTCCTTTTGTCACCTGTGCACACCACATCTGCTTTTTAACCATTTTGTGATCTCGACCGTAGTGCTTTAAAGGTCATACTATATCTTTTCTTGTGTGTGTGTCTTTACAGTGTTCTGCTATGACATGACACATTCACACACTCACTTTCATTTCAATGAGCTGCATATTAATACGGGATACTTCCTCATCTTAATGGTATCTTCTGCCTCTCGAAAACAAGCTTACACCAAGATATATTCATGAAGGAAACATCATTCATTTTTAAGGAATGTTCTTTTGAGGTGTACAGCTGGTAAAATAAGGCCGACAGGTGGAGGTTGCACACCCAATCTCAAGCCCCTAAATTTCTGGAATAATCTCATTCTAAATATCATGGGGCCACCAAACCATGGAGTTTGATTACAGCAGAAGGTAATTCTGTAACTGCAGTCTAGTACCTGTTCTTGCAACATTCTCTTCCCACAAGGAATTTGTCTTTCTTTAAGGGATCAATAGACAACTTACCCGGTACCACAACATCACATCATGGCATATATCGGCTACTGAAATGTCTTACAAGGAGTGTCCTGCAGTTCACAATATATCCTTCTTCCTATTGTGTTTCAATAGACAGTTGAATATGACAGCATTGCTCATTTCACTTGCAGCATGTGATAGTCCAGGAATATCCACTCTATGAGGAAAATATAGAGTAAAGAGTTACAGTGCAATAAATGTGTATATCAGCATCATGCACATCCCAAAACAAATTTTAGAAAAAAAGCAAACACTATTTGAGAGCATGCAAAGCAGCTTGCAAAGTATGACAGTTAGTATGGAGAAGGACACAACCCATATCTCTGCTGTTATGTTGGAGTGCTTCCACAGAACTGCAGACAACGCTGGACCATGTTTCACATCCAGGAGCACTTTCAGGGGAAGCCTGATTAACCAAGATTTCTAAGCACATATATGATTTCTCTCAGATATAATTGATGCTATAGAGCAGAAGTTCCCAAACTTTACTTACTGTGTACCCACTTCCAGATCCACCAGCTGTCCATGTACCCCTATCAGCACACAGGATTAATATTTAAACCCTTTTAATGACCAAGTATCGTACAAAATATACAAATTCTAACACATGTATACAACTTAAACAATGGCTTAACAGTACTACTCACTGTTAATGTAACAGATAAAGATGTTTGAGCATAAATGCATGATTTCGGGAGTGATAGGTAATAGCTCAAGTCATAGGTTGCTCAGTAAATTGGATACTGAAGTATGACAGCAAATTTCATGCAGTCCACAGTTGGGTGAACAAACCTTTTGTTAACCCTCTGCACTTGCGCGCACCCCACCCCCGCCCCATCACCCTGACTATCCCTCCTCTTTCATTTCTTCCAAAACAAAGACAAAGAACAAAACAAAGAACAGTACAGCACAGGAACAGGCCATTCGGCCCTCCAAGCCTGCGCCGATCTTGATGCCTGCCTAAACTAAACCCTTCTGCACTTCCGGGGTCCGTATCCCTCTATTCCCATCCTATTCATGTATTTGTTAAGATGCCTCTTAAACGTCTCTATGGTACCTGCTTCCACCACCTCCACCAGCAACATGTTCCATGCACTAGTTCCACTGCGGCACAGTGGCGCAGTGGTTAGCACCGCAGCCTCACAGCTCCAGGGACCCGGGTTCGATTCTGGGTACTGCCTGTGCGGAGTTTGCAAGTTCTCCCTGTGTCTGCGTGGGTTTCCTCCGGGTGCTCCGGTTTCCTCCCACATGCCAAAGACTTGCAGGTTGATAGGTTAATTGGCCATTATAAATTGCCCCTAGTATAGGTAGTTGGTGGGAAATATATAGGGACAGGTGGGGATGTGGTAGGAATAGGAAATTCGTGTAGGATTCGTATAAATGGGTGGTTGATGGTCGGCACAGACTTGGTGGGCCGAAGGGCCTGTTTCAGTGCCGTATCTCTAAACTAAACTAAACACTCACCACTCTCTGTGTAAAGAACTTGCCTCGCACATCCCCCTCTAAACTTTGCCCCTCTCACCTTAAACCTATGTCCCCTAGTAACTGACTCTTCCACCCTGGGAAAAAGCTTCTGACTATCCACTCTGTCCATGCCGCTTATAACTTTGTAAACCTCTATCATGTCGCCCCTCCACCTCCGTCGTTCCAGTGAAAACAATCCGAGTTTATCCAACCTCTCCTCATAGCTAATGTCCTCCAGACCAGGCAACATCCTGGTAAACTTCTTCTGTACCCTCTCCAAAGCCTCCACGTCCTTCTGGTAGTGTGGCGACCAGAATTGCGCGCAATATTCTAAGTGTGGCCGAACTAAAGTTCTGTACAGCTGCAGCATGACTTGCCTATTTTTATACTCTGTGCCCCGACCGATGAAGGCAAGCATGCCGTATGCCTTCCTGACTACCTTATCCACCTGCGTTGCCACTTTCAGTGACCTGTGGACCTGTACGTCCAAATCTCTCTGCCTGTCAATACTCCTAAGGGTTCTGCCATTTACTGTATACTTCCCACCTGCATTAGACCTTCCAAAATGCATTACCTCACATTTGTCCGGATTAAACTCCATCTGCCATTTCTCCGCCCAAGTCTCCAACCGATCTATATCCTGCTGTATCCTCTGACAATCCTCATCACTGTCCGCAACTCCACCAACCTTTGTGTCGTCCGCAAACTTACTAATCAGACCAGCTACATTTTCCTCCAAATCATTTATATATACTACAAACAGCAAAGGTCCCAGCACTGATCCCTGCGGAACACCACTAGTCACATCCCTCCATTCAGAAAAGCACCCTTCCACTGCTACCCTCTGTTTTCTATGACCGAGACAGTTCTGTATCCATCTTGCCAGCTCCCCTCTGATGCCATGTGACTTCATCTTTTGTATCAGTCTGCCATGAGGGACCTTGTCAAAGGCTTTACTGAAGTCCATATAGATAACATCCACTGCCCTTCCTTCATCAATCATCTTTGTCACTTCCTCAAAAAACTCAATCAAATTAGTGAGGCACGACCTCCCCTTCACAAAACCATGCTGCCTCTCGCTAACAAGTTCGTTTGTTTCCAAATGGGAGTAAATCCTGTCCTGAAGAATCCTCTCTAATAATTTCCCTACCACTGACCGAAGGCTCACCGGTCTATAATTTCCTGGATTATCCTTGCTACCCTTCTTAAACAAAGGAACAACACTGGCTATTCTCCAGTCCTCTGGGACCTCACCTGTAGCCAATGAGGATGCAAAGATTTCTGTCAAGGTCCCAGCAATTTCTTCCCTTGCCTCCCTCAGTATTCTGGGGGAGATCCCATCAGGCCCTGGGGACATCTACCTTAATGCTTTGCAAGACACCCAACACCTCCTCCTTTTTGATAATGAGATGACTGAGACTATCTACACTCCCTTCCCTAGGCTCACCATCCACCAAGTCCTTCTCTTTGGTGAATACTGATGCAAAGTACTCATTTAATACCTCGCCCATTTCCTCTGGCTCCACACATAGATTCCCTTCTCTGTCCTTGAGTGGGCCAACCCTTTCCCTAGTTACCCTCTTGCTCTTTATATATGTATAAAAAGCCTTGGGATTATCCTTAATCCTGTTTGCTAATGATTTCTCATAACCCCTTTTAGCCCTCCTGACTCCTTGCTTAAGTTCCTTCCTACTGCCTTTATATTCCTCAAGGGATTCGTCATTTCCTAGCCTTCCAGCTCTTACGAATGCTTCCTTTTTCTTTTTGACGAGACTCACAATATCCCGCGTTATCCAAGGTTCCCGAAATTTGCCAAACTTATCCTTCTTCCTCACAGGAACATGCTGGTCCTGGATTCTAACCAACTGACATTTGAAAGACTCCCACATGTCAGATGTTGATTTACCCTCAAACTGCCGCCCCCAATCTAAATTCTTCAGTTCCTGCCTAATATTTATCCTAATATAATTATTCCAGTCACGGGTTTTTTGAATTGTTGCCAATGGTCCGATTGTGGGAATACTCGCTCACTGTCTGCTGTCACTGTAAGCTAGGTATGGGGACAGAAAAGATGACAGTAGCAACCATAAATTCCACTCCCTTAGAATCATAGCATTCAATTTTCCCAGCCACGTGATGGTGCACTTGGAGGCGGGGGACCGGGAAAATAGAGGGTAGTCGTATTGGGACAGCTCCCCGACACATTCCTGCTGCCAGGGAAGTTTACCATGGGTGGGTGAGGACCCGGATCAGCTGCCCACACCATGGAGGCGGGCAGTCAATTAAGATGATTATGGACCCAATTAGGTTTAATTTTGTGGGTGTGCCTGCTGCTGGCGGAGCTGCCCTCGCCACATGTGGAGCCTGCTATCTCCATGGAGGCTGCCTGGGCCATTGCAGCAGTAGGCTTCATGCCCCAAAGAAGGCCTTGGGCAGGAAAGGCTGCACCTGCGGCCCAAATAATGCACCTGGGGGTTTCCCCTTCACTCCGAGGGGCCTAATGGCTTCATTCCTAATAATTTTAACTTTAAATCGATGCCATGGAGGGCACCTCCATGTTGAGACACACACGCAGTCCCCGATCTGCCTCAGCAATGCCCACCTCTCTTGGTGGGGCTGCCAAAGCTCCAGAGCTGCCAGCCCTCCGATTGCGCTGGCAGCATTGAGAGCCCACCCGCCGTCCCTAATAAGATAGCAAGTGTGGAGATGGCAGCCGCCTCCAGGAAGATTGCTGAACCGGTTTTACTTTCGGTAAGTACAAGCCTGGAACTTCCATTTGGTCCCAATATTGGGGTCCCGAAGTTCATGGGAAAATCCAGATGCTTACAGCACAGAAGGAAGCTAGACCCAAGTCCAGGTTATTTATACACAACAAGAAAAGCAATGATCCCAGTACCAAGCCCTACAGCATATTTCTCCCCAGTCAGAAAAACATCCATTCATCACTACTCTGGCTCCTGTTCCTTCGTGAATTTTGTAGCAAAGTGACCACCATTGCTTTAATCCCATGTACTTCAATTTTGCGATTAAGTCTATTAAGTGATACTTTATCAAATGCATTTTAAAAGTCCATGTATATAACACCTATTGCACTACCTAAATCAGCACTCTCTTGTGAATTCAAAGAATTCAATCAGGTTTGTCAGACAGTATTTGCTTTATCAAATCCATGCTGGATGTCCCTTATTAACTCATGCTTCTCCAAGCACTAATTTCAGTCTCCTCCCCAGCCATTCACTCAGACTGAAACAAACTGTGAATCCTTGGCATTTTATTTGATACTGAGCTGAGTTTTATCCCATATCCTAACCATCACCAACACCACCTATTTCCACTTGTGCTGCATCGTCACTGAAAACCTTATTCATTCTTGACCAGCTCTAAACTCAATTATTCTAATGCCTTCCCATCCTCCACAACCTTCCACTTGTCCAAAACACAGTAACTTGTATCCTGTTCTGCAATAAGTCCCATTCACCCATTATTGACCTACAGTTGCCCCTGCTCCACAATATATTGAATTTAAACTACTAATTCTTCTCAAATTCCTTCATGGCCTTAATGCATCATAACTCTACAATATTCTCCAAGTCTTATATTACTTCTGTGACACCCTGCAGTCCTCTAATTCTGATTTCTTTATGTGCAACTCCCTCCGTTTACCTTACCAGTGGTAGATCCTTTGATGACATTGGCTCCATTCTCCCCATAACCTCCTCTGTATGTTCATCAGTCTCTGCTCCTTTAAAAGTCTTTTCAAATTTTGGTCACCCCGTAGTAATATCTCCCTTCATGACTTGCATCCCTTTCCCTGCCAACTTCAATTCATGAAGTCCATTGGGATGTTTTTCTTTACATTAAAGGCACTCTATAAATGCAAGCTTACATTTGAATTTTTGTTTTAATTCAGATTATTGTGTTATATCTCCACATAAATCAATTGAACTTTTTAATCAGTGTCATGCGTACAACTGTGACATTGAAAAATTATGGACTAAAACTGAAGTTATAAAAATTGACTTTGTCTTTTAAAAAATGAACCTTTTTAAAAATAAAAGTGAACAATGTGCTCCAAAATGGCCACCGAAGGTTAAAACATTTGGCCTTTGTATATTCAAAATGTCTGACAGGGGCAAAGGAATATCTTCAAAGCTAAGAGCTAATCTTCAATTGCACCCATCCTGAAATATTCCCAATTTGAATGGGTTCTTCTGAAACAAAGAAGGTGTGAAGTGGAAACATCATAACTGGATTATTCTCATCCTGAACCCATCAAGAGACATTTTTGAATTGAATGGATTCTTCGGAAACAAAGAAGGTGTGAAGTAGTCATGTCCTGAGCCATTGTCAGTCACTACAGGGAAGAAAATCCCTGCCTTCCAGCAGAGACGAGATGTAACAAATTTTTACCTTAAAAGGCAGCCCTAGAGAGAGAGAGATATCCAGAAAGAAGCATTCAAGAAGCTTGTTTCCATATGCGGCTGAGAGAAATCCAGCAAGAAGGGAAGCACCCTGCTGTAAAATTCTACAACTATACTTATACAGCAGTGAATTAGAAGTGATCCACTGTCTTCAAATGAACTTTCAACCAAGAGAGAAATCTACAAACTCCTCAGGCTTGCAACCAACAAGAACTTGATTTCAGAGAGAATTTAACAGGTTTACCATGACCCCCAAAACCCACCCAACGTAAATCCACTTACCCCTTTTCCTCTCCATCTGTCTTTTCTTATATGTGTGTGTGCTAGTGCATGAATGAGTGGGTGCGGTTGTGACAATTTCAGGATAAGGCAATAAATGATTGATTTTCTGTTTTAAACCAACAAGAAAATCTGTTGCTGTCTGTTTATTTGACAAACAAAACACGCTTGCTGCAATCAGGTGGGAGTTGAACAGTGGGAACCACCTAAACCCCTCACCACATAGCCGTAACACAAGACAATACCCCTTTAAACGTCTGCACCATCATGCACACATTTACATAAAATTTAAATGATAGATTTTGTTAATAGACTGTTAAATGATGTATAAATTTTCTGATTAGCTACAGTTAGAACTTTTAAGAAAGAATGGAAACTCTGTGAATTTCTTATCGAAATAGGTAAAGTTTTCATCAGAGTCTCCTGCCCTGCACTACATGCTACTGTGAACCATCCATCTCACCTGCTCTGCCTATCTCCCTTGCGCCAATCAGCAGCACAGGGATCCCTGAGGAACCAGGCTACTCTCAGGATGTAGATACTTCCTGCAGGGGTGGACAATACACTCCTCCTTCCCTGGAGGAGTCAGCCCCAGAGACACAGTAGTATCCTGGAGGTCATGGTCATCAGTAGAATGGAGCAGTTGAACCCCCTGCTCCTCTAGACCCTGTAAGTCCATCTTCAGTCGGGAGTCCCCTGCTCTCAGGGGAGCACCAGCAGTTGGCAGCTATCTCGTTTCTCCAGTAAAAAGGTAAGGTAAGTGCAGGTGCTGGCCTCCTCCTCCTCCAGGATGGTGTTTTGCACCAGGTGACCTGGCCAACTCCAAGTAGTTTGGAAGAGGACAAGTGCTCCACGATGACCTCCAACCCACGCTAGGAAGCTCCTCAGGGCAGGCCGAATGGTTGCTGGCAACAAACTGGCACAGAGATCTGCCCCCCTGGCCCAGACCCAGCAGCCATCCTTTGCATTTGTGTAAATACAACAGGCAGAGCAACAATCCACTGGGAAGCATCCTAACTTTTTTTCTTTGCACACACAATGAAAAGCTAATTACTTTTAAAAAATGAGGAAGAAAAAAGTTAAATGTCTGTATTAGGCCTTAAAGCCACCAGTAGACAATTTCTCCCAAGTAGCCCCAGAGATGTCTTGCATTCCTCCAGGGATACGTGTACCACAGTTTCGGAACCCCTGATATTGAGACCACAGGTTCCAATATCAGTAATTTGATTCTGCATGGATTCACCAGCACCCTGTTGCACGGTTCGAATGCCCTCAATTCAGATCTGCAGTCTGCCTCCAAACTGATGGGTTTCCTGAGTGAGTACTCAACAGCTGCTGCTGCACAGCAGTCTGTGGGATGGATATGACAGTCTTGGTGCTCTGCGCAGGCTGGAAACCAGATTGAAAGAATTTGAATAAGAAGTGACTGGAGATGTGAGCACGAGGCTAGATAGTGATTCCATGTTCTGGGGAATTGGCGATTGACGTAGGGTGTGATGGTAGACTTTCTCTCTGAGGAGGGGTTTATTAACAACAGTTTAGAAGGACAGGAGAACTGGGCCGGAGAAAAGGTAACCATTGTCATTGTCAACGAGCAATATGTTGAAGAGGGATTGTATGTGGTCACGAATTGGGGTGGCAGAGGTCGAGAGAGCAAGAAGTGGGTATCAAAGATGAGATAAGCCTAATGAGATTTTGCGGGGAGCTGCGAAGATGCCATATTGTAATATCAGGTAAGGGAAAGGTGAATGAGGGCTGGAGAATTTATGTGAAAGTTGAAATCACAGAGGATCGGAGTCCCTTGATGCAAAGGCAGAGTGATGAGAGAAGGGAAGATGTTTCTAAGGTTCCAGCAGATTTAGAAGGATAGCAAACAATAGGGTTTTAAGAATAGTGATTAGGAATTTTAGATGTCATGCAGCCCCCCACATGCCAAGAATGAGGCACATTAATTTCGCCACATGAACATTGATTTTTAAACTGTTACTGGAGTAAAGAAAGAACTTGCTTTTAAAAAAAACACCAGACCCTTGACTGGAAAGATATTTGCATAGTAACAGACAGTACTTGGCAAGGACAAAGGGGCCACTCCCTTTTCCCATTTAATCCACAATGGACTTTTGATTCAAAAACAAGAAATGCTGGATTCACTCAGCAGGTCTGGCAGCATCTGTGGAAAGAGAAGCAGAGTTAACGTTTCGGGTCAGTGACCCTTCTTCGGAAGGGTCCGAAGGTTCCGAAGAAGGGTCACTGACCCGAAACGTTAACTCTGCTTCTCTTTCCACAGATGCTGCCAGACCTGCTGAGTGAATCCAGCATTTCTTGTTTTTGTTTCAGATTTCCAGCATCCGCAGTATTTTGCTTTTATTATGGACTTTTGATTACCAGACATTGAAGGTGGAGAAGCTAGCATTCCAGGTTGACTGTTAAGATGGCTCCCAATACACAGAAGAGACCTGATCATACCACTCAGTCATGTGACCACCTGCTGGCCAACTAGGGGAGTTTTAAATTGGAGAAACAGTGTTTGAAGGCAGTAAGCTGTTTGCTCCTGAACTGACAAGACCTCTTGTGGCTGGCTTGCCGCTGCCTCTCCTGTCTGCTCGCATCTCTCTCACCAGCTTTGGAAACCATTGAAGATATCTGAACCCCAAGAGAGAAAAGTCTCCTCCAGTGAACAAGGTTTAAGAATAATACTAGGCCCCAACGAAAAGCAAGATCTACCTACAAGCAAGGACTACAGTAAGCTCAAAGCACAGTAACAAAAACCCCTCTTCAGAGATTGCCTCAAACCTCTCTATTTTTCTTCCGCTCTTTTCTGTCTCTATTTGCATGTGCGTATCCGTAGGTGTTAACCAAATTAGAGTTTAAATTTAATTTTTAATAAATTTCACTTTTCTTCTTTAACCTGTTTGTGCTCATTTCTTTGCCTTATAATTGGAAAGCGGTGAACAAGGATTCACCAAGGGGGAGCTCTAAACATGGGGTGTTTAAAATTAAACCCTGTTACAGTAAGACCAGGTGAAGGCTAAAAGGGACCCCTAGAATGCTTTCTCACCTGGTCATAACAAAAGTCAATTCCCATAAAAGTATGATGCTTACAGTTTACAGAAGTGACTGACGGCACGGAACTGAAGAAACTATGGCAAAATCACTGTTTGTAAGAGTGAAGATACTGATGGATCCTATGTGCTAATGGAACAGTAATGTTGATGGCTGGGAAGTTGGCTGATAGGTATGATTCTGAGTACAACAGTGCCTGGCTGTTGCTTGAGTTTTATGTGGGTTAGATATGTGCTATTAACAAAGCAGCTTTATTGAACAACAATCCATAACTTCAATGTTGCATAATTTACCTGAGTTATTGAATTAAATTTCACAAATTTCCATAGTACAATTTGAACTTACAACCTCTGGGATGTTTAGAGCTATAAACACAACACTTGGACAGAAGAAAAAGGGAAGGGCCAAAGCAGGGCCAGAAGAGAGTTGACAGGAAGGGAGGAGAGCTTGGGTCTGGATAACAAAATAAGTAAAACAAAAAGAAGCAATTTGCCAAGGAATTGAAAGAAGACAAAAATAAAGGAAAAAAGGACCTAAAAAGGAGCTGATATTGGTTGATGGAGCTGCAGATCATAGAAGGATAAGTGGTGTTAATTCAGTATCTGCATTATTATGACCTCAGTGAGACTATTAATGTTAAAAATATGAGATATGAGCCCCCCCAGACCAATTTAAAGAATTACATGACAAGATTTCATGTTTTAAGAGTTTTATTATAACAACTAAACTAAAAGAAATTCCCATTAATCAAAAAGTACTTTGGAAGTAGCTGATACCCCAGATTACAAAGAAAGGCATTTTCAGTACTTACTAAAATACATGAAAACCTCACACCACACTTATACGTTACACAATCCTTTTTGATGGCAAAACCCTTTGTGTGAAAAGTCCCAAACTCCTCCCAGCAGCAGTGGGTTGGATCTCCCAGGTCTTTTCAAAAATCAATGTCCTCTTCGCTCACTGCTCTGAGCACTTCTGATCTGGACATCCGTGAATAAGGTGATTCCTGGTGATCCTGCTGGTCTTCTACTTCTCCACAAGCTGCAACTTTCAAAACAGGTTCAAGTCTTTGCAGCCTTTTAATCTATCAAGCTTCTGAGAACAGGTGTTCCCTCTTTCTCTCTCTCGAGGCTGCAACTGCTGAGCTCCCTTCATACAGCCTCCCTTGAGGCTGCAACTGCTGGTTTCTTCTCTTACAGCCTGTCTGCCTTCAGAAAATCTGTTTCATTTATCTGGACTCAAAAGTCAATAGCTTATTGCCCTGTTCCAATAAGCAAAGTCCAGAAGTCTGCTTTCACAGAGCCATCTGAACCTTCCATTGTTCCCAGTGTTAACAACTGCTTGGTACATTTGCATCTTCCGAATCACTGACTCTTTAACAACCCAAAAATCTGGGAGGGTGAAACCCATTGCTCTTCAGATGTTACCCTTGCTGTCTCCTTTTTTCAAAAAAATCTTTGGTATGTCTTGTCATTGAGCAGAATGGATGTGAGGTCACCTGACCTTCCAGACCCCAACTGAAACTTAAAAAATCAGAATTTCTAAAACATAATCATGTTACAAAATCCAGCGTTCATAACACTGCATATAAGAATGTTCTGAAAAGCATTTCTGGCAGACCTAACTCAAATGACACAGCATTTGTGTGCTGGGTGTGGTTCACAACTGGGTTAATGCGATGGCCTGGATATTTGCAAAAAAGGCTAGAATTGGGCAATGGGGAAACCAGTGTGCATGTCAATTCAGAGTTACATGTTCCTAGTGTTAAAGCCAGTAATATGTAAGAGGTCATTGGACTATGTCTTCCTCCCAGAATCAGCGAGATTAATTTATAATTTATATTTTGAGGAGCGAAATAATGCTACGTGCCGCAGGATTTCTAGCCTCTGATTTGCTTTTGTAGCCATGGTATTTATATGGCTACTCCAGTTCAGTTTCTGGTCAATGGTAACCCCCAGGATGTTGATACTGGGAGATTCAGCAATTGTAATGCCATTGAATTTCAAGGGGAGATGGTTAGATTCTCTCTTTTTAGAGATGGTCATTGCCCAGCACTTGTGTGGCGCGAATGTTTCTTGCCACTTATCTGCCCAAGCCTGGATATTGTCCAGGCCTTGGTGCAATTCTAAACAGACTGTTTCAGTATCTGAGGAGTTGCGAATGGTGCTGAACATTGTGCAATCATCAGTGAACATCCCCACCTCTGACCTTATGGTTCAAGGAATGTCATTGATGAAGCAGCTGAAGATGGTTGGGACTAGGACACTACCCCAGGGAACTCCTGCAGTGATATCCTGCAGCTGAGATAATTGACCTCCAACAACCACAACCATCTTCCTTTGTGTTGGGTATGACTCCAAGCATTGGAGAGTTTTCCCCCTGATTCCCATTGACTCCAGTTTTGCTAGGGCTCCTTGATGCCATACTCGGTCAAATGCTGCCTTGATGTCAAAGGCAGTCACTCCCACCTCACCTCTTGAGTTCAGCTCTGTTGTCCATGTTTGAACCAAGGCTGTAATGAGGTCAGGAGCTGAGTGGCCCTGGCAGAACCCAAACTGAGCGTCATTGAGAAGGTTATTGCTAAGCAAGTGCTGCTTGTTAGCACTGTTGACGACACCTTCCATGATTTTACTAATGATTGAGAGTAGACTGATTGGTAATTGGCCGGGTTGGACTTGTCCTGCTTTTTGTGTACAGGACATACCTGGGCAATTTTCCACATTGCCGGGTAGATACCAGTGTTGTAGCTGTACTGGAACAGCTTGGCTAGGGGCACGGCAAGTTCTGGAGCACAGGTCTTCAGTACTATTGTCAGAATGTTGTCAGGGCCCATAGCCTTTGCAATATCCAGTGCCTTCAGTCGTTTCTTGATATTACGCGGAGTGAATCAAATTGGCTGAAGACTGGCATCTGTGAAGCTGAGGACTTCAAAAGGAGGCCAGGATGGATCATCCACTCAGTACTTCTGGCTGAAGAGTGTTGCAAATGCTTCAGCCTTATCATTTGCACTGATGTGCTGGGCTCCCCCATTATTGAGGATGGGGATATTTATGGAGCCACCTCCTCCAATTAGTTATTTAATTGTCCATGATTGGATGTGGAGGGACTGCAGAGCTTAGATCTGATCTGTTGGCTATGGGATCGCTTAGCTCTATCTATCGCATGCTGCTGTCACTGTTTCACACGCCAATATTCCTGGGTTGTAGCTTTACCAGGTTGACACCTCATTTTGAGGTATGGTGATGCTGCTCCTGGCATGCCCTCCTGCACTCTTCATTGAACCAGGGTTGGTCCCCCGGCTTGATGGTCACAGTAGAGTGCGGGATATGCCAGGCCATGAGGTTACAGATTGTGTTGAGTACAATTCTGCTGCTGCTGATGGCCCACAGCGCCTCATGAATGCCCAGTTTTGTATTGCTAGATCTGTTTGAAATCTATCCAATTTAGCTATATTCAGTTGTGAACCATGAGACCAAAAATGACTACTATGATTGATACAACGGTACGAAAGATTAATTTACTGGGGAGGGGGCACCAATCTGTTATGGCCCGATATATTTCAGGACATCTGCATCACACTATACCATACCACAAACTGCACTACAAACGCCCAGCAAAAGGGCCAGTGAGACATTGAAACGTTAAGTTTAATTTATTCTTTGACAGCTCCAAGAACCTAATAATCTTAGTTGATTTTATACACCCCAACAAAATCTACAATCTGTAAGCTGCAAGAGGCATGTGATGTCTAAGTGGAGATGATGAATGATTTCAAAAGGAAATTGGATAAGCACTTGAAGGATATAAACTTGCAGGGCTACAGGGAACGAGCCAGGGATTGAGACTGATTGGATTACACTACAAAGAGCCGGCATAGACTCAATGTGCCAAATGGCCTCCTTCTGTGCCGTAATGACTCTATAACTCTCAGTCCAGTTTCTACCCTGCAAACTTGATATGTTGTAAGTTCAAGGACATATACACAGTTATAAACATGTGCTGAAGCTGCACTCCATCATGAGTGTCATTAAATGATCATTCGTTATGCAAGTAGGTTGTGTTACAGTGTCTTTTGTGTGGAGCCTGTCATGATATCAGTGCATCAAGGATGTTAATTATAAGTTACAAATTAAAAAAAGAAACTAGTCTGCATAGCATCTTTCACAACCTCAGGATGTCCCAAAGCACTATATAGCTAATGAAGTACTTTTGAAATATAGTCACTGTTGTAATGTAAAAAACACAGTAGCCAATTTGCAGACAGCGAGGTCCCAAAACAGCAATGTGACAACAACCAGATAATCTGTTTTAGTGATGTTGGTTGAGGGATAAATATTAGCAGTTATATGAAAAGGAAGAATGTGCAGGGTTATGGGGAGAAGGCAGGGGAATGGGACTGAGGGAATTGCTCTTTCAGAGAGCCAGTGCAGACACGATAAGCCGAATGCCCTCCTTCTGCGCTGTATCAGTTCTGTGATTCTGTATTAGATTGGACAGAATTCCCCTGCTATGAGATCTATTACATGCTTGAGACAGCTATAAAGTGCGATGTATAGATGTGCATGGCCAAAAGTGAAAAAGTTGTGCTCGCAGTAAATGTGAAACAGTTTGCCCTGCAACACTTCGTGGTCTGCATACCAAGGATATACACTTGGAAAATGGAACTGTTTTGTAGTCCTATTTTTCCAGCTTCTTCCATGCCTAATGCTAGATCTTGCATTGAGTCTGATCACCATTTCCTGTCAGGCATACTGCACTGATGCCCTCTGGGAGGGTGCACATGAATGACAAGTTGAGTAACCATCTCTGCATCCACCTCATTTAGCAATACCTCCACTTTGCCGGCCATCAAACAGGAATTCCACTGCTGCCAGCTCCAGATTAAGTTCCTTGCAACCAAATTTATCATGCCAGATGCTCTATTGGCCCAAGCAACCTACGAAGAGGCCCAATGTAGGACAGAAATTTGCTTAGATTGTTTGCTGGCAATTTCATTGCAAGTCTCCTAATTGGCTGCCGTAACTTTGGCAGAAACCATGTTTACAGGTGTAAAAGGAGTTTCCAATCTTCCTCTGAAATTATGGTGGGTGATCTGGAGAACCTCATTGAAAAGTCACCACAATATAATTAGGCTAATTAGAACTTCCTGCTAGGTCAGCACTTATCCAATCAGGAGGGTACAAATCCTACTGTGTCTGCTTCCCTCTGGACCTATGCACAGACCCGCAAATTGCTGCTGAGTGTTGTCCAATTTCATTCTTTTCATTCCTTCTTTAAGGTTCTGCTGTACCATGCATTATTTTATGAATTAACCTAAGAAAATGAATTAAAAACATTTAAAAGCAGGAAAATCAAGAAGCATCGAAGAAGAAGACAAATGTAGATCAGAATAAAAGAATAATACCTGGGTGACATTTTCCACTGTTACATTGATTTTTTTCCCCTCATTTCCAATGGATACATGCTGGGGCTCTTTTCCAGTGATGGCATACCTATGGGAGTATGGTAAATGCTGCGATGAGGAGTATGAGGGCAGGTGGAAGGAGTGGTAGTGGGAGAACATTTTGGTGGTAGTGGTCATAATTCAGTCAGTTTTAACATAATTATGGAACAGGACAAGGATAGAACAGGAGTTAGAGTTCTCAATTGGGGCAAGACCAATTTTACTAAGCTGAGGAGTGATTTAACGAAAGTGGACTGGAAACAGCGACTTGAAGGTCAATCAGTGTCAGAGCAATGGGAGGCATTCAAAGGGGAGATTCAAGGGGTTCAGAGTAAACATGTTCCCACAAAGAACAAAGATGGGATAGCCAAATCTAGAGCCTCATGGATGTCAAGGAGCTTACGGGGTAAGATAAGGCAGAAAAGGAAAGCTTATGTCCAACACTGAGAACTCAATACTACAGAAAGACGAGAGGAGTATAGAAAGTGGAGGGTTGAAATCAAAAAGGAAATTCGGAAAGCAAAGAGAGGGTGTGAAAGAATATTGGCAAGCAAAATCAAGGTGAACCCAAAGATGTTTTTATCAATACATTAAGAGTAAAAGGATAACTAAGGAAAGAGTAGGGCCCATAAAAGACCAAAAAGGTAAACTATATGCAGGGGTGGAAGATGTTGGTATGGTTCTTAATGAATACTTTGCGTCTGTCTTCACAAAAGAGGGGGATGATGCAGGTGTTGTTGTTAAGGAAGAGGGGTGTGAAGTATTTGTTGTGATAAACATAGGGAGAGGGGAAGTATTAATGGGCTTGGCATCCTTGAAAGTGGATAAACCACCAGGGCCAGATGAAATGTACCTCAGGCTGTTAAACGAAGCCAGGGAGGAAATAGCTGGGGGGTCTGTCCATCATTTTCCAGTCCTCACTGGATACAGGTGTGGTGCCAGAGGATTGGAGAACTGCTCATGTTGTACCTCTATTTAAAAAGGGAATGAGGGATAGACCAAATAATTACAGGCCAGTCTATCCTCAGTATTGGGCAACTTATTGGAATCAATTCTGAGAGA
The DNA here is from genome assembly GCF_036365525.1 of Heterodontus francisci. Classification (NCBI taxonomy): domain Eukaryota; kingdom Metazoa; phylum Chordata; class Chondrichthyes; order Heterodontiformes; family Heterodontidae; genus Heterodontus; species Heterodontus francisci. The sequence continues at coordinate 113,612,654 of NC_090375.1, read as the reverse complement.
CTGGATAAACGGTCACTTAGAAGGGCATGGATTAATCAAGGATATTCAGCATAGGTTTGTTAAGGTAAGATCTTGTCTGACTAACTTGATTGAATTTTTTAAAGAAGTAACAAGGAGGATTGATGACAGTGGTGCAGTTGATGTGGTCTACATGGATTTTAGCAAGGCTTTTGACAAGGTCCCAGATGGCAGACTGGTGAAAAAAAAGCCCATGGGATCCAGGGAACTGTAGCAAAGTGGATACAAAATTGGCTTAGTGGCAGGAAACAAAGGGTAATTGTTGACGTGTGTTTTTGCGACTGGAGGGCTGTTTCCAGTGGCATTCTGCAGGGCACAGTACTGGGTCCCCTGCTTTTTGTGGTATATATTAACGATTTGGATGTAAATGTAGGGGGAATGATAAAGAAATTTGCAGACAACACAAAGATTGGCCATGTGGTAGATAGTGAGGAGGATAGCTGTAGGCTGCAGGAAGATATTGATGGTCTGGTCAGATGGGCAGAAAAGTGGCAAATGGAATTCTACCTGGAGAAGTGTGAGGTGATGCATTTGGGGAGCTCAAACAAGGCAAAGGAATACACGATTAATGGGCAAATACTGAGAGGTGTAGAGGAAGTGAGAGACCTTGGAGTGAAGGTCCACAGATCTCTGAAGGTAGCAGGACAGCTTGATAAAGTGGTTAAGAAGGCATATGGAATCCTTTCCTTTATTAGCCAAGGTTTAGAATATAAGAGAAGGGAGGCTATGCTGGAACTGTATAAATCATGAGGTAGGCCTTAACTTGAGTACTGTGTACAGTTCTGGTTACCTCATTACAGTTAGGATGTAATTGCATTGGAGAGAGTACAGAGGAGATTTACGAGGATGTTGCCGAGACTGGAAAATTGCAACTGTGAGGAAAGATTGGATAGGCTGAGGTTGTTCTCCTTGGAACAGAGGAGGCTGAATGGAGATTTAATTGAAATGTACAAAATTGTGAGGGGCCTGGATAGAGTGGATGTGAAGGGCCTATTTACCCTCGCAGAGAGGTCAGTGACTTGGCGGCGTGGATTTAAAGTGACTGGTAGAAAGATTAGAGGGAGATAAGAAAAAGTTTTTTCCACTTCTGTGCTCACCAGTACACGATTTTCAGCACATTCACTTTAACAAGAGGAAAATTGCAGGTTTGCGAGCACGTCAGTGGAAAACCCTGACCTCAATGTGACACAGTATTGGACTCGGTGGGCGGAATTTAATGGAGGTGATGCGGGTCTTGCTTGTCGGCTCTTCAGCCAGTGAGAGCCACGCATCGTCTCATTTGGGGAAGTCTGCCACATCATGTGCCATTTAGGCACTTAACTGGGCAGCAGCAGGCATTCCCCAGGATTAAGCGCTCCGGGGACAGAAGTCCTGCCCGCTGGGAGCTGCCGGCCATCCAGAGGCTGGCAACTCTTTTACTGAGCAGTGCCACTGTGGAGGCGGTGGTTGTTGCCGGTAATGCACCCACCCAAGGTCCAGGATCGTCAATCGACCCAGGCCACAAGTGAGTGATGGCAGGGATTTTGCGGGGTGGGGGTCATGTTGGGAGAGGTGGGGGGGGGGGCGAAAGGGTTGTAGGGCATTCGGCAACAAGGACAGGGGGGTGGCTCTCAGCGGGCACCCCACTCCCTGATGTCAGGTCCCTTAATCAGGCACTGTGTCTGAATGCTGACTCCCCCCCACCCCGCCCCAGGAGCCGGCAAGCAACCCGCATGGGTTTGCTTGCCGTGCTTCCCACGTGGCCATATACCTGCTGCTGGGTTAATACCAATGGTGGGAAGAGGCCCTTAATGGGGCATTAATTGCCCACTTAAGGGCCTCCATTGGTGGCGGGCAGGAAGACTGTCCACAGGCCAGTCCGCCATGGACTTAATTGGAGGCGGGAAGGTGGTCTGGTCAGCAGGGATGTAGAACAGATGATAATTGGCTGCCCATTATACACCTGGCCCGATTTTCCTTTCCCGTGAAATCAATGGAAGGAAATTTGGGCAGAGTTTATAACAGGCAGCTGACTTGATATCATTCACCAATAAAGTTGAAAGTTCAGCCCACAATCTCTAGCCATGAAATTCTATAACCCCGAAAAAAGGGCAGGGATTATGATGTGCAATTAATCCACACCTGTTGCTTTCAAAGCAGGCAGCATGATTTTGGCATTCAGCCAGCAACTTTATGCTGTCTGCTGATTACCATGATTGTAGCATGCAGTCAGTGCTAACCATGCTGTTGAGTGACTGTACACCTCAGCAGGATGCCCAAAATTGTGACAGCCTAGCACCAGTTAACTGCACTGCTTAAAGCCAGCCGGCAATGCTCAAAGGGGAGGCGCATTGTGATTGAAGCAGGTGCTACAAGTCAATCAACAACTGATTCTGACCTGAGAAAGATACAAAAATGGCACACCATGGGAGAGAGCAGGCTCCAAGATTTTCCAGCGCTGCGCTTGTGGCCCTGGTCTAGGTGGTGCCGAGGAGGAGAGATATCCTCAATCCACAGGGGGCCAGGAGGCCCTGCAGAAAAACTCTGAGAAGGGAGTGAGTAACATAGAAACATAGAAAATAGGAGGAGTAGGCCATTCAGCCCTTCGAGCCTGCTCCGCCATTCATTATGATCATGGCTGATCATCCAACTCAGTAACCTGTTCCCGCTTTCGCCCCATACCCTTCGATCCCTTTAGACCCAAGAGCTATATCTAACTCCTTCTTGAAAACATCCCATGTTTTGGCCTCAACTGCTTTCTGTGGTAGCGAATTCCACAGGCTCACCACTCTCTGGGTGAAGAAATTTCTCCTCATCTCAGTTTTGAAAGGTTTATCCCGTATCCTTAGACTATGATCCCTGGTTCTGGACTCCCCCACCATCGGGGACATCCTTCCTGCATCTACCCTGTCAAGTCCTGTTAGAATTTTATAGGTTTCGATGAGATCCCCCCCTCACTCTTCTGAACTCCAGCATATATAATCCTAACCAACTCAATCTCTCCTCATATGTCAGTCCCGCTATCCCAGGAATCAGTCTGGTAAACCTTTGCTGCACTCCCTCTATAGAAAGAACATCCTTCCTCTGATAAGGAGACCGAAACTGCACACAATATTCCAGGTGTGGCCTCACCAAGGCCCTGCATAAATGCAGCAAGACATCCCTGCTCCAGTACTCGAATCCTCTCGCTATGAAGGCTACCATACCATTTGCCTTTTTTATCGCTGTTGCACCTGCATCTTACCTTCAGCGACTGGTGTACGAGAACACCAAGGTCTCGCTGCATATTCCCCTCTCTCAGTTTATAGCCGTTCAGATAATCTGCCTGCCTGTTTTTGCAACCAAAGTGGATAACCTCACATTTATCCACATTATCCTGCATCTGCCATGCATTTGCCCACTCACTCAACTTGTCCAAATCACCCTGAAGCCTCTCTGCATCCTCCTCACAACTCATCCTCCCACCCAGTTTTGTGTCATCTGCAAATTTGGAGATATTACATTTAGTTCCCTCATCTAAATCATTAATATATATTGTGAATAGCTGGGGTGTTAGCCCCGATCCCTGTGGTACCCCACTAGTCACTGCCTGCCATTCGGAAAAAGACCCATTTATCCCTACTCTTTGTTTCCTGTCTACCAACCAATTTTCTATCCATCGCAATACACGACCCCCAATCCCATGCGCTTTAATTTTACACGCTAATCTCTTATGTGGGACTTTGTCGAAAGCCTTCTGAAAGTCCAAATAAACCACATCCACTGGCTCCCCCTAATCAACTCTACTAGTTACATCCTTGAAGAATTCTAGTAGATTTGTCAAGCACGTTTTCCCTTTCGTAAATCCATGCTGACTCTGTCCGATTCTACCAGTGTTCTCCAAGTGCTCTGCTATAAAATCTTTGATAATGGACTCTGGAATTTTACCCCTACCGACGTCAGTTTGATTGGTCTATAATTCCCTGCTTTCTCTCTACTGCTCTTTTTAAATAGTGGGGTAACATTAGCTACAGAGAATCATGGTGGTCAATGCCAGGACTCAAGTCCCAAGGATCTGGATGAGTACTGCCATGGAGGAGAGAGTGCTGCTCATTATTGGGATGTCCATTGCTGAGTTTTTGGCCAGTGGTGGGGCTGAAACCATAGAAGATGATGGTTTGCTCATCCCTAATCCTCATTCTCAGTTCCCACTTTCTGATCATCCCACAATCTCTTCTGATTTAGAAATTCCTGATGGTGTAAGCATGCCCCTCTTACTTTCTCCCCACTCGCCTCACTACAACTCTCACGTTGTGCCTTTCTCCTTTTAGATACCCAAGAACTGCAACCTGGCCAGGTAGTGGTGGAAGAGCAAGAAGACAGTAATGATGAAGAAGTACCATCACTTGTTCTCACACTTTCAGCCACTAGCTCAGATACTGACACTGTGTGTGTGTACTTAAGAGGATTGCTTAGAGGTGGAATACACATGTGCTGAGTTACCGGGCATGAGTGGCCTGCAGCCAGGGTAGGAGACAAAGATAGCGCAGATGCCAACTCCCTGGAGGACAAGGTTGCATGTGAGTTCTGCTGCAGAGGGTTCAAATGAGCACTTCGATGGGGCAGGCTACAGAAGAAGTCTAATATGTTTGCACAGTGAAATGCTTTGTGCATTGGTGGGTCTGCCAGAAAATCTGCATGCAATGTCAAGGAGCACAGGGCTTTGCACACAGCTTGGATCCTATCCTTTTCATCATGGAAGTGGTGGCCAGCTCCATTTGCACACTTGTGGACCCAACCATGATGCAGCGATTGATGTCCAATGTCTCAGCTTCTATTGCAGCACAGCAGAAGCCACCCAGCATCTGGCTAAGGCTTCTGTCATGCAAGGACAGCTCGCCGCCATGCAAGCTCAGACTGCAGCCATCATGGTTTTGGATATCTGTGTTCAAAGGGGCTTGCACGGTGTCACTGCAGTCCAGCAATCTGTCCTCCAATAGATTATTAGGATTGCTGAGATATCCCCCGAGAAAGTGGCAATGGCTCAATGGAGCATGAACCTGCTGTGCTCTTTTGAGAAGAGTGCATTTATCCTCCCACCACTGCCACTCAACCAGTACCCTTGCTGCTGCCTGTCAACCAGCCAGACCAGACTGCTGCTGTTCATGACAAGATGCTGCAGTCCGCAGCTGTGCCTTCCAGACCCAGAGCTGCTTGAGGTTGTTCTGAATATGCTCCATTGAAAGTCATAGCCTTTCACTAACCATGCTGCAGCCACTGGGGTAGCACTGTGTATGAGCACTAAATCAAAAGGCACAGAAGATAGGCACTAAGAAAATGCACAAGGGTGATTAGTTGAAATTTGTTGTTAATATGGCATGATTTCATTCATAAAATTGGTTTGGAATGTTTAATTTTGTGAACCTTTTATTTTTGCATTGTAGCAGACACTGTAATGGTCAATAACAGAGAGAAGGTAAGATTGTAGTCTATCCCCACTACTGGTCCGCAGGTTTACTCTGGGTATCAATGACTCAAGACTACCAAATGATTGTTCTCACATAGCATGTTTATTCAGCTTTTCAAAATCTTATCTTCAACAGAGAGTATACTCACGCGTCCACGTAAGCTAGGTTACTTCGGTTCATCCAAGAGTCGGAACTGAGCAAATGATCAGTCCTCTCCTTACGATTCTCCAAGTAGTTGATCAGACTACTTAGTCCTGAGCTAGCTAGCCAGCACTTCAGAGTACACTTTCTTACACCTTGTTTCATGCATGCTACCTGCGTGATCAGCTCGTGATGGGCCGGACCTGACTACCCGATGTACAGTGATTGGTTGGTCAGCTGTTGATAACACCACAGGCGCGCTACATCAGCCACAGTTGGTTAACCTTTCACCGGTTTTGACATCTGCTTATTTTTGGTAGCCTAATCCCTCAAGTTGCGACCACATTGTACAGCAATTTCTCTGTTCTCCAGCCTTTGTCTGATAATAAGGCATTACTTCACTCCGCTGACCCCCAGTCTCCAAGCAACCAGCCCACATGGCGCGTCTGTTACAAATTTAGCAGCAAGTTAGACCTGCCTTCATCAGACCTCGCAGGTGTTAGTACATCCATTTACCCTTCAGCAGTTCAGTTACACCACATTGCTGTCTCATCACATATCCTATGTCCCTGCTGTGGACTTGTTTACCACTTTTAGCCGCACACACTACTTTCCACACATACCAAGTTACATACAGTTCACGGGTTGGATGGTGGTCGCTACAAGATGTAGGACTGTTTGTGTTCGGCATATTCCACCAGCACTAACTGCCCCCGCTAATGCCCTCACCAACATGGATTTTGTGTGACCTGCAATAAAACTGTGCACAGTGTTGGACCTCTATGGCCACTTGTGACTTTGAGTCACTAACTGGCAAAAGAGGAAAATGGCGACACATCCTGTGGACTGGTGTGCACTACCATGATGACCAGTTGCTAAGGCAGCTTGGCAACAGCCGCCAACGTCAAAAACAACAACTCACAGCATTACATGGCAGATTCACACACAGCACTTGTGGTAGAAGCTGCCCCTCAAGGATTGACCTTCACAACCATCAGCAAAGGTTTAGTTTAGTTTAGAGATACAGCACTGAAACAGGCCCTTCGGCCCACCGAGTCTGTGCCGACCATCAACCACCCATTTATACTAATCTTACACTAAGCCCATATTCCTACCACATCCCCACCTGTCCCTATATATTTCCCTACCACCTACCTATACTAGGGGCAATTTATAATGGCCAATTAACCTATCAACCTGCAAGTCTTTGGCATGTGGGAGGAAACCGGAGCACCCGGAGGAAACCCACGCAGACACAGGGAGAACTTGCAAACTCCGCACAGGCAGTACCCAGAATCGAACCCGGGTCCCTGGAGCTGTGAGGCTGCGGTGCTAACCAAAGGTGCACTAAGAGAAGACACCCCACCTGAAAGGAATGTTTGCTGCATGTCCATCATCTTTCGTAGATGGAAGGATGCCAACCAGTGCCCAAAAAAGGGCTCTTCGCATCTGAACTTTGTGCCCTCTGTCTCTGACCTGTCTATTTTATCGTCATACTGGTGTTTCTCTCTTCTTTATGATTCTGCTTCTTTCTCCTATATGCTTTTTGTTTCTTTCTCTTTTCTCTTCTATATTTTTCTTCCATCCTTTTGATGCAATTTCAAACAGAGGATGGTGAATGTTTGGAAAGGTCTGATTAGGGAGATGCGGCAGGAAAAGAAGGCATCAGTCACTGAATTTGGAGTTGGTATTGTGGGGACAGTGTAGCATTCAATAGATGTATTCCTATCTCTTCTCATCACTTTTGCCCCCCACCCCTCACTCCCTATCATTTCATAACCCATATTCCCTGCCTCCTTTTCCTAGTGGTCTCCATACTCACTCCCAGTTGACACAGAACATTTTCATTTTAAATGTGGATGTGGGAATTTATGATGGAAACAGTTGACACAAAAGTGTCACAAAAGAAGTGACTACAGGAAATAAGATTTTGTAGAGACGAGGTGTGTCGTTGCCTGATTTTACGTTTCACCCCAATGCTGTACAGCAACAGTATACTCAAAATGACTATAGCCAAGGCACAAATCAGAACTACTCCATTTAGTAAAGCAGCTTTGGAGGTTCTGCCACAGGAGATCCTTGAAAGAAGGGTTCCTTTTTGGAGCTGCGGGGACAGTCTGCAGTTTGGAGCGTTACTACAGTAGCCTGGATAGTGGTGACTGAAAGTTGTCTCACCTATGTTACAAACCTTGTAGAAGAGGAATATTTTGTGGTCTCAGGAACGTTGCAAAGGTAAGTGCACTCACATTTTGGTTAATTGTTCAATCATACATAAGGTTGTGTAGCATATAGATAAGAACACATATCACAGGATGTGATACTGAACCTATACAGGAAATTGGTTCATCCTCATCTGCAATTGTGTGTGCAGTTTTGACCACCATATTACCGGAAGACTATCATTACACTGGTGATGGGGTAAAGGATGAAGCTCATAAGAAGGAAGGTGAATGAATGGATCAGATGTAATTTCAAACAGAGGATGGTGAATGTTTGGGAAGGTCTGCTAAGCGACACGATCAACATTAATTAAATCAGTAATTCTAAGAGTGGATTGGACAGTTTTATTCTATTCATTCATGGGATGTGGGTGTCACTGGCAAGACCAGCATTGATTGCCTATCCCTATGCAACTGACTGGCTTGCTGGAATATTTCAGAGGGCAGTTAAGAGTAAAACTCATTGCTATGGGTCTGGAGTTATATATAGGCCAGACAGGGTAAGGATGGCAGATTTCCTTCCCTAAAGGACATTAGTGAACCACATGGGTTTTTATGACAATCCAATAGTTTCATGGTCACCATCACTGATACTAGTTTTTTTTAAAATTCTAGATTTATTTAATTAACTGAATTTAAATTGCCAGCCGCCGTGGTGAGATTTGAACTCATGTTGCCAGATCATTAGTCCAGAACTCTGGATTACTAGCCCAGTAACATAAACACTACAATAACAACAAAAAATACTTGTTTTAATGTTGCACCTTGAACACAATAAAGCGTCCCAAGGCACTTCACAAGAGCGTTATAAAGCAAAATTTGACACCGAGCTGCATAAAGCGATATTAGGGCAGATGCCTAAAAGACTGGTCAGAGTTACGCTTTAAGGAGCATCTTAAAGGACGAAATTAAGGTTGAGAGGCAGAGAGGTTTAGGGAGGGAATTCTAGTACTTAGGGCCTAGGCAGCTGAAGGCATGATCACCAATGGTGGAGCTAATAAAATTGAGGATGCTGCAGAGGCCTGGATTAGATGACAGTAAATATTTTGGAGGATTGTGGGGTTGGAGGAGATTACAGAGATAGGGAGGGCGAAGGGCTAAGGCCATGGAGGGATTTGAAAGCAAAGATAGAGAATTTTAAAGTTGAGCAGTTGCTTAACTGAGAGCCAGTGAAGATCAGGGAGCATATGTGTGATAGGTGAATGGAACCTTGCACGAGTAAGGACACGGGCAGCAGAGTTTTGGATAACCTCGAGTTTATGGAGGATAGAATCTGGTTGGCCAGGGGTTCATTGGAATAGACAAGGCAGGGTTTTAGCAGCGGATGAGCTGAGGCAGGGCAGAGTCACATTATGCAGCACATAGTAGCACTTTGCTACCATATCAGCATTATTTGGCAAGTGAGGTATGTATTCTGGGACCACTCATTTGGTCTGGAATGGTCTTTTCAGACCCTCCCTCCTTATTTTCCTATGTAACAACAACTCACTGCCGTGAAGCACCAGAAACGGAGAATGCACAGCACCCAGTAACTGTTCATATACTTTCCAAAATCACAGGTCTGCCCAGGTTTCACCACAGTCCTATGTCCTATCAGACTTATATCTCCGTTTCTACTGAATATCAACATGAGTATAACTAGGCTGCCCTATTTCACAACACTACTGCATTTCTGAAGTACAGGGGAAGGTGTGGGGTTGGGTGGTTGGTGCGGTCAGTGATAGCAACCATGTGGCCACCTGTACATCAAGATCCTGCTTTTCATTGGGTACCAGCACTTGCTCCTCCTCATCTATGCACTTTGACTTACCTTTTAATACTTCCTTGACCTTACTAACTGTATATATGAGAGTGTGTGTAGTGTTTTCGTCTTCCAGAATGCTGTGAGATGCTGACTTGTTTTGGGCCACTGGCAATGCTGTCAGGCTGCTCTTTCAGACCTACAATGATAGAAAAGGAACAAATATTAAATATTGGCTCCAAGGTACATATTCCAACAGAGCTCTCATTACAATATACTGTAGGGATGATTTTCTGAGCGTTCAGAGCCGACAGGGAGCTTTATTTGCTGGCCACGTGTATTTGGACATTGTGATTTCATTGCATGGAAGATCATGGACAACCTGCTGGCAATGTTCTGATATGCCTGGTCAGTGGTAACGTTTCCCCACCAGTAGTACATATTTAGAAATCCAGCCACCATGTGGGACATTTTTATAGTTGCATGCATGCTTTTGGTGTGAGAATGAGATGGCAAAAAGACATCACAAAAATAGGATGGCATTAGGCCTGAGCTTGGTAAAGGCCTACATTTTCATTTTAATTTACTGCCTCCATGATCTTATGGCAAAGATTTCCAAGGTACCTTACTCAAAGTGGATGCAAGGCTCGTCATTTCTGGGGTGTCTTCCAGACCAGTTCTGTTCACTTGCATAAGCAGCCAACTTGTCCTGTAAGTAGTCTTGCGATGTGTAAGTTGAAGTAGTACAAATAGTGACAGATATGTGAGCAACCTGCAGCTGATCCTGTGTGTCCATCATCATGTAGATAGGTTGTGTTAGCATGATTTATTGTATGAAGACTTTTTAAAGTGTGTATGTGTAAAGTTTTTCTGTGCATCACAGCTGGAGTATGGCCATGTGTAATAAACAATAACAATTATAAGGTTTCTGTCATGCTAGGCCTCCAGCTGTCAAGAATGAGGCATATTAATTTTGCCATATGGACATTAAATTTCAAATTGTTGCTGGGAAGAAGAGAAGGCCTGTTATAAGGGCTGCCAGACTTGGATGGAGAGTGAGACCAAGGCGGACCTACAAGGGGACAAGCACCGGACAGCAAGAGTTCCAGTGGCTTAAAAGAGGCTGCGAGCGGCCTGGGAAAGAGCAAGACCAAGGCGGACCTGCAAGGGGACAAGCACAGGAGATCGGGAGTTCCAGCGGCTTAAAAGAGACATACTCTCACAGGGACAGTGAGAGAGTTCCATGACTGATGTCACAGTTCAGAAAGTGACGCATTGCAAGGGGAGGCAGCTGTAAGTAAGTAGGAACAGGGTGGGTATTTCTACCCTTTTTTACTACTTTCAGTAGCTGAAGTAAAAGTAAGGGTAGGGACTTTAGATTGTAGTAGGTAGTGTTTGGAGTAGAATAAGGTCCCTAGCGTAATTAGTACTCTAAATTAAAGGGAGTAACTAAGGAGCTTAATTTAAGGGTAAGTCATGGTAGGAGAGCTCAGCCCCGTGATGTGCTCCTTCTACGCTATGTGGGAAATCAGGGACACTTCCAGTGTACCAGGTGACCATATGTGCAGGAAGTGTGTCCAGCTGCAGCTACCGGCTGACCGCATTGCGCAGCTGGAGCTACAGATGGATTCACTGTGGAGCATCCGCGATGTTGAGGACATCATGGATAGCACGTTTAGCGAGGTGGTCACACCACAAGTAATGGTTGCACAGGCAGAAAAGGGGTGGGTGACCACCAGGCGGAGTAGTAGGCGCAGGCAGGTGATGCAGGAGTCCCCTGTGGCAATCCCCCTCTCAAACAGGCATATCACTTTGAATACTGTTGGGGGGGATGGCCTCCCAGTGGAAAACAGCAACAGCCAAGTTCATGACACTACGGACGGCTCTGCTGCACAGTGGGGGGGGCGGGGGAAAGACTGGGAAAGCCATAGTGATCGGAGATTCAATTGTAAGGGGAACAGACAGACGTTTCTGTGGCCGCAAACGAGACTCCAGGATGATATGTTGCCTCCCTGGTGCTAGGGACAAGGATGTCTCGGAGCAGCTGCAGGACATTCTGAAGGGGGAGGGTGAACAGCCAGTGGTCGTCATAGAGAGATACAGCATTGAAACAGGCCCCGAGTCTGTGCCGACCTTCAACCACCCATTTATAATAATCCTACATTAATCCCATATTCCCGACCACATCCCCACCTTCCCTCAATTCTCCTACCACCTACCTACACGAGGGGCAATTTACAATGGCCAATTTACCTATCAACCTGCAAGTCTTTGGCTGTGGGAGGAAACCAGAGCACCCGGCGGAAACCCACGCGGTCACAGGGAGAACTTGCAAACTCCGCAAAGGCAGTACCCAGAACCGAACCCGGGTCATTGGAGCTGTGAGGCTGCAGTGCTAACCACTGCACCACTGTGCCATCGTGGTACATGTCGGTACCAATGACATAGGTAGAAAAAGGGATGAGGTCGTGCAAGATGAATTTAAGGAGTTAGGAGCAAAATTAAAAAGCAGGACCTCAAAGGTAGTAATCTCAGAATGTGTTAGTGAGTATAGGAACAGGAGAATAGACCAGATGAATGCGTGGCTGGAGAAATGGTGCAGGAGGGAGGGATTTAGATTCCTGGGACATTGGGACCGGTTCTGGGGAAGGTGGGACCTGTACAAGCAGGATGGGTTACACCCAGACAGGACCAGAACCGATGTCCTCGCAGGGGCATTTGCTAGTGCTGTTGGGGAGGATTTAAACTAGAATGGCAGGGGGATGGAAACCTGAGTGGGGAGACTGAGGAGGAGGAAACATGGATAAAAACGAAAGACATGAAACAAAAAGGCAAAAGTGGAAGGCATAAAAATCAAGGGCAAGAAACAAATAGGGCCATAGTGCAAAATAATGCTAAGATGACTAAGAATGTTAAAAAGACAAGCCTAAAGGCATTGTGTCTCAAAGTGCGAAGCATTCGCAATAAGGTAGGTGAATTAACAGCGCAAATAGATGTAAATGGATACGATATAGTTGCGATTATGGAGACATGGCTGCAGAGTGACCAAGGATGGGAACTGAACATCCGGGGGTATTCAATATTTAGGAAGGACAGGCAAAAAGGGAAAGGAGGTGGAGTACCATTGTTAGTAAAAGAGGAAATCAATACAATAGTGAGGAAGGATATTAGCTTAGAGAATCCTGATGTGGAATCTGTATGGGTGGAGCTAAGAAACACCGAGGGGCAGAAAACATTGGTGGGGGTTGTATATAGATCCCCAAACAGCAGTGGTGATGTAGAGGATGACATTAAACAAGGGAAATTAGAGACGCAAGCAATAAGGGTACAACTGTAATTATAGGTGATTTTAATCTACATATAGGTTGAGCATCCCAAATTAGCAATAATACTGTAGAGGACATGGCCATGTGAGCCGCATGGAAGATGGCAGGATCCCCAAAGACACATTGTACAGCGAGCTCGCCACTGGTATCAGACCCACCGGCCGTCCATGTCTCCGTTATAAAGACGTCTGCAAACGCGACATGAAATCGTGTGACATTGATCACAAGTCGTGGGAGTCAGTTGCCAGCATTCGCCAGAGCTGGCGGGCAGCCATAAAGACAGGGCTAAATTGTGGCGAGTCGAAGAGACTTAGTAGTTGGCAGGAAAAAAGACAGAGGCGCAAGGGGAGAGCCAACTGTGCAACAGCCCCAACAAACAAATTTCTCTGCAGCACCTGTGGAAGAGCCTGTCACTCCAGAATTGGCCTTTATAGCCACTCCAGGCGCTGCTTCACAAACCACTGACCACCTCCAGGCGCGCATCCATTGTCTCTCGAGATAAGGAGGCCCAAAAGAAAAAAAAAAGAACTGTAGAGGAGGAATTCCTGGAGTGCGTACATGATGTTTTTTTGGACCAATATGTTGAGGAACCAACCAGAGAACAGGCCATCCTAGACTGGGTCTTGTGTAATGAGAAAGGATTAGTTAACAATCTTGTTGTGCGGGGTCCCTTGGGGAAGTGCGACCATAACATGATAGAATTCTTCATTAAGATGGAGAGTGAGAGAGTTGATTCCGAGACTAGGGTCCTGAATCTAAATAAAGGAAACTATCAGGCGCGAGTTGGCTATGATAGATTGGGGAATGTTACTTAAAGGGTTGACAGTGGATAGGCAATGGTTAGCATTTAAAGAACACATGGATGAATTACAACAATTGTTCATTCCTGTCTGGCACAAAAATAAAACAGGAAGGGTGGCTCAAATGTGGCTTACAAAAGAAATTAGGGATAGTATTAGATCCAAGGAGGAGAAATATAAAATGGCCAGAACAAGCAGTAAACCTGAGGATTGGGAGCAGTTTAGAATTCAGCAAAGGAGGACAAAGGGATTGATTAAGAAGGAGAAAATAGAGTATGAGAGTAAGCTTGCAAAGAACATAAAACCTGACTGTAAAAGCTTCTACAGATATGTGAAGAGAAAAAGATTAGTGAAGACAAATGTGGGTCCCTTACAGTCAGAAACAGGGGAATTTATAATGGGGAACAAAGAACTGGCAGACCAATTGAATACATACTTTGATTCTGTCTTCACAAAGGAGGACACAAATTACCTCCCAGAAATGTTGGAGAGCATAGGATTTAGTGAGAAGGAGGAGCTGCATAAAATCAGTATTGGTAGGGAAATGGTGTTAAGGAAATTGATGGGATTGAAGGCTGATAAATCCCCAGGGCCTGATAATCTACATCCCAGAGTACTTTAGGAAGTGGCCCTAGGAATAGTAAATGCATTGCTGGTCATTTTTCAAAACTCTATAGACTCTGGAACAGTTCCAACGGATTGGATGGTAGCTAATGCAACCCCACTATTTAAAAAAGGAGATAAAGAGAAAACAGGGAATTATAGACCAGTTAGCCTGACATCAGTTGTGGGGAAAATGCTAGAGTCCATTATAAAAGATGTAATAACAGAGTACTTGGAAAACAGTGACAGGATTGGACAAAGTCAACATGGATTTACAAAAGGGAAATTATGCTTGACAAATCTACTGGAATTTTTTGAGGATGTAACTAGTAGAATAGATAAGGGAGCACCAGTGGATGTGGTGTATTTGGACTTTCAGAAGGCTTTCGATAAGGTCCCACATAAGAACTGAGCATGCAAAATTAAAGCACATGGGGTTGGGGATAAGAGAACTGGTTGGCAGACAGGAAACAAAGAGTAGGAATAAACGGGTCTTTTTCCAAGTGGCAGGCAGTGACTAGTGGGGTACCGCAGGGATTGGTGCAAGGACCCCAGCTTTTCACAATATATATTAATGATATAGAAGAGGGAATTAAATGTAATATATCCAAGTTTGCAGATGACACAAAGCTGGGTGGGAGGATGAGCTGTGAAGAGGATGCAGAGAAGCTCCAATGTGATTTGGACAGGTTGAGTGAGTGGGCAAATAAATGTCAGATGCAGTATAATGTGGATAAATGTGAGGTAATCCACTTTGGTGGCAAAAACAGGAAGGCAGATTATCTGAAAGGCAACAGATTGGGAAAGGGGGAGGTGCAGTGAGACCTGGGTGTCCTTGAGCACCAGTCGCTGAAAGTAAGCATGCAGGTGCTGTAGGCAGTTAAAAAGGCAAATGGTATGTTGGCCTTCATAGTGAGAGGATTCGAATACACGAGCAGGGATGTCTTGCTACAATTATACAAGGTCTTGGTGAGACCACACCTTGAGTATTGTGTGCAGTTTTGGTTTCCTTATCTGAGGAAGGATGTTCTTTCTGTGGAGGGAGTGCAGCAAAGGTTCACCAGACTGATTCCTGGGATGGCAGAACTGATGTATGGAGAGAGATTGGGTCGATTAGGCTTGTATTCGCTAGAGTTTAGAAGAATGAGAGGGGATCTCATAGAAACCTACAAAATTCTAACAGGACTGGACAGACCAGATGCAGGAAGGATGTTCCCAAGAGTGGGGGAGTCCAGAACCAGGGGTCACAGTCTAAGGATAAGGGGTAAGCCATTTAGGACTGAGATGAGGAGAGATTTCTTCACCCAAAGAGTGGTGAACCTGTGGAATTCTCTACCCGGAAAGCAGTTGAGGCCAAATCATTAACTATATTCAAGAAAGAGTTAGATATAGTTCTTAGGGCTAAAGGGACCAAGGGATATGGGGAGAAAGCGGGAACAGGTTACTGAGTTTGGATGATCAGCCATGATCGTATTGAATGGCGGATCAGGCTCGAAGAGCCAAATGGCCTACTCCTGCTCCTATTTTTCTATGTTTCTGTGTTTCTTTTTGCATACCAACAGGGACAAGAGAGGTTACTTCCCTTATTTACTTATCCTAAAATGCACTTTGATCTCCAGGTATTGTGTGAAACAGGAGCATTACAGAGACTGCTAAGGCAATACAATCCACAAACTGGTTAAACCAGCTGGTACATGACTAACTGGCTGATCCAGGGTTTTTTGAACTAGCCACAGAGTTTTTGAACTCAGAGTGTCTGTTTGCTCCTGGACTGAAAAGACCTCTCCTGGCTGGCTCGCCACAGCCTCTCCTGTCTGCTTCCATCTCTTTCTCACGGAACTCCAAATCCACTGAAGACACATGAACCCCACAAGAGAAAAGCCTCCTACAGCAAACAAGGTTTAAGAAGAATATTGGGTCCCAACGAAAAGCAAGATCAACCTACAATCAAGGACTCTACAGTGAGCTCAAAGATCCGTGACAAAAACCCTCTTCAGAGATTGCCTCAACCTTTTCCACTTTATTTCTTCTGCTCTTTTCTGTGTCTATCTGCATGTGTGTATCACGTATGTACGCTAGCTTAGGCGCATCGTGTATCCATAGGCGTTAACTGAATTAGAGTTTAAGTTTAATAAATTTCAAGCTTTCTTCTTTAAACCTAAGAAAACCTGTTTGTGCTGGTTTCTTTGCCTTATAATTGGAAAGTGGTGAACAAGGATTCACCAATGGGGAGCTAAAAACACGGTGCATTTAAAATCAAACCCTGCTACGGTAAGACCAGGTGAAGGCTGAGAGGGAACCCGAGACCCCTTTCTCACCTGGTCATAACAGTTTCCTAAGGGCTTTTCATAGACCAATATAAATTGTTGACAACAACACTTCGCATGATGCTTACTTGGGTTATCCACCTTGCATGTGATATTATTGGGCAGATGTATCTTGGTAACTTTCTTGAAGGTTTGCCATTCTTTAGTGCATCTATTCTCAGGTCCTAAAGCTCCTGTATACAACAGTGACACTGGGCAGTACTTCCTGCTAAGCTTGCTGCACAGCTTTCCTTTGAGAATCTTTATCAGAGTCCTTAGGGGTATTTGGATGATTGTTCCGGGGAAAATGCTCATTCCCAGCTTTCTCTCTCACATAGCTGTGACATGGAAGAAAAAAGGCTAAACTAAGTAAACTATTGCTCAAATATACATCTCATTGCCTTTGAAGTGGAGGCCAGCTTCTTTGAAAAAAACCTCTGGTTTTTCCTCAATCAGCCAGCAATTAAAATATTAATTATGTCTGTTAACTTGTCCAGATGGGATTCATCCTATAATAAAAGCAAAATACTGCGGATGCTGGAAATAAGAAATAAAAACAAGAAATGCTGGAAATACTCAGCAGGTCTGGCAGCATCTGTGGAGAGAGAAGCAGAGTTAACGTTTCAGACCTGAAACATTAACTCTGCTTCTCTCTCCACAGATGCTGCCAGACCTGCTGAGTATTTCCAGCATTTCTTGTTTTTATTTGGGATGCATCCTAGGTTGCTGAGAGAAGCTAGGATGGAGGTTGTAGAAGCTCTGACCACAATGTTTCAATCCTCCTTGGATATGGGAGTAGTGCCAGAGGACTGCAGGATTGCAAATGATACACCCCTGTTCAAAAAAGGGAGAGGGATCAACCTGGTAACTACAGACCAGTCAGTCTAATGCCAGTAGTGGCAAAATTACTAGAGACCACTGTCAAGGACAAAATTAATTCTCAGTTAGAGAACCATGGGGTAATAAGGGCAACCAGCATGGATTTGTTAAAGGCAAATTGTGCCTGACTATTACCTGATTACGTTATTTGATGAAGGAACAGACAGGGTTGATGAAGGTAGTTATGTTTTATATATGGATGTTCAAAGCATTTGATAAAGTACTACGTAACAGACTTATCCAGAAAATGAAAGCACATGGTATGGTGGAAAGGAATAGTGGGAACTTAGATACATAATTGGCAAAGTGATAGGAGGCAGAGAGGAGTGGTGAATAGATGTTTTCCTGACTGGAGGGAAGTATGCAATAGAACCCCCCCCCCCCCAGGAGTCAGTATCAAAATCACCACTTTTCTTGTTATATATAAATGATGAGCACTTGTGTATTGGGAGTAAAATTTCAAAGTTTGCAGACAATAAAAAATACTTGGCAACATTGTAATTAGTGAGCAGGATAATAAGAACGTAAGAACTAGGAGCAGGAGTAGGCAATTTAGCCTCTCGAGCCTGCTCCGACATTCAATACGATCATGGCTGACCTCATCTCAGTCTCAACTCCACTTTCCTGCCCGTTCTCCATAACCCTTCAGCCCATTACGAATTAAAAATCTTTCTATCTCCTCCTTAAATTTACTCAAATGTCCCAGCATCCACCATACTCTGGGGTAGTGAATGCCACAGACTCACGACCCTTTGAGAGAAGTAATTTCTCCTCATCTCTGTTTTAAATCTGCTACTCCTTATCCTAAAACTATGACCTCTCATTCCAGATTGCCCCACAAGAGGAAACATCCTCTCTACATCTACTTTATCAATCCCCTTAATCATCTTATATGCCTCAATTAGATCTCCTCTCATTCTTCTAAGCTCTAGAGAGTAAAGGCCTAAACTGCTCAATCTCTCTTCATAAGACAAACCCCTCATCTCTGGAATCAATCTAGTGAACCTCCTCTGAACTGCCTCCCTCCTCAAGTAAGGGGACCAAAATTGTACGCAATACTCCAGGTGCGGTCTCACTAATGCCTTGTACAGTTGCAGCAACACTTCCCTACTTTTATACTCTATTCCTTTAGCAATAAATGCCAAAATTCCATTTGCCTTCCTTATTACCTGCTGTACCTGCATACTAGCTTTCTGCGATTCATGCACGAGGACACCTAGATCCTTCTGCACCGAAGCGCTCTGAAGTTTCTCTCCATTTAGATAATAATTTGCCTTTCTATTCTTCCAACCAAAATGGATAACCTCACACTTATCCATATTAAATTCCATCTGCCAAATTTTGGCCCATCCACCTAACCTATCCATATCCATTTATAAATTTCTTGTTTCTTTATTACAACTTACTGTCCCATCTATTTTAGTGTCATCTGCAAATTTGGCTATAGTACCTTCTATCCCTGCATCCAAGTCATTAATATAGATTGTAAATAGTTGGGGCCCGAGGACCGAACCCTGTGGCACCCCACTAGTTACAACTTTCCAACCAGAAAAGGACCCATTTATCCTGACTCTCTGTTTTCTGTTGGTTAGCCAATCCTCTATCCAAGCTAATAAATTGCCCCAACCCCATGTGATCTTAGCTTGTGTATTAACCTTTTGTGCGGCACTTTATCAAATGCCTTCTGGAAGTCCAGATATACTACATCTACAGGATCACCATTACCCACTTTGCTTGTTACATCTTCGAAGAACTCTAGCAAATTAGTCAAATACGATTTACCCTTCATAAAACCATGCTGACTCTGATGGAATGCGTTTTGACTTTCTAAATGTCCTATTATTACTTCCTTAATAATGGATTCTAACAATTTCTTAACGACAGATGTTAAACTAATTAGTCTATAGTTTCCTACTTTCTGCCTCCCTCCCTTTTTGAATAAGGGCGTTATATTAGCATTTTTCCAATCCATTGGAACCTTCCCCACATCCAGGGAATTTTGAAATATTATAACCAATGGATCCACGATCTCTGCTGTCACTTCCTTTAAGACCCTAGGATGTAGGCCATCAGGCCTTAGGGACTTGTCTGCCTTAAATCCCAAAAGTTTGCTCAGTACTTTTACCTAGTGATGAAGATTGTTCTAAGTTCCTCCCTTTCTATAACCTCTGCATTACCTGCTGCTATTGGGATGGTACTAGTGTCCTCCACCATGAAAACTGAGGCAAAATATTGATTTAGTGTCTCCGCCATTTCTGTGTTCCCCTCTATTAACTCCCCAGACTCATCCTCCAAGGGACCAACATTCACTTTAGCTACTCTCTTCCCTTTTATATATTTATAGAAGCTTTTGCTATCCGTTTTTATATTTTGCGCTAGATTTCTTTCATATTTTACCTTTGCTCTTTTTATTACTTTTTTAGTAACCCTTTCTTGATCTTTAAAAGTTTCCCAATCTTCCAGCCTGCCACTGGCCTTTGCAATATGGTATGCCTTAGTTTTTGTCTTTATGTTATCCTTAACTTCCTTGCTTAGCCATGGATGTTTTTTCCCCCCTCTTACAATCTTTCTTCCTCTCTCGAATATATTTTAGTTGGGAGGAATTGAATATCTCCTTAAACATCTGCCACTGCTCATCAACTGTCCTACCTTTTATTCTTCCTGCCCAGTTCACTAGGGCCAAATCTGTCCTCATGCCTATGTAATTACCTTTGTTTAACTCCAGAACGCGAGTGTGGGACTCCAGTTTCTCGCCCTCAAACTGAATTTGAAATTCAAGCATGCTATGATCACTCTTCCCTAGAGGATCCTTAACTATGAGATCATTAATTAATCCCACCTCATTACATAATACCACATCTAGAACAGCCTGCTCCCTGGTAGGCTCCAAAAAACAATCTCTAATACATTCAATGAACTCTCCCTCGAGGCTACCCTTGCCAATTTGATTAATGCAGTCTATATGCGTATTAAAATCACCCATGATTATTGACGTACGTTTCTTACAAGCCCCCAGTATTTCCTGGTTGAGACTGTGCCCCACTGTGGAACTACTGTTTGGGGACCTGTAGATTACTCCCACCAGGGACTTCTTTCCCTTGCTATTTCTTATTTCTACCCAGACTGATTCTACGTCTTGATCTCCAGTGCCTATATCATTTCTCACTACAGCACTGATCTCTTCCTTTACTAACAAACCTACACCACCTCCTTTTCCTTCCTGCCTAACCTTCCGAAATACTGAGTACCCTTGGATATTCAATTCCCAAACATGGTTTCCCTGCAACCACGTCTCAGTAATCGCCACTAAATCATACCCGTTTGTCTCTATTTGTGCTGTTAACTCATCAATTTTATTCCGAATGCTTCGTGCATTCAGATACAAAGCCTTTAAGTTTGTTCTATTATCAAATTTCCCTACTCTTGTATGATTCCTTGGCGCAATATGGTGTTCACACGTTCTGTCCCTACCTTTTATTTTCTAGAAACAATCAGCCTCATCACTAACCTGCATTCCTACCTTCTCCTTTAACTTTGACTTCCTAATTTTCCATGCAACTGAACCCTTCCCCCCACTATTTAGTTTAAAGCCCTACCTACAGCCCTAGTTATGCGATTCACCAGGACTGTGGTCCCAGCATGATTCAGGTGGTGCCTGTCCCATCTGAACAGCTCCCTCCTTTCCCAGTACTGGTGCCAATGCTCCATGAATTTGAACCCATTTCTCCCACACCAATGTTTGAGCCATGCATTTACCTCTTTAATCTTATTGACCCTTTGCCAATTAGCTTGTGGCTCAGGTAGTAATCCCGAGATTATTACCTTTTTGGTTCTGCTTTTTAATTTAGCCCCTAGCTGCTCATATTCCCTCAGCAGAACCTCCTCATTCTACCTATATCATTGGTATCTACATGGACCACGACAACTGGATCTTTCCCCTCCCACTCCAAGTTCCTCTGCAGCCCAGATGAGATATCCTGAACCCTGGCACCAGGGAGGCAACACAGCCTTTGGGACTCTTGATCCTGGCCACAGAGAACAGTGTCTATGCCCCTAACTATACTAAGCCCAATTACGACTACATTTCTCTTTTCTCCCCCCACTTGAATGGCTCCCTATACCACGGTGCTATGGTCAGTTTTCTCATCCTCACTACAGTCCCTGCTCTCGTCCACACAGGGAGGAAGAATCTCGAACCTGTTAGACAAGGACAAGGGCTGAGGCTCCTGCAATACTACCTCCTGGATCCCTCTACCTGCCTCACTCATAGTCACACCCTCCTGTCCCTGACCGCTGGCCGAATTCAAGGTAGTTAATCTAAGGGGTGTGACTGTCTCCTGAAACACAGCGTCCAGGTAACTTTCCTCCTCCCTGATGTGTCGCAGTGTCCGAAGCCCAGACCAGCTCATCAACTCTGAGCCGGAATTCCTTGAGCAGCCAACACGCTACAGATGTGGTCACTAGGAACCACAATGGGGTCCACCAGCTCCCACATCATGCAGGTACAATTGCAGATTCCATCCCCAAACCCCATTTTGGATAGCACGTCCATCATGTGAGTGTGCGATACCCTGTCAAAAGCCTTCTCCTGGGCCAAGCTGATGAGGCAGGTGGCCACCCTCCTGTCCTGTATATCGGCAATCGTATCCCTGAGTAGCGCAAGACTATCAGAGATCTTCCTGACGGGTACAGTGCAGACTGGTCAGGGTGAATCACCAACTCAAGAGCAGACTTGACCCAACTGGCGATGACTTTGGACAGAATCTTGTAGTCAACATTAAGCAGTGCGATGGGCTGCCAATTTCTGATTTGCACCCTCTCCCCCTTCCGCTTGTAGATGAGGGTGATGATGCCTTTCCTCATGGATTCTGGCACGCTGCTGGCCAGGAGCATACTCTCGTATACTTCTTGCAGGTCTGGGCCGACCTAGTCCCAGAGTCGAATACAACTCAACCAGTAAGCCGTCGCTTCCGGGAGTTTTACTCGTCTCAGAGGAACTGATGGCGTTTGTCAGCTCATCCAGAGTTAGCGGTTTGTCCAGTCTCTCCCTCACGCTGTCATCTAAGACCTCTGTGATAGATGACAGGAAGGACTGGGAAGCCGTGCTGTCCATGGCCATCACGTTGTACAGCCCAGCATAAAAGGATTTGCTGATCCTTAGTATGTCGGACTGCGAAGACGTTACCGAGCCATCCTCTTCCTTCAGGCTGCTGATCACAGAGCTCTCTCTGTGTACCTGTTAAAAGAAGTAATGCGAGCATGTCTCATCCTGCTCAATGGAGCGGACTCTGGACTGGAAGATGATCTTGGAGGGCTCCGTGGCAAAGAGCGAGGCCTGCTGGCTCTTCACCTCATGGAGGTCCTCCTTGACCTCGACCCCCATTGACTGCAGCCGGAGCAGATTTTGCATTCTTTTCTGGAGTTGGGACATTTCCTTCTGTCTCTCTCTCGCCTTCTGAACACCTTTGAATATAAAGAACCTCTTGATGTTCTCCTTGATTCAGTCTCCAGTTCACTGGTGGGAGGCAAAGAGGGGTTTCACGGTTCTCCAACCTTTGTAATCCCTTTTGAGTTCCTCAACGTTCTCTGGGGTTAGCAGTGTAGCATTGAGCTTCCATGTCCCCTGCCAACCCGCTGGTCATCCTGTAAGTGACAGACGGCCAGTAAGAGGCAGTGGTCGGAGAAGAACACCGGCTTGACATCAGTGAATCTGACCATGATAGCATGCGACACAAACAGGAAGTCAATCCTGGAACGGGCAGACCCGTCTGATCTTGACCAGGTGTATCTACGCTGCGCTCCGTCTGCAGGTTTGCTGAAGACGTCGTGCAGTTTGGCATCTTTTACTGTTTATATTAGGAATCTGGACGTAGCGTCCAGTTTGCTGTTGTCACTGCCGGATCGTCCAGCTGCGTTAATGATGCAGTTGAAGTCACCAGCTAGAATGACCGGCCTGGATGTCGCCAGCAGCAGTGGGAGCTGCTGGAAGACGGTCAGCCACTCGCTGTATTGAACTGGGGGTACACGTTGATCAACCGGAGCGGAGCATTGTTGTACATCTGCTACTAGGAGATGATCGCCCACCACCTCCTTAACCTCGGAGATGGTGAAGTTACCTCCCCGCAGCAGAATACCCAGGCTGGAGGAACGGCAATCATTACCCCCTGACCAGATCGATTGCCCGTGGGACCACCATCTCAACCATTGCCTGTAGGTGCTGAGGTGTGGTATTCCACACTCTTGCAGAAACAGTAGGTCGGCTTTGACCTTGGCGAGGTAGTCCAAGGTTGAAACACATCGTGTAGTGGATTTAATGCTACGCACGTTAATTGAAGCAATCCTTATACCCATTTTTAATTTAGTTTTTGCTTCCTACACCATTTATCCTTGCTAGTCCCAGGCCTTTGGTATGTTCCTACGTACCCATGGTGTACACAAGCTGTTTCACGATCATTGGGCTCATAAACCCCTCCTGGTTTCTCATGCAGGGTTTGTTCCGCTGGGGTGACATCGGGGGGTCTTGTAGACAGCAAGGATTGGGCTGTCCTCTGCTGTTGCTTTCTCCTCGAAAACATCACTGCTCCCGGCTTGCCGGAGCTGGAGTGCGCCAGACATGTCGTTGCTCTCGGTGTCCTGGAGCTGGGATGCGCTGGGCATGTCACTAGGTTCAGCGCTTTGGGTTTGGGGCGCGCTGGGCCCATCACAACTTTCAGTGCCTGGGGGCTGGGGGGCTTCATCTTCCAGCTCCTTTGAGTTCTGCCGCTTCTTTTGTAGGTGCCGTCGTTCCGACACTTCCTCGTCCAGTGAAGAGGAGCTGCTGTAGTCTGTCTCAGACGGTAGCCTCCACTTGCCATTAGTTTGGGTGGTGATCTGTTCCGCTTTAGGCAGATTTTTCCTTATGGTTTTCTTTTGTACCACTTGCCGCTGACCTGTTTGTCCATCCGCTGCCTCTCCTCCATTGATTCTGTCTGTAGAGGAGGGGTTTCCAGGCACATGGTAGGTGTTGGGTCGCTGGTTTCAGCTGCCTCCCCTTTCTTCTCCTTCTCAGGTAGGTTTTCCTTGCTGCGGACAGGGTTGCTTGTCTCCTTCCCAGCACCAGACGCATTTGTTGTTCCTTCTCCCGGCCTTTCCTTGGGCCTTGCCACCTGAGCATAGCTAAGGCAACGTTTGGGGCAGGTTTTGTCGAGGTGGCCTGCCTCACTGCACAGGTTGCAACGCTTACTCTGCTTACAGTCCATGGTCTGATGGCCTTCCTTCCTGCAGTTCTTGCAGATGACTGTACTGCAGTTAGCTGCCACGTGACCAGATTTGCCACAGGTGCGACAAACTCTAGGCTGCTACGCATTGACTAAGAAGCCTCGACGTCCCCTGATAGCGAAGCTGGAGGGAGGGTGGATGATGGCTCCGTTGGCATCGACCTTCAAGGTCACCTTGACCTGCTGCTTTCTTTTCCAAATCCCAAACGGATCCCTGACATCAGTACTGCTGCCGACCACCTCGATGTACCTGGCAAGGAAGGTGAGTACATCCAAGACAGGAACATGGGGGTTGTAGAGGTGAATTGTCACCACTTTGTGATGGCAGCGTGAAGAGCGGCTCCACTGTGAGAATGGACAGCGGAGCCTGGTTTCCCTTCTCCTTGAAGACCTTCAGGAACTTGATGCATCCTGCCACGTTCTTAAACATCACATCGAAATATCCACTGCTGGGCAAGTCCTACAGGCAGAAGATATCCATAGCTTGGAATCCACAGCAATCGATGAGGATTCTCTTGAAGAAGAAGGTACGGTCAACCGATGCACCTCCTTCCTTCTCCTTCACAACCACCCGAAAGGTGTCGCGCACTCCCTGGCCTGAAGCTCTAGAATTGGTTATAGCCATTTTGCTCAAAAAATACCCAGGACAGGATCAAAGGCCACTGATCATTGTTTCTCCCCTGCCAGGTAAGTATGGCAATGGCAAAAAAAAAAAATTTATTTCCAAAATATACTTTATTCATAAAAATCTGTAAAAAATACATTACCAGTCTCAAACAGCACCAAGTCAAAAATTACAAACAGTGCAAAGGAGGTCAGTTTCCTTCAATACAATCATGAGTTGCCTCACAACCTTTCCATTTCATTTGTCATGCCATATACATTTTTACATTTTACAGCAAATGAAAATTTCTCCGATACAGTTCGAGGGGTTTCCCATTGATCCAGCCCCTCAGTTCAGCTTGGTGAGGGGACCTTACACTGTGGTCTTTCCCCATTGAGCCTTTGCTGCGGCTGCCCCAAGCTTTAGTGCGTCCCTCAGCACGCAGTCCTGGACCTTGGAATGTGCCAGTCTGCAACATTCGGTCGTGGACAACTCTTTGCGCTGGAAGACCAGCAAGTTTCGGGCAGACCAAAGGGCGTCTTTCACTGAATTGCTAGTCCTCCAATGGCAAAAATAATTTTTTTTTTATTTCCAAAATATACTTTATTCATAAAAATCTGTAAAAATTACATTGCCAAACAGTTTCCAAACAGCACCAAAAAATACAAACATTGCAAGGGAGATCAGTTTCCTTCAATACTGTCATGAGTTTCTTCCCAACCCTTCTGTTTCACAATTGTCATGTCAATTACAGTTTTACATTTACAGCAATTCAGAATATTAACGATACAGTTCGAGGGGTTTCCCATTGATCCAGCCCCTCAGTCCAGCTTGTTGGGGGAACCTTACACTGTGGTCTTTCCCCATTGAGCCTTTGCTGCGGCTGCCCCAAGCTTTAGTGCGTCCCTCAGCACGTAGTCCTGGACCTTGGAATGTGCCAGTCTGCAACATTCGGTGGTGGACAACTCTTTGCGCTGGAAGACCAGCAAGTTTCGGGCAGACCAAATGGCGTCTTTCACCGAATTGATAGTCCTCCAGCAGCAGTTGATGTTTGTCTCGGTGTGCGTCCCTGGGAACAGCCCGTAGAGCACAGACTCCTGTGTTACAGAGCTGCTTGGGATGAACCTTGACAAAAACCACTGCATCTCTTTCCAGACCTGCTTTGCAAAGGCACATTCCAGGAGGAGGTGGGCGACCGTCTCTTCCCCACCACAGCCAACGCGGGGGCACTGTGCGGAGGGGGCGAGACTTCGGGTGTGCATGAAGGATCTGACGGGGAGGGCCCTTCTCACCACCAGCCAAGCTACGTCTTGGTGCTTGTTTGAAAGTTCTGGTGATGAGGCATTCCGCCAAATGACTTTGACGGTCTGCTCGGGGAACCATCCGACAGGATCCACCGTTTCCTTTTCCCGTAGGGCCTTGAGGACATTCCGTGCAGACCACTGCCTGATGGACCGGTGGTCAAAGGTGTTTTCCCGCAGAAACTGCTCCACGAAGGATAGGTGGTACGGCACGTCCCAACTGCATGGAGCGTTCCGCGGCAATGTGACCAGGCCCATCCTTCGCAACACCGGGGACACCGGGGACACTACGACCTCAGCACGTAGTGACACCTGGAGTTTGCGTACTGGGGGTCTACACACAGCTTGATGCAGCCGCACACGAAGGTGGTCATCAGGATGAGGGCCACGTTGGGTACATTTTTCCCGCCCTTGTCCAGAGATTTGAACATCGTGTCCCTCCGGACCCGGTCCATTTTAGATCCCCAGACGAAGCGGAAAATGGCTCGGGTGACTGCCACGGCGCAGGAGTGGGGTATGGGCCAGACCTGCGCCACGTAGAGCAACAACGTGAGCGCCTCGCACCTGATGACCAGGTTCTTACCCACAATGGAGAGAGATCGCTGCCCCCACATGCCCAACTTTTGTCGTACCTTGGCTACTCGCTCCTCCCATGTTTTGGTGCACACCCCGGCCCTTCCGAACCATATCCCCAGCACCTTCAGGTGATCTGACCTGACGGTGAAGGGGACAAAGGATCGGTCAGCCCAGTTGCCAAAGAACATGGCCTCGCTGTTGCTGTGGTTAACTTTGGCTCCCGAGGCCAGTTCGAACTGGTCGCAGATGCTCATCAGTCTGCGCACGGACAGCGGATCCGAGCAGAAAACGGCGACGTCATCCATGTACAGGGAGGTTTTGACCTGAGTGCCTCCGCTGCCTGGGATTGTCACCCCTCTTATGCTCGCATCCTTCCTAATAGACTCAGCAAAGGGTTCAATACAGCAAACAAACAAGACCGGGGACAGAGGACAGCCCTGTCTGACTCCAGATTTGATCGGGAAACTTTCCGATTCCCACCCGTTGATTGAGACTGCGCTACTGATGTTTGTGTAGAGCAGTTGGATCCAATTGCAGATTCCCTCCCCAAACCCCATTTTGGAGAGCACGTCCATCATGTAGGTATGCGATATCCTGTCAAAAGCCTTCTCCTGGTCCAGGCTGATGAGGCAGGTGTCCACCCTCCTGTCCCGTACGTAGGCGATCGTATCCCTGAGTAGCGCGAGACTATCAGAGATCTTCCTGCCGGGTACAGTACTGGTCTGATAGGGGTGAATCACCAACTCCAGAGCAGACTTGACTCGACTGGCTATGACTTTGGACAGAATCTTGTAATCAACATTAAGCAGTGAGATGGGCCGCCAATTTCTGATTTCTGCCCTCTCCCCCTTCTGCTTGTAAATGAGGGTGATGATGCCTTTTCTCATGGATTCTGACATGCTGCCGGCCAGGAGCATACTCTCGTATACTTCCAGCAGGTCCGGGCTGACCCAGTCCCACAGGGCCGAGTACAACTCGACCGGTAAGCCGTCGCTCCCGGGAGTTTTACTCGTCTCGAAAGACTCGACGTCCTTTGTCAGCTCGTCCAGAGTTAGCGGTTTGTCCAGTCCCTCCCTCCTGCTGTCATCTAAGACCTCTGTGATAGATGACAGGAAGGACTGGGAGGCTCTGCTGTCTGTGGGCTTCGCGTCATACAGCCCAGCATAAAAGGATTTGCTGATCCTTAGTATGTCGGACTGCGAAGACGTTACCGAGCCATCTTCTTCCTTCAGGCTGCTGATAACAGAGCTCTCTCTGTGTACCTTTTGGAAGAAGTAACGCGAGCACGTCTCGTCCTGCTCGATGGAGCGGACTCTGGACCGGAAGATGATCTTGGAGGCCTCCTTGGCAAAGACCGAGGCCTGCTGGCTCTTCACCTCTTGGAGGTCCTCCTTGACCTCGACCCCCATTGACTGCAACCGGAGTAGATTTTGCATAATTTTCTGGAGTCGGGACAGTTCCCTCTGTCTCTCTCTCGCCTTCTGAACACCTTTGAATATAAAGAACCTCTTGATGTTCTCCTTAATCGCTTCCCACCAGTGAACTGGAGACTCAAAGAGGGGTTTCACGGTCCTCCAACCATTGTAATCCCTTTTGAGTTCCTCAACGTTCTCTGGGGTCAGCAGTGTCGCATTGAGCTTCCACGTCCCTCTGCCAACCCGCTGGTCGTCCTGTAAGTGACAGTCGGCCAGTAAGAGGCAGTGGTCGGAGAAGAACACCGGCTTGACGTCGGTGGATCCGACCATGACAGCACGGGACACAAACAGGAAGTCAATCCTGGAACGGGCAGACCCGTCCGATCTTGACCATGTGTATCTGCGCTGCGCTCCGTCTGCAGGTTTGCTGAAGACGTCGTGCAGTTTGGCATCCTTAACTGTTTCTACTAGGAATCTGGACGTAGCGTCCAGTTTGCTGTCGTCACTGCCGGATCGTCCAGCCGCATCGATGATGCAGTTGAAGTCACCGCCTAGGATGACCGGCCTGGACGTCGGCAGCAGCAGTGGGAGCTGCTGGAAGACGGTCAGCCGCTCGCTGCGTTGTACCGGGGCAGACACGTTGATCAACCGGAGCGGAGCGTTGTTGTACATCACGTCTGCTACGAGGAGGCGGCCGCCCACCACCTCCTTAACTTCGGAGATGGTGAAGTTACCTCCCCGCAGCAGAATACCCAGGCCGGAGGAACGGCAGTCATTACCCCCCGACCAGATCGATGCCCCGTGGGACCACCATCGCGACCACTGCCTGTAGGTGCTGAGGTGTGGTATTCCACACTCCTGCAGAAACAGTAGGTCAGCTTTGACCTTGGCAAGGTAATCCAAGGTTGAAACACATCGCGTAGTAGATTTAATGCTACGCACATTAATGGAAGCAATTCTTACACCCATTTTTTACTAAAAATTAGTTGTTGCTTCCCATACCATTTGTCCTCGCTACTCCCAGTCCTTCGGGATGTTCCTGCATACCCATCGTGTGCGCAAGCAGTTTCACGTTGGTTGGGCTCAGAAACCCCTCCTGATTTTTCATGCAGGGTTTGTGCCGCTCGGGTGACATCGGGGGGGTCTTGTAGGCAGAGAGCATTGGGTTGTCCTCAGCTGCTTCCATCTGTTCCTCCTCGAAAACATCACAGCTCCCGGTCTCCCGGAGCTCAGGTGCGCCAGACGTGTCTTTGCTCCCGGTGTCCCGGAGCTGAGATGTGTTGGCCACGTCGTTACGTGTGGGGCATTGGGGTTGGGGCACGCCGGGCCCATCACAGCTTCCAGTGCCCGGGGACTGGGATGCTTTATCATCCATCTCGGAGTTCTGCCGCCTCTTTTGAAGGGGCTGTCGTTCCAGCATTTCCCCGTCCAGTGAAGAGGAGTTGTTGCAATGTGATTCAGAAGAGAGCCTCCTCTTGCCACTGGTTTGGGTGGTGGCTTTGGGATGTTTTTTCTTTGTGGTTTTCTTCTGGACCACTTGCCACTGACCTGTTTGTCCATCTGCTGCCTCCTCCTCCATTGATTCTGTCTGTGGAGGAGGGGTTTCCAGGCGCTGGGTAGGTGCTGGGTCGTTGGTTTCAGCTGCCTCCCCTTCCTTCTCAGGTTGAAGTTCCTCACTGCGGAGAAGGTTGTACTCACCTTTCTCGCCAGGTACGTCGAGGTGGCCGGCAGCAGCACTGATGTCAAGGACCCCTTTGGGATCTGGACCAGCAAGCGGCAGGTCAAGGTGACCTTGAAGGTAGATCCCAGTGGAGCCATCATCCACCCTCCCTCCAGCTTCGCTATCGGGGGAAGTCGAGGCTTCTTGGTCTACGCTGGGCAGCCCAGAGTTTGCTGCACCTGTGGCAAATCTGGTCACATGGCAGCCAACTGCAGCACGGTTGTTTGCAAAAACTGCAAGGAGGAAGGCCATCAGACCAAGGACTGTAAGCAGACTAAGTGTTGCAACTTGTGCGGTGCGGCAGGCCATCTCTACAAGACCTGCCCCAAACGTTGCCTCAGCTATGCTCAGGCGGCAAGGTCCAAGGAAAGGCCGGGAGAAGGTTCGACGAAGGCGTCCGCTGTTCGAAAGGAGACCAGCAACCTGCTCCAATGGCAAAAATAATTTTTTTTTTTTTATTCCAAAACATACTTTATTCATAAACATCTGTAAAAATTACATTGCCAGACAGTTTTCAAACAGCACCAAAAAATACAAACATTGCAAGGGAGATCAGTTTCCTTCAATACTGTCATGAGTTCCTTCCCAACCCTTCCTTTCCACAATTGTCATGTCAATTACAGTTTTACATTTACAGCAATTGAGAATATTAACGATACAGTTCGAGGGGTTTCCCATGGATCCAGCCCCTCAGTCCAGCTTGGTGGGGGAACCTTACACTGTGGTCTTTCCCCATTGAGCCTTTGCTGCGGCTGCCCCAAGCTTTAGTGCGTCCCTCAACACGTAGTCCTGGACCTTGGAATGTGCCAGTCTGCAACATTCGGCGGTGGACAACTCTTTGCGCTGGAAGACCAGCAAGTTTCGGGCAGACCAAAGGGCGTCTTTCACCGAATTGATAGTCCTCCAGCAGCAGTTGATGTTTGTCTCGGTGTGCGTCCCTGGGAACAGCCCGTAGAGCACAGACTCCTGTGTTACAGAGCTGCTTGGGATGAACCTTGACAAAAACCACTGCATCTCTTTCCACACCTGCTTTGCAAAGGTACATTCCAGGAGGAGGTGGGCGACCGTCTCTTCCCCACCACAGCCAACGCGGGGGCACTGTGCGGAGGGGGCGAGACTTCGGGTGTGCATGAAGGATCTGACGGGGAGGGCCCTTCTCACCACCAGCCAAGCTACGTCTTGGTGCTTGTTTGAAAGTTCTGGTGATGAGGCATTCCGCCAAATGACTTTGACGGTCTGCTCGGGGAACCATCCGACAGGATCCACCGTTTCCTTTTCCCGTAGGGCCTTGAGGACATTCCGTGCAGACCACTGCCTGATGGACCGGTGGTCAAAGGTGTTTTCCCGCAGAAACTGCTCCACGAAGGATAGGTGGTACGGCACCGCCCAACTGCACGGAGCGTTCCGTGGCAATGTGACCAGGCCCATCCTTCGCAACACCGGGGACAGATAGAACCTCAGCACGTAGTGACACTTGGAGTTTGCGTATTGGGGATCTACACAGAGCTTGATGCAGCCGCACACGAAGGTGGTCATCAGGATGAGGGCCGCGTTGGGTACATTTTTCCCGCCCTTGTCCAGAGATTTGAACATCGTGTTCCTCCGGACCCGGTCCATTTTAGATCCCCAGACGAAGCGGAAAATGGCTCGGGTGACTGCCACGGCGCAGGAGTGGGGTATGGGCCAGACCTGCGCCACGTAGAGCAACAACGTGAGCGCCTCGCACCTGATGACCAGGTTCTTACCCACAATGGAGAGAGATCGCTGCCCCCACATGCCCAACTTTTGTCGTACCTTGGCTACTCGCTCCTCCCATGTTTTGGTGCACGCCCCGGCCCTTCCGAACCATATCCCCAGCACCTTCAGGTAATCTGACCTGACGGTGAAGGGGACAAAGGATCGGTCAGCCCAGTTCCCAAAGAACATGGCCTCGCTCTTGCCGTGGTTTACTTTGGCTCCCGAGGCCAGTTCGAACTGGTCGCAGATGCTCATCAGTCTGCGCACGGACAGCGGATCCGAGCAGAAGACGGCGACGTCATCCATGTACAGGGAGGTTTTGACCTGAGTGCCTCCGCTGCCTGGGATTGTCACCCCTCTTATGCTCGCATCCTTCCTCCAATGGCAAAAATAATGTCATAGTTGTTAAATTTTAAGAAAAAAAGACATGCATTTATTTAGCACCTTTCATGACCTCAGTACATCCCAAAGCACTTTACAGCCAATGAAGTACTTTTGAAATATAGTCAATGTTGTAGTGTAGAAAATTTATAATTTTAAGAAATCAAGACAGGTCAGTCATACAGATAACAACCTTGATCTGCTTCCTTAGTCTGCATGATTCATCTGTCCAAACAATCATGACTGGCTGCAGTTAATATGCAAATAACTCCCCTCCACTAGCTGCACATAGCCTGTATTGTACATTCGCTGTCTGCTCAGGCACCAAGACAAAGGCAATCCTTTCGGAGTACAGCTTTTCTTATTTTAAATAGCACATCCTATGTTTTTACTCCACCTCTCCAATGCTAACATTTATATACCAATTCTCCTTTATAACATCAGACTTGGTTCCTGCTTCTGATTTCAAATTCAACTGCTTGGTTGTCCCTGATTTTATATCAGCTAGTTGGGATATTTAAATATCACAGGAATGGTGCAGCAGAGCAGAGCAAAAGCAGCAGCAGCTGGTAGAAATGCACTGCAATGGTGCAGCTGCATCCTTTACTTTTAGAGGAACTACTCTGATAGGAGGGAAAGCAAAGGAAGGATATAAATCACATATAAGCCAACCTCTCACTTTTAGGTGCAAAATGGGACCTAAATATCTAGTTTTAATTGGATATGGTTTGTTGTTTTAATTTTCAGTAGATTACTCTATTTTCACGTATAAGAAAAATATAATAACTCACTTGTGACTTAACTGTTTCTGAGTTTGTCAGGCCCCCCACACTCGTGGGAATGTTTTCTGTGTGTTACTGAAAGCCTCGAATAGTATCTATTTAACTTTTTAGATTTTTTAAACATTCTAACATGAACCTTAGTTGTTACCATGGCGATAGAACACTTCAACATTGCAAACCGACATTGTAATCTGTGTTGCATAACAAAAGACGGTGGTAACCGTGGCAACAGAACACTTCATTTTAAAACTAGCACTGTGTCCTAACCTTCATTATATTAAAAGGACTGCTGTAAACAGATGTGAGCAAACAGTTTTACAATAGTGCCTTGAAAAATCTGAACTCAACTAGACCACTGAACTTGGATGAACCTCATAAAAGTTACATTCCCTCATTCTGTGCAATGGCAATGTGAAGACATAGTTGTTATGGTCAGGTGAGGAGGCGGGGGGGGGGGGGGGGGGGGGTGTCACAGTCACCCCTTTTGTCCTTTCTCTTATTTGACCACAACAGAGTTTATTCCTTTTTTAAGTCGCAGTTCTGCTTACCACCTCAGTGAGTGTTTTACCTTTTACCTTAATGTGATAATGAAAGAACCAGTCAGGTTTTCCTGAGTTTAAATAAGAAAGAGGTGAGTTTATTATATTTAACAATCTAAAACTGATTAGAAAAAATAATAAATTTGTGCTACACGTTCATGCACACATTCACACGAGACTTACACACAGAAATAGATTACAGAGTGAAAAGTAGATTTTGTGGTTGGATTATAGAGTCCAGAATAAATGGAAATTAAATACACAGTCTGGGAAGTTTATTTATTTATTTTTATTTATTCAGAGATACAGCACTGAAACAGGCCCTTCGGCCTGTCTGTGCCGACCATCAACCACCCATTTATACTAATCCTACACTAATACCATATTCCTACCACATCCCCACCTGTCCCTATATTTCCCTACCACCTACCTATACTAGGGGCAATTTATAATGGCCAATTTACCTACCAACCTGCAAGGCTTGTGGGAGGAAACCGGAGCACCCGGAGAAAACCCACGCAGACACAGGGAGAACTTGCAAACTCCACACAGGCAGTACCCAGAATTGAACCCGGGTCGCTGGAGCTGTGAGGCTGCGGTGCTAACCACTGCGCCACTGTGCCGCCCATAGTTGGATGATTCAGTGGTCTTCTGGCTGAAGTTGTATTCTTGAAGTCCTATGCTGGTCAAAGTGCACTTTGTGGCTAACCCGCTTGGCTCAAGGCTTTCTTGGAAGCAGACTTGTAGGTTGCACTCTTCCCCTAGTCTGTCTGTAGCAATCTGTAGGTTTGGAGGATTCACATTTGCAGTTGGGGTTCAAACTTGTATTATCTGGAGAGAGAGAGAAAGGCACACAGCCTTCCTGCTGCTGCACAATCTGAGTTACTGCCCCGTCTTTGTTCAAGGAAACTTTTAACTTTCACAGAGATAGATAGATGGTCACATGACATCCTCCATGTATTCACTGGAATCTTCTAATGATATTCAAGGTTTGGAATTGGCACCCCAGGCCCCAGGATGCCAGTATTTACACTTGAAAGGGATTTGCTCTTTCAAAGTCAAGGTGTTAGGAATGCCTTGAATGTCATGCTAATGAAGCAATCTTAGGTAATTCAATCACATAGAGCAAGTCATTGTTCTGGGTCCATGGTGGGTCTTTGGATTGTGAAAAGGTGTTTCAGATGCAAATTCTGGTGGCCATTTTGGCTGCGAGTTTTTTTTAAAGTAACTGCAGGATTTGTTTTTCCATTAAAAGTTTAATGTAAATTTCCAACCAATGAATTAATAATCCCTCATTTGGCATTTCGTGTTTTCTTGACATAGTTTATATGCAAGTGTTTTTAATGGAAATCTTGATTTTTGCCTGACCCAGTTGTGGCAATTTTTAAAAATTTCAAGTGGGAGCGGAATTGCTTTTGAAATCGTTTGCCACTATATTTTGGAAAGATGTAAAGGTAACAGGGTTGTAGTGGTGGGTGATTTTAACTTCCCCTATATTGACTGGGACTCACTTAGTGCTAGGGGCTTGGATGGGGCAGAATTTGTAAGGAGCATCCAGGAGTGCTTCTTGAAACAATATGTAGATAGTCCAACTAGGGTTGGGGCCATACTGGAATGAGCCCGGCCAGGTGGTCAAAGTTTCAGTAGGGGAGCCTTTCAGGAACAGTGACCATATTTCCATAAGTTTTAAGGTACTTGTGGATAAGGATAAGAGTAGTCCTCGGGTGAAGGTGCTAAATTGGGGGAAGGCTAATTATAACAATATTCGGCAGGAACTGAAGAATTTAGATTGGGGGCGACTGTTTGAGGGTAAATCAACATCTGACATGTGGGAATCTTTCAAACATCAGTTGATTAGAATCCAGGACCAGCATGTTCCTGTGAGGAAGAAGGATACGTTTGGCAAGTTTCGGGAACCTCAGATAACGCGGGATATTGTGAGCCTAGTCAAAAAGAAAAAGGAAGCATTCGTAAGGGCTGGAAGGCTAGGAACAGACGAATCCCTTGAGGAATATAAAGACAGTAGGAAGGAACTTAAGCAAGGAGTCAGGAGGGCTAAAAGGGGTCATGAAAAGTCATTGGCAAACAGGATTAAGGAAAATCCCAAGGCTTTTTATACATATATAAAGAGCAAGAGGGTAACTAGGGAAAGGGTTGGCCCACTCAAGGACAGAGAAGGGAATCTATGTGCGGAGCCAGAGGAAATGGGCGAGGTACTAAATGAGTACTTTGCATGAGTATTCACCAAAGAGAAGGACTTGGTGGATGATGAGCCGAGGGAAGGGAGTGTAGATAGTCTCAGTCATCTCATTATCAAAAAGGAGGAGGTGTTGGGTGTCTTGCAAAGCATTTAGGTAGATAAGTCCCCAGGGTCTGATGGGATCTACCCCAGAATACTGAGGAAGGCAAGGGAAGAAATTGCTGGGGCCTTGACAGAAATCTTTGCATCCTCATTGGCTACAGGTGAGGTCCCAGAGGACTGGAGAATAGCCAATGTTGTTCCTTTGTTTAAGAAGGGTAGCAAGGATAATCCAGGAAATTATAGGCCAGTGAGCCTTATGTCAGTGGTAGGGAAATTATTAGAGAAGATTCTTCAGGATAGGATTTACTCCCATTTGGAAACAAACGAACTTATTAGCGAGAGGCAGCATGGTTTTGTGAAGGGGAGGTCGTGTCTCACGAATTTGATTGAGTTTTTTGAGGAAGTGACGAAGATGATTGATGAAGGAAGGGCAGTGGATGTTATCTATATGGACTTCAGTAAAGCCTTTGACAAGGTCCCTCATGGCAGACTGGTACAAAAGGTGAAGTCACACGGGATCAGAGGTGAGCTGGCAAGATGGATACAGAACTGGCTCGGTCATAGAAGACAGAGGGTAGCAGTGGAAGGGTGCTTTTCTGAATGGAGGGATGTGACTAGTGGTGTTCCGCAGGGATCAGTGCTGGGACCTTTGCTCTTTGTAGTATATATAAATGATTTGAAGGAAAATGTAGCTGGTCTGATTAGTAAGTTTGCGGATGACACAAAGGTTGGTGGAGTTGCAGATAGTGATGAGGATTGTCAGAGGATACAGCAGGATATAGATCGGTTGGAGACTTGGGCGGAGAAATGGCAGATGGAGTTTAATCCGGACAAATGTGAGGTAATGCATTTTGGAAGGTCTAATGCAGGTGGGAAGTATACGGTAAATGGCAGAACTCTTAGGAGTATTGACAGGCAGAGAGATCTGGGCGTACAGGTCCACAGGTCACTGAAAGTGGCAACGCAGGTGGATAAGGTAGTCAAGAAGGCATACGGCATGCTCACCTTCATCGGTCGGGGCACAGAGTATAAAAATTGGCAAGTTATGCTGCAGCTGTACAGAATTTTAGTTAGGCCACACTTAGAATATTGCGTGCAATTCTGGTCGCCACACTACCAGATGGATGTGGAGGCTTTGGAGAGGGTACAGAAGAGGTTTACCAGGATGTTGCCTGGTCTGGAGGACATTAGCTATGAGGAGAGGTTTGATAAACTCTGATTGTTTTCACTGGAACGACGGAGGTGGAGGGGCGACATGATAGAGGTTTACAAAGTTATGAGCGGCATGGACAGAGTGGATAGTCAGAAGCTTTTTCCCAGGGTGGAAGAGTCAGTTCCTGGGGACATAGGTTTAAGGTGAGAGGGGCAAAGTTTAAAGGGGATGTGCGAGGCAAGTTCTTTACACAGAGGGTGGTGAGTGCCTGGAACTTGCTGCCGGGGGAGGTGGTGGAAGCAGGTACGATAGTGACGTTTAAGAGGCATCTTGACAAATACATGAATAGGATGGGAATAGAGGGATACGGTTCCCGGAAGTGCAGAAGGTTTTAGTTTAGGCAGGCATCAAGATTGGCTCAGGCTTGGAGGGCCGAATGGCCCGTTCCTGTGCTGTACTGTTCTTTGTTCTTTTGTATATTTTTTTAGTTTAGCTTAGTGATACAGCACTGAAACAGGCCCTTCGGCCCATCGAGTCTGTGCCGACCATCAACCACCCATTTATACTAATCCTACACTAATCCCATATCCCTACCTGTCCCTATATTTCCCTACCACCTAGGGGCAATTTATAATGGCCAATTTACCTATCAACCTGCAAGTCTTTGGCATGTGGGAGGAAACCAGAGCACCCGGAGGAAACCCACGCAGACACAGGGAGAACGTGCAAACTCCACACAGGCTGTACCCAGAATTGAACCCGGGTTACTGGAGCTGTGAGGCTGCGGTGCTAACCACTGCGCCTCATTTCTCGTTGTAAAAGTTCTGTTGCCATGTTTACATGTTCTTTGTCTTCTATAATTTCTAAAATTAAGTTTTCACCGTGGAAATTCAATTGTTGTTTTAAAGGAGGTTATGATTCCACACAGTTATGTTATTGTTTTCAAACGTTTGCGCTAATACAAAGTCTCCTAGCAGACAACTATCAATTTCCATTCATTTCCCCATCCATCATCCAAAGCCAAAATGTTTTTGTGAGTTATATTGAATAAAAGATCGTAGTTGGGGTCTGGGAGATAAGAGTTGCCATTGCTTTACATCACAACAGATCCTAATACTTACTCCCCCTTTACTCTTGGTTTATCTAGATATCATGGGGGAAATTATGACTTTGGATGATAGTGTAAACGGTAATAACAATTCAGCTGCACGTTATTCATCTCTCCAGAAAATCGGGATGTAGAACGGGTGGTTGATTCCATATCGTCCGTTTTACACTATCGACCAAAGTCAAAATTACTCCCTTTACTCAGCAATAAAAACATGGTTCAATAAATATTCCTCAAATTAAAAATCTTAAAGTTCATATCCCAGTCTGGGCATGGTCTGGTTGAGAGGTGGATGAGGTGAGTTTTGCGGTCATCAGCTCAAGGGAAAGGAGCTACGGTTACCAATTCTTCAGGATTGTTTTAAAGTTTTCAGGAATTACGGATTAAACTCCTGGGTATTGCTATGAGAAACCCAGAAGAAAAATCATAGAGGCATTAAAAAAATATGTTTTTGCATTTTCTATTAAGACATTCATTTATGATTTATAAAGATATTGGAGAAAGGGAGAAAAGGATATTTGATTGGGTCAAACGATTGGAAGCGGGAGGTCATGTGGTGAAACCTCCCAGAATATGTCCAACTTGAGATGGCAACCCTAAGCAAGACTGACCTTGCAGGCTCAACTGAAATGAAATTATTTATAAGTTTTTTTATATTTTTGAGCCGCCTTCAATGATCCCTTTAAGGCCCGCTGGTTAGGCTGCAGCACAAGGATGAGGGCACCTCATTGCTGAGGCACCTTTGAAGATTGGTATGTTTGGGGACAGCGGGGCCAGGAAGACAGGTCCCAGTAATCGGGGTGGGAGCGGGGGTGGGGGGGGGGGGGGGTGGGGGTGGGGAAAAGAGTCATGGGGCACTGGCAGTGGCTAGATGTGCGGTGGGGGGGCTGCTGGGGACCCTCTCCGTAGGCCATGGAGCGCCCATCAAGGAGGGTTCCCCACCCCAGGAAATCAGTAGGAGGTCAGCAGGGTTTACCCGGCAGTCTCTCCATGCAGCGCAGGCCCTCGGATGGGAGGTGGCCCTTAAGTGGCTCAAATGTCTGCCCACTGGCAGCTGCACATCTGAGGTGCCCACTGCTGGCAACATGCCATGACACCAGCATATTTTCAGCCCTCCTGCTTCCCAGCCCGTCTCCAATAGGCCAGGAAAATTCAGCCCATTATATCATCAATAGGAAAAGCATAATTTAAACAATCAGATTCTTTCCTCAAAATTTATGGAATAAAATATTAGGAGTCTATCATCCAGATTTACCGTCACCAGGATGCACACTCATTCATGGTGCCGAACAGAAACATCGATTTTAGGAGGAATATAAAAGCACAGCGCAAGCGACTGGATCTTTCCACAAGCTGAAAAACCCATAAAGAATAAAAAGTGATAAAAGTAATTTATTATTAGCATCCTGTTAATACTGAGAACAATTGGTCCAGCCTGTTTTCTATGTAACAGCTGGCTAAGGTTGATTGGGTAAATAGACTAAAAGTTATGGCGGTAAATAAACAGTGGGAAACACTTAAAATCAATTCAAAATATTCAAGAAAAATACAATCCATTAGAAAAAACAAAAACTCAGTGAGAAAGATCCATCTGTGGCCTACTAGGGAAGTTAAGGATAGTATTAGATTAAAAGAAGAGGCTAATGATTTTGCAAAGGTTAGTAGTAAGCCCGAGGATTGAGTGTGTTAGAAGCCAGCAAACAGCAACCAAAAAGTTGATAAAAAAGGAAAAATAGAATGACAGTAAACTAGCCAGGAATATAAAATCTGATTGTAAAAGCTTTTACAAGTATATAAGAACAGTAGAGTAGCTAAAGTAAACGTTAGTCCCTTTCAGGAAGAGACAGCAGAAATTATCATGAGGAATGAGGAAATGGCAGGGGCATTGAACAAACATTTTGTGTCTGTCTTCACAGTAGAAGACACAAATTCCTTATCAGAAATCGAGGGTAACTAAGGGGTAAATAAGAGTGAGGAAATTAAGGTAATTAGTATCAGCGAAGAAAAAATATTGGAGAAACTAAAGGGATGAAAAGCCAGCAAATCCACAGGACCTGATGGGCTACATCCTAGGGTTCTGAAAGAGGCAGCTGCAGAGATAGTGGATGCACTGATTATGATTTCCCCAAATTCTCTAGATTCTAGAATGTTCCCAGTGGATTGGAAGGTAGCAAATTTAACACTGCTATTCAAGAAAGGAGGGAGAGAGAAAACAGGGAACTAAAAGCCAGTTATTCTGACATCAATCATCAGGAAAATGCTAGAATCTATTATTAAGGAAGTCTTAACAATGCAGTTAGGAAATCATAGTCTGATCAGACAAAGTCAAAATAATTTTATGAAAGGAAAATGGTGTTTGACACATTTATTAGAATTTTTTGGGGATGTAACTAGTAGGGTAGATAAGGAAGAAACCAGTAGATGCCGTATACTTGGATTTCCAAAAGACATTCGATAGATGCCACACAAAAGGTTAATATGCAAGATAAGGGCTCGTGGATTTGGGGGTAACATATTAGCATGTATAGAGGATTGGTTAACTGACAGAAATCAGAAAGTAGGGATAAATGGAGCATTTTTAAGTTGGTAGGCTGTAACAAGTGGAGTGCCGCAATTGGACGAAGAAATCGAGAGTAATATATCCAAGTTTGCTGATGATACAAAGCGAGGTAGGAATGTAAGCTTGAGGAGGACACAGAGTGCTGCAAAGAAATATAGACAGGTTAAATGAGTGGGCAACAAGGTAGTAGATGGAGTATAATGTGGGGAAGTGAGAGTTTATTCACTTTGGTAGTAAGAAAAGAAAAACTGAAAGGTCATGTTCATGTTCAGAGAGACTTGGGTGTACTCATACAAGGAAAACAGAAAGTTAGCATGTAGTTTCAGTAAGCAATTAGGAAGACAAATGGCACATTGGCCTTTATTGCAAGGGGAGAGGAGTACAAGAATAAGGAAGTCTTTCTATAATTGCATAGGGCTTTGGGGCGATCACATCTGGAGTATAGTACACAGTTTTGGTCTCCATATTTAAGGAAGGATATACTTGCATTGGAGGTGGTACAGCAAAGGTTTACTAGATTGTTTCCTGGAATGAGAGGGTTGTCCTATGATGAGAGGCTGAGTAAATTGGGTCTATACCTTCTGGAGTTTAGAAGACTGAGAGGTGATCTCATTGAAACATACAAGTTTCTGAAGGGGCTTGACAGGGTGGACACGGAGAGGTTGTTTCCCCTGGCTGGGGAATCTGGAACATGGGGGCAGTCTCAGGATAAGGGGTTGAGCATTTAGAACTGATATGGGGAGAAATTTCTTCACTCAGATGGTTGTAAATCTTTGGAATTGTCTACCCCAGAGGATTGTGTATGCTCCGTCATTTATTTAAGGCTGAGATAGACAGATTTTTAGCCTATCAGGGAATCAAGTGATATGGGAGCAGTTGGGATAGTAAAGTTGAGGCAGAAGATCAGCCATGATAGTATTGAATGGCGGAGCAGGCTCGAGGGGCCATATGTTCTTTTATTTTTATTCATTCATGGGATGTGGGTGTCGCTGGCTGGACCAGCATTTATTGCCCATCCCTAATTGCCCTACGCCTGCTCTTATTTCTTATCTACATTGTGAACAAATTAGTTGTAAATGTACTGATTTCTGTTAACTTTGTTCATAGAAAAAAGAAATAAAAACATACAATTCTTGAAATGCATAGCATCAGCTAAAAGAATCTTTGTTTTGAATGGGATCTTTCATCAAATTTATTTCAGACTTCCAGAATCAATGTTTTTCTTTCAATCTAAGAAGACTCTAAGAAAAATATTAGTAAACAATACCAAATGTCTCTTCTACAGCCTGCTTTTGTCTCAAACCTTTAGTTCCAAACTGTAAATAAAAATCAATGGAAATTATTTGTTAAAATGTATAGGAAGCCATAGATTGTACATTCACATCACTTTAACTCTGAGGCCAGCTTATTGATTGGCAGGAGCCTGTGTACAGAACAGTGCTCAGTGACTTGATTATATAAATTGCATATTGCTCAAATTTGATGACTGCTAGGAAAACTTGAATGTTTTAATAACAGATGCTAGAAAGAAAACAAGTAAATAAATTTTACTTAACGTTGAGTGGGCAGAGTATGCTGCCCGAAATGTAAAAGCCTCCTAGTTCTTCTCAGAACTCCTTCTCTAAGGAAACAACTGCTCTTTTCAGTGCAAATTCACATTCTGTAAAACTATGTCTTACTCAACATTACTGCTCTCCCCATGAAAACCTTCAAACAACTTTTAAATTTTACTTAGTTCTTACTAATATGTTGGGTTAGAGCCAAGCGACAACTGCAGTGTTAAACTTGCATATAATATCTTGCTTCAACATAACAGTTTACAAAGTTTATTTTATAAAAAATAGAAAGACTATACAGAAAGTCCTGTCCA
Source organism: Heterodontus francisci (assembly GCF_036365525.1). NCBI lineage: Eukaryota > Metazoa > Chordata > Chondrichthyes > Heterodontiformes > Heterodontidae > Heterodontus > Heterodontus francisci. Next base: position 113,569,891 of record NC_090375.1, on the reverse strand, counting down.
GTAAGAAATATAACAAAATCAATTATGTAGTGCAAGTGTATATTTTTGTTTACCATCATCAAAGCATCTTTTTCCATTGGTTGAACAATTCATGACAGTTTTGTTTAAATGCAATAAGCTGCTACAAATCAATACAATAGCGTCCTCAGAAGAGTTGATAACATGAACACATTGTAAGATATGACTCATAAGGAGGTGGTTACCTACATTGATGCTCATCAGCCAAAGGGCAAACCCAGACTGCAGGAATACCCTATCTGCATTGTATATGCTTTCTCGTACACTGGTCCTCGAGTAACATGGGAAGCTCAGGGCAGTAACCTCGCGTTTATCCAATCGAACTTCACATACCATTTTCAAAACATAAAGTGTGCCAATAAGAAAAATTGTTGAAAAATTATCCTATCTGTAATTGGTTTGTTTTATTTCTTGCTTTACAACATCACAAGCCTTTTGGCAGGTGGTTGGTTTTGTCAAAGCAAAATCCCTGCTGGTGCAGAGGATTATCTGCGGGACAGTGTGTGTTAAAGCGGAGAGGGGATGATAGCTGACTGATGGTGGGAGCTCGGAGCTCGGCTGTTGACGGAGGCTGACTGACTACCGCCGCTCAGTTACCCGGCCCAGCTCCCCGTTAATGATAATACACCGAGAATAATCCTCATCCCGAGCCGGAGATGGCGTGTTTTGAAGGAGGCGGCGAGACATGAGGAAGCGCTGTTATAAAGAGGAAAAGAACAGGAGGAGGGGGGAGGCCTCCGTGTCTGGGCCGCGCCGGGCTCCGCCACCGCCGATGGGATTTCTCAAATAGGCGCTGGAAGAAGCGAAGGCGGGAGAGAGCAGCAAAACAAACCCCGTCCGGACCGGAGGCAGCGCCCAAAGATGGGCCTGGGAGAGAGCGGCTGTGCCCGGGAGTCGGTGGCTGAGATCGGCCAGTGTTTGTCTTCAGTCGGAAACCGAGATACCTGAAGCTGCGGCTGCAGCAGCGAGGCCGGCCCGGGAGCGGAGAGAGGCCCGGCTCTGGCCCCGGCCGGTGTGTGTCCGGCCTCCCCCCGGCCCCGGTTCATGCTCTTTCTCTCGATGCCTACCCTGCAGCTGTGGTAGTTTTGCTGTCGCTGCTGTTGGTGTTTTGTTTCCCCCCCCCAGTGCTCGAAGGCTCGGCTTGGCTCGGTTCCCGGTCCAATGGCACTATGTTACCAGTACCAGTTACCGGTGCTGCCTCTCGACAGGCCGGTACCCAAACATGTCCTGAGCCGCAGAGGCGCCATCAGCTTCAGCTCCAGTTCGTCCCTGTTCGGCTGCGCCAACCCCAGAGTCCTGTCCCAGGTAAGAGGCCAGCGGCTCTCCCGCGAAAGCTCTTTCACACCAGCATTATTACCCACCTGTTTCTACACCTTCAGATCATCGGTCCGTTCATATTTCCCCTAATTTACACTAATTCGACTCCTGTTGAAATGTCACCTTCATTTAACTCGTCTTTACTGGTATTATTCTTCTGAATTCCTCATTTATGGATGCCAATAATTTATATCCACCGATCACCATTTCATGTGTCTGATCAAGTGCTTTCCCTTGGTTAAATTCGTATATAAAATGACTTTTTTACTATAAGAACCTTTCAATAATGACTCTTGTTTGGGGGGGTATACCTACAGGATCACTGGCATCCAGGTGTGTAAGGGCTGAAATAAAAGCAGAAAGTGCTGGAAATGTTTATTTCAGATTTCCAGCATCCACAGTATTTTGCTTTTATTTTAGTGTAAATGCTGATTGTGTGGGAGCATCATCATCCAGCTAATCCTCTTCTTGCAAGATTGTGTACATTTCCCTGGAGATTAGAGAATTGTTAGTTTGGTAGATGCTTGGCTAAATCATTACAGACCAAAGTTTGAATTCGGTATGTTCCTGATGTATGAACATACGAATTAGGAGCAGGAGGAGGCCACTCGGCCCTTTGAGCCTGCTCCGCCATTCAGTAAGTTCATGGCTGAACTGATTACTCCACATTTCCACCTACCCCCGAAGTATTCTTGGTATCATACCACCCTGAGCTATTGGGAGAGTCCAAAGGCCATTTATTTCTTCTGCCATTTTTTCTTTCTTGCCCTGAATATGTTGAAACTACTGGAGTGTGGGTGTATGTCCAAGAAATCATTATTTACGTGCGAGTCTATACAGGATATTTGACCATAGATATAACGAAATGCAATCCTGTTCTCCATAGTTTTCGGTAGGAGTTTATAAAAAATGCATTCTTAGTATATGGGTGACACTGGCAAGGCCAGCATTTAAGTTGCCCATCCCTAATCATCCCAGAGAAACTGGTAGCAGCTCACCTTCTTGAACCGTTGTAGTCTGTGTGGTTAAGGTGGTCCCACAATGCTGTTGGGTAGAGAGTTCGAAGATTTTTGGCTTGGCAACAATGAAGGAATGGCGATATATGTCTCTGATGTGTGCCTTGTACTGCAACATGGAGGTGATGGTGTTTCCAATGCTGAACATGTGGAGGAAGTTGCAGGTTTGGAAATGCTGTTGAAATACCTTTGAATTACTGCAATATGTCCTGTAGATCAGACACATTGCAGCCAAGGTATGCTAATGCCAGAGAGAGTGGTTGTTTACGCCAGTGAATGAGGTTCCAATCAAGTAGACAGCTTTGTCTTGGATGGTGTTAAGCTGCTTTCTGTTGTTGGAGCTGTGCTCATCCAGACAATGCACCCCTGATTTATAGATGGTGGAGAAGCTTTGGGGAGTCAGGAGGTGAACCATCACTGCAGGATACTCAGCTTCTGACCTGTTATAGTAGCCACAGAATTTACGCAGCTGGTCCAGTTCTGTTTCTGGTCAATGTTGACCACCTCGCCCCCGGATGTAGTTGATAGGGAACTTGGTAATGCGATTGAATGCCAAAGGGAGGTGGTTATGTTCTTTCTTGTTGGAGATCGTTGTTGCCTGACACTTGTGTTACTTGTCACTTAGTAGCCCAAGCCTGCATATTGTTCAGGTCTTGCTGCAACCAGAAGTTACTGGATGGTGATCAGGAGCTAGAACTTTGCCCAAAATTTTTCACTTCTTTCTAGTCCAGAGGCACTTGGGCCCACTGCAGTTCTCATACTGCTGTCGCAGCTGAGAGTAACTACCTCCGTAGAAACTGGCAATTTGCCACTTGCGTGTTCCATTTATTTCAGGCAGAAACAGGTGTTTACTCAGTAGTTTGCACCTTGTAAAGATACAATTTCCTTGTATACTTAATCATTGCTAGCTTGTGTTGGGTTGCAGCTTGCATTACTCAGTACTGATTGCAATAACAAACGTGTTCAATATGTAAATCGTACCTCATTAAAGTCCAATTACATGGTGTACTTAATTCCCTCTAAATGGTGTGCATTAAAGCATCAATAGTGAGTTTCTACTGTCTTGTTCAATAGTAATAGTTGGCATCCTACCATCTATGAAAGATGGTGGACATGCAGCAAACAATCCATTTAGGTGGGGTGTCTTTTCTTGGTGCACTTTTGATGGCTGTGAAGGCCAATCCTTGAGAGGCAGGTTCTGCCAAGTGACACTATGAGTTGTTGTTTTTGACATTGGTGTCTGTTGCCAAGCTGCTGTAGCCACTGGTCGTGGTGGTGTACGCCAGTCGACAGGATGTGATGCCATTTCGCTCTTCGCCAGCTAGTGACTCCCAGGTGCGATAATTGACATTTAGGGCCTTCATGTCACGCTTGCAAGCATCCTTGAAGCGGTGCTTTGGAAGCCTCACTGGTCGTCTGGCCCTGGCTATTTCACCATACAGAAAGTCCTTGGGTATGCGACCGTCTTCCATGCTGTGGACGTGTCCGATCCACCTCTGTTTGATTAGTACCAATATACTTGGGAGCTCTGCCTTTGAGAGGACTGCCACATTCATGATTTTTGTCCTGCTAGGGTATACCCATCATGCGCCGCAGAGAACAAAGATGGAAATTATTGAGCTTCTTTTCCTGGTAGCTGTAAGTCACTCATGTTTCACAATAAGGTGCTGAGAACACAGGACTTATAAACCATCAGCTTGGTCCTAAGGGTCAGTTTGGTGTTAGTCCATGCGTGTTTCGCAAGTCAGTTAAAGGTCGTAGCTGCTTTCCCTATGCTGTAGAAACAAGAACACAAAAAATAGGAGCAGGAGTAGACCATATGGCCCTTCGAGTGTGTATCAGGCTCTGTATCAACGGATAGATTGTCTGTCACTGTGGACCCAAGGTGGCAGAATTTGCTAAACACTTCCAGTGGGGTATTCAATAGTTTAAAAAAAATTCATTCATGGGATGTGGGCATCGCTGGCCAGGCCAGCATTTATTGCCCATCCCTAATTGCCCTTGAGAAGGTGGTGGTGAGCTGCCTTGTTGAACTGCTGCAGTCCATGTGGAGTAGGTACACCCACAGTGCTGTTAGGAAGGGAGTTCTGGGATTTTGACCCAGCGACAGTGAAGGAACGGTGATATAGTTCCAAGTCAGGGTGGTGTGTGACTTGGAGGGGAACTTGCAGGTTGTGGTGTTCCCATGCATTTGCTGCCCTTGTCCTTCGAGGTGGGTTTGGAAGGTGCTGTCTAAGGAGCCTTGGTGCGTTGCTGCAGTGCATCTTGTAGATGGTACACCCTGCTGCCACTGTGCGTCGGTGGTGGAGGGAGTGAATGTTTGTAGATGGGTTGCCAATCAAGCGGGCTGCTTTGTCCTGGATGGTGTCGAGCTTCTTGAGTGTTGTTGGAGCTGCACCCATCCAGGCAAGTGGAGAGTATTCCATCACCCTCCTGACTTGTGCCTTGTAGATGGTGGACAGGCTTTGGGGAGTCAGGAGGTGAGTTGCTTGCCACAGGATTCCTAGCCTCTGACCTGCTCTTGTAGCCACGGTATTTATATGGCTACTCCAGTTCAGTTTCTGGTCAATGGTAGCCCCTAGGATGTTGATAGTGGGGGATTCAGTGATGGCAATGCCATTTGAATGTCAAGGGGAGATGGTTAGATTCTCTCTTGTTGGAGATGGTCATTGCCTGGCACTTGTGTGGTGCGAATGTTACTTGCCACTTATCAGCCTAAGCCTGGATATTGTAACAGCATTACCCTTTTCAAACATTCAATGCATATAATGTACAAATAGTGTTAGCACCAACATGGCTGCTTTAAGTGGTGTGGGCTGTAGTTTCTTTTTTGTAGTTTTCTAGCCATTTTCCTTGCAGGCATTTCCAAACTACTCAGTTCTGATTGACTCAAAGTGAAACGGCAGGAAATAAAGAGCAATGGTCACATAATATGAAATCCACATATGTACTATTTTTATATTAAAAGATATATAATTCTAAAAAGTCACAGTATACCCTTACTTTATGGATCATAATTTTGTGAGACTCGGCTATGTGTATTTGCCAATATTTCCTTTCAATCCTCCCATGTGACATTGCAGGTAACTTTTTTTTTACTTTAAATTTACTTTATCTCTTCTATCTGCCTGTTCCCTGTAGCTAAGATTTTTTTTTAACTTGTTTTTATTTCCGAGCACCACCAGGTAATGTTTAAATTTTGAGGTTAATTTCATTTAAAATTTCCTCATCTTGGTGCTACCTCCAAAGGCTTCATGCCTTTCTCTGACCAACTTCTTCTCCCTGGGCCTATCCATCTTCACAGGACTTGGGGCCCCCTGTCGTGCTTCTGTCTCCCACCCCCCACCCCTTTCCTTCTTGCTGGCCCTCTGCGCTCTTATGGGCCTTCCTCCCCTGGTGCTAAAGCCCATGTTGCATGCCCTCACTTTGTCCCTTATGTGATTTGTGATGCTGGTGTGTTGCTTTATTGTGTCTTTTTTGTCTCTTCGCACACAACTTGCCCCAGTTGTGTGGAGGGATGATGCAAGCAGTGGAGGTGTTCAAAAGTAGTGGTAGATGGGGAGGAGCAGGAGGGAAAGCAAGGGGAGGAGCAGGAGGGAAAGCAAGGGGAGGAGCAGGAGGGAAAGCAAGGGGAGGAAGTAATTGGTGGTGTGAGAATGGGCATGCAAGGGGAGGAAACAGTAGACTAATGGGCAGAGCACAGTACAGGGACAGGCAGGGCATTGGAAGGGATTGAGGAGGCAATGTAAACAAGGGGGTGCTGGAAAGTGAAAGGTTGAGGAAGAATCTTGATGTGAGGCTCTGGGATTAAATGTCAGGTAAGTGGGCTAGAGTGCTGCTGCTTCATAACTAAAGCCTTTTGTTCCTGGTTGCATCCACATAAACCTCTTCTGTGCTTTCTCTGTGACCTTGATCGCCTTCCTAAAGTCTACCTAATGCTGGACATTATATTCTGACTACAGCCTACCAATGACCTTTAACATTGCATCTTTGCCTCTGACCCTTGGATTCCATGCACTGCCTTTTTAAAAAAAAAATTGACTACTTGTCTTCTCACTTTAAAAAAAAAAATTATGTTTCTGAACCCAGAAGTTCTTTGTTCCTTTCTTAAAGTTTTATAGATTAGTATATATTTCCTCTTAAATGGATTATATTTGTCTGAAATGACTTGCCTTTTACAAGTCCATTCTGGTTGTCCTTGAATAATCTATGTCTTGCCAGGAGTATTAACTTTTCCCTTGTGCAGTTTAGCTGCTTGATCTGTAGTTACCCAGATAAACTCTCTTTCTTCCCTCTTCAAAAGAAGTGTTAGATTGATAATCTTTCGATTCTGTGGCACAACTTCTATATCTAGGGATATTTGAAATATTTTAATCAAAGCCTCTGCTATTTTCTCAGCATTCTCAGATGCATTTCATTATGTGCTCCGTGCTCTTTCCACTTTAAATTGCACCACCTTTTTCTATATTGCTTCCTTATCTGTAGTTATTTTATCTAATTGTTGTACCACATTTTGGTCTTTTATTCACATTTATGTGTAAAACCGTAGAAAGTATCACTTATTATCTCCACCACTCCTTCATCCTCCATGAATCAATTCCCTTTTTTGTCTCTAATGCGTTTTAAAAATCCTTTAATTTTCTTTATCTCCTAGTCTTTCCATTTGCGCGCTCTCATGGCCGAATATTTTTTTGTTTCTCTCCTATATTTGCTATACCCTGTTTGATTTTCTATTATTTTATTAACCCTAGATTTGCCATGTACCTTTTTAAAATCTCATTTAAATTTTTCAACTCATCCAATGAACTTCAATGCAACCGTTTTTACTTTTTGTGGGGAATGTCTAATATGTTTGCTGATCAACTTTAGTTTGAAAGATTCCAATTGTTTCTTCCCTGGCTGTCTGTCAGTTTTTCCTGTTGATTTATTTAGAATAGTTTCCTTTCTCTTTCATTAATATTTGCTTTTTCCAATCAAGTATCTTTATCTTTTGGGGTATGGGTGTCTTTGGCAAGGCCAGCATTTATTGCCCAGCCTTGGTTGCCCTTCAGAAGGAAGTGGTGAGCTGCCTTCTTGACGAGCTAACATCCATGTGGTAAAGCTATTCCCAGAGTGCTTTTAGGTATGGAGAGCTAGGATTTTAATCAACCACCTATGACGAAGTGGGGATATGTTCGTCTGGATGGTGTGTGACTTGGGTGAGGGTGGGGGGTGGTGCTGGGGGTGGAATTTGGAGTTCCATGCATTGCTGTCCTTGTCATCCTAGATGGTGAACGTTGTGTTTTTGGGCGGTAGTTTCGAAGAAGTCTTGAAGATTTCTTGTAGTGCATCTTGTAGACAGTGCTGAAGGTACAGTATGCCGTGTTGGAGCTAGTGGATGGGCTACTTTGTCCTGAATGGAATCAAGTTTATTAGTGTTATTGCAGCTGCACCCATCCAATCAAGTGGAGAATATTCCAAAATACATAAGTGGAAAGTATTTCTAACCAAATAGATTTAGCTTGTTCAGTATTCCTTGTAATATTTCTCATGTTCTACTGCTGTAATTGAATCTTTGATTAATGTTGTCAGTTCTTCCTCTCTTTTCCTACTCTATGCCTCCTGAATATTTCATAACCAGGAATATTTAGTATCCAGTGCTGACTAAGCCACCTCTTCACTGCTTCTTATGCTGATGACTGGTCAACAATGTTTCCCTTTGTAACCAACTTGCTTTGCCAGCAGGGTGAACACTCTTGAAATATATATTCCAGGAATGTGGGAACAGAAGTAGGCCATTCAGCCCCTCAAGCCTCTTCCGCCACTATTCAATGAGATCATGGCTTGTTTGTATCCCAACTCTTTACCTGCCTTTGCTCCATATCACTTGTATTCTTGGCGAGCAAAAAATCTATCTTTGATTCAAAATTATTAATTGAGCTAGCATCCACTGTTTTTTGTGGGAGAATTCCACTTACACCACTGTTTGCATGAAGAATTGTTACCTAACTTCTCTTCTGACTCTGATTTTAGGGTTATGTTCTCTTCTTTTACACTGCCCCAGCACTGGAAAAGGTTTCTCCCACTCCACCCTTTCAATTCCTTTCAAAATACCTGAAACATCAATCAAATGACCCCCCCCCCCCCACCCCCGTGCTCTTGCTCTCATCTTGCTCCTTGTGTGCTCTCTCCATCCTTTTGCTCTCCCGTGCCCCTGTTCGCCACCCTATGCTGCTCTCCCCTGCTCTCCATCTACTTTCTCCAAGCTCCTGCTCTCTCTAGGCTCCTGCTCTCTTTGGGCTCCTGCCCTTGTCAAGGTTAGACAGACTCAGCAGTGAGAAACAGGCACACCCATCTTGCTGATATCTAAGTAAATACCTGTGTTCTTAAAAGCCGTATTAAAACACTCTTTACATGTAGTACTTTCATATTATGAGGATTATATAGAATTATAATTTAGATGGTGAGATCCATGATTACTAGTTCATTTAGAAAGGGGTCCTTGTACTAGAAAAGTTTGGGAACCACTGCTGTAACTAAGGCTTTGTATAGCTGTAGTAAACTTTCCTCCCCTTTATATGCTAGCACTCTAGGTATTAGGCTAACATCCTATTAGCCTTCTGGATTTTTCTTTGTACCAGACCACTACATTTTAGTGATCTGTGTACATGGATTGCCTAAATCTTTCTCAACTTTTACTGTTCCTAGCTTTTTATCACTGGAAAAAAAATAGTTGGATCTATCTTTTTTTGATCCAAAATGGATGACCTCACACTTACCTGTGTTGAAATCCATCTACCACAGTTTTTCCCATTCACTTTATTGATGTGGCTTTAATTTTGTGCTGCTCTATCACCAATCTTTGTGTCATTGGCAAATTTGGATAAATGGTTTTCTATTATGTTGTCAAAATCATTACTACATTATATGTATGGTTGAGGCCTCAGCACATATGCTTGTGGGAAACTACTACTCACGTCCTTTATAATTCATGCACATACCCATTAACCCTACTCTCATTCTTCTACCACTGAACCAATCTAACTAGGTCAGTAGTTTCTCCTCAGTTCAATTTTAATTTCAGCCTGCAGTCTGTTCAGTGGAACCTTACTGAATGTCTTCTGGAAATCCATATAAACTACATCCATAGACATTCCCCTATCTACTAATATAGTTCAAAAAAGTTCAATTCAGTTTGTTAGACATGGCCTGCCCATTACAAATCCATGTTGGCTCTCAAATCAGTGCAAATTTATCTAAGTGCACACTATCCTTAATTATAGATTCCAATAACTTCTCCACAACAGATGTTAGGTTAACAGGTCTATAATTTCCTACCTTCTCTCTTTCTATTCTTAAATAATGGAATTACGTTTGCAACCTGTCTGCTTCCTGTGTTAGAATGTTTTCAACTGCTCCTTCAGCTCCAGCTTTGAGGTTGAGTGCCAGCAGTTTGCCACATTTCCTGCACGTGATCATCCCGGATGCACGATTTCCAGGACTATCTATATTGTGCAGGTGATGCACAAAGAAGGCCTCTGCCGTACCCCATACTTCACTATACTGACTGTTTAATAAAAATGAACACAGCAATTTAGTTTTAGAACTTTTATGTCTGAACTCCCACCGAGACTGAACATTACAGTCTACTGAGTCTTTCCAATCCACTCACCAGGTACCGAATGCGTTAGCCTAATATTGACCAAACCAGCCCCCAGAGAAGGCTTCAAATAAATAAAGTAAACTGTTCTTGTTTGCTTTAGCAATTTAGTATGGTGTGCTGCCCCAGTTTCATGGTCATTCAGGGACCATATTTATTTATTTCCCCTCCGTGGCAAATTTTAGTCTTTATGGCTGAAATTAATTTTACCTCTTTAACCCAAATATAATACTTTCACTAGAGTCTAAGTAAAACATGATAATAGATTGTCAAATTTTCATGTGATATATCCACTTTAATTGTTGAAGAATATCCAGCAATATTTACAGATTGCATTTTGAATTGCATATCACAAGAAGCAATATATTGCAGTGGGTATTTGAAGTAATAAAGTAGCACTCAACATTGGAGTGTATTTGTACTGATAACTTATCACACTGAAATGGCCGACTTTGTGTCAAGTTTAAATTCATCAAAACTCTATTGCGTTGTTTAGTTGATTTGAGCTTGATGAAGTAGTCCTCCCATCGCTTGTGTTTGACTGGGCAGGTTCATCTGATAGAAACTAACACTGAGTGAAGCTGAATAGCCATGTCCATTGTAATCAACCACAAATGTAATGGTACACTGTGCATGAGCGCACAAATTGTGTGAGATTATTTATTTATATTCTTACTTTACAGGTCAGTCCGTATTTGCACATAAAGGATAATGCATTACTGTTTATAGCATTGGAGCTCTTGGGTAGTTATTCTGATTATACAAAACTATACTTGATTGGGGGGATATTACTGAATTAGTTAGTTTGAAATTTCAGAAACTTATCTCCAATAATCATCTTAAGTCCATCCATTTTATATTACTGGGAATTCTTTCTTTTTTTCTTTTGGGCCTCCTTATCTCGAGAGACAATGGATACGCGCCTGGAGGTGGTCAGTGGTTTGTGAAGCAGCGCCTGGAGTGGCTATAAAGGCCAATTACTGGGAATATGTTAGGGTAAATTTGGGTTGGATGCATCTTTGAAATTAATTCCGAAATGCTCCGTGTAAACTTATGTGGAGTCTATTTAAAGCTTTAATCCTGGGTTTTTGTACACTCTGGTGTTGCTGGTTGATGTTCAACTGCAAATCTGCTAGGTCCCTTTAAAGCTACTAGACAAGCAGTCCTGTGAGTTGGCAAGCCCAGGTAACTGTATCAGTGCATACATTTTTGAGGGCAGTTTAACTACTTGTAAATGTTGGGCTCCGGGTGCATGACTTGTTTTTAACAAAGTGTGATACTTTGGAATGTGGTAGGTGGGAAATTCTTGTGTTGAAAAACAATGTAGGAAATATATTGAAATTTATTTATCTTGAATGGCAAAAGTTTATTGTATAATGTTAAATTTTGCTTTTTGGCTTATTATACATTTGCCAACCTAAATAATAATGAGAATATTCTGTCAATCGTCGCACAATTGCAGAATTGATTAAAACCATTCAACTATCTGCATCCCAGAAATCCGGAAGTGACTGGTGTCAAAAGAAAATTGTACCTTGTACTTTATTTCCCAACTCTACTCAAAACTGAATAAGAATAGATACCTTTTTAACTTACCAATTTAAATTCCTGGATTTTTCAGTTGGTTAATGGTTAAAAGATGGTTTCTATCCCGTTCTGAAATGCAAAAAAACTCCCTGATCCTATTGGATCCTGAAAGACACACACATTGTATGATGATGTTAGTAATGTGATATGTGTTCATCCTGGAACCTGACTTTCAGTGCATAATTCCGGAAGGCATTTGAGGTGAGTTATTTAAGCACTTAGAAGAGTTTGATTGCGAGTTTAAGTGTCTCTTGATTGTACCACACCTGATCCATAGAGCCAAAAGGTGTTGGAGGTATTATGATTATAATATGCTTGCAGAATAAATAAGTAACATTGATTATTGCCCACCCAAGAATCAGCCTGAAGCGCACCACTGGCAAACTTCCAAGAAACTGAATTGAGTAAAATAATGTCATGCAGACCCCCACCTGCCAAGAAGAGGCATATTAATTTTGTCATATGAACATTGATTTTAAACTGTTGCTGGAAGAAATGACTTGTTTGAAGATCACCAGACATTGGGCAGGAAGGACATTTTGCATACTAAGAGACGCTGCTTGTGGAGACAAAGGACTATTCCCTGCACCAATTAACCCAAATGGATTTTGATCACCAGACATTGAAGGTGTAAGGAAGCGCATTCCAGAGACTGCTGAAGTAATACAATCCACAAAGCACGCAGGAGAGACCGTTCCAAATAAGGAGCTAGTCACATGACTAACCTGCTGGGCAACCTGGGGTTCTTTGAATTGTGCCACAGAGAAAGGAACAGAAGGCAGTGTGCAACTGAAGCTGGAACAAGGAAGCTGCTCTCTTGCTTTCTCCCAAGCCACCAGACCCATGGAAGACCCATAAACCTCGAGAGAGAGAAAAGACTGTGACATTGAAACCAGTTGAAGCGTGTACTGGGCCCCAACGAAAGCAAGACTTACTGGCAACCAAAGACTCCACATTGAACTTAAAGGACTGTAACTACCAGATATTGCCTCAAACTTTTCCCCTTTATTCCTTCTACTTTTTCTGTCTTTATCTGCGTGTGTGTTTATCGCGTAGGCATGCTGGATTGATTTGCGTCACATTCGTAGTCATTGACCGGATTAGAATTTAAGATTAATAAACTTCTACCTTCTTTAAATCTAAGGAAACCTGTCTGATTTCTTTGCCTTACAATTGGAGCAGTGAACAAGGGTTCACTGAAGGGGGAGCTAAAACACGGTGTTACTAAAATTTAAACCATGTTCAGGGTGTCTGGCGTCATGAATCATCTGTCAGATTTTAATGAGTAAGTTACCGCCCCCTTCTCAAGGGCAATTAGAGATGGGCAACAAATGCTGGGCTTGCCAGCGATGCTCACATCCCATGAACAACTATTTGTTTAGTTGGTAAAGCTACCATTACCAATTAGTAACCTGCAATCAATTTGTTTTTAGTTACTAATCTGGAATAGGCAACCACCACAAAAGATATCAATCAACATGCTCAAACAATTTTCTCCAAATGTTTCTTTTTCTAGGGGGGCTTTTTTTCGTACTCAGCCAATTATGTATACCTAAAAAAAAAAACAAGTGCATGAAAACTTAATTCCCACAAAAAATAAATTTGCCCTTAAATTTAACCATGTTCTATTGGAAATATGTCCAATTAGTCTGCCCTCAGAGTCTATCCTCTTAGCAGCCATTAATGTACTAATATCTCATACTTGTTAGGATTTCTACATCTTTAAACTAATTGGAATCTACTTGTGTTTTGTTACAAAAGATTTCCATAATTAGCAGGAATCAAATGTTTAACTAGGTGAGGAAGCTGCTGCTCGAACATTTCTTCAAACCGATATACATGGTCTAGGGTATGTAAATATAAATCAGCTGTGTTTGATAAGTTAGAAGTGTTTAAAACTGATTAACATGAGTTAACAATGTTGAATGTAATTTAAAGTTGTGCCAGAGAGAATTGGAACTTTGACATTCAAACAAAAATTTTGTTTGTACAACAATTGTGTTTATATAAAAGTGAATGTTTTCTTTTATGTCCTACATGTGGCCTTTGGATTTTGATGATCAAATTGATATCTTTGTTCTTAGTATACCACAAATACAGTATAAATCAAACATTTTGGCTAGAAGTGAGTTACCCAGAGAGTCTCAATTGAGGAGAAATTTGTCATGCATGACATTGCCTCCATTAATTTATGCGACTTTGAGTTGTTCCACTCATGCAAAAAGCTATCAGAATTTGGTCATTCTTGTAGCCTTTGTGCATAAATATTCAAGATTAAGGCAATTGGAAAGAAAGATCTTGTATTTGTGTAGAGCCTTATTTTATCCTTTTCATGTCTCAAAGCATTTCATAATCAATGAATCGTAGACCTTATCTTACCTAGAATATTCTTTCAGTGTCTCCACTTCTGAATAATAGGTTATTGGATTATGGCAATCCTAGCTAATAAAGATTTTATAGTATTACATAGACAGGCAAAATGCTAGACAAAGTATTTGTTGAGAAGACTGGTTTTGATTTCACGATAAAAATCCATTTCTTCTGTGAGATTAATATGGTGTTCACTTCCACAGCAGGTTTTATAACTCTTCCGAAAGGGCCTGTGGTGCTGATAGAACATTGGACCACTGAAGTTCTTTCACCTGTAACAGACTGTACAATTTCATGACTACCTACTGTCAAATACTTCCATGGGATTTAGACTTTTAAAAACTAATGATTATTACTCTTAAGCCATCAGTAGTTGGCTCTCAATTATTCGTTTCAGTGTTGATGTCGTTATGAATTTCAGTGCATAAACAACTGCCTGACTTGGTCCTTGTTGCTGACAAAAAGTCAAACTAAAAATAGATTTTAAAAAGATCCTCCTCTCCCCACTTAATCTACAGTACATAAAATAAAATACAATTTATGTAGGAATGACTACAAATCTCATCTACACGTTCAGTTCATTATTACAAACATGCTTGCAGTTTGACTCTTGAAGAATTGTCTGACTTTTTCCCTCTATCTGTTTCTTAGTGCAGTACCTTGTATCACTGATAATTTATTTAAAAATTTGAAATTGCTGTTCATTTCAAAGAGAAGAGTGAATCTACTTCAAATTCCTTGGGCAGACATTTTCATCTGCTTCATATGCTAGAGTTGCTTTGATGTGCAGCATCACCTGGGATTATAAATCAAGTATAAATAAGGAATTGTTTGATGAACATTAGGTCAAATTGTGCATAAATTCACTTGAAGTTGAGCCATGCAGCAAAGTCCTATTCCAGGTCTTTGTTAAGTCAGTTGATGTCATCTGGGTGGCAGTAGTGGTGTTCCAATTAGTCCTGCTGCTGATCACCATCTAGTGATATTTGCTGGAAGTGTGGTTGTTGATTTTTTTGGGAGGATAAAACTGAGCTCGGCTGTCAATCCCTCCTGCTTTCTTCCACCCCTTCCCATTGCTGTCAAGGTGTATTACTGGAGGCCCAGCCCCACAAAGAATAAATGCACTTGCGGGAGAAAAAAGGTTTTCAAAAAAGGTTTTCTCCGTTCCTGGGATGTGGGCATCACTGGCCAGGCCAGCATTTATTGCCCATCCCTAATTGCCCTTGAGAAGAAGGTGGTGGTGAGCTGCCTTCTTGAACCGCTGCAGTCCATATGGGGTAGGTACACCCACAGTACTGTTAGGAAAGGAGTTCCAGGATTTTGACCCAGCAACAGTGAAGGAATGTCGATATAATTTCAAGTCAGGATGGTTTGTGGCTTGGAGGGGAACTTGCAGGTGGTGGTCTTGCGCAGCTGATGTCCTTGTCCTTCTAGGTGGTAGAGGTCGCGGGTTTGGAAGGTGCTGCCTGAGTATCCTTGGTGCATTGCTGCAGTGCATCTTGTAGATGGTACACACTGCTGCCATTGTGTGTCGGTGGTGGAGGGAGTGAATGCTTGTAGATGGGGTGGCAATCAAGTGGGCTGCTTTGTCCTGGATGGTGTTGAGCTTCTTGAGTATTGTTGGAGCTGCACCCATTCAGGCAAGTGGAGAGTATTCCATCACAGTCCTGACTTGTGCCTTGTAGATGGTGGACAGGCTTTGGGGAGTCAGGAGGTGAGTTACTTGCTGCAGGATTCCAAGCCTCTGACCTGCTCTTGTAGCCACAGCTTTTGTGGCTAGTCCAGTTCAGTTTCTGGTCAATGGTAACCCCCAGGATGTTGATAGGGGGGATTCAGTGATCGTAATGCTATTGAACGTCAAGGGGAGATGTTTAGATTCTCTCTTGTTTGAAATGGTCAGTGCCTGGCACTTGTGTGGTGTGAATGTTACTTTCCACTTATCAGACCAAGCGTGGATATTGTCCAGGTCTTGCTGGTTGCCACCTCGCAGAATTACTGGTATTCGAATTTTGTTTTCTGTGTTTGCAGTATGCCCCTTTTTACTAAGGGCGATTAAAGGCACTTCAACTGTCTCTGTGACTTTTGATTTAAATTTGCATTATTTTTATTTTTGCTCCACTACTAACCTGATATTATCTGTTGTATAATATTTGACATCAGTGATGAAGCTGAAATGCAAATTGCATTTTGTTTTATATCCAAGTTGAGTTGAACATGGAATCTTCAGTATTTTCTTTTTGTGTTTTTGATTTTTAACTTCTCTGTAGTGTTGACCCTGAGGAGGAAGCATGACAGTAAAACTACATACCCTATAATAATCCTATAGCTCAGTTAGTTTACTTGGAAAAATAAACTGCTTATTTGCTTGAATTATTTTGGATGGGTGTCAGTAATGATAATACTGGCGTGATCTCGGACAGTTGGAGAAACTGATGCTTCTGTTTGCTTTTCTCTGGATTAAACTTGAAATGAATCAGTTTCCTGTACCTTTTGATTATGTGTGAGCATTACAGTTATATTTAAATATATTTTTACTCTGTTAGTAACCAACTTTGATTTAGGTTAGAAAGTGCCTAGATTTTTGAACTCTGGTTTAATGCTAGGGAAAAATTGTGTGTTCATGCAATTGTTTGAAAGTAGACTAGATGTTAAGCATTTTAAATATGTCTATTTAATGTTATGACCAGGTGAGAAAGGTGTCTGGGGGTCTTTTAATGTCTTCACCTGTAACAGGATTTGATTTTAAACACACATTTGAATCCTTGTTCACCACTTTGCAACTATAAGACAAAGAAATTAGCATAAACAGCTTTCTTAGGTTTAAAGAAGAAAAGTGAAATTTATTAAACCTTAAACTTAAACTCTAATTTGGTTAACACCTACGGATACCTTCTGCGCCCACGCTAGCATGCACACGTGATATGCACCTGCAAATAGAGACAGAAAAGAGAAAAAAATAAAATGGAGAGGTTTGAGGTAATCTCTGAAGAGGGGTTTTACACTGTGCTTTGAGCTCGCTGTAGGGTCCTTGATTGTATGTAGTCTTGCTTTTTGTTGGGGCCCAGTATTCTTCTTAAACCTGGTTCACTGTAGGAGACTTTTCTCTCGTGGTTCATATGTCTTCAATGGTTTCCGAAGCTGGTGAGAGCAGACAGGAGAGAAGTCTTTTCAGTCCAAGAGCTAACAGCCTTCTGATTTTTAACACTCTGGCTGACTGGAGTTTTTTTGAACTTGAACTGGCCAGTCATGTGACCAAACTGGCCTGACCACCTCTGTCTGTCTGTGTATTCGGCCATCTTAGTTGTTAACCTGGAATGCTTCAAAGTCTGGTAATCAAAAGTCCATTGTGGATTAAGTTGGAGCAGGGAATAGCTCCTTTTGTCCTTTTGAAGTACTGTTTGTTGATATGCTAATATCTCTCCAGCCAAAGTCTCCAATTGTTTTCAAAGCAAATTCTTTCTTCACCGACAGTTTAAAATCAATGTTTATGTGGCAAAATTAATTTTCCTCATTCTTGGCAGGGGTGGGGGGCGGCGGGGGGGGGGTGGTGGGTGGCGGGTGGCTTGCCTGACGGTAACATTTTATCTGCATAAACTATAGAATGAGAAAAGGTAATCAACACTTTGACCCCTCCTTCCCCCCCCCACCACCCCCCCACCCCGTGTAGTCTACAGATTGTCCTCACTGCAGACTTTACTTCTCTCAGGAGATTGAAGGCGTTGGGTAATCAGTCATGGGCTAACATCCAGAAAGATAAAGCTGTGTGAATATTTCCTTCTGCATGCTGAGGACAATTATGCAAATCTATGGACTATTAATCCAACTTTATAACCTACACTAGAAACTATGATTAGTTGAATTTTGCAGACAAGTCATCCGTGGTTCAACAGCACATGCACTATTATGTTTCATAGAGGAACTGATTATCTGTGTCATTGCCAAAAATGATAATCCAGTTCTTTCAAAGGAGTTAATAAATATAGCCATAACTTTTTTTTCTGTGAAAACGCCTGTACCACCTATCTGGTATCTTGGAGGAGAGGGAAGGCAGGTGAAATTTAAATGTCTGCTCTTGTTGCAAGCTTGCTAATTTTGTACTCGTGTCCTTTAGTTCTGTGGTCCCAGTCCAAGTTAAGTAACCTGCTTATGTGCACAAAATCCATGACTATCATTTTGAAGAGATTACCATGCTCCCTTTCAATCATCATCTCTCAAAGAAAACAAACTCAGTTCGAGATTCAAGTCCTGGAATCATTCCAGTAGCGTTTCCTTGGACTCTTTGCAGTGCATCAGTGGGCTTTTGTAACTAAGGTACTCAACTGTATAAATATTCAAAATGTTCTTTTATAAAAGACTTATTCGATTGAGGTAATAAAAAAAGAACCCTGAAAATGGATAGTCATTTATGTGATGAAATGCATCCAGAGTCAAACTATCTCAGATCCTATGGATTGACAAAGTGCAAATAACCCAATTATAAATGCTTGGCCAGAATTATCGGTGAAAGAAACTGCAATGAATCTTTGGTCCTGCGACTACTTTCAGGCCTAACTCATCTCTTCAACCCCCAGGATAGTTGATCACTATCCCAGGATGTTTTAATTCTTTGTTCTGTGCCAGGTAATGTAACTACTAGTTCAAGAATGTGCGGAAGCATGTCGGAAAAGGTTATTAACTGACTATCACCGTTTGATAATTTTTATGTCAATTATGTTGTATGTTTGTCTCCCAGTTTGAAATTACATAGAATGTACAGCATAGAAACAGGACATTCAGCAAGTGTTTATGCTCCACTCGAACCTACTTCCATCCTTCCTCATTTAACTCTAGCAGCAGAACCCTCTATTCCCTTCTCCCTCATGCTTATCTAGCTGCCCCCCCCAAATGCAAATGTGCTATTTGCCTCAACTACTCCACATGGTAGTGAGTTCCACATTCTTACCAATCTGTGTAAAGAAGTTTCTTCTGATTTCCCTTTTTCATTTCTTGGTGACTATCTTGTAGTAATGACCTCCTAGTTTTGTCCTTCCCCACAAGCGGAAACATTCATTCTGTGCCTACTCCATCAAAACCTTCCATAATTTTCAAGACCTTTATTAGGTCACCCCTTCATCCTGACCCAGTCTGTTCATACTTTCTTAATAGATATAATCTTGCTGTTCTGGTATCATCCTTGTAAATCTTCTTTGAATCTTCTTTGAATCCTCTTTCTATCCTCTCTATCCTTCTCAAATATAGGAAATAAATGGAATATCTTGCTTTGTCCATCCAGTCAATAAATAGGTGCAACCCAATGCCTCAGATTTTAATCTATATTAAAGGAAGATTCCTCTGACTGGAACGATGTGAGTGGGGTTCCACAAGGATCTGTGTTGGTGCCACTCTTGTTTACTGTATATGTATAAGTAATCTGGTCTTGGCAATTGAGGAAAGCATCAATATTTGTTGAAGACTCCAAGTTGGAGTATGTTGAATTTTGACCAGAATTGTAAAATATAAAATATTGCAGGCTGGGTGGATAGCTGGCAGAGGCAGTTCAGTGCTGTGAAATGTGAAGTAATATACATTTTGGAACTAAGAATAGTGAAATAAAGTGCACCATAATTGCAAAGATTTTAATGGAGCAGAAGGTTCCTGGTATGTAGATACATAGGTCATTAAAAATTGTCATGACAAAAACAGCCTTGGTCACAAGATGATTACAGATGCAGGAGCCATGAAGGCTGTCTTAGTTTCTCTATCCATAAAAATCCTGAAATATCCCCAACCCTCTTTCCCCCAGCGCCCTACACCCAAACTCATTGCAGCAACCAAGTATTTCTTCAGTGATTCCTGGGCTTTCACCTTCACTACAGTTGCTGAAAATACATACCATGTGTGGATATATACCATGCACTTTGTGCAAAGAAGAACTTCCTCATGTCATTCTAGAAATAGATTCCCTGTTTGAAATGAGGGAAGATGGAGAAGTATGACGTATGTAAGAGTTTTCCAGGTTGGCATATATGTGGCATTAAAAGGAGCTCTCTGTTTAGGTAAGCAGTGGGAGCCTATGTAGGAAATTTTGAATGAATTTTAAGGTTAATTGTAAATTATAAGTTATAATGGGGTTCCAGTGGTTTGATTCACTCTTTGATCAATTGCTTTTAGGTTACACAGAAAATGCTGGAAATAGCATGTCAACAACAATGTATATAGCATCTTTTAACGTAATAAAATGTCACATCGCACTTCACAAGAGCATTATAAAACAAAATATGACACCGAGCCTCATAAGGAGATTTTAAAAAATTCATTCATGGGATGTGAGCGTCACTGGCCAGGCCAGCATTTATTGCCCATCCCTAATTGCCCTTGAGAAGGTGGTGGTGAGCTGCCTTCTTGAACCACTGCAGTCCATGTGGGGTAGGTACATCCACAGTGCTGTTAGGGAGTTTTTCATTCCTTTTTATTGACTTCGTAGCGGTTAGATACAACTGAGTGGTTTGCTAGGCCATTTCAGAGGGCATGTAAGAGTCAACCACATTGCTGTGGGTCTGGAGTCACATGTAGGCCAGACCAGGTAAAGACAGCAGATTTCCTTCCCTAAAGGACATTAGTGAACCAGATGGGTTTTTACAACAATAGACAATGGTTTCATGGCCATCATTGGACTAGCTTTTTAATTCCAGATTTATTAATTGAATTCAAATTCCATCTTCTGCTGTGGTGGGATTTGAACCCATGCCCCCAGAGCAATACCCTGGGTCAAAAACAAGAAATGCTGGATTCACTCAGCAGGTCTGGCAGCATCTGTGGAAAGAGAAGCAGAGTTAACGTTTCGGGTCAGTGACCCTTCTTCGGAACTCAATACCCTGGGTCTCTGGGTTACTAGTCCAGTGACAAAACCACTACGCCACCGCCTCCCCTTATATTAGGCCAGATGACCAAAAGCTTGGTCAAAGAGGTAGGTTTTAAGGAATATCTTAAAGGAAGAAAGCATAATAGAGAGGTGTAGAAGGAATTCCAGAGCTTAGGGCTTAGGCAACTGAAGGTGCAGCCACCAGTGGTAAAGCGATTAAAATCGGGGATGCTCCATAGTCCAGAATTAGAGGAACATAGATATCTCTGAGGGTTGTGGGGCTGGAGATGGGGAGGGGCGAGGTCATGGAGGGATTTGAAAATGAGGATGAGAATTTCAAAATATAAAGTTTAAATTAAAATTTTTGAATTTTAAAACTTTTCAGGTCAGTGACTTTCAAGTTCACCAACCTGAAACATTAACTCTGCTTCTCTCTCCACAGATGCTGCCTGACCCGTTGAGTGTTTCCAGCATTTTCTATGCCTATTTCAGATTTCTAGCATCCACAGTATTTTGCCTTTTTGCTTTTAGGTCTAATTTGAGTGATGTAAATCCTCCAACAGCGGTTTCCTTTTCTTTGCTCAAAATATTGTTGTAATGACTCAACTTGGTCCTAATTTCAGAGCATCTCAACTTTCCCACTATTTTATTTGGATTTCCCACATATCTTATCCTTACAGCTTGATCTGAGTTGGCGACTTATTACTAATAGACCTGCTTCTGAGATGATGCTCTTAACTTGTAGGCCCTAGGAAGTTTAAGTCCATAGTTCATTCTTGGCTATATTGTTTGACACATTTCACTTATTAATATATTTTCCTTTCTAACTTTATGTATATATTTTGTGTCTAATGAAGGTGTTGAACTCCAAATCTGAACCACCCTTTGTGTTTTGTGGCACGACCACAGTGCTAAATGGGATAGATTCAGATCAATTCAAAAATAGGCATCCATGAGGTGCTGTGGGCCATCAGTAGTGGCATAATTGTACTTCACCACAATCTGTAACCCCGTGGACTGGCATAGCCCTCACTCTACCATTCCCATCAAGCCAAGGACCAACCCTGCTTCATTGACGTGTGTAGAGAACATACCTAAAAATGAGGTACCAATCTGATGAAGTTACAACACAGGATTACAATCATACTAAACAGTGGAAGCAGATGCAATAGACAGAGCTAAACGATCTCATAACCAATGGATCAAACCAGAGCTCTGCAGTCCTGCCACATCCAGACATGAATAGTGGTGGACAATTAGACAACTAATAGTAGAGGAGGCTCCACAATCATCCCAATCCTGAATGATGGTGGAGCCTAGCACGTTAGTGCAAAAAATAAGGCTGAAGAGTTTGCAACCATCTTTCGCCATGAGTGTCGAGTGGATGATCCATCTCTGCTTACCCCTGAGGTCTCCAGTACCACGGATGCCAGTCTTCAGCTAATTTGATCCACTCCAAGTGATGCCAAGAAATGGCTGAGCAAACTAGACACAGCAAAGGCTGCACCCTATGCATGCTGTTCCAGTACAGCTACAACACTGGCATCTACCTGACGATGTGGAAAGTTGTTCAGAAAAAGCAGGAAAATCTAATCCAGTCAATTATCACCTTTTTATCAGTCTACTCTCAATTATCAGCAAAGTGGTATTGTCACCAACCCTATCAAGCAGCACTTAGCAATAGCCTGCTCACTGCTCAGTTTGGATTCTGCCAGGACCACTCTGCTCCAGACCTCTTAGGGCCTTAGTCCAAACATGAACAAAAGAGCTGAATTCCAGAGGTAAGATGAGAAATGACTATTTTTGACATCAAGGCAGTATTTGACTGAGTGTGGCATCAAGGAGCCCTAGCCAAACTGAAGTCATTGTGAATCAAGGGGAAAACTCTCTTCACTGGTTGGAGTCATACGTAGCACAAAGGAAGATGGTTGTGGTTGTTGGAGACCAATCATCTTAGCCTCAGCACATCGCTGTAGGAGTTCATCAGGGCAGTGACCTAGGCCCATCCATCTTCAGCTGCTTCATCAATGACCTCCATCATAAGCTCAGAAATAGGGATTTTCATTGATTGTACAGTGTTCAGTGCTGTTCATAACTCCTCAGATAATGAAGCAGTCCTTGCCCACATGCAGCAAGACTTGGACAACATTCAGTCTTGGGCTAATAATTGGCAAGTAGGATTAGAATCACCAATCAGGAATGCACCAATCAGGAATGTGTTGGGATACTCTCCACTTGTCACGCTAAGTGCAGTTCCAACAAGACTCAGGGAGCTTGACACAATTCATGCCAAAAGCAGCCTGCTTGATTGGCATCCCATCCACCATCTGAAACGTTCACCCCCTCCACCACTGGCACACAGTGACAGTAGTGCATAGCATCTACAACTTGACCTGCAGCAACTTGCCAAGCCTCATTTAACACCTCCCACACCTGCGACCTCTACCACCTAGAAGGGCAAAGGTAGCAGGCACATTAGAACACCACCACCTGCAAGCTTATCTCCAAGTCCCACTCCAAGTCACACACCATCCTGATTTTTAACTATATTGCTGTTCCTTCACTGTGGCTGGGTCAAAATCCTGGAACTCCCTTCCTAACAGCAATGTGGGTGTACCTACACCACATGGACTGCAGCAGTTCAAGAAGGCAGCTCACCACCACCTTCTCGAGGGCAATTAGGGATGGGCAACAAATGCTGGCATTGCCAGTGACACCAACAAACCATGAACACATTTTTTAAAAAAGGATAAGCTATTGGAGGATTTCAATATACTTGGGTAGACAGGTTGCAGATGAAATTCAACATGGAGAAATGCAAAGTGCTTCACCGGGGAGAAAAAATTCAGGAGGAACTATTACTTAAATGGAAAGAAAATAATGTGCGTGGAAAATGAGAGAGATCTGGGGGCCATGACTGACAATAAATTGATGCTATCGCAACA
This sequence comes from Heterodontus francisci, assembly GCF_036365525.1. Classification (NCBI taxonomy): domain Eukaryota; kingdom Metazoa; phylum Chordata; class Chondrichthyes; order Heterodontiformes; family Heterodontidae; genus Heterodontus; species Heterodontus francisci. The sequence continues at coordinate 113,546,158 of NC_090375.1, read as the reverse complement.
ATAGTTGGCAGCAGTGAGTAAAGCAGATCAGCTGTTGGGATGTATTACAAGGTCAATATTGAGCCAAAATATTGAGGGAATCCTGACATTTTTTGGAAATCATTGGTACAACTGCACTTCAAATACTGTGTATAGGTTCGACTGCCTTCATACAAAGAGGGTATTGTAGCTATTGAAAGGATACAGAAGGGAGCAACCATAAAAATTATGGGGATGGAGAGATTGTATTATGAGGAGTGGTTATGTAAATTTGGAATACTTTCACTGGAAAAGAGAAGGTTGAGGTGATATTGTTGTTTTTTGGTATTGTAAAGGGACTAAATAATTTAAACCATGGCATGCTATTTCACCTTGTCCAGAATAGTAGAACTAGAGGTCATGGCCTACACTTGAAGCAAGCTAAATTCAAAACTACTCTGTGGAAGCAATGGGCTGAATTTTGTAGCTAGACCCCAGGTCTCTCCGTCGGGACCGGTTACAGGAGCCACTGCTGCTTTGGTGGGGATCGACCGTCTGCAAGCAGTTTTCTGGTGGCTGACCAATTGAGTCAGCAGGCGCGGAGACCTACCACTAAGGCGGCGAAGGTGATGTGTGGTCTTGTGGCAATTGCTGGCGCCATATTTAAAGGGCTGCCAGCACTCAGTATCATGGGAATTGCCAGGACATCTGCAGAAGGAAAGGAAATCGACAGAGACAGTGGTGGAAGGAAGACCCCAGGTGGCCTCACGGTTCAGCGATGCCTTCCTGCAGGCTCTCCTTTAGGTTACAAGGGCAAGGCGGGAGGTCGTCTTCCCCAGGGACTGGAGGAGGAGACCGGCCTAACTGACAAGCAAGCCTGGATGGAGATTGGAGAGGAGGTCCGAAGTTGTTGGGGTCATCCCCCAAAACTTGGCTCCAGTGCCTCAATCGTGGCAATCACCTTATTCGTTCTGCCAAGGTGAGTACTCCATGCCTCTTTTCCCTTTGGGGCTTGCATCTGGCGACGCAAGAGGGTGAGTTTGGTGGAGAGGAAGTGACCTCCCAGTCAGTGGCAATGAGGTCAGGCAGCAGCATATCCTGTCAGAGGCATGGCTACATCTTGGTGAGAGGTGCCCGACTGTGATTGCTGACTCCAGCAAGGTCCTGTGAGAGTGGCCGCATGCAGGAGGCATTTGTGTGCTCTCATCATTGGTCCCTGGGCTGCCACCAGCACAGGTATTGTGCTTGTCTTCGTGGAGCAACTGACAGTGTTCATCCTTGTGCTTGCAGGAGAAGACAGCCCTATCTTTAAGGAATGGGCCAAGACTGGTGGAAGGGTTGCATACCTAACTATCCTAACCCCCATGGAGAGGAAGTGTTGGAATTGGCAGGCCGGCACAGGGGCTGTTCCATCGCAGGTGGCAAGACGGGAGTGCAGACACGATAGTGAGTGGCCGAGTGCATAGGCACAAGGGAGTCTCTGGTGCACACAAGGCCCTAGTATGGAGCTCCATACTAGGAGTAGTTGGAAGAATGTAATGGGAAACGCATAATCCTTTAATCTAGCTTTTCTCTCATGCAGGTCAGGCAGAAGAACAGAGCACTACAGTGACCGAGGGACAGCCACCCATGTACCATTTTCCTCTGCGCCATCCGCCACCACTGATACTTTCACATTAATAGGTGTCGGCTCACGCATAGGTTCAGGGTTACGGCCTGGTGAGCACAGCACAGATGTATCTTTTTTAAATTTGTTTCATGGGATGTGGGTGTCGCTGGCAAGGCCAGTATTTGTTGTCCATCCCGAATTGCCCTTGAGAAGGTTGTAGTGAGCTGCCTTTTTGAACCACTGCTGGCATCTAGTGCGGGTACACCCACAATGTCCTTCTAGGTGGAAGAGATCGCGTGTTTGGAAGTTGCTGTTGAAGGAGGCGTGGTGAGTTGCTGCAGTGCATCTTGTAGATGGTACACAATTCTGCCACTGTACGCCAGTGATGGAGAGAATGAATGTTTAAGGTGTTGGATGGGGTGCCGATTAAGCAGACTGCTTTGTCCTGGATGGTGTCGAGCATCTTGAGTGTTGTTGGAGCTGCACCCATCCAGGCAAGTGGACATTATGCCATCACATTCCTGACTTGTGCCTTGTAGATGGTGGACAGACTTTGGGGAGTCAGGAGGTGAGTTACTTGCCACAGAATTTCCAGCCTCTGACCTGCTCTTATAGCCACAGTATTTATGTGGCTACTCCAGTTCAGTTTCTGGTCAATGGTCATCCCCAGGATGCTGATAGTGGGGGATTCAAGGGGAGATGGTTAGATTCTTTCTTGTTGGAGATGGTCATTGCCTGGCACTTGTGTGCCACGAATTCTACTTGCCACTTATTAGCGCAAGTCTGAATATTGTCCAGCCCTTGCTGCATATGGACACGGAGGGCTTCAGTACCTGAGGAGTTGCAAATGCTACTCAACATCGTACAATCATCAGCGACCATCCCCGCATCTGACCTGATGGAGGGAAGGTCATCGATGGAGCAGCTGAAGATGGTTGGGTCTAGGACACTACCCTTAGGAATTCCTGGGGATGAGATGATTAACCTCCAACAACCACAACCATTTTCCTTTGTGCTAGGTATGACTCCAATCAATGGAGAGTTTTAGTCATAGAGTTATACAGCACAGAAATAGGCCCTTCGGCCCATCGTGAATGCCCATTTTCCCCTGATTCCCATTGACTTCAATTTGGCTAGGGTTCCTTGATGCCACATTCTGTCAAATACTGCTTTGAAAGCCAGGGTAATCACTCTCACCTCACCTCGAGTTCAGCTCTTTGCCCATGTCTGGACCAAGTCTGTAATTAGGTTAGGAGCCGAGTGGCCCTGGTGGAACCCAAACTGAGCCTCACAAAGGAGGTTGTTGCAGTTTAGGTGGTCCTTGATAGCATTGTCGATAACACCTTCCATCACTTTGCTGATGATCTAGAGGAGACTGAGGGGCGGTAATTGGCTGTATTTGATTTGTCCTGCTTTTTGTCGGGTAGATGCCAGTGTTGTAGCTGTACTGCAACAGCTTGGCCAGGGGCACGGCTAGTTCTGCAGTACAAGTCTTTAGTACTATAGGCAGGATGTTGTCAGGGCCCATAACCTTTGCAGTATCCAGTGCCTTCAACAGTTTCTTTATCATGTGGAGTGAATCGGAATGGCTGAAAACTGACTGTAATGCTGGGGATCTCAGGAAGAGGCTGAGATTGGTAACCCACTCGGCACTTCTGGCTGAAAATGGCTGCAAATGCTTCTGCGTTTTCTTTTGCACTGATGTGTTGTGCTCCTCCATCATTGGGGATGAGGATATTTGTGGAGCCTTCTCTTCCGGTTAGTTATTTAATTGTCCACCACCATTCATGACTGATTGTTACAGGACTGCAGAACTTTGATCTGATCCGCTGTCTATTGCATGCTGCTTCCGCTGTTTGGCATATAAGTAGTCCTGTGTTGTAGTTTCACCAAGTTGACGCCTCATTTTTAGGTATGCCTGGTGCTGCTCCTGGCATGCTCTCCTGCACTCTTTACTGAACCAGGGTTGATCCCTTGGCTTGATGGTAATGGCGGAGTTGGGGATATAATAGGTCCTGAGGTTACAGATTGTGGTTGAATACAACTGTGCTGCTGCTGATGGTCCAAAGCGCCTCATGCCCAGTTTTGAGCTGCCAGATCTGTTCTGAATCTGACGGAGGCTGTTACAGTCAAGGCCACTGACATTCGGAGGACTGTCGGAGACCATTGTGATGCTGAGCCCCAGGCTGAATATGTGCCTCTGTGATCGTCGGCAAGGGGGCAAATGCTGGAGCTGCGTGTGAGGTAAGGGAACAACTGGCGGAGCTACCAGAGGCTATGCGCACCCTGGCACGGACAGAGGAGGAGTTCATCCTTGCCTTGAGAGCTGCAATGTCTCTGACTGACAGGTGCACATTTGGCTTCCTCCATCAAGAGATTGGCAACCGTCATGGCAAGCCGGATACAGCAGACCACTCATCCGTCTGCGATGGTTGCAGACCAATTGGACATTGATGGAATGGAAGCCCTTCTTTGAGGGCTCCTGGCTGGTCTAGGAGCCTTAATGGCCACGCATGTGCCGTCAATCTCATCTTGAACCTGGAGGAATCCAGCAATGGCTCCAAACCCAGTGGTGCTCTCCGCTTAGTTTAACTGTCCAGATCGGTACGAAAACAGGGCATGTGTCACCACCTTGATGCTTCGATGAGCCGCAAAACTGGCAGGTACCACGTGTATACCTCCAGTGGAAAGTTTCGGAGGCATAGAAGTTCAGCACCACTGGCATTGGGTGGCCAACACCTCCCATGGGGCTCAGCTCGTCCTCCATCATGGCACACAGATCAGTGACTGCTTTCCTGGAGAGGCGCAGACTTCAGCAGCACTGCCGCTCAGATGTTTGAAGGTAGCTGAGCCTCTGACAGTACACCTTCTCTGGAGTGTACCCTCTTCTGCGCATAGAAGGCTGGTCACTTGCCCCTCTGTGCTTTTCTCCTGCATCCCCACCCTGAGGCAGACCCTCCTGTTGTCCCTGAGAATGCTGCTCTCATGGTGCCTATGGCTGCAGCTCCCTCCCTCCTCCTCCGCCATCACCCCGCATTTATTGAGCAAAAGTGCCAGTGCACCAGCAGTAAACTTCCACAGTGCTGGCACCTTTCCTCCCTTACACTACCCCACCTGTGATTTCCAATGCGTATGCTACTATGCTCACCCTGCTCCACCCTCCCTGGCATGCCACACTGGCTCTCTCAATGTCTGCTGGATGAAGCCAGTACGGAGCTCCTGCTTGCTTGCCACCCCCTTATACCAGTTGAGGCTCTGAAGTCCTGTGGTTCCTGTGCACCCTTTGGAAAATCCAAAAAACCCTGTAAAATTGCTGTTCATTAGCTACTTGTTTACCTTTCCGCTGCATTCAGGCGCAGTGTCCTCCCGCCATGCTGGCCGCCGTTCACAATATTCCATCCCCTCTCCACCCCCCCCCCCCCCCCCCCCCCTTTGAGCCTGTTTCCAAAGAGTGCAGAAAATTCAGTCCAATATTTCATTGAGCAAGTGGGCTATTTATGAAACCAACTCTCTAGGGAGATGGTGGAAGCAGTTATTATTGATTAATTCAAATGCAAAAATTGGAAATAACATTTTGTGACAGCATATATGAATAATTTGAGACATGCTGCGTTAAGTGTAGTGTGCTTGGGTGGAAAAAAGTGACTTTGGGCACATGGTTCCCAAAACTCTCCCACCACTGGGTTTTGCCTTGTGTCATTTCTGGATCTGTTAAAGACTAAATGATTGAGATTTATTTCTCTGATTAATCAACAGCTCATTATCATTATATCATGTGACTACCAGGGTGGTAAAATATGAACTGGATGGATTTTGGTCTTTTATTTTGTCCAGCAATTCCTGTTATTGTGATGTCCTGCCATGGGCCTTCAAAAAAGAAATCGTGGAACAGTAGCTTTGGGACAATCTGGAGGTTTGAACTTCTGCTCCTTCCTAATGTTGAGTTGACCGATTGAATTCAATAAATTGTACTATGAAATCTTAATCATTAATTTCTGCACATTGAACAAAAGTAGAATCCGTCATATATGAACAAGATGAAAGATTTTTAAAAAGCTACTTTTAGTGCTACATGCAACATAACAGTCGTTGGAGAGAAGGCTTTTTATTTTTATCAGTAAGAGTTGAGACAAACTTTGATCTTGAGTGAATGGGTTATGTTCAACAGTACATTAAAAAAAAAACTGCCTTATCTGCTCCTACCCAACAATTTTTTGTGCCAATTTTCTTGCATCCTTTTTGAAGACTGTTCTTAAAAGTGCCATTTTCTCAAGTGGCCGTTATTTGTATGTGAGCCTAGATGGTGAGTGTTGGCAGCTATTTAATGCTATAGGTAATGCTAGCTAAACCTGTTCCTGCCTTCCCCTCTTGTCTATACATATACAATTTCTATTAGGGGTCATTGGATAGTGAACTAGAACAGGATCTCTTGTTAACTTTTGCTAGCTAGCCTTGAGCACTGTAGCACTATACTGCCACCCAGCTGAAATTAGCTAATTTAGCATAGAAACCTGGGATCCCAACTGCTGGGAAGTGCTCACTGGAGGACTTGATGAGAACACCCACTTATGCATTCAAAACTTGATGTCTACCACGATTGGGTTTCAGAGAGGGAAGTGGATGACTGGTCAAACTCTTCTGATGGGGAAGTGTGTGTATCCATGGTGTGCTGTGGTGGCAATACTATTCACCATGATACCTAAGAGGAATTTCAGATACTTGCTGTCTACCTAACAAAGACTCACCCATGCTTGTCAGTTCTCTAATGGTCAAAAAGTGGCTACATTGCAGGTTGGGGAGGGAGAAATAACTTGGGGTGGCCAGGGTCAAGCTGTCTTCAAGATGATGCACCTAAGGATGCGAATTTGGAACCAAGCCAATCCTCTGTGGCAAACCTAATTCAACTCCTGAGCCCACCAGGCCTACAAGTAGCATAAAGAACTACTGATGGTTTGACTAGCCAACCCAGCTAAGTAATGGAATCTGGACAGATTTCTCACTGTGGGTTGATTGTATTCTCATGCAATTTCAGGTAATCCCACAGCCAATGCTTTAACACCGAATGATTCTGACTAGACAAGCAACAGAAAGTTAACCTTTGTTCTGTGTTGGTAGATCATGTGGATTTAACCGTCAACAGTATTGCTTTCTGTGCTTGGGGTCCTCTAGTCTTGCTTCTTGTCTATTGTGGGTACACTGTCTTGATTTGCGTAAGTGTGGTGTGTCCCTCTGGGTGTATATGCATTCCCTATTGGGCAAATAGAATTTCTAACATTTTTAGATTTCCTAGTAGCTTGGTTTAGAAACTCGTACATGGTGATGGGTTTTCATTCATGTTGGACACTAAGCTAAGCAGAAGAAAAACGCAAGTAAGAATGATGGGATGAAAGCCACATGGGGCAAACATTATTTAAGGCCGTCCCAATCCAATTTCCAATGAAAAGGATGTACAGCTCAAAGTGCCCCCATTTGGCAATAAATCAGCAAATGCAGTTAGGACTCCAGATAGCTGGTGTGGGAAATGGAAAAATGACATGATGGCTTCATAAGAGGTGCTTTTCAAAAGCTGGGGCTGACTCTTTTTGCACAATAGAGAATATTACTCTGTGACTAATTGTGCTATATCTGACCTGTGAATGTTTGATAATGACACTTGGTGAATGAAATTGAAAATATTCCATTCACGAGCACTAGCATCCCTCATTTTGAACCCCCAAAAGATCTACAAAAGTCACTGAAAATTTGTCCTTTGCCTCTTGGGTCACCCAGCCAGCTTGTGTAGACCTGAACACAAAACTAGATTGATTATATTGGTAAAGGCATTGCACATTGTTAAACTATACCATGGAAACCATGAAGGTTTAAAGTTAGGCTCTTCTGAGTTAACTTGCGTTCAGCTGAGCAGCAGTACATGCTTTAAAATTGGTCTTCGTGAATTAGGGGAAAAATGACCCAGTATTTCTGCTTTGAAGAGATATCCAGGGATTCCTGATGGAGTTTGTGATGTATGTGTATGGATGTCAAATGGTAAGGACAGGATTGGGCTTGACTGTGATACTCACTATTTTTGACTAGTGTGCTGAGACTCACTAGGCTCGTACAGGAAGAATGATCACTTGGATGAAACCAGCCCAGGCTTGCAAAACCCAAAACTCAGCGTCCAATGTTAGATGTGAATCTGCGATTGGACAACATTTGCTAAATAATCCTCAGTGTGCTAAGAATTATGCTGACAACCAATTTAAGATTGTCAGTAGGGCTCGTAGTGTGGTGTGTTTGTGCATACTGGAAGCTACATATATTAATACACAGGACTCTGTTCTTTACAGACAGAACATATGCACACATTGCGCCTGTTGCAGCTGAACAAAATAAGTGACAGCCATTCGCTGGTTCATTCCTCAGGGCAATGCCTTGATCAATCACAGACAAGCTACCTGGTTTAAATTTCAAATAAAGCTTGGCAGTTAACTGTCAGTCACCATAAACTGGTGCATTCTCCATGGCAACGCCTCTACCAATCAGAGTTGACTTGCCAACCAGTCAGCATTCTTCTCATACAGTATAAAGTTGTTGCTTTCCCTTACATTAGTATTCTTGCAAATTGTCCTGATGAGTACAAGAGGAAAAGCTTCGACAACATGTCTCTATTTTCAGCAATACTCAAGTTCTGTACTACCAAATGACTATTAATCAAATTATTTTTATGTACTTATTGTTCAGGCTGTATTTTATGTATGCTTGTTTTTGGTTATTTTACTGAGAAGTCTTTGGACTAGATATTATCCTTGTTATAAAAGATATGAAGGGAAATCTTGGTTTCATTTTCTCACCACACAGCGTCGCGTTATAGATAAGGATGAGCCATTGGGTTGGGAAACCTCATGTTGCTGCAGGATTTAAACTCTTGCAGTTGCTTGAAGGGCCATGGAGCACAAAAGGAAGCAAGAGCTCTGTCTGATTATTGGGTCACTAATTTTCATGATAGTAAGCTGGATGCCTTTCTCAAGGAGATGAAGGGTGACCTGTTTGAGGTTCAAGGCAAGAAGCCATCTAAAGCAGCAGGGTTGCAGCCCAGTGGTGTGAGGTGGTAGTAGTGATAAGTGCTACTTCTACCACTCCCTGAATGGCTGTGTAATACAGAAAGAAATCTATTGATCTCTCCGGGATGGGCAAAATGAGAGAAGTCACCCACAGATTCCAACAGTGCTTTGTGTTTATTTCCTCATTGTATTCCCACCCTTAGTAATTACAACTGTCCACATTCAGCTTGACACTGTTGTCTCACACAGCAAAAGGATTTTTCAACCTTACCTGTGCACCTGCCTTTGAAAGGCACATCTGGAATGTCCTACTTCAGTAGCAGGATCTGCTATTCCCTTTGCATGCTCTGCTTGCTGACACCTGGGTTGTGTTGAATATCCTGTCAAACACAGGCCTTTTACTCTGCATGGATTCTTTTTTCAGGAGAGAAGTGCTCATAATATGAGGGGATGTGCAGCACCTTGTCTGGCCAACTGGAGGATTCACTACCAGCATGTGTGGTCCCATCAGGGATTGCTTCACAACACTGCAGGCAACTCTGGAGCATGTCGGTTCCCACCAAGACTGCAGCAGATGCCCTCAGCATAAAATAGAATTGGTACCTATTCCAGTCATGTCTCTGCTTAAACAGGGAGCCCATCGTGCTCAGGAAGTGGATTTCAGCTTCAAAAATGTGTGTCCTTTTTTGTTTTGTCATGATAAATAACACTTAAAAAAGTGGGGTATTAACCTTTGCATCTTCATTGAAATAGTATTTCTTTTAAAGTCACCTATTAACTTCACACCATATTCAAGCATTGACCAACCATAAGACTTAACTGTCTTATACTCATGACAATTTGTGATCAGGATCCCTCACCTGAAATAAGACCAAGGGATGGCTTTGGTCTCTGCTGTGGGTTGATGAGCTGTACCAATGTCGCACTACCACTGATGGAGTATAAGTATTAATCTTTGTTAAGAATTGGATCAGAAAAACACAATTCTATAATTTTTCTTGTTGCAAATAAATAAGAAACTGGAGTACAGTCTCATTTGCGAAGATGTATGTAATGCTATTTGCAACGATACGAAGATGAAACTAAGAATTTCAGAAAATTTAATGCACTGTTTGTTTTAATGGCCTCCAAACAATACAATGCGTTGGACTGTAATTATAAGAGCAGATGTTAGTAGCTATATCTTCGTAACTACCAGCTATGCTGCATTTAACTAGTGGCTCACGTGAAGTGCAATAAATGCCAGGTTACATTGGAGACACAACATTATATTTTGGGGGAAATGAGAGTGCTGTGTGCTAACCATTTTATCTAGCTGCATGTATTGTATCTACTTCCTGGTGCAAGTCTAAGAGGTTGAGGCCTGCAGTCATGTGACTAAGCACTTGTAAAGCAGTTATGTTCAGTGAATTGTGAGATGGTGGTGTCTCCATTAGCTTGACTGGAGCTAACACAGCATTGCTGCACTGTTGCACCATCTCCTTAGGTGAGTCTTGGGAATGGTGGTGTAGCAGACTTGCTTTTTATTATTTTATTAGAATCACTGCTATGAAAAACCAACACCACTTGCAACAGATGGCGTTACCAAGACCTAAATGCATAAGACTTCTGCATCAGGTTGTCTGGTCAGTTGCATCAAATAGGTTGTCCTCCTTGCCATTTCTTCATTTCTCCTGAAAATTGGAGACGGATAGGTCATCTAGTAACTTCTCACTGAGTAGGAAGAACAAGGTCTCAAAATCTTTTGATTTAGTTCCAACAGATCTATTTTTTTTTATTCGTTTGTGGGATGTGGGTGTCACTGGCTAGGCCAGCACTTATTGCCCGTCCCTAATTGCCCTTAAGAAGGTGGTGGTGAGCTGCCTTCTTGGACCGATGCACAGGGAAAGCCACCTGACTAGAATGAGTAGTTAGAACTAGAACAGTAATTTCAAGAGCTTTCATTTGATTGCACAGGTCTTGAAAATGTCTGCTTGCAGTACCGTGGTTCTAGCCATTAGTTGTATTGACACAGCTGGCTATCAGGAAAATCTTTAATTGATGATTTGAAATGCTGTGAAAGTGCTTTGCCTGTTGATGTCATGACTATTATTTCAATGCACTGAGATGTAAGGATCTAATATGTTGACTTTTTTTCTCTCTTCGTCAGGTCTCTTTTATCCTCTTTCCCTCACCCCCCAGCCATTACCATCAAATGTTGCTGGACTGCAAACTGTCTGAAATACTGAGTAGGTCAGTTAGCATCTGTGGAGAGAGATGAAAGGTCACAGACCTGAAACGTTAACTCTGCTTCTCTCTCCACAGATGCTGCCAGACCTGCTGAATATTTCCAGCACTTCCTGTTTTTATTTCAGATTTCTAGCATCTGCAGTATTTTGCTTTTATCCAAACTGTCTGAGTTCATGTCGCTGGTGTTTCTAACTAATTTCTAATTCTGGGAGTAATGACAATGGGCTTTGAATTTGGTTCTGAGCAAATTATTAATCTTTAGTGGAAGAACATTAGGGATGGGTTACTTGAGAAAGCTGTCATTTGGGCATTATTGAGAGCATGTTTGTTTAGTGAATTAATTAAAAATTATGCTTGACATCCTATGTTCCTGTGAAAAAGGTAACCTTTCTCTCCTTGTCCTCTCGACCTGTCTAGCCTTTGACATGGTTGACCACACCATCTTCCTGCAGTGCCTCTCCACTGCAGTCCAGCTGGGTGGGACTGCTCTCATCTGGTTCCATTCTTATTTATCTAATTGTAATCAGAGAATCACTTGCAAAGGTTTCTCTTCCTGCTCCTGCACTGTTACCTATGATCTCCCCAGGGATCTATCCTGGGCTCTCTTCTATTTCTCATCCACGTGCTGCCGTTCAATGACATCATCTGAAAGCACAGCGATAGTTTTCATATGTATGCTGACGGCACCCAGCTCTACCTCACCACCTGTCTCGACTCCTCCACTGCTGTAAAACTATCAGACTGCTTATCTGGCATCCTGGATGAGCAGAAATGTCCTCCCATTAAATGTTCGGAAGACTGAAGCTGTCGTTTTCAGTCCCTGCTCCAAGCTCCATTCCCTAGCTATTGACCCCATCCTGTTCCCTGGCATTAGACTGAGATTAAGCAAGTCTGTTCGCAACCTTGGTGTCACACTTGACCCAGAGATGAGCTTCTGACCTCATAATCGTGCCATCATTAAGACCGCCTGTTTCCATTTCCGTAACATCGCCTAACTTTGTCCCATCTCAATTCATCTGCTGCTAAAACCCTCATTCATGTCTTTGTTACCTCAAGACCTGACTATTCCAATGCACTGCTGGCTGGTCTCCCACACTCTACCCTCTGTAAAATTGAGGTCATCCAAAATTCTGCTGTCTGTGTCTTAATGCGCACCAAATCCTGTTCACCTGTTACCCCTGTATTCGCTGACCTACGTTGGCTCCCGGTCAGGTGACGCCTTGATTTTAAAATTCCCATCCTTGTTTTCAAATCCCTCCATGGCCTTGCCCCTCCATGTCTCTGTAATCTCCAACCCCACAATCCATCCAGATATCTGTGCTCTAACTCTGGCCTCTTGAGCATTCACGATTTTAATCGCTCCACCATTGGTGGCCGCGCCTTCTGTTGCATGAGCCTTAAGCTCTGGCATTCCCTTCTTCGCCTCTCCACCTTGCTTTCCTCCTTTTAAGACACTCCTTAAAACCTACCTCTTTGACCAAGCTTTTGGTCATCTGATCTAATATCTCCTTATGTGGCTTGGTGTCATATTTTGTTTTATAATACTCCTGTGAAACGCCTTCAGACATTTTATTCCATTAAAGGCGCTATATAAATATAAGTTGCTGTTGTTGAAAACCAGTCATGCATATGACTAACTTTGTTGCCAAATTTCCAAGTGTACTGTGTTTTTTTTTACTGCATTGAACACTGCGCCACAAAGCCAGTTTAATTATGCAATGTAATGGCATATAGGACTAGTATAATTTTTTAAAAACCAATTTGGTTACTTATCTACCTCAGTAATGCACTAGGACCTATGTTTTAATCAGTGGTTAAGTTGTTGGAAGTGATGGTAAATGCAAATGAAATTGATATTTTGTTTAAACACGCAAAGACTCTCCAGTATAATAATGGAGTTGAACACTATTTGAGTTTGTCTTCATTAGAATTCTCCATGACAAAATAGAAAGCTGCATCATTGCTAATAGTTTCCAAAAGGCCTCTTACTGAAAATGTATTTAATATGAAGAACACAAAGTATTGCTTTCTCAGGAAAATATCAAATAAACAGATTTTTGCTTTTGATTTTGAATAGTATTCTGGAGCACTTGATGGAAATGCTATAATCTTATCTGAGGACTGTCGTGGATTTGAGAATAGAAGGAAAGGTGTCCAAATTTGCAAATGATATTGGGAAAGGAAGAATAGTGAACTGAGAAAGAGAGCAAAAAAATTATAAAAGAATAGATTTAATGGATGAAACAAATGGCAGAAGCTGTAATATAATTACACTGCAAATATAATTTCGGCAGATGGGAATACAGCCTGATTGGTGAAACATCTGGAGTTGCGTTGCATAGTTACATCGGGGACAAAATTGGGGGCTTAGTGCTAGTTTGGGCACTATAGGTATTTGTGACCAAAATGACATCTACTGTGTGCACACATCACTGCCATGAATGGTGAAGGCATTAGTGTGCAGTGCAGAATTAATGGCAGCATTGCTATTTTGGAGCCGAACAGTCCAGCTGACGTCTGTTCTTAACCTCGCACAGCTGAACATGTGTTAAGCAGCATGAAGGACTTCCCCACCAGCAGTATTTAAAGGGATCATCAACTACTTAAAGGTTACTTGCTGGTTGATTTGTTCAGGCTGTTGGTACAATTTTACAAGTGGTTAGTACTTTCCATGGTTATTCCAAGTTGCAAAAGTTTACGGAGAGTGGTGTGGCAGGTGCTGAGGGACTTTTTGCTGACCCCAAGGCCATGCAGAGCAGGGCAAGTTGTTAAAAGAGCAAGAAAGGAGTGGGAGAAGGGCTTTCAGTAGGAGGCTATATCTGCAGCAGGTCTTAGGGAGCAGATCTGTTGGAGAACAGATTGCAGGAGTGCTGTGATGCCCTGGGAGCCCCATTGCATGCTGGTATCCAGCGCCATGATGGCAGCAGTCTGAGTTTCCACTGCAGCACTCAGATGTTGGGTGGATAGTACTTGTGTTGCAGTGGAAGCTGAGACATCAACCATCAGACACTGGGTAATATTTGCATTTGTGAGTGTGCCCGTGGAGTTGGCCAGCAATTCTATGCTGGAAAGGATGGTCTCCAAGCAATGCACAAAGCCTTGTGCCAAGTTGGTGCTGGACTCCTCTGTGCTCCTTGACATTGAACACAGAGTTTCTGGCAGATTTCCCAGTGCACAAAGCATTTTGTTGTGTATGCCCATCAGCGACCTTCTGTAGCTTGCACCATCGAAGTCTTCTGCAGCTGAATACATGTATCCAGTAATAGCTGTAAATCAGGAGGTGGAAGGAAGAGAGGAACTTGGTGAAATTACAATCACCAGGGAAACGGTACTGAGCAAACTCATGGAGCTGCAGGCTGACAAGCCCCCAGGTCCTGATGGGCTTCATCCTAGGGTCTTAAAAGAAATGGCTAATGATGTAGTAGATGCATTGGTGTTAATATTTTTTAAATTGCTGGATTCTGGAAAGTAGCAAATATAACCCCTCTATTCAAGCAGGGGGGAGGGGGAGAGACAGAAAACAGGTAACTTTAGGCCAGTCAGCTTGACGTCTGTCATGGGGAAGGTGTTCGAATCAAACATTACAGAGGTTATAGCTGGGCACATAGAAAAACTCAAGGTAATCAGGAACAGCATGATTTTGTGAAAGGGAAATCATGTTTAACCAATTTATTGGAGTCCTTTGCAGGAGTAACATGCGCTGTGGAAAAAGGGGAGTCCGTTGATGTGTTGTACTTGGATTTCCAGAAGGCATTTGACAATGTGCCACATAAAAGGTGATTGTGCAAAGTAGGAGCTCATGGTGTAGGGGGTAACATATATTAGCATGGATAGAAGATTGGCTGGCTGGCAGAAAACGGAAAATGGGTCCTTTTCTGAGTGGCAGGATGTGATGAGTGGAGTCCTGCAGGGACTGTGTCTCTGCGTGCGTGTGTGTGTGTCTCTGCGTGCGTGTGTGTGTGTCTCTGCGTGCGTGTGTGTGTGTCTCTGCGTGCGTGTGTGTGTGTCTCTGCGTGCGTGTGTGTGTGTCTCTGCGTGCGTGTGTGTGTGTCTCTGCGTGCGTGTGTGTGTGTCTCTGCGTGTGTGTGTGTCTCTGCGTGTGTGTGTGTCTCTGCGTGCGTGTGTGTGTGTCTCTGCGTGCGTGTGTGTGTGTCTCTGCGTGCGTGTGTGTGTGTCTCTGCGTGTGTGTCTCTGCGTGCGTGTGTCACTCCCTCTCTCTCTCTCTGTGTCTCTCCCTCTCTCTCTCTGTGTCTCTCCCTCTCTCTCTCCCTCTTCTCTCCCTCTCTCTCTCCCTCTCTGTCTCCCTTCTCTGTCTCCCTCTTTCTCTGTCTCCCTCTTTCTCTGTCTCCCTCTTTCTCTGTCTCCCTCTTTCTCTGTCTCCCTCTTTCTCTGTCTCCCTCTTTCTCTGTCTCCCTCTTTCTCTGTCTCCCTCTTTCTCTGTCTCCCTCTTTCTCTGTCTCCCTCTTTCTCTGTCTCCCTCTTTCTCTGTCTCCCTCTTTCTCTGTCTCCCTCTTTCTCTGTCTCCCTCTTTCTCTGTCTCCCTCTTTCTCTGTCTCCCTCTTTCTCTGTCTCCTCTTTCTCTGTCTCCCTCTTTCTCTGTCTCCCTCTTTCTCTGTCTCCCTCTTTCTCTGTCTCCCTCTTTCTCTGTCTCCCTCTTTCTCTGTCTCCCTCTTTCTCTGTCTCCCTCTTTCTCTGTCTCCCTCTTTCTCTGTCTCCCTCTTTCTCTGTCTCCCTCTTTCTCTGTCTCCTCTTTCTCTGTCTCCCTCTTTCTCTGTCTCCCTCTTTCTCTGTCTCCCTCTTTCTCTGTCTCCCTCTTTCTCTGTCTCCCTCTTTCTCTGTCTCCCTCTTTCTCTGTCTCCCTCTTTCTCTGTCTCCCTCTTTCTCTGTCTCCCTCTTTCTCTGTCTCCCTCTTTCTCTGTCTCCCTCTTTCTCTGTCTCCCTCTTTCTCTGTCTCCCTCTTTCTCTGTCTCCCTCTTTCTCTGTCTCCCTCTTTCTCTGTCTCCCTCTTTCTCTGTCTCCCTCTTTCTCTGTCTCTCTCTTTCTCTGTTCTCTCTCTTTCTCTA